>NC_138101.1:31530000-32193333 GCF_964146895.1 Miniopterus schreibersii
TTGACAAAAGCCTTCTAATTGTTCCCGACTCTCTCCGCTTTTCTTGTTCAGTGATATTGTCTATTAGACTACTTTCCTCCCATATTTTATTTTTTTAATTGCTCCTGTGAGGAAGTTTTTAAACAAGGAGACCTGTTTATATTTCAAACACAGTTTGCTCTATGATTTGTTTTCTCTCCCAGCTTTGTGGGTGGCAGAGTATAGGTATGATAGCATCTGTAAACAAAATGAATACTTTATATTATCTTATTAACTCGTAATGATAGGTCAGGAGTCTGGAAACTTGGGTTTTTATTTCTGGCTCTGCCTGGTACTTACTTGCTGTTTTCTTTTTAAAAAAGTCATTGACAATAATAAGTTTTGGCCTGCACATCTCACAGATCTGTTCAACTCATATGTAAAACATGGGATGTTGAATATAAAAGAAAGGGCTTAAAATAAAAAAGTTGTAATAAGATACCAATAAAAATCTTACATGCACAATTGCTTTTTGGAATCACATTATTTACTCATCAATTATTCATTCACGTGAATTCAGCACCTAGAGTGTGCCAGGCATTGTGCTGCAAGCTGTGGATGTGTTGATAAATAATACCAATTCTTGTCTCAAGACAAGCTATACAACATCAGGATTTACTGAACCATGAACTTATAATTGTTATAAGAATTTTCCTGATCTGATTTTCATAAGTTCACCTGAATTTTAAAAGTTTGCTAATTGTTCAAGTCCATTTCCATTTTTTTTTTTTTTTTGGTGCGGGGAGAGTAGAGGTTGCATAATTTTAATAAAGCCGGGTGATGCCAGGTTTCCGTGACTTCTCCATGCTCTACCTCGTTGCTAATAACAATCCCAGATCTATTACTTACTGAGCACTACTCCTTTTTTTCTTGCCTTGGCTCCTGTATGTTTTGAACACCCTCTTTAAATTTTCTTTGACACTCTGATACCTTTGGCTCAAACTGTCTTGTTATTGACTTTATTTTCGCCTCATCAAAAATTACGGATTTTATCTGTGCTTCGCTTTTGTTTTCAGCGGAGAATTTTAGTCTCCACTCAATATCAAATATTTCCTTCAGGGAACAGTTATGCATTGTTTTAATTTTTATTTTTGTCAAGGTGTATGATAAAACATCAGTTAAATGTTTGTGGAGCTGAATCAGAGCCCAGGTAATCGGCCTTCATTTCTCTGTGTGTTTGTGTGTTTGTGTAGCTTGCAACCTCCATTTACCAATATAATCTTGTGATAGGTATTTTCTAAAGGTCATGAAGCACATATAAATTAAATACATCCATCATGGCCTTATTTTATTTGAAGACGCTCCTTGAAGATACTTCGAGGAATGTCCATGAATAGTTTGGAAATTGTTGCTTTAGGAAATGTGTTCATTTAACAGTCTTCTAGAATTATTTACCCCTCTGCTCTGGAGAGAACATTGGCTTAGACAGGGTCTTCCATTAGAATTGGGAAATTATTCTTAGTTTGTTAAAAGTATTTGTTAGTAAATTGCCACATTCATTCATATAATCAAAGCCTGAACTTGTGAGCCTGACAATGGAGGGAAAAATCTCTTTATGGAAGAACAACTGGATATTGATATTATATCTTATTCAGGAGTCTTTTGGTTGCAAACGACAGAAACCCAAGTGTAACTAAATCAAGCAAATTGATGATTTACTTAAAAAAATCGTGATATAATTCTTAGAATTATTGTAATTGAAGAACAAAGGGGTTTGGAGGACAGGAATTTGGACAACTCCTTCAGGGATTTTATTAGTTATGTTATCATTTCAGCTCTTTTCATAGCATGGAAACAAGGTGGAAGGTTTATCTCATGTAAAAGCACGAGTGAGTAGATAGTCTCCGAGGAAGAGGTCACCTGCTTCATATCAGCCAAAGCCCAAGGTCCCTTCTACCTGGTTGTTCCACCCTACCTACATTTGTTATACTTTCTGCAAAATTTATTCTGGATTAGTGCCTGTCAGGCCTAAGCTCCAGCCCCTGGGGCTGGGAGAAAATGGGGGAGAGCAAGCTGTTTCCTTCTAAGGAGCCGCTCCCATCACTTTGGCTCACACGTCTGTCTGCACTTAGTCATGTTGCTACAGGAGAGGCTGGGAAATATAGTCTTTAGCTGATAAGCTGGGCACCCCACTAAAACTAGAGGGTTCTGTTACCAAAAGAAAGGTGGGAAACAGGAGATTAAGGACAAATTGCAGTCCTACCACACGAATAACACCCTGGAACCCAGGCAAGGGCCTGTTTTTGCCACTGGCCTCTCCCCTCTGTTCTTCACGCTGTTCTGCTGCAGGACACACAGCAGGGTGTGTGGTTACCAGCGGCTCTGTGTCTGCAGCTCCTCAGCAGCAACTGTTTTTTGGTCCCTGGCCCGTTGCCCAGAGAGGCCACCGCTAGAGAGGAGGGCCCTGCTCTAGGTAAGGATAGCATCCATTCACCTAACACATATCCTTCAAGCACCCGCACCCCAGGCAATGGTCTAGACCGCGGCTAAATCTGACCGGCCACCTGTTTTTGTAAATAAAGTTTTCTCTCCACACAGTCACACCCATTAGTTTGCATACTGTCTGTGGCTGCTTTTGTGCCACAACAGCAGTTGAGTAGTTGGGACAGAAATAGTATGTTCTCGAAGCCTAAGGCATCATGTGGGTCTTTGCAGAAGAAGGTTGCCAACCACTGCTCCAGATGTTAGGGCTACAATGGGGATCAAGACCTGCAAGGTGTCCATCCTTTTGGAGCAAATACGCATAGGCTTTGTCCCCTCAGGTCCAGTTTTTGGGTGACTCCTACCTCTTACTAGGTGTCTGACTGAGCAAATGATGTTTCCCATCGCCATCGGCTTTCAGGCCTCTTTGGGGCGGCGCCATGCACCGTAGCCAGCTCGTACAAGGGGGCCGCTGCGCTCCGGCTCGGGCTCCTCACGGGCCGACAGAAGGGGTTTCACAGGCGTTAAAATGGTCTCTGTGCCTTTGGTTATATCCTGTCCTTACTCCTGGTCTTTCTCAGGCCGCGGATAATTCAAGCTATCATTTCATTGTGTCGTCTGTTCGAGTTGCTATTTTCTTGCTTCTGGCCATTTCCCACAGGACTTGTTCCATTTTTACTCAGCGGTATTTTCATGGTGTTTAATTATTTTCAAAATGGGGGTGTCACCTGTGGCTGAAACAGTGGCATAGTGATATCCATTTTTCCCTCATTTAAATACTCCATTTTCTCCAGTTTGTTCTGCATTTTCTCTTCAAACTGTATAGAGGTGATTCAAAACTCAGTCTCTCAGTAAGATCGAGGTGGCTCCCCCCCTCCCTGCTTCCCTCCCTCCCTCCCTCCCTCCTTCCCTTCCTTCTTGCCGGCTTCCCTTCCTCCTCTCCTCTGCCCCTTCTTCACTTTTCCCTCCCGTCTTTTCTCCCACAAATAATCGCATGGTGCTTATTACATGACAGGTGGAGCAAGATCCTGGGAATGTAACTCTGATCAGCAGAGTCGGCCCTTATCCTCCTGGAGATTACGGCCTCACAAGGGAGACAGGCAAAAAAGAAAGACAATTATTGGAGGGGACTGTGGAAGCACATTTCAGGATCTAATAGATACTTTTTGCTAGTTAAAATGCATTAGTAATTATATAATCAGTTTTTGTTAATATGAATTTCATTAGTTCAATTTTTATTTCTATAAATGCCAATATATTTTCTAAATAATTAGGTAAGTAGTTAATAGCATCCAAGAACTGTAAAATGACAACTCAACAGTATAATCATGGCCTAGCATTGTTAGACTGATGCTTTGACACTGTGAACTACCCATTAAAACAGTATCTTTTTAAAAGGCAACACTGGTTAGTTTTACATTATTGTGTATTAGTAAACTTGCATTTCTTTAAAAAATTCTGTTATTCAAAATTTTTATTAGCCTTTCCTGAGATTCAGGATTTTTTTTCTTTTTTTTTTTGGCAGCTACATCTGAGGAACATTTCTCATACTCCCCAGCATGATCACTAGAGAGGTGAGAGGCTAGTGAAGGTGTCATAGCGTGTGGACACGGTTCTAGAAATTGTTGTTATGCCTGGTTACTTACACCTAAGCAGGGGTGACGTTAGTTAATACGATAATAGCAGTAGTGATAGTGATAAGTAGCTAGCACTCCTATAGTGCTAAGTTATAAATGTATTACATGTTAATGTGCTCATTAACCTTCACAGCAGCTCTATCGTTAGCTCCATTTTACGGAGATTACTGAGGCCCACAGCTAGCTGGTAAGTGACTGAACTGGGGGAGTCCAACGCCGGCTCTGAGACACACACTTGTAAATACTAGGCTCTATTCTCTTTCAGCCGCATAACTCAGGACAGTTTTCTGGTGTCGAGAGGGTAGTTTTTGGCATTAACTGACCTGATTTCTTATACCAACTCTCCATCAACATGCATTTTGCCTTGGTTTATAACTAGATTGAGGGATTGAGTTTTATTGATATTCCACAAAGTATGTTTCTGGACATGGTCTATAAAAATAAATGCTCAAGAAATGCTGCAAAGTATAATCCTCTCTTAGACAGTTTCAGTGTTTCCCAAAGTCCTGCAATAAAGATGCTGAACTTTGTTTGACCCAGTTCCTCCTAAACTTGACCTAAAGATGACCTTTTGGAGAACAATGGTGGGGATTACACATTTTAGCACTCTAGCAAACTAGCGATTTATGAAACTATTTTCAGAAACTCTTAGCCGTATAATGTTTAATGTCTTTTTCAACTTCAAAATTCCTGTGATTGTAAGTATTAGTCATATATCTACATGCATTTGCCAGGCTATTTGTATTGACCTCCAATGTTGACACCAAACTGCCTTGAGACTTTGAGAAACCCATATATGTGTAATCCTGTGGGTGGAAAGTATACTTTATATTCTTTACAAGCCAACACAGCCCAGTAGTATAAAATTTACAGTTTGAGGTCCTTCCAACTGGTTTTCTGGCATGTATACCCTATGTTCCCCATCACGCTAATGGAGAACCTGCCTTAACTGTAGCTTATCAGAGGGCTTAATGACAATAATTTTCTAAGTTATCCGGATTATAGTCTTACTTGCAATGTGTATGCATTGTAACATCCCTGAGGTCTCGGTTTAGTAATAGAAAGTAGTGTTCACAAGGTTTGTTTCACCATTCAGGGAGTTTCCTGCAAAGACCTGCCTCTAGCGCAACACTTTTGCTACTTGACTCCCGGCTGTTTCAGGGAGGTAGCTGAGGGCCTTGGCTAAGCCCGTGAATGCTGATGCGTCTGAACTCACTCTTCTGTGTGTGTCTGTGAAAGCACCTGCAGAGAGGGTGCTCCTGACATGGCTTGTGTGGCCACAATTCAAGGCCATGCACAGTGCACAGAATTGTTTCAGAGCAAGTACACGGAAGCCATTTATAATACAGATATCAAAGAACTTGAGAACCTTTCCCAACTTCCCCCCACCATCAAGAAATAAAAAATGAGAGTTGGTAGAGGAGTTCTTCATCAGGATTTGAGGTGGTGAAATTGAACTTATACAACTTATGAAGCCCAAGTTTTACCCACAATCGAGAAGTAAGAAAGGAGCCATGCTCAGTAAAAAGGTGTCTTCCTGCAAAACTGAACAAATGGCCAGTTGGACAGAGAGCCACTGTAATATGACAGGTTAGCTAAGACCTTCAGCAATGAGACACTTGTAGTATGAATGAACTCCATTAGGGAAAAAATGGAAGAAGAAAAATCTTGTGCAGAAATACAGAACTAGGTCTTTCTCTCAAATAAAAAAAATGATTGGTTCTAATGAACATTGGAAAGAGAATAGGATAAATTGGCCTTTTTAAAATGGAATTTCAGCTGGCACACTCTTCCAGCTTTCAGTCAAAAATGTAACCACCAGTGGCTTTAATTGAAATTCTCGACAGAAATTTCACCAAGTGTCTTCTCCCTCTTTGTTAGAGGCAGAGCCCAGGACCTCAGCTGGCCGGGAGGCCCCGTTCCTTCCAGGAGCGCCTTGCGTCCATTGCAGGGCTGCCTGGGTGGTGATCATGCGCCTGGCCCTGTGGAGGGTGGGAGTGTTAAACTGCCTGAGATTAGTCAGTTAGTACTGTGATCTGAAAGTGGGAAGAAGCGGAAACATGCCACAGAACTTATTCTCAGTGGGATTCTTTAGCATGCTGGCACAAATAATGAGAACTCCATTTTCTACCTCCTTCACTTTAAAACATTTTTTAATAGAATTTATGGGGGTGATATTGGTTAATACAATTATATAGGTTTCAGGTGTATAATTCTAAAATACATCATCTGTATCTTGTATTGTGTGTTCACCACCCCAAGTCAGGTCTCCTTTCATCAGCATTTATCCCCCCTCTACCCTCTTCTACCCCCCCCCCTTTCCCTCTGGCAGTCACCATGCTGTTTTCTGTGTCTGTGAGGTTTTTTTTCTCCCCTTAATCCCTTCACCTTTTTCACCCGCCCCCCCCAATCCCTCTCCCTTCTGACAACTGTCAGACTGTTCTCCATATCTATGAGTCTGTTATTATTTTATTTGTTAGTTCATTTTGTTCTTTAGATTCCACATATAAGTGAAGTCATGTGGTATTTGTCTTTGTCTGACTGACTTATTTTACTTGACATAATACTCTCCAGGTCCATCCATGCTGTTACAAAATGTAAGATTTTCTTCCTTTTTTATGGCCGAGTAGTATTCCATGGTGTGAATGTCCCACAGCTTTTTTATCCACTCACCTATTGATGGGCACTTGGGCTGCTTGCATATCTTCACTATTGTAAATAATGCTGCGATGAACATAGGGGTGCATATATTCTATCACTTTCTAGTTGCATCATTTCAAGCCAATTACTTCACTTTCCTTAGCTTTAATTTCTCATCTATAAAATTGGAATTATGAAAATGCACCCTGGCAGAGATGTTTTCAGCATCCAAAGAGGCAGCATATATAAAGGACTAGACATATTACTGTCACTTAGAAATGTTAGGTATGATTTTCTGTGGCTGCAGAGATTCAAATGGTTTTCATCAAGCTTGTTAATTTGGGGAAGTATATCCAGTTGGTTCATCAGCAGAACCTCTATAGGCCCTTGAAATAAAATGCCACATTGTTTCCTCAAAGATAAAGCCAATACAATTATTGAAATTGCAGCAAGAACAATTCTCTACATGGTTATAATGTTTCATTGTACCTCGGTTCTTAAATATATCTTTTAGTTTCAGCTTATTACAGTTTAAGAACATCAGGAAGAGGAAGAAGAATCAGCGTGAGGTTGATGGTTGAGTGGCAACTGTAATTTTCTACATAACAGAATCTTTCCTAATATAAAAAGCTATCTTCTGGTTATGCAAAAGTTTAATGAAATATGGGCACAAAGTGGTGTTTTCTATTCAACAAAGAACAAGAGCAGTCACAGAATTTAGCATGTAGGGTTATTCTTTCCAAAATCAACCACCTAAGGACCAAGGGTTCTGATTTAAAACAGAATTTCTATGTGTTCTTTATTTCGAGTGAACAAAGCAGCTTGTATAGCTGCTGCGTAATTTGGCGATGTTTCTGTTTGTTGAAGAAATGCCGGATATTTGCAGGAATGGCAAGAAGCAAAACACAGCCCTCATCTGTATGCAACATAGTCATAACATAAAATTATGAGCTCAGAGATATGATTTCTGAAACGACTGAACTAATATTGTGAAAATTCGAGCCCCCTCATTTGCATAAAAGCTGGGGAATGCCATCGCATGACAAAGCTAGTAACTTATTTGGCAGTAGTGAGGAGTGGAGCCCCAGCATGCCACTGCTCTGGCTCCCTGGCCGAAGTCAAGAGTGGGAGTTGCTCTTTGTAGAAGGGCCTGGGAATCACTATAATTCGGATGCCTCTCCCCACTCAAAGCTCAGCTGAAATAAAAAGGGGTGCCTTACAAAGGTTGCTTAGAAAATGATGAGTGAGTTTTGACATGTAGCTACTTGTAGTGAAATTTTCTCTGGGCGAAAAGAGTGTAATTATCCGCTCAACACACACCCTTGTAGCCCTTTTACCCTCAGGTGACCCTGATTCCTTGATCTTTGAAAGAGAACCCGCCCTGGAGGGAATCAAAGCTTTCATTTGGAAACCAGGGACCTGCTAACATGTTCCTAGGGTCATGCATTCATTTTTATCCAGAAAGTATTGACTAGAAAAAAAAAATCACTGATATTTGCAGAGCCAGCGAGGTGGTGTTCCTTCTCAGATGGCAGATAAGTTGTGCTCTGGACTGAAGCCTCTCATGTGTTGTAGCTGTTTTGTTTCTTAACAAAGCATAGTAACTGTTGAGGAGGCAGGAGGGGAGGAGCAGCGTCCTGGGTGTGGCACGTAGAAGGTGAAATGACAATGAGTGCCACACTGTGAAGACCGGGCATAAAGGAAGTGGGCGCGACAGGAATAAAAGTGCGGATGGGTGTCTTCCTCTGCTTTTAAGAGATCAGTTCTGCGGGGCTCGGGTGCATTGTACACAAGACCTGTGATATAGCCCGGTACATGGCAAGAAGAGTTTGATAGGATGGTGATGGCTGAAAAGCCAAAATAGGTTGATCCCAGTGGGAAAAGGGCCACTGGAATGAAAAACATTGAGGTTGAGAGATTCCGTCTCCTCCCTGCCGAGATGGTGGCTCCTGCTCTCACTTCAGGCAGTTGATGTTGCCACCTCACGGTTCTGCGCTGCGCTGAACCTTCTGGCATAACGGGAACTGTGTTTCCCCATGGATTTGTTTCATTGCCCAGAGACTGAGCCAATCTGTCTCAGTTAGAAACAAAACTAAAAATCAAAGTTAACAATGTAAGTAAAACTTTTTTTCCGTCTCACCAAAGCAATTCCCCCTCATTAAATGAACAATTAAGCAAACAAACACCAAAACACAATAACATACAATTTACAAGGATTCTCAGAACCATAGAGTGGAGGTGGAAATGGCTGATTTGCTCACTATATACCAGGTAAAATTGATTCTTGAGCCCTGAAAAATTCAGTCTCAGATCTTATGGAGCATGTAATTTATAACTAAGACAATACGTGCTCACAAGCCCAGAGCGCTGTATATATGGATGGAGCGGGTAACTTTAGTTGGAGGGAGGGACATTGGGGACATCTCTACATAGGAAAGGATATTAGAGCTAGACAATTAATAATGAATAGATTCTCTTTGTTTGAAAGAAAAGAGGTCATGGACATTCTTGGAAAGGGACCAGAATAAGTAGGGACAATATGTAGTGAACATTCATGACATGTTCTGGGAAAATTACTTAGGTCAGTGTGGCTAGAGTAGAGTACGTGAGTAGGGAAAAGGGCTAGTGATATAAGGTTGGGAGGTAAGTTGGAGTTATATTGTGAAAGTTGCTTGTAAGTAAGTCACACGGTTGGTTTCGGATTTCACTAAACACTTGAAGAGTTGCAGGGCAGTTCTGTGATCTGTCCCAGCAGACTGTAGGCTACATCTGAGATGGTGCAATCTGGAGAAAGGGAAATGGGTCACAAAGCTATTGTTATAGCTTAGATAAGAAAATATGAAGGTACCAGGAAGTGAGAGGAAGGGATGGATTTGAAAAATATTTTAGTGGAATAGTCAGTAGGGCTTGGTGATCAACTGGATCTGGAAAGTGTGTTAAAGAAATGAATCCAAAATGGCCTTGAGGTGTCTATCTTGCAGGTTTGGGTGGTTGCTCACGTTGTTGACAAAGATAGGGTTAATGTAAGTGGAGGGAAATGGGAATTTAGGGAAATGTTGAATTCAGTTTCGGACATGAAATTTGACTTTTATGGGATGGTTAGGTGAAAATGTTCAGTGGGCATATGGAAAGTGGATTTGGAACCCAGGGGAAATCAAAGGGGGAGAATAGATTTGGATGCCACTGACAAAATATACAGTTGAGACAGTGAGACGTAATGAAACCACCTAGAGAGAAGGTGTATAGAGGAAACAGAAAGTGCCTCAGGGAGGGAGCACCGGACATTTTCTGGGCAATTTAAGGAAGAAGAGCCTAGAAAGGAGATTTCAAAAAGGCCACAAAGGGAATTATAGAACCAGAATAAAGTAGCCTGGGAGAGTAAACTAGAAAAGAGTTTCAAGAACATTGCAATAATGATAGATACTGCAAATAAATCATATAGAATAAAACCACCTTTAAATTATTTTTCTAGCTGTGCTTAGCTACCCAATAGCCGTATTATTCGTATCTGTGAACTAGAAAAAGGGCTTGGGAAGCCTGCTACCTTTGTGTGCCTTAGACAATGAGCTCCCCCCTCCAGCTGAAGACAGCACTTAGGGTGCAGCAAACAGACCTTTTCGTCTCCTTGCCTGAACAATTTGGTGCAGGGCACACGCTGCAAAACCATATGTGCCTCTGGCTGACAGGGGCAGGGGTTCAAGCAATGATTGTGGGTCAGCACAAGGGTCCAGGAGAGGGAGATGGAGAAATTGAGGTGATGCTGAATATTTACTTAAAATGGTTGCCCTTGAGTCCAAGAAGGAAAGGGAGAAATGTAAAGAGAAGAGGCTGGCTGACTTGAGGAAATGAGGTCGGAAGTCAATAGAGACCCTGATGAAATCAAAGAGCGGAGTTTCTAAAGATCGGTGGAGATGAAAGAATTGATTACAAGATCAATGGGAATGGATTCTGGGGAAGTAAGGGTTTGGATGGAGGATGTCATGAAATGATGGGGCCAGGGTGTTGATGGTTCATCAAAATATATGTTGAAATCACTCAGGATGACGGCAGGCCATTGAGTAGACAAGATGCCTGATCCCAGAACGTGAGGGAATGATGTGTGGGGTGTGTGTCAGCAATGAGGCTGGAAAAAGGGCAATACAACCTGATGTCACAGACTTCAGCTGGTGGCTGAAGCAGGAAAAGCAGAAAAAAACTTTTCTTCTGTACGACTGGTTCAGTTTATAATTTAACAACTCTTTGGGTAACTGAAAATTTTCACTGTCTGTTTCCTTTGGCTACAATAAGTAAAACCCAATAGACCAGAGAAAGGCAATAGTGGGAGAAATTGTGGATTTAAACATGACATCCAGAAAAGTGGGTAGTTTCAGAAGAAATTAAACATTTTATTGCTATGTAGAAGAGTAACCAGTCCAAAGGTATGTACCCTTTAATAGCATCCCCCTAGGGTGAAACTGAGTGAGACTCTTGTGCATTTCTCTTTAGAGGGCATTTCAGCTCAACTAGACTTCTTGACCAAATTGTCCCATCTATAAGAAAATCTGAGATAATGCTGAAGTTTATCGTTGGAAAGATTTCAGTATTCCATCGGCATTATGCTCTAGCCCATTGACTCGATACTTGAGGACTTTGAATACCACTTTGCAATTCCTCCTTTGTCAGTATCTTTGAACTGGATCTTTAGCTTATTTGGGAGAGCTGAAAGCCTTGAGCTGACCTTGTCTTTCAAAAAGGCACACAACTGAACACTGCCTTGATATAAGGAGAAAGGAAGGAATAGAAATGTATTTTTACAATGGACTAAAATATTATTTGAAGTTCTTTATCCCTCTCTGCTTCTAAGGTCTTAAAACTGAAAGTTCCAATGACAAAACAACCACAACAGAGCAAGTGTCAACCACCTCAGTTATTCCCTTATTTGTGTTCTGTTACACTCAGTGGCAAAGCTAGTAAAAATGGTTCTGATACAAAATTTAATGCGGCTCTCCATGGTTGGATACCTCTGTACGCAACAAAAAGCTCCTCTCTTTTGTCCTCAGTGTAGAGGAAATAGATTTGGCTCCACAAGGTGTGGGCCGTGGTTGGGTGGTGGGGAGCCAGGATTTTGGAAAGGCAAGGCGCCAGCCTGGGCTGGGAAGAGAGCTGGAGGAAAGCTTTCCAGGATCACAGCTTGTGTCAAGGCCGGGCCCTAAGGCCAGCTGTGAGCTGCATTGCCTTGACTCCGCTGGTTTTGACTTACTGAGTAAAAGTGGACTAGAGGTAGCCTTTCCAAATTACTTACATTTATTATAGAACTATTTAACATAATGCAACACGTTACAATGCCAACTATCAAATCTAGCGAAGCCAAAACTTCCTGTTCATGTCAACACCGAACACTTACATGCACGGACATGTTTCTTTGTGATTAAGACAAAATTAAGGTGCCACCAGTCTACGTGGGTGTTTGCAGTGGTCCATTAACTGCCATGTGAGGGTGGTTGCTTTGGACACCACAATGCAGGAAATCTCCTAAGAGACTTGTTAGGGTGAGGTTCAGAGCCTGTGTCCACAGACGTGGCCTTCAAGCATTGGAGAGTGAAGTGACGGCCGTGAGAGCCCAGGGTTCTCATTTTGGTGAACCCCAGCACGTGGCTCCTAGACACGGTTAGTGCGCCTGCGGCTCTGCTCTCGCCCTCACCTGGCTGCATTTTTTCACATGTGCAAATTAGGCAGCCCTCATCTTCTGGGTCTCAGAATGATAACCCTGTCTCTCTTCCCAGCCTCAATACACAGCCCCCGAGGAGCAGCGAGGGGTGGTCATCTTCCATGGCCAGGATGGGGCGAGAGGAAGTTGCCTCAGGTCTGGCTCTTCCAGCCTCTCGGGAGAGACCCCGAGGTTCCAAAAACATACCAGGCATTTGCCAGGAGTTCTTCACCCCAGTTTCTGCCGCCTGTCCTGCACAGCCTGGTTGCTGGGGTGCATGTGTTGCTGTTTTTGATATTAACATATGCAGGGCAATTATTTGTTTACTAGACTGAGAGTACTGAAAGGGGGCGCTGATTCATCTTTTCCCTTTCATCACATAGTATAGTGCTTGGTATCAATAGATGTTTAATAATTTTGCTGAATTAAATTGGATCTCATACCCCATTTTTTGAGAAGATAGAGCTGAGGCAGAAATGATGATGATGAACTGTTGAATGTTTGTGATGCTGTAGGTGCTATTACAAGAGTATATATTTGACTTATTTGAGCAACAAACCTATAAAGTAGGTTACTATTTCCTCCATTTTACAGATGAGAAGCCTGAAGCTAATTAATCTAAGTTCATTGATCTACTAAGTGGTAAATCTGGTCTGGCTCAGATGGTCTGGCCCCAAAGCCCAAGCTCCAAACTATATCCTAAATCACCTCTCAAGAGGTGCAAAGGCTGGTTGGAGGAAGTATATAAACAACTTCAGTTTTTAACACTCCCCCATGTAGATTATTTGTCCCATCTCCCTTTTTTCCTCCATCTAGTTTTTTCCTTCAGAATGTGACCTTCAGCAAATCCATCCTTGAAACAGACTCCTCTTAACCATATACCTTTCTATAGTTTCACAGGCCTGTGAGAAAAACAAGACCTCTTGCTTCTGGGCAACTGGTTTTTCTGAGCTGAGACCCTAGATCAGTCTTCATCAGGGGACTGTGAGAGACAGCAGACAGCTACTTCCAGGACACATCCACAGTGACTAAATTAATGTGGCCTGAAGTTATAAAGACAGTATTGTTCAGTAAAAGCAATTTTAAGGTGGAATAAAAACAAGGAGCTCTGAATTTGTAACTCCCTGATGGCTGCTGGAACTGACTATCTGCTTCTACATTAATTAACAGGATCTACATTGCTCTGAATGGCTGGAACATTTATTAATTTACTATTTGTTTGGCATTACCATATACATGCTAATACAGGCCCGTAAGTGTTTGGTTTTAATTAAGATAGACATCAAGTTAGAGATTCTGTTGGCCATGTGGCATCTTCCATGCAATGGAACCTAGAAGTGTGTTAGGAAAATGTGACTCAAAAATAGGACTTTTCTTTTTCTTTGTATCCTCCAAAATTAAAAGAGCATTGAAATGTCCTTCTACCAGTTTCCTCTCCATCTAAACACAATACCAAAGCCATATGTCCGATTGTCCAAGGAAGAGGGAATGGAGTGGGGAAGACTCATCAGAAGACATTTCTTATGACCTTCAGAGTCTTAAACAAGTAAAGGGATTAATTTTTTTTTTTTTAATAAGAAGGGTAGATGTAGCTGATATGGCATGAAATTGCTAGAGAAAGAAGCTCTGGTGATTCTAATTTTAGTATATTGTTTCCTTTTTAAAGAAATATATAAAGAGAAGGCATGATTTGGATATCTACCTGCTTCTCCTAGATTCCTGATTCTATAAGTCTGGGACTTTATTATTTATCTTTATTTTTCTCAAATAGAATAGATAAGTGTTTGGGAGGAAACTTTTATGAACCCTGTCCAGAAAGGTTCACTAAACTCCATTTTGCTTACTGACATGGAGAGAGGAAAAATATAGCTTTTCCTGGTAATGATTTCTCCAATAGAAAGATGAATTAGATAAGAAAAGTTCCAAATTGTCATTCCAACTGGGGCAAACATGGTAGATTGGAGTGAGGCTAATAGATGTTTTCCTTGAACCTATAAAGGAATCTATATTCATAACTTATTTGGAAGAATGTTTGGGAAAATTGAGACCTTCAAGTAATTTGTTTAGCTAAAGGACATAAAGGAAGCAGCTAAATGCCAAACAAAAACTAACATGTCAACTCAATGTCAATCTAGTGAAAACAATTATCAATGAAGAGGCAATATGATATAGGGAGATAAACCCTGGATTCAGAATATCTCAGTTTTAGCCTTCATTGTACTACTGACTTTGCCAGGTTGGGGAAAATCACTTAACTTTTCTGGGATTGAGTCTCTTTGTTTGTAAAATTACATGTTGAATTAGGTAATTTCAAAGGATCCTTTCCAATTTAAAATCTCATCTTTTTCACTGAGACAAAGGTTGTAATAACTCTACTGGTTAAGAAGTTTATACTTCAGTAATTCAATCTGCAAAGATAAAAACATTATAATAACTTAGTTTCAAAAGGCAAAATTAGGTAAATTATATGCAGTGTAAATAAGCCGTAATAAGTTGGAAACCAATCTTGTATTACCCAGCTAGAGACTCTGCCACCCATATGTTCATGAAGACACTGCGGTGGTTTCACTGTCCTCTCTGGCAGTGCCAATCATAGTTAGCACTAATTAATGAAATTCCAGGGCGCTGCTTGCCAGGAGGTTCATGCAATGGGTGAAGCAAACTACAGTGGCAAAGTTTCCATCATTTATATTGCCGTGACAACATTGGCTCAGGTTTCAGAAACAGTAATTCCAGCTCCTAGTCCCTGGGAGAACAAATGTAGATTGATTTATGTTCTGAGCCTCGCTAGCATATTGTCAACACTGAGATGGCTGCCAGAGCTCATCACACAAGGTGCTGACGTTTTCTGGGAATCCACTTGCCTTTACACATATTCTCTCTAGTGCCATATATTTGTATGCATTTCTAGGTTTTTAACTTTTTTTTTGTTTTAAGGTCTAAGGCATGGATTATTGATATTAAAAGCAATCTAACATTATTAATCTAGTTTATGCCAACACAATATCCTTTAGGGTCAAATCAGACTCAGAAAAGACCATAAACTTTATTTAAATCATGTTGGCACTACCATCAACAGTAGTTGAACCTAGTGGCTTTCCTTAGAACTGTGCTTCCTTTTTAGTGTGCCTCCTGTTTAGTCCCCCGCCCTTTTTTCTGGCTTTATTTTCCATCTGTGTATCAATGACTGAGCCAGCCTTTTTATTCGGGCCCATTTCCACTGCCCCAGCCCTCACGGTCACTGCTGCAAAGCCTGGCACTTTGGGGCCTTGTGCTTGCTTTCTGCTTCCAGTCAGAGGCGCAGACAGCCGCGCACATCGATTTTTTAAATAGAGGAAGAGCCAAATATGACAACTGATTGTGTAGTGAGAGATAAACATCAGCTCACGAATGAAGTATCTCTGTATGGGTTTGAGCAAATAAATTGAGTAGTTCCCTCAGTTGTGTTGTGGGAATCAAAGGCTCGGATGTGGCAGATTTCTAGCCGCCCCCCCCCAAAAAATGTAAGACATTTCGGTGCTTCTGCAAATGAATCGTTGAGCTAAACTATGGACTCGGCATGACCAGTTTTATGTCCCATGTTTCTGAATGGGAAAAGCATTTTTTTTTTCCATTTTTGAGAAATTGAGATGTAACTTAGGCAAAGTCTAATTTTAGGTGGGCACATTGATGAATTTTTATAACCCCACTCCCACCCTGACCAAAATATAGACTATTTCTCACTCCTAGAAAGGACCCCTCATCCCCCTCCCAGTCTGTAGGTCCATCCCTGCCTCTGCAGAGAGGTAACAGAGATGATTATTTTTTAAATGAAAATAATTGAATGTTTAAAATTTTTATTATCTATTTTTTTGTCATTGTAGAATTAATTGCTTTATCTTCAAAAATTCTCTTTCGGATTTTTCTCCCAAAGGATTGGGTAGAAAATGACCACTTAACACTGTGAGTTTTGTTACTTAGTTCTTGCTGGAAGCATCTCTAGGACGGAATATTCTTCGTTGTCCCTTATTAAGTTATTAATAGAGATGTAGAAGATTCTTTTAAAAAGAATTTCTGACATATTACTTATACCTATGAAAGGATAGAGTAGTTTCCATTTGCCCATTGGTGGAGATTTTTCTCATTTACACGATTTATGTTATTGTTTAGTCTCTGGAGTGGACTCAGTTCCACCAACTTTTCCTTCAGATTTATTTTGTTTGCAGTCAGCAACATTAAACTTTCAAGGCCCACTCAGAGACACAGGAGAGAGTGCCGTGAAAGAGCAGTATTGTACTAGTGGGCCCTTGCACAGGTGATTCAAGCGTGTCCCTGGGGTCCTACCAAGAATGACACACACTGATGGCAGGAGCCAGGGGGTGCGGCAGGGCCAAGGCTCCTTCGCCTCGGGACTCTGACTTCCCTTGGGCAGCGATGCCGAGCTCCTGGCTCCCCATATGAAGTCCCAGGCAGGTTCAAATCCTGGTTGCCTCATGTATCACCAGTAACCTGGACAGTATTAATACTGAACGTCTGTGTTATACTTTTATAGTTTATAAGACCCATCTCTCTATTCTATCTCATTATTGATTAGGACAGCTTTATAAAGTATCATAAGCCTGTTATCTTTTTTTACTGTTGTGAAACTGAGACTTAAAGAGATTAAGGGTCTTTCCCAAAGAATCTGTCTTCCATAAGTGGTTTGGTTCCTCGAAATCTGGCTCTCCAGTTAGAACCCTTGGGGATTTCTAATTTTATTAATGACTCTGAAGCACATGTTACATTCATATATTCAGAGAGTAAAGAAAGGCATGCAAAACATGCACACGATCCTTCTCTGGCTTGAGCTCTATTGTAGTGCTCAGAAATGGGACTTAGTGGGACAGTCCACTCCTGGATAGCTTCCTGTCTATCCATTTAAAAAATATGATTAGTTTTGAATTACTTCAGTCAGTGGTTTCAGAAATAACGTTTTCATGTAGATATTACTTGAGCTTAGCTCTTACAGTGCCCCAGGCTAAGAGAATCTTTAAAACCATGAGCTTGTCAAATTGGATGCTATTAGGATTTAAGATGGGCTGGAGCCTGGATTAAGATAGTATTGGCTGTGGTGGGTGACTGATAAATATTTATTGAACAATTGACTGGCTCTAAGTATAGCTCATCATTATTTAGCATTACTCTATAGCAAGAATAAAAGCCTTGTTGATTTTATAATGCCATTAACACAACAGTGGGATTTGCAGATTCACAGTTTTGCTCCAATATTCTGGCTATGATCAGTAACTAGAGCCCTTCTGAGTTGTCCTGAAATTTTAGAATAAACAAAGGCCTGTGTTGACAGCAAAAACTGCAGGTGTGATATTTCCTTTGTTGTTAGAGTATCATAAATTATTAAAAGTATTAGCAAAGCAAGAATGAAAATTGCTACTGAAGCCCTTTTTGCTTTATCCATTTTATGAAAATGTCATCGTTAGTCTCCTTTCCTCCTAGTCACTGGGTGTTAAGAACTGTAGATGGCAATCCAACCACAGAAATGATCGGGTTTGCTAAATTTTGTCATGAATCTTGCTTTCCTAGCAGCACACAATTATGTTGCTCTAGGAGGGCAGCATATCAGGAAAAAGAATCATAAAAACAAAAGCAAATCTCAAAGAAATAGAAAACCAGATAATTTTTTTGCAGCCTTTTCTTTATAAGTTTCCCTACACGCAAGTTTACAAAATGCAATTTTGGTCTCCAGACTTAATCAAGAAATCCCGTGAAGGCATTTCAAACTCCGGGTAGGACAGAATTTCGGTTGCCATGGAAACAGGATATCATACATGAGAACAGGCCGCATCATATAGAAGATTTAATTACACTGCCGTGATAAATGGATAAAGGCATTTTTAGCCTATTTGTGGCCAAAATCCATCAGAAGTCCAGTTTCCAAGGAAACCCATATCTCAAAACAGTAATAAGGAAAATTATGGAATAAGATAAACTACACCTAAAAAAAAAATGGAAAAGAATGCAGCAGCCCCATTAATTAAGAATATTTCTAATTTTAAAGGAGTCACATTAGGATGAACTCTTTCTTGCGAGAATCACGAGATATCCATGGTGACAATACACGCACTTCCTACACAGAATAATAAAATACTTGTTTGATTAAAAAGGGTTTATGAGTCTAATGTTTAGAATATGATTGGAGTGGCATATTTCCACTTGTTTTTATTTTGAAGTGAGTTTCGCTATGATTTACGAGATCAAAGTGCGGCCGGGAAACAGCATGGTCGTGTCGGTGGATCATTCTGATTCCAAATGTTGAGTCCTGTTACCAAATTTGCTGCTGATTTATGCAGGCGTGTTTGGGCTGAGGCAACGAAAAACAGACCATCTGGAGGGCACTTCTGATGGGAGCGTGTGAGTATAAAATATTCACAATTCAATGAGTCCCGCTGAGAAGTGGATTTGAGTCTAGGTGGCCCAGAAAGTCCTTGAAAAGCACAGTATGTTTCAAATCTTAGGCCACCAGCAGTAAGTGTACTAGCAGGGGGCCCTGGGGTGGCAGGGAGCATTCATCGCAGGCATTGGTGTTCTAAAGGAGCACAAAACTGCCTCCACCCCTCTCCCACTGTGGGGTATTAGTGTGCACGAGCTGGAGCAGAGGAGCGTAGGAGACACAGCTCTGGTGGGCTAACCCCCGGGCCTGGCGCGTCAGAGAGCAGTTGTCTGGCCAGAGTGGTCCTTCCTGTGCATCCTGTGCTGTGGCACCTGCTTTATGCTCATAATAGCAGCCCCTGTTGACTTGGACTCTCGTAAAAAAACCCAAACAATTTGAAGGTCATGGGTTTTAGAGTGAGACCACCGTGGATTTGAACCCCAGCTCTACTCTTTACTAGATGCAGGGGCTTGGGCAAGATACCTAAACCTTTTTTTGGTTTGTTTTAAATATATCTTTATTGATTTCAGAGAGAGGAAGGGAGAGGGAGAGAGAGAAGCATCAGTGATGAGAGAGTCACTGACCGGCTGCCTCCTGCACGCTTCCCACCGGGGATCGAGCCCTCCACCCGGGCACGTGCCCTGACCGGGAATCGAACCTCGATCTCCTGGATCCTAGGAGATGCTCAACCGCTGAGCCGCACCGGCAGAGCGCTACTTAAACTCCTTTAGCTCAGCTTCTTCGTCAGGAGAAGTCCCTGCTGCTGGCCTGTGCTGACAGGCAGGGCTTCTCAGCCTCCCACCCTGACTTCGCCCGCGCCCGTGCCCCTGCCTCGGGAGCTGCCCGGTGCCTGCCGGGATGCTTGGCAGCGCCCGCGGCTGCCACCCGGTGCCGCCCGTGGCAGCTCCTCCTCCCCCCGCACCCGAGCACTAGGCGCAACCCAAGGACGGTCTCTAGACGCTGCCAACTGCGTCCTGGGTGTCAAAGCTGTCGCCAGGTGAGAAGCGCTGCTGTAAAGCGAGCTGCTAATAGTAGATGATAAATAAATCGTAGTGATACCTTCCTTAAAGTCTTTGTGAGGATGTAGCATCTCTTAGCGGTTAGTTCAGGTTTGCTCATTTAATTTCTCGGATGCCTCTTGCCTTCCCGTGTCTTTTTTTCAGTTCTGAAAATTTCTCAGCTCACAGCTTTCGAATGCGCACTCTCTAGGGCCCCCGTTTCCCTCCCTCTAGCCCCCCGCTGAAGGATGTGGGGAGGCCTTCCCGCCCTCCGCCCCGCCCTCCGCCCCGCCCTCCACCCCGCCCTCCGCCCCGCCCTCCACCCCGCCCTCCGCCCCGCCCTCCGCCCCCGCCGGCCGCGCCCCTCCGCGCTCCCTGCACCCCGCCCTGCGCCCCGCCCTGCGCCCCGCCCTGCGCCCCGCCCGCCGCCCCGCCCTGCGCCCCGCCCTGCGCCCCGCCCTCCGCCCCGCCCTCCGCCCCGCCCTCCGCCCCGCCCTCCGCCCCGCCTTCCGCCCCGCCCTCCGCCCCGCCGGCCGCGCCCCTCCGCGCTCCCTGCGCCCCGCCCTGCGCCCCGCCCGCCGCCCCGCCCTGCCCGCCGCCCCGCCCACCGCGCGCCCCTCCGCGCTCCCTGCGCCCCGTCCCGCTGACTGCGCAGCGCCGGCTCCCCTCAGGGAAAGCTTTCATTTGTCTTAGCCGAGGTTTTTAAAAAATGTACCGACTATACTTTTCATTCTTTAAAAATATGTTTTTATTGATTTTACAGAGAGGAAGGGAGAGGGGGAGAGAGAGAGAGAGAGAGAGACAGCCTCGATGAGAGAGAAACATCGTCGGCGCCTCCCGCAGGCCCCTGGGGATCGGTGAGACCCAGGCGGGTGGCCCGACCCCAATCGGACCAGTGAGCTCCTGGTTCAGGGGGCGACGCTCCGCCACTGGCCACACCAGCCGGCCTGTACTGTCCGTTTAAAAAATGTCTTTAATGATACTCTTCCTTTTCTTTATAGTTTTCTTTTTTCCTTTATTGGGTATTATACAATAACAATTCTATTATTTTAGTCTGTTTGCTCTGTTACTGATGACTCTTCAGCCCCTGCTGACTACTCATGACAATGTATTTTCTTATGCACTTTATAATTTTTGTCAGCTCCCTTTTGATGAAACTATATATTGTCAGGGTTCCATCTTTTCTTTGACTTATGGAAGTGATCCTATTGATAACGTCATGGTTGCCTTTGATGGAGTCACGTATCTTTACTCATTCTGGGCATACTTGGTGCCTGTTTTTTAGCTCAAGGTCTCCATGTAAATAATGAAAGAACTTGGATTTCACACATTTGCTAGATGTAGGCTGGGGCGTCATAATTCCTGAGGTAAAATTTTCTATTCAAGGTTTAGGGTAGATGGCTCATATTCACGTCACGTCCTTTATTCAGACTCTAATTTCAGTTTCCTGTTGGAGTATTAATACCTCAGACCCTGACGATTCCATCACAACCATCAGTATCCTGTTACCACTATGTATTTCCCTTTTCATTCTGGCACTTACAGAGGTACATTTCTTGTTTTGAATTTTTACTATTAAATTAAAAAGTGAACATTTCTATGTTTTTGTATCAGTACCTGGTGTTGGTTTCCTATGTCAGCCTGCCTACTGTTTTGATTAGAAGTTCCAATGTAACTTTCCTAAACTTACTCAGTTCCCTTGTCTGTAACACTGGAGTTAAGGCAGCATCTACATTATAGGGTGTTGAGAGAATTAAATGAGATAATGAATGTAAAACACTTATTTACCGGACACATGGTCATTCTCAGAGTGCACCGCTCCAATGTAAATCAGCTGCTGCTCTTTCTGCCAAATTTCAGATACTCAATCATTTATTGCTTTAATCTATAATCATTTGTTATTTGCATGTGTCCTCAGATTCATTCACGATTGGGAACTTTATCAAGAGTTGAAAAGTCTTAGCAAATAATGCCAGAACTATTCAAATATCTCTATAAACTGCAAGTCACAGTTGTTTTGAGTTACTGACACATATGCCTGTGTCAATATCTGGAGACATTTTTGATAGACACAACTTGATGGGCAAAATGCCACCGGCATCCAGGGGGTAGAACCAGAGATGCTGCTAAATATCCTACACAGGACAGCCCCACGACAATGACCTGGCCCAACATTCCAATGGTGCTGAGTTTGAGAAACCCTGAACTTGGTCATTAAACCTCTTCATAGTTCAAATTCAGTTTATCTTTAAACTATTTGTCTCAAAAAATAAGTAATAAGATGTTGATTGTAAGTTGGTGACCAAGGTCTTTTCATATAACCCAGGATTTCTTTGAAAGTACAGGGTGAAGGGCTGTTATCAAATTCATGTATCTATATAATAAAGAACAAAAAGAAAAATATTAACAAAAACAGCACAGCAGTATTAATAATATAACAACAACAACAATTTACAGGCAGACACCTATACACGCATAACACATAGCCGTGCACACAAAAGCCAACAGGGCTTGGTGAGGCTTTCAGGGAGAGTGTGAAATCAGCTAGATACGTCTTTAGGCCCTGGAGGAGACAGCATCTTACATTCATACTGCTAAAATTCTTGTATTGGTTACGAATATAGAATATAAAATTGAGCTCCTCCACTTCTGGTCTGTCCTTCCTCCTTACCTCCCCGAAGGCTCTTTGCTTGCAAACCTTGCTCACTGTATTTTAGTTTCCTGTTTCTGTGACTGTTTTCTCTTCTAGACATCTTTGAGGACAAGCATCTTGCCTTATTTATTTTTGTATCTACAGTATCAAGCATGGAGCTCCAGAAAAAGAAGGAACTAAGTGTATGAATTAAAAAATGAATAGGCGAATGACAAAAACCGATGTCCCGTTTACCGCCACGTCTAATGATATTTAAGAATATGCACTCTCACTGAGCGGGGCAGTGGGGTAGCTGCAAAGTGGAAGAGACCACGTAAGGACAAAGCGGAAAGCCAGCCTCAAACGACACGGCAGAGTTGTGCAGGGCTGGACATCAGCGTCCACAGGCCAAAACACTTGACTCCCGTACAGCGATCCGAGCTGAAATTTGAACAAAGACTGAAGTAATTCCTGTTGTCTTGGAATCAGGCAAACATCACTAGTCTCTGCAAATAGCAATGGCAACTCCAGAGCCAAGAACACACTTTGTGTGTGTGTGTCAGTGTGTCTTGGGTTTATGGTGGTTTGAGCCTGCCCACCAGCTAGGCTTTCCTCAGACAGAGATTAGCCCATCATCCAGCATGTTACACTTTTCAGAAATTAGACACATTCAAATAACAGCATCAAATCTCTAACGAACAAGTGCTCTGTTGCAACTGCTTGTGAACTCAGTTTCGGAAAAGCTGTAGCATCAACTCAGATCTAGAGGATACAGATCATAAGTGACATTTTTATCTGTTTGAATAATTTTCAACCCTTTCCAAGCAATCGTTTCTAAAATCCTGATATTTTGTGCGACCTTTAGTGCCAACCGTTTAATCTTGTCTCTCTTAAGATGGTGTCAGATTTTCATCTGGAAATCTTTTCCTCATTTTATAGATGAGGATACTGAGTCTTTGAAAGATGAAGCAACTTCCCCAACTAGTGAAATTTTCAGGGCCAGTTCTCTTTGGATCAGTGTCTTGGCCTCATCTCATAGCCAGTGCATAGCAAATTTCTAATCCTTTGACGAACTTCTTTATTAGGGACTTTGTATTTCCTATTTTTAGTTATTTACTGTAAAACATATTTGAGTATAAAAGTTTCTGTTTTAGATTAGAATTATTTAGAAATTTCTTCTTGCTGTGTAACTGTGCTAGGCACTGTATAATGGGAGAGAAAATAGTATCTTTCTTAAGAAACAATTTTATTCTATTCATGAATATATATGACCAACATAAATTTACTTCATTTGATAAGCAAACTAAAACTCCCCTTAAATATTTTTAAATTATAGGAGTTCCACTAAAATGCAGGTATATTCCTGTAACATAATCAAAAGACAGAAAAAGCAAAGCTGTCCCCCACTTTTAGTTCCCTCTCCAGACGTAGCCACCTGAGCTAGTTACTGTCTAGCTTCTTTAGCAATGGATTTGCCTTCCCTACTCTGGGATGCTGCAGCTGGGGCTGGGGCTCTGCTAATATCTCCAGACTGCTTTCCAGATGTCTTCCTGGAAGGTTTCTTCTAGGGTGTGGGAGGAGGGCCTTCTCAGTTTTTCCCATTCCTTTCAGCATTAGTCCCACCAGTGGCAATTTGCCCCAATCTCCATGTTGTTTTGGAAACTCTGGAACCAACCTCAGGGACTCCTCAGAAACACAGCGAGACAGATGGGGCTCCCCACAATGTCTGAGCACATTTCTCCAGGCCCCTCCTTTATGTGTCTGGATTCTTATAGCCCTGTCTCTTTTTTGTTTTCCCAGACTGAGGATGGTAGCGCTTCCTTGCAGTTGTTATCTCTGGCTTCCCTTAGTGTTTCCTCTTTTTCCTTAGACTTCTAAGTCTTGTGTTAAATAACTTCTCTGTTTACAGTGTAATAAATTGGTTTTCTATTTTGCTGACTGGACTCTGAAAGATATACCACTATGATCAGATTGATCTATGTCCCTACAGATGTTTTTCTTTTCTCTTTTACTCTCAATTTAACATTTTATTTTTTTTATCCATGACTGTTTCCATATAAAAAGAAGGTGAAAGGTGATAATATCAAAAGAGTAGTGAGCACAAACCTAGCTGTGAAGGAGATGGTAATACTGACATGGGTAGATGGGGGCTTTCAGAAAAAGAAACGCTGAATGGAGTTTCCAGCTCATGGTCTGGCTTCTGTTTCCCTGAGAATGTATAGGTATTCCCTATGGGGAAGGTAAGTGGGCAAATCATGAATTAGTCTTAGGAGATGTCAGGCTCACCACAGTGGGCTATCAGTAGGGTTCTGTTGAGCTAAATACTGGTTATTTAGTAAGAATATGGTCTTGTGGTAGGCTGGTATGTATTTCCTGATTCCAACTTCACGTTGTCCAGCTTTCATTTTGCAAAAGCAGAACTTCTGGGAGATTTCAGTGTATCCTCAGAAAATTGCTCATTCAAGTCCTCTTGGTAATGATAGCACAACACTCAGTAGGGTTAACTTTGGAGTAGGCTCCTCAAGCCTGGATGGGTTGCCCTCTACACAGCTGGCATGCCACTCTTTTCCTGTGGTCTTCATCCACCATTACCCTGGGATTCCCTTTGTCTCTCTTTGGTGTTAAGTTTCCATCTTCCTGTACCTATAACTTCCTTTTTTTTTGGATTACTCCCTTTGTTTGGTGGAATAGTCTCTAGTCACTTTCTGAGAAGTGGTGCATGGGAAGTAAATATTTTTCAAACCTTGAATATCTAAAAATAATCTTATTCTGATATCACATTTGATTGATAGTTGGCTTAGGTATAGAAGTGCAGATTGGAAATAATTTTCTTTCATAATCTTGAAGACATTTTCCCACTATTTTCTAGTTTCCAGTGTTGCTGTGGGAGGTCTGAGGCATTCTGACTTCACTCCTTTTCATGGAAGTTGTTTCTTTCTCTCAGAGAAGCTCATAGAGTCTTCTCCTTTCTCTACCTTTTGGAATTGCTTGGTGATGTGTCTCAGTGTGAGTCTGTGTATACGGTTGGCTCTTTAAGTCTGGAGACTCATGTCCTTGACTTCTGAGAAATGGTCTTGAACTATTTATTTGATGATTTTCTCCTCTCCATTTTTTTCTAATTTCCCTTTTTTGGGGAACTTTTATTATAGTATACTTGTTCTCTAGTTTCCTAATATTTTCTCCCTCTTGTTTTTTAATTTTTTTATTATTCTGCTTCTATAAGATTTTCTCTGCCTTCTGAGTCATTCTTCTGTTTTCATCTCTGTCCTTGGCTATTTCTGAAGAGAGCACTAGAGTACCCCATTTTTGGTGTCTGAGCTGCCTTCTCAGCTTCCTGCCTCTACAAAGTTGGGGGCCCTGAGTTGTTTTTACATCTTGAATAGTCTCACTGCTTTTTAGTCTAGGGTGAGGGTATCTGGCCAATTCAGCTTTCACACACCCTCAATTGAATTTTCATGTATTTGATTTCAGTTGAACCCACATGACAAAAACTACACCCATAATTATTTTCCAGACTTGCCTCTCTCTCTAGAGTTAACTACAGGTACTAGTCTACCAGGCTCCTGTGAGACCACAGCCTTGAGGTTCATTGTCTGCAGACTTTCGGTGTTGTAAGGGGTCTAAAGCCATTATGATTCCTAATTATTCACATAAGAGCTTTCTTCTTTCTTTTCTAGAAGCTTACGAAATGTCTTTGTCTCTCATGTTTTACAAATTTGCATTTCCTACTCTCTGCTGAGAGGGAGGTTCAAAAACAACTTATTTGCTGGCCACTCCTGGTTGTTCGCAGGCATGAAACTTTACATGCCATCTCTTCCTCTCCTCTGTGCTCCCGATCCTATCTCCTCTTCTGTATCCCTGTTTTTACAGCACCTACCCATTGTTCCAGGTCTAGTGCTCAGGTGTCACGCTAGACTCCTCTGTAGCCCTTCCTTGCACACACAGTAATCACCACTATCTGATTATTTTTATCTCTTTCTACAAATTTGTTTAATTGTCTCTTCTGGTTTATACTGCCACAAGCTGTAAACACCTCTCTCCTTGACTAAGTGCAGCAGCCTCCTCATGGGTGGCTGCATGACTTGTGCTTTCTCTCAGCAAAGTTGCCAGAGTTATTCATTTAAATATAACTCTGACCTTGGTCTCTGCTTACAAGCCTGCAGTGACTTACAGAGTAAAACAGAAGCTCCTCAATAAGGCATTTGGGGCCTCCCATGAACTTATTCCTACTCTCTTCTCAGGCTAATATAACAAAATACCATAGACTGGTGGTTTAAGCAACAGACATTTCTCACAGTTCTGGAGGCTGGGAGTCCCAAGATCAGGGTGCCAGCACATGCGGCTCCTGGTGAGAGCCCTCTTCCTGGCCTGCAGGTGGCCACCGTTTCGCTGTGTTCTCACATGGCCAAGAGGGGAAGCTCTGGTATCTCTTCCTCTTCTTATAGGGGCACTAATCTGACCAAGGGCTCTACCCTGATGACCTCATCTAAACCTAAGGACCTCTGGAAGGTTCCACATCCTAATACCATCGCATTGAGGGTTAGGGCTTCAACACAGGAGTTTTGGGGTGACACAGCATTCCGTTCATAACACCACCTCTTCAGCTTTATCTCCCCCGATTTCATGCCTTATCATGCCTTATGATTTACACTTAGGAAGTTTGGAACTGTGCATTTGTCTCAACATACTTCATGCTGTTCCATTTGTTCATGTTTTTCCTTCTGCCTTGAATGTCCATCCTACTTTCCTTCATAGGGATATTCTTACCTCCCTTTCAGAATTCAACTCAGGAATTACAGTTTCTAGGAAGCCCGTGCTTAACGTCCAAACTGGATCAATTTTCTTTTTTCTCCCTTAGTACCCTGATTCTCTTTTAGTACCCTGAATACACCTCTAGCTCCGCAAATACCCTTTTATATTGCCACTATGTATGCTGTTCTTTTCCTCTAACTATTAAGTACCTCAAGGGCAGAGAGTATATCAATTATATTTTTGGGCCGGTGACAAGCACAGTACACTGCCTGTTTCATGGCAGGCACTCAAATATTTATTATTAAGCTAATTAAATATATTATTTTACTCACATTGTTAATCTGTATGAACTGCCCAGAACATCCTGTACACTTTGCTTGTATCTATGCCCATGGTTTATTTTAATTTTCTGTGTTGGGATAGTTCGTGTAAACATTATACATTTAAAACAGTTTGACATCACATTTTTTTATAGCCTCAACCTTACATTTATAGCATACATGAGTTTATACAGTGCGACTAATGGGTCCCATTTCAGACATTTAAAAAATTGTACTTAAGCTTTATCTCTAGGGCATTGCCCTGGTGGCTTCTCAAACATTGCCGATGGCTCTGAGAGAGTAACTTTAGATGTGAGGCCCACAGTACCATGAAAGGGCAGCTGCCGAGGTCAAGGCTAAACTGTAAAGCTCCTGGGGTGTTCACAGCATCCGTATTCTCTAAAACTGGTTTGGAGAAGTGAAACATTGTAATCAATGTTTCCCAGAGTAAATCTTTGAAGAGATGACAGCAAGTGAGAGCCCATCTTCTGCCAAGCGGAAGGGAAAAAAATAATTTTATAAAGGAAGTAATGCGTGGAATATGCCTTCTCAACTGTAATGTGGCACATAACTGTTTACTCTTGAAATCACCATGATTGTTATTAGGGCCAGTTTGAAGCCAATTGCCTGTCTCAGCTCAGCCAGACTACGTGCTATCCCCTGACTCAAACAAGCCGACCCTGGATGCCATCGCAACGGACTCCAGTGGCTGTCGTAGGTGTCATTTCTAGCAGATGGGGCCGCTTTTTCTCTTATCCCTCTTCTTCCCTTCCCTTCTTTTTTAAACAGACCCCGCCTCTGGCCGTAAGTGTAACGGAGGCCTGGCCAAATTGATCCTCCATTCTTCTGGTCAGAATAATCCGCTTGAGGGGAGCCAGGCAGAGCCAATTCTAACCCTCCCTGAGAGGTATGAGTGGGTGGGGGAGAGACAGGCACTCTCTTTCTATGGGTTTTCCAGATGGGGCACTAGAGACACTTGATGGGGGTTTTGAGTGGCTACTGGCCATTTCCCTTGCCTGCCTACACTGAGGAAATCCATAGATAATGTTATAACAAGATTTATAAGGGTACACAGGGACAATCAAAGCTGAGAGGTGGGGTAGAAGAGAGAAGAGGGGAGGGGAGGGCTGATGACGGTTTATTTCACATTACTTGATCCAGTGGTGCCTGAATCTAGCAGCCTCTGAAACGATTAGTTTCATGATTTAATTCATGCTCTTTTCTTTTTGTTAAACAGTTTTAGTTGGTTTCCTTTCCTTGCGCCTGAAAGTGTCCTGACAAATGCGTCGCTCTTACCTGAGGTGTTTGGGCCCCCGGCCCCCTGACGTCTTTCTTTCTCTTGGCCCTGCCGCCTTCCTAACTGCGTGATGCTTTGGTGGTGAAGCATAAGGACACTGGATGGATTACCTGAGCTCTTCTGCTTATGAGCTACATGATCTTGGACAAGTTATTTAACCTTTTTGGGCTTATTTCTGTGTCAATAAAATGAGATAGTTAATTGTACCCACTTTTTACAAGGATTAAATGAGTTACTGCATATAAAGTATTTAGGAAAGGGCTTGATACCTGACATGGTTTCAGTAGGTATTAGCTATGTTAATATTGTGTTCTAAAGCAGAGAAAAGATAAAAATATTTGTGTCTGTCTTTATTTCTAGGTGAAAATGGTTAGATGCTGAGGGACAAAGACCTTGCCTTCTTGGCTTGCATGGATAGTGGCACCCAGCGCACCCCAGGTTCATGGCGGGCACTGCCCTGCTCCACCTGCCCCCACCCTCAGCTGCCACAGAGGCCGTGACCCACAGCCTCCCTCCTGACTTGCTCACCTTGACCCACTTCTTGGTGCGCTTAACGCCCCCTTTGACCTCATTATTTTGTGCTTGCCTCAAGGCTCTCCTCTGACTGTCCTGTTCCTCTCAACTGTGACTTTTATTCCACTTCTTGGGGTGCTAGTTCAATCCACCCCCCCCAAACCCTTAGGAGAAGGGCTCACTAGGTTTATCCATACCCTGTGAGAAGTGTCGGGGCAGCATAAATTACATATTTATGATCAAGAAATTACAGAATGTACCCCAAGTAATAATATTCTGAGCGCACAGTGAATGGGAGTTAACGATATACTGGTTGTGTGGCCTAATACCGGCTTGTCAAACTTGTGCTTCTCAAACTTGGTTATTTGCTGCCTGGTGTCTTCCTCAGCCGTTAATTTTTCTCAGTGGTGAGTAATTCCAAAGCATTTTTGTGTTAAAATAAACTGGGGTATATTATTGAATGCAAGCAAAATTTACATGATTTTAAGAGATGAAAACTCACTGTAATGAGATGTCTTCATTTCTCTGTGTGTTAGGCCTATGGACTCACGTGACATGGGGAATGTAAGAGATGGGTCATAAGTTACTGTTCTTTGTTAAAGATATCTCTGTGGGAACACTTGAGAAAACAGTACTGTATATTTCTTTTGCCAGTGTTAGATGAGTTCATGTTCACAATAGTCAGAACTTAGAAACAGCTACTGCTTTTGAACACCTTGTATATGCCCAAAACCCTGCTACACACTTTACATTAACAAGTAATTTGATATTCACAGAAAGTCTGTTTTACAGAAGAGGAAACTGAATCTTAAAAAGTTAAATAACTTGAATGAGAATTCACAACTATTTTGTGTTGTTACTGGAGTCAGATCTATGTCTGTTAAAGCTCTAAAGTGCAAAACAAAACAAACTTGGAGTAGAGTTGAAAACATTTGATAAAATTGCAGAATAACATTCAATGTTTAAAATGTAACAATGTTTATTTGGTTTATATTTTAAAAAGAGTTTTTAAAGAGATACACACTGAAATGTAGATGATAAATAATGTCCGTAATTTGCTTCAGAATAATTTGTGTGTGGAGGGGTAGTAGGTGAGGGTATAGCAAAAAACAAAATAGCAATGAGTTGGTAATTGTTGAAACAGGATGATGCGTTTCATTTTTACATTTACTTTATAACTTTATGTTTGAAAATTACCATAACTAACAAAATTTTCTTTTGTCAAAATAATTTGGCTTTTTGTGGAATCTTGTAACTTGCAAGTTAGTGGCTGTTTTCTACTACAGCAGAGAGATAAACTGTCATTTTTCACTGTACTAGAGCCATAATAACCCTGTTTTTATAGCAGGGAATTAATGAGGTTTTTGTTGTAAAGCACTTAGTCTATAGTCTATGTTTATGTATTAGTTATTTTGTTTAATTTAAAAAAACATCAAATAAGGGAACCCTCATCTTCAAAATGGAGTGCTTGATAAGAATTTTCTCATTAAAGTGACGAAGAGATCCCTCTCCATTCACTTCAAAGTGCCTGTGATTCTTAGGCCTGCTTACCATTAGTAGAGCTGACTTAACAGTGTTTAACAAGGTCTCATCACAGTGTCCAGACATCCTTTTTACCCTCAGTGACTTGAAACAGGGAAGAAAAAAAATGTATATTTTTAGATTAATCGAACTGTTTCAAACAAAAAAGCTCTTAGGGTATCTTTGGGTTACCAAAGTCCTCTTTGTGTTTTGCTCCTCAGTACACGTTTCTAAAAACAGGGCAGCAGAAAGCAAGAGCAACATCGGGAGGTTCCCTTTCATTGAGCCCCAGGGGCTGTTTCAAACTTCAGGTACTTTTTTTTCTTTTTTTTTAAAATCCTGTTGGGGTGCTGTGGGCCTGGCATAGTTTCTCACACTTCGTAGGCCTGCATATGGTGTTGGTTGAATTGAGTTACATTCCTGAGGGACAGCGAGGTGTCATGAGAATAATTGGCTTCTAGTCTGTGACTCACCGTTAGGTTGTTATGGGGCCTGACGTGAGTGTCACCTCTCTGGGTCTCACTGTCTTCACCCACGAAATTATGACAGTGAAGTAGTAAAGTACTATGAGTCTTTCCAGCTCTGACATCTGATGGATAAAAAGGGTCAGGCATCACCTCTGCTTTATGCAGTACTCTTTGAGATATTAAATTATGTTTTCTTCCATATTTCCTCTTTCCCCCCTTTCCTCTTCAAAGCTGAGTCCAAGAGAGGTTTGCGCCAGGGCTGAGAGCCTGAGAAGATGAGGGGCTTGGTAGGTGAAGACTGACCTAGAATCAGATGCCACCCAGACTCCCTGATGCCTTGGTCCTACCTACATTTGGCCAAACGTTCATGCTGCTCCATGGAAATGGAGGGGGGGGAATCCTTGAAGCGACTGTGTTTGCCCTTGTGCTTTCAGACAGAAATGGAAACAGATATTAACAGAGGAAAAGAAAATTGCAGCTTGAGTAGTGTGTCCACTGTATATATTTTTCAAAAATCCAGTTTAACTTGTTTCTTCTTTGTATGTCAGGAGCTTGTTTTGGTGATTTATAAAGACAGTTTTAAATGACAAAAGAAATTGGACATTTTTGTCATATAAAGTGCTATGGACTGAATTGTGTAACCTCCAAAGTCCATATATTGAGGCCAAATCCTTAATGTGACTATATTTGGGGATAGGGACTGTGAGGAGGTGATCAGGGTTAAATGAGATCAGAGTAGGTCCCTAATCCCATAGTGAGGTCTCTTTCTCTGCCATGTGAGGACACAGCAAGAAGGTGGCCTTCTCCAAGCCAGGAAGAGAGACCTCCGCAGAAACTGATCATGCTGGCACCCTAATCTCTGGATCAGCTTCCAGAACTGCGAGAAAATAAATTTCTGTTGTTTAAGCCACTTAGTCAGTGGTATTTTGTTACGGCAGCCTGAGCAGACTAATACATAAAGTCAGGGAAATAAATGCGGTCGTTTCTATACTGAACTGTCAACATCAGAATGCTCTCAGAGGTAAGCTATGGCAGGATGAGAGGTTTTACTACCAATCATTTGATATCATTGAGGGTAAAACTCAAGCTCTGACCAGTGTTCCCAAAATGAATGAAATCAGAGTAGCAAGCTGCTGGGAGAATTAATAATGACACCTGATGAACTGTAAATAACATTGTAAGTGTTCAGTGCCTTTGATTTTGTGGTTAACTGCCTTTCTCTTATTTCGAACCTGTGAATTTTAGATGAGGGTGTGGTAGGTTACATCAGATGTACTGTCCAGCAGGCAGAGCTGAAGGACAGTGCGAGTACGTGGTGTTTGTACAGTGATTTTTGTGGAGAGCTCTGCCTACCCAGTTACAAACCAAAGAATGCCCCTTGACATTCCTTCTAGGCCACAGAGCTTTCTTCCTTGAAATTTCTCTACTTAATTCCTGCCCGCAACACACAAACTATCTTGTCACAAGCAGAAATCAAGACACATCTGCTGTATTTTAAAGCAAGAGGCTCTCCTCTGATGATCACCTTCATTACTTACCAAATGAAGAAGAGTGAGTGTGACTAACCCAGCCGCAGAGTTTTGAAAAATGATGTGTATTTTGTTTGAGTTACTGTTTGTTAACTTTATTTTTGGTTGCACACATGTCTTTTTCATCCAACTTGTTTAGATTGTATTAGAATTCTCTGTCTTCTCATGAATGTACCCAGGATGGGAAAGAAAGCAGCTTCACAACCTGCTGGCCAATGATAGAAGCTGATCTGTTGTTACTAAAATTCAGCCTCCGAGAATCCGCTATGAGTTTAATTTGCACGCAGGAAATTGGGTGTACATAAAGCTGTAGCTACTTGACATCTGAGTTTTTCCTATTTCTTTATCCAATAAGCAATAATTAAGACTCGTCTTGGTTATGTGTTCCTTGCGGCCCACCCTGTGAAATGACCATCAAGTCCCGTCTGATCCTGGTCATCAGGAAACCACAGAGAGTGGCAGGGTCTTCTCAGGTTTTGGTCATTGGGCGTTTGTCCCTGACCTTCTGTGTAATTCCGCAGCTCAGTGCAGGGCACTGTTTACATTGAAACCTTGGGGAAGGCCTCCAGTTCCTCACACTCACTCTCGGCGGTGATTTTCATGGCCCCACCTCTTTGTGTGCCCTGGTATTTTGAAGAAAGATTGGATGGCACCGTATTGGCTGTAATGATAAAGGTTACTGAAAATGACAAATAACTGACCCTTTAATCAGACTTAAAACAGGTCTATTGAGCTGTGAGGTTATCAGTGGTAATGAGATTTTATTCTCATTTTTCTCATATCTCTTTTAATTTACAGTAGATTGGAAAAAAATTGTTTTTCTGGGCTACCAAAAATATGATTCATGGCTCCTGCTCATGGAGATCTTATGCTTGTTAGGAAATTATGAAGATGCATAATGCCCAGGGTAAACTTAAGACTCATAAAACATTTTGCTTAAGGTAAAATTGATTTCAAATGTGCTGGGGGAGTGACTATTAGCTAGCCCCAGATTAATTCCCTTTAGCATGGAGACTACATTGTACGGGGCAAGGTAGCTCTTTAAATTAAAGATGGCATAATTAAAAGTGCAGTAAATGGAAAGAATTACTTTATTTGATATAATTTCTACTCGGTCTGGTCTCACTGTCTGATTCTGTTATGGCACTGCCAATGAGTGGTGACGACCAGGTACTGAGTTTCAGCTATATTCTTCCTCACTGTAATCACCTTTTATTATAACACTTATCTGCAAGGGTATATCGATCAGAAAGTGCTCATTAATTACACTGCTAATGGTCAGCAAGTGAGCGGATTATGCTAGAATGAATAGGAACGAGCTGCAGTGCCCTTGGGACAGCCACTGTACCTACAGCAGAGGCCCGTGGGCACCGCTGAATGGGCCGCAGAGCTGCCAGCGCAGCCAGCAGGAGCGCGGGACTGACCTTCATGCCCTCGGAAAACGGCAGGGGCCTCACGCCTGCTATTCACCGGTGACACTCAGCGCTTCTGAGGCATGGCACGGCAAGGGGATGTGGTCCCCGATAGGGCACAGGGGTGGAGGTGTTTCTAAAGGACATGGCTTGATTCTGTTTCAGGGTTTGGAATGTTTCCTTTCGGTTCTGAAGAATGAAATTTGAAACATAAGCCACAAGCTGTTTATACCTGAATGTAAAATATGACAAGAAATACTGACTTTTAGAGAAGTTGTTTCCAGATATCTAGTAGGTTAATGGGTGCATTTATTTAGTATACTTATATATTGATTTTTCTTCTAATAATTTCATATACTTTAGAATTATTGTAATCTTACCAATATGATCTGTCATAGTCTTAATCTAGCAGTATCTAACTTTGGACCACATTAGTATTGAAGTTACGTGTATATCTTTATTGATTTTGGAGAGAGGAAGGGAGAGGGAGAGAGAGAGAGAGAGAAACATCAATGATGAGAGTCATTGATCGGCTGCCTCCTGCAGGCTCCCGACTGGGGATGGAGCCCGCAACCTGGGCATGTTCCTTGACCGGGAATCGAACCACAATCTCCTGGGTCCTAGGCCAATGCTCAACTGTTGAGCCATACTCGCCCTGGTATATATTTCTGTTTTTTAAAGCTATATTTGCTGTTCAAAAAAATCACAAATTTCTAGTATTTTATCTTATTTTTGTGGTAGAGGGTGTATTGTTGGTATAGTTTTTAAATAACACTGAGCTTGAAAGTTAGAGAAAAGGGAAATTAGATGATTTAGGATTGACTTTAATAGAGAAGTGAGGAGTACCAAATTACATAATTAGAAAAAGAAGAAAATGGGACGATTATGGACCATTCATTGGAGAAATTTGAATATAAGTTGATTTTCATGTTTGAAACAAAAGGGGTAAAAAGAACAGGCAGGAGAGCACAGACACTGCTGAGCAGGAGTGGAATGACTTTTCTTGTTGTTGTTGTTGTGCTGAGTATTTATGTGATTAATAGGGGATGTAAACAGATGTGTCAGCAACTGCACAAACATTGATTAGAGGATTAGTAATGAATTTTAGCCAGTTGACGGACATTTTCTATAATAGCATGTGTGTGTGTGTGTGTGTGTGTGTGTGTAAACTGTCTATAATTGAAGTTATTCTTTTATATCAAGATTGAAGAAAAAAGGGAAGTGATTAAGATATACAAATTTCCCGTTATAAAACCATGAAGAGGATATAAAGTATAGCAAAGGAAATATAGTTAATCATATTGTGACAAATAGGGATGGTGTCAGACAGGTAGTAGGCTTATTAGGGTGATCACTTTGTTAAGTTATATAGATGTCTAACCACCGTGCTGTGCACCTGAAACTAACATAATGTTGTATGTCAACTGTAATTAAAAAAATATTAAAAAAATACAGAAGGCGTTTGATGTAATATTTATTTGTTATTGATATATAATTGACATATAACATTAGTTTCAGGTGTGCAACATAATGATTCAATCTTTGTGTACGTTGGGAAATGATCACCACAGTAAGACTAGTTGCCATCTGTCACCACACATAGTTACAAAATGTTTTTCTCTTTTTTTCTTGTGATGAGGACCTTTGAAATTTATTCTCTTAGCAACTTTCAAATATGCAATACAGTATTATTAACAATAGTCACCATGCTGTACATTATATCCCCATGACTTACTTATTTGATAATCAGAAGTTTGTAACTTTGACCCCTTTACCTATTTTTTCTACCTTCCACCCCACCTCGCCGTCTGGCAACTATTGTTCTACTTATGAGCATAGTTGTTCTGTTTGTTTGTTTTGTTTTCTTGGATTCTACGTATAAGAAGATCATACGGTATTTGTCTTTCTCCGTCTGACTTACTTCACTAAGCATAATGCCCTCAAGATCTACCCATGTTGCTGCAAATGGCAAGATTCTGTTCTTTTTTACGGCTGAATAGTATTTTGCTGTGTGTATACACACACACACAATGTACCTGTACTTAGTTAATTTCCATATCTTGATTATTACAAATAATGCTGTAGTGAACATGTAGGTGCATATGTCTTTTTGAATTAGTGTTTTATTTTACTTCACGTAAATACCCACAAGTGGAATTGCTGGATCATATGATAGCTCCATTTTTAATTTTTTGAGGAATCTCCATACTGTTTTCCATAGTGACTGTACCAATTTACATTCTCACCAATAGTGCAAAAGGGTTCCCTTTTCTCCACATCTTCACAAAAACTTGATAATAGTCATTCTGACAGGTGTGAGGTGGTATCTTGTGGTTTTGATTTTCGTTTCCCCGATGATTAGTGATTGCTGAGCATTTTTCCATGTGCCTGTGGGCCATTTGTATTGGAAACTGTCTCTTCACATTGTCGACCCAAATTGAAATCTGTTCCTTTCTTGCTGTTGAGTTGTAAGAGTTCTTTATATATTTTGAATATTGACTCTCATCAGATGTATGATTTTAAGACATTTTCTCCCATTCAGTAGGGTGCCTTTCCACTTTGTTGATGGTCTCCTTTGTTGTGCAGGACTTTTTAGTTTATATAGTTCCACTTGCTTATTTCTGCTTTTGAAGTCAGATTCAAAAAAGTCATTGCCCAGACTGATGGTGAGGAGCTTGCCGCCTATGTTTTCTTCTAGGAGTTTTATGGTTTCAGATCTTACATTTGAGTCTTTAATCCATTTTGAGTTAATTTTTGTGTATGGTGTAAGATAGTTTTATTCATTTAAAAAAAATGTTTTTATTGATTTCAGAGAGAGGAAGGGAGAGGAAGGGAGCGAGAGATAGAAACATCAATGATGAGAGTCATTGATCGGCTGCCTCCTGCACGCCCCCTACTGGGGACTGAGCCAGCAACCCGGGCATGTGCCCTGACCAGGAATCGACCTTGACCTGTGGGTTCGTGGGTGAACCTTCAACCACTGCGCTATACCTGCTGGGTGATAGTTTCATTCTTACACCTTATTTCATTCTTTTGCATGTGGTTGTCCAGTTTTCAACTTTTTTTTTTTTTTTTTTTTTATCAAACTTTACTGCTAACATGGAAGACTTAGAACATCTAGGGGCTATTCTTGAGGTCCGTGAGATGCAGCACCCATCAGAAAGAAGAAACATCACAAAATAAATAAATGAAGCAAATAACTAAATGCTGAGCTTTTTAATATCACTGTTCTTCACAGGTCTCTTGACTGAAATGCAAAAAAAATTAAAAAATAATCATGCGATGGCAATTTGGTTTTTATTTTTTAAATGAAACACTCAGATTTTCAACTCATCCCTTTGTATTGTTTGCTGAACAGCTTTCATTTTATTTTATTTTTCAGGTTGTGTGAATGTGCTGCTTGCTTTGGCATCGAGGAGACAATACTTTTGTCTCCTGTGGATGCCAAATATAGGAAAAATTAATATTCAGCATACCTGTTACTAGGAAATTAAAATACTATTACATTTCTTCAGAATGATTTCTTTTATTACAAAGATATATTTAATTAGGCATTTAAAAATGAAGTGTTCCTTGAAATTTGGAAGTAATTTTATTATTTCCATAATTCTCTTGCCAAATTAATTAAACATTGTGGGCCAAATGTGTAGTTTAAAATCATCAGATTAATGCAAACGACATTTTATAATATAAAATTAAGTAGGGAACTTTTAGAGATTACTTAATTTAATCTGACAGGCAATTGTGAAAATAGTTCTCCATATAAAAATTAAAGATGTTATTTAAAATTAATTTTAAAGCTAAAGGACAAACATTACTTCAGATTAAATGCTAACGGATAAAGATTAATGGTGAAAAATCTTTAATTAGTAGGAAGGAATTGAGTGGAAAATTATTAACTTGTCCCTTCATAAATCTTTAATATTAATTGATTAATGCTTTGTATTTAAAGATATAATCACCAGAGTATAAGTAAGCAGTGTAACCTTTCTTAATGGTGTGCTAAAATATTCCACTAGACATCTGAAAGGCACATCCTTCTGGAATAGTTGGAATATTCCGTTCCAAGAATATTGGAGTTGTTTTATTAGAAACACCAAATTCTTGTGAACTTTAGAATCATTTCCTAAACTTTGAATCTCTCTCTCTCTGCCAGAAACATCACACTAGCTATTTCAGAAATACTAAACTTACCTCTATCATTAAAAAATAAAGTGATTTCTACTCTCACTAGGCAGTCATTTAAAAACATCCTTAAGAATTTATTTTTAATCTCTTAACAACTATAATTGCTTCATAAAACTGTCAATACCTGTCCATGCTCATACTGGTCAAAATGTGAGCATTTTTTAAACCATTTGCTTTGTTAATAAACATAACTGGGGGTAGTTTTCTTATCTTTAGTAGTGATGGAGAAGCCCAAATAGTAAGGGCAAACCAAAAATGCAAATATACTTTTATTATCATATAAGGATTTGAAGAAAATTTATTTATTAGAATTTCTCTTGGAACAAGCATTACCTGAAAGAAGTATTTTGCTAAAACAATTGTGGTATTTAGTGACACCCCAAGAGCATGTGTAAACATTAAAAAATGGCCCCTAATCTTCTGGGAATGAGATAAGCATAATAATTTGCATTGCTTCCAGAAAAAGAGGTAGCAAGGGAGGGAGGGGAGTGACAGGTGAGAGCATGGAAGCTGTCAGAGTGCCACGTGTTACATGATGTGACCAGTCCCTGTGATCCCCCAAACGCTTAGTGTGAGTGTGTTTCTTGAAGAAGCTTGAGGAGGTGCTGAATTTTGCAACGCCTATTGATATATGTGGTAACGCAGAGAGTGTGTACAGAAATAGAAGCCAAGGACATGTTCTAGACTGAACGCTGAAATCCGAGACCCACGAAGTCTGGCAAAGGCATTACGTGAGCACGGCCCTGAAAAGCGCCCACCTTGCAGTCCGCAGGAACCGCGCGAGGCTGCAGGGGGAGGCCGTCTGCGTCGCTGCGCTGGGTGGCTGGAAGAGCGGGCATCTAGTTCTCGCAGGCCTGGAAGCTGGGAGTCCGAGGTCAAGGTGCCAGCCGGTCCAGGCCCTGCCGGGGTTCTTTGCAGAGGGCTGTCCTTACGTGGCGGAGAGATCATCTCTGTGTCTCTTCTTGTCCGGGCCCTTATGAGGATGGGCCCTATGAGGGTGGGATTAAACCCACCCCTCTGAAGCAATCCCCTCCCGAAGGCTCCACCCTCACTGCCATCACACTGAAAGAGGGCTTTCTATATATGAGTTTTGAGGGGACACAGCCAGTCAGTCCATAGAAGAAGCATTGTTTACAGGAAATGGAAACACGTGAATTTCATTATAACTTACGGAAGAACTAAATCTGACAACGCAATGTTCTTGATCATTTCTTTTTAGGAAAAAAGCTTTTTAAGAGATCATTTCCAATAAGAATGTCGGCACCTCTTCAACTCAAATATTATTGTCATATCTTTCGGTTTTCAGGGCTGTTAAGCAAAATGGTCCTCATGTTAGCAATAATTTCTGGTAAGGCCATCAACCGTGGTGGGAAGTGGGAAATTATTCAAGCGCCCAGTGACACTGACTACAGCGAGCTCAGGCCGAGGACAGGCTGCCCGGGGAAGAGGCACGTGCACAGGCTCCTTCGCTGGCTGGTGACACCTTTAAAGAATTGTCATTTGGTGAAGTGCAGCTTTAGTTCCTTAGTGGCCACTGCCTCTCAGTGAAAAGACCACTTAGAGATGCTACCTTGTAATATTCTGCCCAGTGATTTCCAAAGTGGGCTGCGGATGCTCCAGTGGACCCACAAGATGAGACGGACGGAGAAAATAGAAGTTCCATTTACAGGAGTGCAGCAGCCGTTGGTTAGCTGTTTTTCAAAGCTGTTAATATTTTTTCCTGGCACTAGACTACGTTTCCCAACCCCCCTTGCAGTTTGCATCCACGTGCCTGATTCCAGCTACTGGTATGTAAGCTGAGCCTTGCATCCTATTCCCAGGCCGACCCATAACAGCTCACCCGTGCAATCCTACAGCTGGTTTGGTTATGTGAGCACGGCGATAGTGGGGCCACTTGGGCGCGAGTGGTTGTAGATCCTTGATCAGTAGTATTTCCTTAGAAATTTACATCAGGAATGAGTAACCCTCTGTTCCCTTTCCTTTCCTTTCTCATAGTCTCTCCCTCTCCCCCCTTCCCTCTCTGTCTCTCCCTCTCTCCCCCCCCCCCCTCTCTCTTATTAGCAGCTAGTGTTATTTTTGCTAATGGTATTTTGGTAGATTTTTAAACCATCATATATTAGTACTATAGTGCAAATGCTACAATGAGACAATATAGCTCACAGAATCTATAATATTTAATCACTGTTTATAGAAAAAAATTGCACTATATAGTGTTTTAAACCATCATATATTAGTTGGAAAGAAACATGGATGGGCATATACTGGGGAGGAGGGTAATCTCACCTTTTCCCTACCCTTTTAGTATGTACAGTGAAAAAGTTGGAGATCAGGGCTTTATAGTCAACTTGTATTTTTTGTGTCTCTATTTGATTCTCCTCAGTTTCCTTTTAAGGAATATTTCCTGAGCAACAACTGCTGTGTGCCAGACAGGCACAGCACTAGGCAAGGAAGAGAAAATGATTGCTAAGCACACAGGGACCCTTGTGCTTCCAGATCTACCTTCTATAGGAAAAACAGATGTGAAGAAGTCAGGAGGTAAATAAGTATAATGATTGTTAGTGGATAGATTTTAGGGGAAATCAAGTAAAGAGCTGGGAATAGAAATGATGGTGAGGTGGGATACTTATTTTATGCAGGGTAATCAGTGAAAATCCTTGAAGAAGTGACGTCTGAGATGAGACTAATAGTTAAGTGAGGGATAAGGTTCAGAGAGAATTCCAGGCAGTAGGAGTACAATATTCATAAGCACATTCTTGGAATTGAGGGCTAGTGTGGTCAAGACGACAGTGAGGGGGCAAATGGGGATAAGATCATGCAGGGCCATATAGACAGAGGTTGTCAGATTACTGCCAGTGGGCTAACTTTGGCCAAATTCTACTAGCTTCTTGTAAATAAAGTTTCTTGAAATGCAGCCATGCTCCTTCTTTTACATGTTTTTATGGTTGCTTGCATGCTGCAATGAGACCATATAGCTCACAGAGCCTGTAATATTTAATCACTGTTTATAGAAAAAAAAAAATGTCTATCTCTGATATAGAACATGGAACTATTTTAGACTTCAATCTAAGAACAATGGAAAGCTATCAATTAATTTTAAGCAAGAAAATAAGATTATTCTGATGTATATCTTAAGAAGATCCCTGTGATAAGTAAGTGGGGAATGGATTGAGAGGGACAAGAATGGAAGTAGGGCTGTTTTAGGAGACTTTTTACTGTAGCTCAGGGGATGATTGTAGCCAGCCCAACAATTGAATACACAAGACTTACTTTTAAATTGAATATGAAGGACTGAGGGAAAGAGTAGAGCCAAGGGTGACTCTTAAAATTTTGACTTTAGCAATTGAGAGTTTTGTCAGCCTTTTACTAAGATGGAAGAATAGGTTTGGTGGGATTGTGTGGAAACAAGTTTTGGAAGAAAAAAAAGTTTTCCTTTGCATATGTGAGTTTGAAGTGTTAAGGAAGGGGCCAAATATGGGAGTCCAGAACTCAGAGGAGAGGTCTGGGCAGGTGACATCAAGTTTGGAATCACAGACATAATAATTCTATTTAAACCCATGGCATTTCATAAGGTCACTTAGAGAAAGTACTGAGAGAAGAAAATAAGCCCAAAACCCACTCCTAAGAGACCTCAACAGCTAGATGTCAGAAGAGTATAAGTAGCCCACAGAGCTGAGAGGGAGCAGTCATGATGGGTGGACAACCAGTGATATCATTAAGGTTAAGGGAAAAAAGAGAGTTTTCAAAGAGGAATGGTCACCTTAGTGAAAGCTGCTGAGAAATCAAGTGAGAGATAAGGAAAGAACATGCCCATTGAACTTGGCAGCGTGGATTTGGCCTCCATGGAGGTCCCTGGAGACTTGACTGAAGCAGTTCCTGTGGAATGAGAGGAAGAAACCAGCTTGTAGAGGATTTCATGAGGAAGAGGAAGTGAGGAGGCGGGGAGCGTGGCGGAGACTACCCAGTGGGGAGTTCGATCACAGAGAGGAGCAAAGCAGTGGGACCATATATGGGGTTATGGGAATTAAAAAATAAATTATTTATTATAAACTATTTATTTAAACATTGATGGCAGCTACTATAGCCTATTTGGAAATAATGGAAATGCAATAGTAGAAAGAAAAAAGATTGGTGATGCAGGAGATTGGAAGTTAAATGATGGATTAAGGCTTTGAGAAGAGGGGATTGGTACCAAAGCACATGGGATGGATTGACCTTTAGTAGGGAGAGGGGCACTATGATGGAAGAGAAGAGAAGGGTCAGGTCCAATTAGTTTTTAGGATGAGTTTTTAGAATAGGAAGGCTTTGTATGTAATGGCTCCAATTTTCTAGTTGTAGTAAGAGGCAGGCAGGTTCACTAGGAAATAGCATGGGAGAAAGAGGAGGAATTGTACGGGAAGAGAAAAGATGTGGAAGTATCAAGGACCACTTGATAAAATGAAATCAATCAGCTGGGCTGTGAAATTATTTTCCCCAGGTGCTACTAGATCAGAACGCTACGGATACTGTTAGGAATTTGTGACAGTAGCTTGGTAGTTTAAGACATAGATTTTGGAGTAAGGACAAACCTGGTTTCAAATTCCGCCTTTATCTATTCCTAGCTGAGTTACCTCAGACAACGTGTTTTATTTCTTTGACAATCAGTTTTCTTTTTCTTTTTTTAAATACTCATCTGAGGATTTTTTTTCTTCCATCGCTTTTCAGAGAGTGGAAGAGAGAGGGGGAGAGAGAGAGAGACAGACAGGCAGACAGAAACACTGATGTGAGAGAGACACACTGACTGGTTGCCTCCCACATGCACCCCGGCCAGGGCCAGGGATCGAGCCCTTGACTGGAATGAACCCGAGACTCTTCAGTCTGGGGCTTAGATGCTCTAACCACTGAGCAAAACCACTAGGGCTCAATTTTCTCTTTTGTAACATGACTGTGACAACAGTTATCTTGTTTATAATACAAATGAAATGAATTAGTGTTTATAAAGTCCTTTGCAGAAATAAAATAAGATCCTGAATAAATGGCAGCTGTTGTTATTATACATGAATATTTACCTTATAAAATGAGTAAGGGAACTTTGTTTATTTGGACTTTCGATAGTTTTCTTTATTTGCAAGATATTTTCTTTGTTATTAATTTAGATCAAACTATTTGTGAATTTGGCTCCCAGATAACATGCATTGCCCTGAACCTCTTTATATCCCTAAGTCTCTATTCTCAACCACTCTAGAGGAAAAAGTACAAGAGGAATCCCGTACTTGGTTGCAATTAAGTAAGAAGGAATTTCTGGAGAGATGAGCGATGAAGAGAATTTTGAAGAGAAGCAAGATATAGATGGAAGGAGCAGAACTGAATTTGTAGGTCGGTGGGTGGGGGATTTGCATGAAGAAAGATACAGAGATGAAAATGAGCATATCACATCTGGGACATGGCAGACAGATACTGCTGGTTACAGCGGAGAGGCTGCAGTGAGAGGTAATGAAAAAGGAAGGTGGTATTGGATCCTGGGGGGTGTAATATTAGTGGAAAGCCCCGAAGGCCACAGAGGGCTTGGGATGTGCATAAATAAGTGACATTGAAGCACCAGAGGTTGCTGAGCAGGCAAAGGACCTGAAGAAAGTGAAGTTCGAGGAAAATCATTGCGGTGTCTGTGAGTAGGGCGATCTGAGGGCAAGAGGCAGAGAGCACTGCTCAGAGCCATCACAATAACCCTGACACGAGCTGATGAGGACCCTGCACTGGGTGGCTGTGGATGCTGAGAGGAGAGGGTAGATTCCAATGACAAAATTTCAGTGTTTGTGGGAGTTTGTATGAAGAAGAGTGAAGAGAACAATTGAAAATAACTTTAAACTTGACAACTTAGAGTCCTGACAGAACTTGGAAATGATAGTTTTACAGCTTTTTGAGGGGAGGGGAGGTGGAAGTAATGGGAGAAGAGAAGGAGAATGTTCAAATAGGATGATGGGTGAGAAGAAGGATCTCGTACCCTCTGGGACAGCATGGAGGGACCTGGAGGATACTACGCTAAGTGAAATAAGCCGGGCAGAGAAAGGCAAACATCACACGATCTCACTTATATGTGGAATCTAAAGAGAAAAGTAAATTGATGGGCAAAATAGATTCAGTGACATAGAAGCATGGAACAGTTTGAGGGATCTCAGAGGGAAGGTGAAGGTAGGTGGGAGGGTGGGGAGAGATTAACCAAAGAACTTATATGCATAAATGCACAACCTATGGGCACAGACTGTAAATAGTGTGGTAAAGGCCTGGGGTGGGGGGTTGGGTGGTAGAAGGGGTTAATGGGAGAAAATAAGGGACATTTGTAATACTTTCAACAATAAAGATAAATGAAAAAAATACACACATACACACAGAAAATTAGGACTGCCTCAAAGAAGGAAAATAAAAGAAGAAAGAATATTTGGAACGTTCTCCAGAAATTGTAACCTTGAGCAGTCTCAGGTCACATAATGTTTTTGTTTGATTTTGCCTATGGATATAAAACAGTGTGCGAAAGAGAGATGGAGAGTAAGTTATGTGGTCCTTCGGTCTGTTTTTCTAATTCTTAGCCTTCCTTCCACAACCTTGAGCACTGGCATTTTGGGTCTAGAAATGCGAGAAGGGAGTTTTCCATGAGACTTGGTATTCAGTGAAACAGCCCAGCAGTTCTAACAGCCTCTCTGCAGCTTGTGAGGACAAGATGCTGAGAGTTACAGTCATTGAGGAGTTGTCTTAGGTGCCACTGGATCATGACGTGTCTCTAATGACTGGAGTCTAAAGATTGACACGTGATGAGCACTCACGTGACTGACATATGGTGAGCCTGTGCTCGATCCTTTGCACACAGTTGTATTTCACAGTCATCAATTAAACAGGGCTGTCTTTGCAATTTATGCAAATAGGACAGTCAGTGATAGAAGTAAAACCTTTTTCCTATAAAAAAACACATAACAACTCTTAGTTCAAAATGCCTTTCTCAACTTTCTCTGTGCAAAAGGAGAGGAAAGACAGTGCCCTTTCAAGTCTGATCTGATTACAGAATTACTGTTATCTTTAACACTTTTAAGGTACCTTTAACTGTGAAGTAAAGTGTAAATTAGCAGGAAAAACATGTTAGGTTTCCTAAGATGGGGAAGGTTTAACAGTTGACATCTGGCTGGTTTTTGTTTTTGGCTCTACATGTTCTGTATTTTTAATAGTGCTGACAAAACTTTTAAAAATGAGGAATACATAGTGAATGTAAAATGAAAATCCCTGTCTTAAAGAATCTTGTTGTGTTGATTTCCTACAGCATATACATACACATCCTGTTTTTATATATAATCGATAACATTGTGCATCTTATATTCCTCTTGTGTATTGTAGAGATACACTACCTCTATAATATCTGCATCTTTTCCAAGTTTAATCTCCCAGTTTCCTGGACTTCAATATCTTTTAATATGCTAACTTATTTTCATTCAAAATATAGTAAATTGAGGTTATTCTACTCCATTTTAAAAACTATTTTCGGCTGAGCTAAAAATTTAAATTAAATGTGCGTGTTATGTTGATGTTTAGTTACATGATTCAGATTCCTATCACGAGTGAAAATATTTTACTTTCTTCAGAAATATATTTTACATCATATTTATAGCTTAATAAAATAATATATCCTTAGGTGTAATGTGTGAAATGAGGGCATTAAGCTATTTTGAATTTGTAAAGAATGCTCCTTTAAAAAAATTAACCCAAGAGTATAAAAATATTAATACATAGCTGAGGAAAAATTGGTTTAAAACTGAAAAAGTAAATGTATTTTAAAAAATTAGGTGTTTCACATATTTGACTGTCTATGGGGTTAGGCAGGGACTGGAGCACATGGCCAATGTGTGGGCAGAAGAAGTCTTCATTCTCGACTACACTGAATCACCAGAAAGTACATTCCATCTCCTCTGTTCATTCAACAACCACGTGGGCAGGAAAAGTGTTTTTCAAATTGCACCCCACAGTTTCCTGAAGCATCTTTGAATGCAGTCGCTCTTTGAAATTAAGTGCAATTTTGACAGACAGGCTTCAGGAAAGCAGGGTGAGAACTTCTTAAGAGTGAATGGAAAATAACCTTCTCTTCAAATCACTTTGTAAAGTTTTTCATGCTGTGCTCCAAAGGACAATGAGGACAGCTCCTCACTTCCGCGGCCTCGGCTGTCTGTCCGCTCCAGCCGGTGGGCGCAGCCCTCCTCGGCACTGGGGGCTCTGACTGCCTCTGGGGGCTTGGCTGGGACCCTGGAATGGAGAGGGGTGGGCCAGGAGCCCTTCGCTGCTCAGTTCAGAACATTTTCTTTCAGCACACCTATTCCCAAGCCCCAACTCCAAAAGTCTTTCTGGTGAGCTATTCAGAAAAGAGTTTTTCTTCCCTAAAATGTTGGGGAAAATACAAGATTAAGACTCTGGGCTTAAAGATCTCACAGTTAGGAGCTGGGGTTAGAGGAACACAGGAAGGATGGTGACCTTTTAGTAGAGTTGAGATTTTGTTCAAAGTTGGGGGAAGGGTGGCTGGTGGGCAAGTTGAATACAGATAAACCTAAGAAGATGAGGAGAACTGTGGAAATGGGATTTGACACTGTTGACCCATGGAACATGCTTCTGAATTATGACCTTCAAATCTGGCCTTAGATATTTTTTATATTAAAGCATTGTAGACTTGCCTGTCAAAAGGAAGCCCAACTTCTGAGTTACATATTTAAAGACTAGCTTCTTTCATTCTAAGCATTTTCCAAAGTCTATTCACCAAGCCCACACAAGTTCAGTGTTTCTTTATTATAATTACATTTACTGGAGAGTGTAATCTACTGCCAATCCTTTTACAGAGGGAGATTCACCATCTCCTTTAAAATCTAGCACCAAAGGTGGTGTTCCTCCCAGACTGACACTAAAGGCTGAATATCGCATGTGAGAAATGACTGAACCTTAAAATCCCAACCCCTGTTCCTGGTAAATCCCTTCACTTTAGCGTCTTCTCACAAATGTCCACTCCTCCCGCACAGTGGCTGATTGCAGAGCTTCAGGGAGCACGTCCTCACTTAAGGTCATGATAGGTTCTATGACTTTAAGTGAAATAACATGCAAATGAAGCCAATTTTACCATAGGCTAATTGATACAAACAAGAGTTAAGTTCTATGACACCTCATCAACATTATAGAAGTCTTTTGAGGGACCAGCAATGTCCTTATACCTTCCAGAAGGCCGATGAAACTAAGGGAAAGCTGTGGGAGAAAACTGGTCAGAGGTATTTCAGGGATGGAAATGGTGAGACTTTGCACTGTTGGGCTGAATGGGCCACATTTTAGAAAAGGGGTTCTGTGGGGGTTTTGAGCAGGGGGATATCCTGGTCAGAATTGCGTATAGAATTTAGACCATAAAGATGAAAAGAAAGCAGGGTAAGGGAACTGACCTTACTGAACTTCACGTCAGACGCTTTCCAGAGGTTTGTTAAATAATTTCTCCATTTAGTAGAATGAAGAGGAAGGTCAGTTTGTAAAGTATCGCAGGGATGAGAGGAGAAGGAAAGGAGGCTAGAAAAATCCCACACTCTTCTGCTTTAGGTTGAACATAGAAAATAAGGAAAGAATCATCAAGAACTCCCAGATTCCAAGCCCAGGTGACTGAAAGAGTGATTATAGGGAACCAGGAGGAGTTGGTCCTTGGAAGGAGATTTTGGCTGAGAAACATGTACACAGCCAAATAAATTACATGGGCCAACAGACTTGAGTTCCAAGAGATTCCGTTAAAAATTATTGCTCTTAGTAAATACTGTCTAAAGATGATTTTAAAACCTGTTACTCCATGACTTAAATTACTAACAGTTGCTTGTAGTGGTCTTCGTCATTTCATGGACACCAGTGGGCATGGAGGGATTGGTTACGTTTTGTGGATTAGTAAAAATTTTTGAATAGCTAAACATTTTTGAGACATTGTGGAAAATAAATATACACACACAGAAATTGTCAGACTGAATTTAGCAGCTCCAGAAATCGGACGTGTATTATCAGCAATAAGTATTTCAGTTCAGATTTAAATATGTCGAAATCCATATGGTTTAACACCTTTGTTTAGCATGTGCCTCAAACGTATTCTGCATTTCATTCCCCCAACATGTGATTTATAAATAGTAAAACAAAGAAGTTAGAGATTTGATTCACAGAGCCCTTGTGGCTTAAGTTTCCTGATCTATAGAACTTATTCTTTTTTTTTCTCTTTTTTTCCAGAATATCAAATAGTCAAAACACAGTTTCTTTTCATTTTTGGTGGATCCATGCCATTTCCCTTAAGTTCCTTGTGTGCCCACATGGATGTTCTCACCAGGCTTTCCTCTGAGTGGCTCAACTATTCTGTTCAGTTCCAGCTACTAATCTGCCAACAGGTTCCCATTTTCTGATTTAGAGAGTTAGTAACAATTTCTTGCGGTGCCCATCTCCAGTGATTTACATAATTGGCATCCCTGGATGCTGCTGAGGAAGACTGGCTTTGGGTCACAGTTCCTGACCTTTTAAATCTTTCCACAGTACGGAAGCACGAACTCACTCTCCTCTCCCGAGGGGGTAAAGTGTGTGTAGAATTAGAAATGAGGCCTTCCCGGGCTCTGCTTAGCTGAATAAACTAAGGAGGCCATTTCATCTCTCCCTTCCTTTCTCCCTGTTTCCTTCCCTTCCTCATATCTTTCTTTCCCGCCTTCCTTCCTTCTTTCCACTAAAGTGCTCATTTCAGGCAGACTGACATGAGAATAGAAGTAGCTTTAAATGTTCCAAGCAGGAAGGAAGGTTTTTTTTTTAATATGTCTTTATTGATTTCAGAGAGAGGAAGGGAGAGGGAGAGAGAGAGAAACATCAATGATGAGAGTCATTGATCGGCTGCCTCCTGGATGCCCCCTGCTGGGGATCGAGCCCCCAACCCAGGCATGTGCCCTGACCGGGAATGGAACCATGACCTCCTGGTTCATAGGTTGATGCTCCACCACTGAGCCATGCTGGCCGGGTGGAAGGAAGGGTGTTAATACAGGAAAATAGAGGCTTTCAGAAGTGTTGGATGGGTGGGGGATATAAAAATCAGAGGAGCTACTACCAAAGTAGAAGACTTTCAAGAGGGTTCCTCATGGCTGCCAGAATAATGGCTCCTTAGTTTGCCAAGATACATGCAAATTCCTCTCTGGCTGATTTTAGCCAGAACAATATGGGGAAAGGAATTCCGGGAAATGTAGTTTCAGCGCCTCCTCCCCCTGCAATGCAGAGAATAATGTCAATGGGGCTGACAGTGACATCAAGTTGTCAACACTCTGACATATTTGCTGAGCCTTTATCAAGCCAGGCAGAGATGAATGTGGTAATTTCTCTCACGATGCTCCCAGTCTGGTTCAGCGGACCATATGTTAGCTTTCTAAGGTGGTAAATTTTGCTGAGCAGCTATATCAAGACAAATCCTCCCAGTAGAGCCCTGTTACAAAGTGTATTATTAATCAACAGGGTTGGTTATATCATAGCTCATATCAAGTCCCCAGATGCTAACAGCTACTTATAGTGAACGTGCGACATATAATAATTATTAGAAATAACAACACTGTCTCCCAACATGAGTAGTATAATGCCACTAAATCTGCAAGGTGTTTTAAAATAGTCATATGATTATTAAATTATTTTTAGATAATTACTTGAGGATAAATTAATTTCAGATTACAGTATGGTCTTTGGGTAAAACTCCTCATGTACATGTAGGGTAAACCAATAAGTGAGGATAGATTTATAAAACTTCAGAGCAGCTTCGCTCATTTTAGCGCCATAGATCATTATATTACGAGACGCTTTCAAATGGGATTACATTTCTAGAGGTTACTGAGGACTCGAGGATCCATTTCGAGTCTTAGTTCTGCCTGTTACGGCCTACCTTGCCGTAGGGCATGTCATATGTTGCGAGATGGGCGTCACGTGCAATGAGAAATTACCTCTGTAAACATAAGTCATTTCAGTAAGTTATATATTGTTTCTCCCAGGCTTAGTTTTCTCAACAAGACCCCACAGAATTACCAGGGAGAGAGAATTCCGAAGAGAAAAGTCATCTTTAAATGTTGTGCTTGTGGCAGTAATGAATGAGCGCTCCTGTCCCCAACCATCCTCAGTGGCTCCCACCGCCCGTGTGCAGAACACAGTCGCAGCCCCACACCATGGCGCAAGTCCAGCCTCTCTACAGCCTTCTTTCCTTAGCCCTTCCTTAAATTTGTCTTGTCTCACAGCTGGCTGACTTGCAAAGAGAGTTTGCTCAAGTTGAAACTCTATCATTCTTCCCTTCTCCTCTCCTTTATCTACCTTGGCACCCCAAATCAGCCCCATTTCTATTCATTTTTTAGTTCTCTCAGCCCTGCCAAGGGCTGTGTCCTCTGTGTTCCTGTGGAACCCAGTGCTTATCTCTGTTTCTCCACTTACACTTTTATTTTGATGATTTCATTGTCTGGAAGTTGTCTGTGCCAGGAGAAAAGCTCCTCAAAGGAGAGATGCAACTTGGCATCCGTGGAGCTGGCCCCGGCTCCCATTAACTGATAAATGAATGAATGAACAAAGCTTGGGAGCAGGCAACTTCTAATCACAATGATAAAATGAACAGAACAGAACTGACCGGACATATATCCCCATTCAATTATTTTATAACTGTAACAGCATTAATAACCTTTTAAGCCATAATTCTACACAAAAGATAGGACTTACAGATCTTTTATAATGTTTTGCCCAGAGCCAAGTATTCTACTGGGGCCCACTGTACAATCAGCGATGCCCATAATAATGAACTAAGCTGGCCTATCTATCTATCTATCTATCTATCTATCTATCTATCTATCTATCTAACTATCTATCATCTATCTATCTATCTATCTATCTATCTATCTATCTATCTATCTATCTATCTATCTATTTTTTTTCTCCTTTCAATTAATTCACTCTCCCTAGTTTACCTTGCAAATCTAGCTGCTAGGAGAAGCTCTGATGGTTATGGGGTTAAAGAAGAAATGGCCATAATTTTTATTTAGTGTTTCCCGTATAAGTGCAACTCATTACCTGCTGTACCTCATTATATATGATCTATTTTATGAGCAGTTAGCTCCCCTTAGCAGTCCCGTTTTTATTCCGTTCTGCTTGCCGTCTGAACTCTCAGCTTTACGGCCCCATTACCCCGTCGCCGCGGCCGCCGTCCCCTCCCGCCGCCGAGGTGGGTAGCGGAGCCTTCCCGTTGCCAGGCCAGCGCTCCGAGCACATTCCTCCCGACAGACAGGCAGCGGGCAGGCTCAGCGGCTCGTGTCAGGCTTTCATATCACATCACTAGGCTCTCATTAGACAGTTGTGAGGGAATTACCACTGAGGCTTCTTCAGGCACAATCGCATTAATGAAGTTAGGAAATGACTCCCACGGATGTCTGACACTCAATCAATCCTACTTAATTTAATTACACTCCTGAATGAAAGACAAAAGAGATGCTCTTGTAGCCCAGCCCTTGCTTTTTATTTTCTCATATGCCCTTTTCACACTTCTGACTTACTTAATCCTTGCTGAGAAATGTCAATGTAATTAGCTTAAGTTATAATTACTTAAAAGTGGACTTTGTTGGAACACCTTGTGTCATTTTCCATTCCCTCCCCCCGCCGCACTACAAGTACGTGAGAGCTCTGCTAGGTCAATGGGGTGGTGGAGTGGGGAGCAATGGGCTCTTATAACCTTGAGAATTCATCCACTTCTTACACCTCTGTAATTAAGGAGACTGATGACACTTGTGCTTACAACTTTGTCTTAAAATTTTGTTCAGTAAGATATTTTCAAGGGCTTATTCTTGAGGTTAACTAGATTCTGGGAAAATATCCTTTTTTATCAGTCTTAAAATTGAAGAATACATTTATAAAGTAGCAAAATAAAAATAACTGACACTGTACTGTACTTTGTTACAAAGTCCATTCACATAGATGACCTCCTTTAATGCTCACAGTAGCTTGGTAAAATGTTATTTTATTTACATTGTTATTTTAGGGAAGGACTTAAGGCAAAGGAATGATTACATTGTCCAGATTTTGCAGTCAGTAGATGGTGATCCTAAAACTTTGGCTTTCATCCACTCATTTGTTGATTCAACTACTATATAACGATTGTCACCCAACATGTGCTAAGCGCTGTTCCTGGCACGGAAGAAGCTGCCAGATAAGTGGATGGCCCCGGCGCCGTGATCCTCTGCTGGACAGGGCCGTGCAAAGGAGGACTGGGTCAGGGGAGCACCTAGGGCGTGACGGGCAGTGCTGGAAGGAGAGCCAGAGGATACTGAGGAGTCTGGAATATATATTGAAATAAAGGGGAATCACTGAAGGATTGTTTTCCCCTCACGAGTAATGTGATCAATTTGAATTTTAGACAGAGTCAGTCTAGTTTCAGTGTAGGCCACGTCAGGAATGCCTCGCAGGGTGGGTGCTGCGCCTTAGTAAGAAGAGAGAGTGCAGGGGGAGATTCTAACTTTCACTCTGAGTGTAGTTTTCTTGCCCATGGGATGTCCAGCTGGATATATTAGAGTGTAATGTGGCTCAGCAGGAAGATCTGAGCTGGAGACACTGTTTGGGAACCATCGCTGTAGAGATGAGACTGATGAGCTCTCAGTGAGAATGTGTGGGGTGGGAAGCAAAGCAGGGTAATGCGAGGATGACCTTGATCCCTTGAGAGGAGACGCGTCACGCAGGCCACCCTTCCACACACTGACCCTTTGTCCTTGAGGAAGTACCAAGGTGAGGGGGAAAGGGCACTAGATTGGCTTCAAAATACTGAGATCTCATCCTTGTTCAACTAAGGAGACCTAGAGGAGGGGACCCCTTTCCATCCTGGGTCTCAGTTGCCCGATCTCTGGAAGTGAAGGGTGATTGTAGGTTCCTCTCTGAACTTTCTCACCTCTATTACTCTGTGTGACAGAGTCCCAGTGACTGAAGCATCAAGATAAAAGGTAAAGACTGAAATAGAGATGAACACAGTGACTCCTCTGCATTTAGATCAGGATCAGCTCTTTTCTGGATGGGGACGGCACATAGGGATCAATTCACTCAGCCATAATCCAGAGCTCCAGGCGTTTTCTAAGGATAATATTTGGGACCGCATTACCTCCCCCTGGAGCTCACTTAGCACTGCTTCCTGGTGGATCTTTTCTTTCAATTGGTCACTGAACTGACCAAAACAACCAATGTTAGACCCTTACAAAATGATCAAGTATATGCGAGGATATGTAAAAATTATACACACACATACATATCTATCTACATCTATATGTCTATGTCTATGCCTATATCTGTATCAGGCCATCATTTATAGATATAGACAAAAATGTAGATATGGACATTATTGATCACTTACTACATACTAGTGTACCTATAGTGTACCTAAAGTAGCTCATTTATTCCTCAAAAGAACCATGTGAATTAGGAATTATTTAATCCAAGGTTAAAACCAAGTTTGACAAAGTTCAGGAGCTTTCCAAAAAGCCCACGGCAACATGGAAGAACCAAGATAGAAATCAAGTCTGACTCCAACATCTGTGTTCGTAACCATTATATTATATTGCCTTTAATAATGCATGTATTTATATTAACTTACTTGTGCTTTGGGATAATAAATTCAAGGAAACCCTATTACTGAGCATCTAACTTTTGTGGAACATGGCACTAATAGAAGCAGCACCCATATAGCTTATCCAAGGATTTTTAACTTTTTGCTTTAAAAAGTTTATGTAGTCTTTTATATGGTGCCATATTTCATCTTTTCATCTCTTACTTTGCTAAGGAGGCTGTGATTTTGATCTGAAACATTGTCAGGGTTTCTCAGGGTATATTTATGATACTTCTTTGCAGTTTTTGAAAGTAGTGTAGCAAGATTGATCTAACCATTTCCCTCCCTAATCTGAAGTTACTGCCTGTTTCTTGTCCTATGTTTTGTCTCCATGTGTGAAAAAAACAAAAGACTCCATGGGGGATCATTTTTGCTTAAAAGATTCCACCATAGAGATGTAACTTGCTCTGTACAGGGAATAGTTTCCCCCAAAACATTTACATGGAGGCTAGTGCTGCCAGATAAACTATGGAAGGCCTAGTTAAAGTTCAAGTTCCCTTGTTCATGGGGCATGTAGAACTTAGGATTCCTTCCATGCAAAGTGGGAGGCCCAGAACATAAAGCTAGACCCTCCCTGAGCCTCAGCAGAACCATTCGCCATTTCTATTCTGCCCAGTGACAGCCTCACCCCAGAGTCTCAGGGAGCAGAGCAAGCCTCTCTTTTCAGCCTTTGATTCTAACTTTGTAATTTGTTTTGCCCCACCAAACCTGGCTTTTACCTTGGAGTGGGCTCTGTCCCCACCTTTGTCTCCTTTCCTGCTTATACTCACTCCCTCTCCTGCCTTGGGGAGAGTTCACCTTCTGCTTCCAGGAGGCTGTTCCCCTGTTCATGTCTTTGCCAACTGTTGGCCAAATGGCTGCAGGAAGAGGTGGAAGACTCATGGGCTCAACAATTTAAATTTAATTTCTATTATAAATCAAGCTGACTCAATTCATGTGACAAGACCTATGCTGAAAGCTTTAGAGACATCATCTAATTTGAGAGGTAAATTAAAAATAGGAAGGTAATTAAAGAATGAAAGCTTTGGAACCAGACTTATGTCGAAATCTTGACCACTCCACCTACTAGTCATATAACTTGGGCAGATCACTTAATCACTGTACCTCAGTTTTCTCATCTGCAAAATGGGGTTAGTAATAGTATTTATCGCATAGGGTTTTTGCAAGGTTTAGATGAGGTAGTACAAGTAAAGCACTCAAAACTACCTGGCACACTGTGAAAACTCTATAAAAGTTAACTATTTTAATGTTTAATTCTCAAAAAATTCTATGAGTTATTTATTATTACTTCCCCATTTTTAACAGGTAGGAAAGCTGGGGCTTAAAAAATCTTCCTTATTCAAAGTTGTATTCCCAGCTTCTAGCAGATGTTGGATTGAACTGGAAGATTGTTTCTGTGAAGTTGCTTTCTGAATCCCCCAGTATTCCCTAACCCCAAGTGCTGTTAGGTCCGTGGCATGTGAATACAGCCCTCCTGCCCATTCCAGCTTGCAGCCTTCTCGGGGGCGTGAAGGGAAGCGAGCTGGGGACGTGGGTGCGCCTAGGCTCGCCCCACTCGCCGGTGCTGCCCCGAGACCCGCGGGCGGACGGAGTGGGATGGAAACCTCGGCGCAGCCACGGGCCGGCTCTCTGGTCTTTGGCGAGCCTGGACTGGCCTTCATTTTCCTTTTCCATAATGGAAGGGTACTCCATCTTACAGCACTTTTAATTAATTAAACAGACATTTATTGGCCACTGATTATATGCCAGGCACTGTGATAGGAGGATTTGAGCATCTGTCTCTCAGAGTATCCTGGGGAACCCCAAATGCCTTTTCTGTCAATCACTACCTATGGGGGAGACAGCCCCAAAAGCGTCCCTTTCCTCTGAGGAAAGGTAGACGACTGGGATAGTGAGTTCCTGATTAATATGGGGACCAATGAAGCTATTGATGCCACCATAATCTTCTTTAATGAACTGCTTTGTTTCACTGCCACCACAGTTACCTTAAGAAATACACCTCAAGTTTAGATGGAAGATTTTGAACTGTACCCGTGTCCATTCTCCATTCCCCCTACAGAATGGAGAATACACAAGATTTAATACAAGCAGACAAGACAGGAGTTATTGTAGTTCCCTAGTGAAAGTTTATGTTGACTTGGCCTGAGGTGATGGCAGAGGGGTGCAGAGAAAAGCGCGATCAGGAGCAATTTGGCAAATGGAACGGAACGCATCTGGAGCCAGCTTGGGCACAGGAGGGGTCCGGGGAAAGGAATTGCTTCACAGTGTTACTCTCGAGCAGCTGCACGTAGGCAGGTGACACGGAGGGAAGAGCAAGTTTACTGGGAAGGTCATGACTTTGGTTCGAACAAGATCAGTGTTTTGTGTCTAGGATACTTGGAAGTAGAGATATTAAGGGGGCAGGAGTGTGTCTGGATTAACTCTGTAATGCTCTGGGTGGCCAAAAGGCCAGTATATCGCCTGGACAGCTTGATGAACTTGATAAAGCCCAAGGAAAACCAGGCACCCACACGGAGGGCTGGAGCCCTGTGGGTTGCTGACTTCAACCCTTCCATTGCTCTTGTTGGGCAGATGGGCGGCTGAGTTACCGTGTGCATGCCCGAACGCTCTCAGCGATCACTAGGCTAGGAATGGCCCAACCAGATTTTTTTTCTTCTTTTTCCCCCAAATTCATAATTCAGGGCAACAGATGAGAATTTTAACTTGGATAATCTGAAATTCCAGTGGCACAAGAGCTTAATTTGGAAAAAAGTAGCCCATTTTGATTTAGCGGCCTTAGTGCAATTAACATTTGGGCACATTGTGTCCCACACATCATTGTGTGGCCATGGCTACGTCTCACCAATCTTCAAAAGGGATTTTTTTGTCATTTTCTGCTCCCTTTCTTTGCCATATATATTGTAAACCTCCTGTATTATAATAAGAGAATGTTGGAGATGAAGCACTCTGGTTTTTATGTGTTTGATGACTATTATATATTCAGCTATTCCTAGTGTTCCCATTTGTAGGAAGTGACTAATTTGAGGAGGCAAAATGTGCAATCAAAGCTTTAAAAATGGTGATAATTACTCCTCTGGTGTAGGAGTAGAGCACTATCTATTCTGAAAATTGAGTGAAATTACACAGCGGTATCAGGGGACAAATCAGTCCTGTTTATAAATCAAAAGTAGATAGGTAGGCCTTTGGCACCTGCATTGAATATTAATAAGTAAGGCTTAGTGTCTGAGCACTGGACCGTTACCGTATTACCGCATTTGCTGGCAAAAGCAGGCTACTCTTAAAAGCACATCTGTGAGACTCAGGGGATTGAGAAAAAGATTGGAAATAGCGACAATTTAAATGGGGCACTAAGTAGATTAGACCATGGTTCCCATGGGCATTCTGTAGATGCTGACCAGATTGTCCATCCCAAAGCTCACCCACCACTGGCCAAGAGGGGAGAATTGAGACCAAGGATGGAGCTGTCCTTACAGCTCACCATGTGTTTCTGGCCCCCTGCTGGCCATTGGCTGTGCCCACCAGAACCCAGTCCTCCCAGGGGCTGGCAGACAGGCTTATTATCTGAGACTCAAATTAGTATTCCTGGGGCTCTCTGACAGATCCTGATGGTGCCATCAGTGAAGCTGGCAAACGCCAGGCTGTCTTCCAGCTTGGCAGTCAAGGCCTGGCATGTGAGACCTGCAGAGGGTAGCTCATCTCTTAGGTGCAGGGAGGGTGCCATCAGGTGCCAAACACTAACACTGGTCAAGAAATTACAACAAAGTAGATTACAATGGTTCATTCCTCTTTGTAACCACACCCTTTGCCTTGTGACACTACATTTCTTCTCACCTCTATGTGACTTTGCCCGCATGATTTGCTTTGGTTTCAATGGCACATTAACATGTGTGACATAACAAGTCTTAAAAAGTATTTGCTCAATTGGGCTTAGTCTACTCTGCCTTCACCATTTGAAGAACTTGTCTTATTTAGTACTATAGTCCTGGGAGAATGAGAGACAGATGAAATCAGAGCCAAGCAACTCCTGACAAGCCCCACCTTTAACAGCCAATCCTCTGCTGACCCTCAGGTCCGTGATCACAAATGATTGCTGTTTTCAGGCACTGAGTTTTTGTGTGGTTTATGATGTGACAATTATGTGAGATTAGCTAACTAATATGAGGAACTGCAGACTCAAGAGAAAAAAAAAACCCTAGCTAATGTTTTTAACCAGTAACCTGAGGGGAAATGAGAGAGAGATAGAGAGATAGAGAGAAAGCCACAGATGGAGACAGAGACAGAGACAGAGACATTGGATCAACGCTTAACTCAGTGCAGTTGTTTTGAGGTTAAAGTGTAAACACTGAGGAAAGCCAAAGGCTTGGCTCAGGAAGAATGGGAACATGAATAGATTTAGAAGATTCAAGTGGATCTGAGGTCAAGGGAAGTAATCAGTCACCAATTTGTGAATGGCCTGGACACCAGGAGTCACTAAAGGGGGACCATTTTCCCCTCCAAAGGCGAATCTTCTTCCTTTCCTTTGCCTTCTCTCACTGCAGCTCCTGAGACAGTTGTTTTCCTGGGGTAATTTGTCTCCCCACCTCCCCAAGAGATGTCTGGCAATGACTGGGGACATAAAAATGTCATGACTTGGGGGACATGACTGCTACTGGCTGCTGGTGGGCAGAGGTCAGCAATGCTGCTAAACATGCTACCATGCACAGGACACCCCCATCAACAAGCAGTAATCCAGTACCAAATGTCAGCAGTGCCAAGGCTGAGAATCTTTCTGTAAGATGTAACCGGCGTGTCCTGGCCCCATGGAATTCCAGGAGCCTCACCAGGAAAGAAAACTGAGCAGAAGACAGACAGAATGTGTTTTATTATTTTTTTAAAAATATATCTTTATTGATTTCAGAGAGAGGAAAGGAGAGGGAGAGAGAGAGATAGAAACATCAATGATGAGAGAGCCATTGATCGAGCCCGCAACCCGGGCATGTGCCCTGACCGGGAATCGAACCCCGATCGCCTGGATCCTAGGTCGACGCTCAACCGCTGAGCCACGCCTGGCCGGGCAGACAGAATGTGTTTTTTAGGCCCTTCCGTGCACCAGACCCTCTGTTAGGCACGAGGGATACAAATGCGAGAAAGCAGCGTGAGAAAAAGAGAGAAATAAAAGTCCTATAAATAAATATACAATTAGAAACTACTATAGAAGAAAAATGTGGGGGCTTATCAAAGGAATTTGATTTTGTCAAGAAGGCTAGAGCATATTTTAACAGTAGGTGGTATTTTAACTGGTACCTGAAGGGTGAGTTGGAGTTAATGAGGTAAGAGCATCGGGAGCCACTTAAGCGGAGGAAACAGTATGTGCAGAGGCGCCTTAGCTAGAGGGGTCACTGCGCATTGGGGAGCTACCTAAAACAAGGGCAGGTGGCCTGTGGTGTGATGCATGAGGTGGGCGGGGGCCAGATTATGCAGAATTTTGTAGACCTTTTGGAGGCTACAAGAGGATCCCACTGAAGGGCTTAAAGGAGGGGTGTGATCAGCTGAGTATTTAAGAAAGCTGGCCCTCACTACCCAGGAGGTCACCATGGAGGGTGATGGCAGGAGATGCAGCCAGGAAGGAAGGGCTGGCCCGTTCAGGACCGGCCCGCGGTGCACATCGCTGGCGCATCGCTCACAGGTGAGGGGGTTCATTTGCGGGGCCGGAAAGGAAACCAGGAGCTGGGGGAGAGGCTGGTGTGAAGGCCACGGGCCAGCCCCCCGGTGCCAGCGGCGCTGGCTGCGCAGGGCCCTGCTTGCTGCAGGGATCGGAGGGGCAGGGCCGCCTTCCCGCAGGAGCGGGTGAGAGGCTCGAACTAGGGCTGTGCCCTCGGACCGCAGGGAGGAGCTTGCCCAGTGGGCCAAGAGTGTCACCACGAGTGACCTCGCTGTCCCGACAGCGTCACCTTTGAGAGCGGTAGAGGTGGCCATTTTACCTAACGTCTTCCCCGTCACCCCCTAGCGTCTCTGTTAGGGGCGTGGCGCCCTCCTATCCCCCTTTCCTCCATTTCTTTAGGTGACACATTTTCTGTACAGTCCGCAGGCCGACTGTGTGAGCAGTCTGCCCTGGCACAATTACGGGAGGGCTGTAGCAACTTCGCTCTCAGTGCACTTTAACTGACCTTACTCCAGGGCCCCCGAAGGTATGAAGGGAGGGGGGCCACCCATTCACAAAGTGACCCCTGTCATCTTTACCCAAACATCTGCAACAACTGAAATACCCCACTATTGTTATTTAGCCTTTGCCACCAAAGGAATACATATTGGGGGACCAGGTTTAAAAGGTTGTTTTCTAAGCAACAACAGAGTTTAAGGCTGATATTCAAAATCTACTTTACAGATAAGAAAATAGGAGAAAATGGAAATAGAAGGATGAATACAAATGATGCCTGTCCTCAGTGAATGGACGGCGTGGCAGAGGAGACAGAGTAAACCTGTGATTTCAATACTGCGCCGGGCGCGGGGGCAGACATAGGTGCAGCCTGCTGTGCAGGTGCCGAAGGCCTGCGTCTTCCCAGGGGTCTCTGTCGCAGCCCAGGTCGCGCTGCTGAGCTCTGGGCCTGTGCATCAGCCTGCTTAGTGCCTTTCACCCGTGGGTGTTCCGAAGGAGGCTCAGGCACCATTATTTATCCTGTTACCCGAGGGGGAGATCTGCCTGCCGCCCCAGTGCCTCAGCGCGTTGTTGCCAGTCAATCACCCAGCCTGGCAGCTTCTCCCTCCCTGCCCCCCTTCACAGCTGCTGCTCCCCTCTGGCCTCACTGCCACCCACTCTGTCCGCAACAGCTTCATCTTCCCCCGGGTTTCTGCAGGTGCCTCCCAACCGCGCCTCCTCCCTGCAGTATCGCTCCTTCTACCCTGTTTACCCTGAGGCCTGAGGGATCCTTCTAGAGCTCAGAGCTGATGGTATGAGTCCCTTCGTGAAACTCTCAAGGGCTCTGCGCTGCTTTAGGGTAAAGTCCAGCCTCAGAGGCAGCACGGGATGCTCTGGGCCCTGGCTCCTCGGTCTCGCCCGCTGCTGCCCCGGTTCCCAGACCGCCCTGCCCTCTGCACAGCCTGCCAGGGACAGGGCGAGGCTCCGCCTCTCACCTGGGGGCCTTTGCAGACGTCCCTCTCATCTTTTCCTGTCTGAGCTGAAGGGTTTGGTGCTGACTTCATTACTTATGACTTGGGAACCTGGGGAAAAGGCGAGATGCACTAACTCACCGTAGCGCTCTCATTTCTAAGGAATACGCAGGAGACGGTTTGCTCTTCCTGTTTCCCCACCACAGGCAAAGTCTTTTCCTTTTGGTGTGAGGCAGGGATCCAGTCACCTGAGCTAACAACCTTTGAACTTTATGACTAATCATACATTTTTTTTAAATCGTCATCCGAAGATATTTTTTCCATTGCTCTTTCAGAGAGAGAGAGAGAGAGAGAGGGAGGGAGGGATGGAGGGAGGGAGAGAGAGAAACATCGATGTTGCCTCCAGGCCCAAACTGGGCCCAAGCCTGCATCTGAGGCACCTGCCGTTGGCCAGAATCGAACCCAGGACACTTCAGTCTGAGGGCTGATGCTCTGACCACTGAGCCAAAGTGGCCAAGGGCTACAAAACTGCAGAATTTCAGTTTATTAAATTCTTTCAGTTATAGGAAAAATATGACGTCTGGAATCTGTATTTCTTATTTTGAAAATATTGTGCTAAAAATCCTAATGCCACTCTATGAAGGGTTTCAGCAAAACTACAATCACTGCACTCTCTCTGGAGGAGTGGAGTATGTAAATGGCAGTCATTCCTTATTAACCCACTCTTTAATTATCTCAAATACAGTGCCCTTTATTTTTATTACAATTCCATTATCTAGGAAAATTGATGTGTTCTTATCTCCAGGTCTCTTTCACATTGGATTGTTAACTATCTCTGTGACATGTGTATATGACCTCAACTGATTTTTTTTAAATTTTTTTTTTTTTTGCTTATCTCTCAGAGGCTGGAATGATTATTGGTTATTTTGGCTTTTTAAATTTCAAAGAGAAACTTTTCTCAAAGCAAACACACTTTAGAGAGTATCTCAGCTAATCATCTGTACAGCTATAAATTTTTCAAGAATAGTTATGTCAAGAAGTTTGACCTCATTTTTTGGACTTAAGCCAATATTCTGATTAGATTTATTAAATAAGGACCTTTGACCAAACAATATTAAATCACACTACTGCCTAAAATTGTGATGAAATGCTTAATTGAAAAAAAATTAAAGCACCTGAAAATAAATGCTAAAACTCCTCTATGGGTCAGAAATCTAGTTAATGAGAAACAGAGTCCTTTCTCTAAAGGACAGTTATCCTTAACTGGCTTAGCTAAGTAATGATCATGGGAATAATACGCTAGCCTATAAAAAGGAGTTAATTGCATTTTTTTCACCTTCAGCTGAGCAGACACACATATAAAATCATCACTGTATTTTTTCCAGTGTTCAAGTTTCAAGTATCTTGGTTAAAAATTCTGTGACTGATGTTGGGATGTGATTATTGATGATTAGTGTGAGGTTCGTATTGCCATGCAGTTATTTATAATAGCTTCTTCTGCTGTTGTTTTTTGTGTTTTTGTGCTATAATTATACTTTGGCCACGTTAAGAAGATATAAACCTAACAGCAATTTAGTAAATGATAGAAGTTATCTTTTAATAGTAATGTAACCTAGGTGGCTGCAGGAAGATGTAGCTACGCTAGCACTGTCTGCTGGCTCTGAGAGCGGGCGTATATGGGGCAGAAGCGGGGGGAGATCTGTGGGTGGAAACTGGGGTGCGTGTGGCGGGAAGGGAAGTGGTGGGCCTTAACAGTGGGTTTCCTCCCGAAAGAGGATAAATGGTTAGTGAGGATAGTCGTTCTTTTCCCAAAGACCATTGTCTCTCAGATGTGTGAGTAATTTGTGTTCTGATGACCTGACCTAGACCCCTTATCTTATGAAACACTCTTCCTGTCCTATGTTAATAGTAAATTTGCCCTTCTTGCTCAGTTTTATGTTACCAAGCTCATCTACATTAGCTGACAGCACATACCACTATGCCCGGATAGCTTTGCTTTGCCTCAGACTTCTCTCCGGGTTTCATAGAGGTACAGGAAAAATTTGTTTACCCCGACACAATAAAAATAAATGAAGGCGAGGAAGGTACTGCAGGAAGTGTTTCTCCTTCCCTGTTCCTAGCTGCTTCAACCCACTCTTTTACTTGTATTTACCATTATGACCTTAACTCCTTTCAATTATAATTATTATCATCCCAATTTTACTAATGTTCGAAAGTCCAGTGCTTGGCAATAGTACATGGTATATATTAGATACTCAATAAATTTTTTGACTGAACAACCCAGATCTTTTTGGCACTAGAAATATTGTTGGCACTCAATAAGTCCTTTTTAAAAATAATAATAATAAAAATAACAACAGCTATTTTTTTTCAGCACTCACTATGTGACAGGCACTGTGCTAGACTAAAATGATTTTCTCATTTACATCTCAGGAATAACCTTCTGAGTTGGTACCAACATTATCCCCTTATTGCAGCTTAGAAAACTGAACCTTGGAGAGGTCAAGAAACTTCTTCCTGATAATACACAGCTTGTCAGTGGTTTGTATTGGAGCTCTAGTGCCCATACACTTAATCTCTGCACCAGGTAAATGGATATGAATGTAACAATTGTAATACTATGATTAATTACAATGATAGATCCATGTACTTGGCCCAATTGTGGCACAAAAGATAAATGATCAGATTTACTCGAACAGACAGGGAGGGCTTCCCAGAAAGGGTGAAAAATATTTGCCAACATGCACCGTGGTCAGAATACTTGGCCTAGCTCTTTTCGGTGTTGCCACCAAGTTTTAATAATTAGGCTGACCTCATGCAAAACATCACTAAACACCCTTATTTCTGTTTCGTATCTGTAGAAGAAGGGTAGATTAGATGATATCTCATCTTAAATATTGTGATTCAACATGAATTCTTTCACTGGAGTGCGTGTGTTGTTTGCACGCAATGTAGACTCAATAAACACCTACTGAACTGAATTACTTTGAACTAGGGGAAGGCATCCAGTGGGTGGTGTTGCTGCAGTTACAGTCTTCATCAGTAATCATCTTTATAGCTATTGTCCATTAGTGGGATTTGCCTGTGTCAAAATAACTTACTAGGATCAAGATGGAGCTGCCCCTGCCCGAGGTGCTACATCAGCAAACAGAAGCGTAGGCAACGTTCACGTCCCTGTAAATGCTCCGCTTGGCCACAAATGCAGTGTGTCCGGCCATCCCGTCGCCAGGCACCGAGCCAGCCCTGGGCCCTGCACTTAAGTCCTTGCTCCTCTCACCACCGCGTGGCCTCTGCAGGTCACATGTTCTCTATTTCTCTCTACCTTATTCTTCTCTTTAAATGTTTTTAAAATTAAATTTATTAGGGTGACATTGGTTAATAAAATTATGCTTCAAGTGTACAATTCTGTGATACGTCACCAGTATATCACGCTGTGTGTTCACCATCCAAAGTCAAGTCTCCCTCCATCGCCGCGTATTCGACCCCCTTCCCCTCTATTCCCCCCCACTCCTCCCCTCTATTCCCCCCCACTCCTCCCCTCTATTCCCCCCCACTCCTCCCCTCTATTTCCCCCCCTCCCCTCTATGCCCCCCACCCCTCCCCTCTATGCCCCCTCCCCTCTATGGCCCCCTCCCCTCTATGCCCCCCACCCCTCCCCTCTATGCCCCCTCCCCTCTATGGCCCCCTCCCCTCTATGCCCCCACCCCTCCCCTCTATGCCCCCCTCCCCTCTATGCCCCCCACCCCTCCCCTCTGGCACCCACCATACTGTTGTCTTCGTCTAGGGCTTTTTGTTTGTTTTTCATTTGTTGCTTTCAGTTTCTCGTTTGTTTGCTTTTAAGGATTTTTTATTGATTTTTAGAGAGAGAGGAAGGGAGAGGGAGAGAAAGGGAGAAAGATCCATTTGAGAAAAACATTGAGTGGCTGCCCCCTCATGCCCCTGCCAGGGCTGGAGCCTTGGGCCTGGGCATGTGCCCGGCCGGGCCGAATGGGCAGCTCTTCGGTGCGGGATGGCGCCCCGCCGGCTGCGCCACACCGGCCAGAGCCCTTGCTTTCAGGTCTGTGTCCCACCGTGGCTGCAGTCACATGGCTCTTGGCTTCTCCTGTTTGCCTTATTTCGCTGGGCGGGGTGTTCTCGGATCCATCGGTGCTGTTGCAAACGGCAGGGTTTTTTTATTCCTTCTGTCATCAAAGGTTCTTGCCTTCCGTCACGTTTTGCAAGTCTCTGGATGGGGGCTATCTGTTTTATGAAGTGTTAAATAGTTTGTTTGTAGCGCCTAAATTGTTTCCTTTAATTTTTAGCAGATTTGGCAGAGAGGACAGGGTCCGAGGCTGCGGGCCAGTGGCCTGCAGGCCAAGGAGACGGGCAGCCCGGTGTCAGCGGGCCTGTGACCGGCCGTCCCTCTCCTCTCTCCAGGGCCGTGGGTGAGCCGCTCTCGGGCGTGAGCTTCGCTCCCCGGGTGCAGCCCCCGATCCAAGCCACCTTTATTAAAATCTAATTAATTTTATATGTGGATATAAAATTAAATGTTTCTGTAAATCAAGTATGTTCTCAGAAATATAGAAACTAACCCAAGTATTTTTCAAATTCACACAATCTAGGATAAACATTAAATATAATACTTTTGTTGTAGTCTAGATTTACTAAAAGTCGCATAAGCCTATGTTACCTATGTCACAGGCTTTTACATTAAGAATAATAAGATGATGGTTAGCTGTTTAATGTCTCAAAACTTTTCATGAGTAATGTAAGCATGATTTTTAAACACAAGTAAATTAAATAGCTGTAAGGTGGAAGTTTATAAATGCAATTTTCAACAATAATAATGCTTTATGGTATTTCTACTTAGTTTTTGAAATCTTTTGGTAACTTGAAACATTAAAGTCATACTGAGAGAAGTTAAATGATAGATATTCATCAAGTATTTAGAACATTCCTGAATAGGATAAAATGCTGAAATATTAATTGCTGGGCATAGGTTTATCCATTTTGGCTTCCTTTTACAGAGGAACTAAAGATATTTGGGTCTATAAGTAACATGTTCTGTGCAACATTAAACAATTTACCACGGGGAAGAATATGCTTCTAGAAATCATGAATTGTGCTTATAAGTTTGCCAACCCACAGAATGCTGGTGTAGCAGTCTACAGTTTCCTCCCCCTTACTTCCAGCTTTCACTAGGAATTGAGGATTCTAAGGGTTAAGACTCTAATTAACATGTATAATTGAAATTGCTGGAAATAATAAGGGAAAGGTCTCTATGCAAGGAAAGTAGGATGTGTTTTTGGTAAGAGAAGCTATGAGATATGAGGATGTGCTTTTGTTAATAGAAAAAGAGAGAGATTTTGTCTTAAAGTAAAACAACTGATTGTTGCAGAATGAGAAAGATAAAAAGAAATAGGACAAAATCTGAATGGATATAAAATAATCATACATCGGTTGTGGAAAAGGAATATTGGGAAAAGAATTTTACATGTGTTCAAGCTAAGATTAGAATGGATTTTTAAATTTGTTTTTTTTTTAAAGTTTTACTATCCAAAGTACACTGGTGTAAAATTAGAATTTATTTTTCTCTCTGTTAAAAAGGACAATGTTTTCTTGGACTATTGGTCTGCTCTTGATAAGAGATTGTGAAAGGTTTTTTTGTTTGTTTTACCTTCTGGGTAATCTACAATTTACTGTACTTCACATTGTCATTATTAGGTCTTTGATTACTTGGAAAACCCAGTCTTTTTAATATTAAAAGACCTAAGTTTTGTTCACAACTATGCAAACTTCTGCGTTTGCCTTTAAAATATTCTGCAGCCACTATGGTTAAATACATGATTAAGTATTATTTCATAATGATTCGTGGTCTTATTTAATAAGATGTCTCAACTTTTGATATTTTCCCAAAATCAAGTTTTGAAGAGAGTCTTTATGACTTCAAACTAACTTTAAAATTTCCCAGTGGGCCCCTGGAAAATCTCAAAGGATTTCTCACTCTCCTGGTAAGATGTTAAACAAATTAGGTCTATTTGATATGTTAAATTACATGGGAGCATTATCAAATAAGAAGGGATGCTAAATCATGTTAGGTTATATTTGTATGGATGCTTGTTATTAATATCCGTGTTCTAGATATGGTATGAAATTTCTAGAAATCTGTTACGTCCTGGTATAATGCTATTAGTCATATTTCCAGTTATTATCTTAAATGTTCTATGTCACAGAAATAACCAATTTTCTTGTCAATCCCATTATAATGAACTCTCATCAGGTCTTTACCATGAGCATTTTTAAGTCTTTTGCTATTTACATACAGTTAGTATTTTACTCTGATGCTTTTGCAAAAGTGAGATTCAATGACTGGATCCTAATGAGCACTCTTTTTTTTTTTTTTTTAATATCTAAAACATTTATTTCATCTAAAATCTGTCTTCCTGAGTTCTCCCAGAAGGCAAGGAGAATTCAGTATAAATTTTGTTTTGGAACATTCTTCTGGAATTCTCTCAGTTCTTTCAAGTAGATATTAAATAATTATAACATTGGGAAACATACATATACAGAGTGGGGCAAAAGTACGTTTACAGTTGTTCCTACGGAAAATAATACATTAATTAATGAATGTATTATTTTCCATAGGAAAAAATAAACTCTGTGTTTCATGTACCTACATCTGTAAGCCTGCTTTTGCCCCAACCTGCATATCTACCAGGATGTGTATAGATATCGAGATACATTCTTGTGCTTCAATATGTGTATTAAACTTCAAACATTTATTGCAGATATTTTGCCTTTTCGCTTTCATTTTTGAAGGGATTTTTAATTTGTATTTGTATTTTAAAAATTTTAAATTAAATTTATTGGGAGTGACATTGGTTAATAAGATTTATAGGTTTCAAGTGTACGATTCTATAATACATTATTGGTACGGAGCACTGTGTGTTTACCACCCAAAGTTAAATTTCCTTCCATCACCATATATTTGGCCTTCCTACCCTTTCCTACCTCCCCCAGCCAAGCACTCTTGACCACTGACACCACTGCCAAATTACAAGTTGTCAAACCGTGGGTGTATATTTCACAGCTGAGGAAGGACCCACCTGACACCTGTTCCTGGGTACATGCTAGAAGCTTCAGAATGACAGTGACTAGGAAGGGAAGTAGCCAACAGCAGGGCACATTGCTTCCTCCCGAGGCATCAGATCAAGAACATTTCTTTTCATTCCTTCTGTTGCCAGAGAAATCAGAGTCCGGTTTCCCCGACATCAGTGGGAGTGGGGTGGCTCTTGCAATATCTTCAGACAATGAATTTTCTGAGACACACGCAGCAGAGCGAATGGCTTTTATTGGTGTGAAATTATATTTCTTGGGTTGCAAAGTCCCGTGCTCCTTAACCCGGTCCTGAAAAAGGTATAGCTGGGACCCCAGTAGAGCCCAAATTAGGGCCAGCGTCCAGAGTGCCTGTTCCACGATGGAGCTGAGTCCAGGGCAGCAGCAGGCTAGATTCAGCCCATCAGTCTACTGTGTGGAGTCCACAGGCCGTGGGCCACGCAGGCGAATGCAGGGGAGCGTGTCCCCTGCAGCAGGAGGCAGGCGGGAGCAGCGAGAGAGAGGGCGCTTGCTCCTTTGTCCAGGAGTGTAAAAATTCACGCGTATTCTGGCCACTGCCTTGTTCTCAGGTGTGACTGACGGGGAAGCGCCTTCCCCCATCACCCAGGCCTTACTGGGCGTGTGTCTATTGTCCAGTCCCCCCTCCCATCACCCAGGCCTTCCTGGGCCTGTGTCTATTGTCCAGTCCCCCCTCCCATCACCCAGGCCTTATTGGGTGTGTGTCTATTGTGCAGCCCCTCCCCTCCCATCACCCAGACCTTACTGGGCCTGTGTCTATTGTCCAGTCCCCCCCCAGCTCTCTGCGGGAACAGACTTGCACAGTGTTAACTGCAGCTCCGTGGCAAAGCTGTATCAATGGCACGCCTATAATAACCAGGTTATTAGAATGGCATCACTTCTTCCCTCCCCAGCATCCCTTTCCTAATTCTTACATCATGGAGGTCTTTATGATTCTTTTGTTCACTTTTTCCTTGCCTTAACCCGAAAATAAAAGAAAAGCCATTATTCATACATCTCAGGTCATTGCGAAGAAGGGTAACCCACCCTCCAATGAGCGGCTGGACTTGCCATGATACTGGTGATCCTGTAGTTCTTTCTGCCCATCACAAACTTCTCCCTGTTTCCATTACTCAGTTTTTCTGAAACAAGCTCACTGGATAAACACTTCTGGGGAAGTGGCCATATAGTTACATGAAATACATAGAGGCCAAATGGCTTAAAGAAGTCTCCCCTCTTTGGATCATTTCTGAGCTTGATTCTAGTGGCTAAAGCAGTGTTTTAATCAGCTCTGGCGTAGGGGAGGATGGTGTTGGAGGTGGTGCTGTGTGGTGAGAGCTTCTTAGGATGCAACTTGGGAGGAGCTGCAGTAGCTGAGCATCCAGGTGGGAAAGGTTTCATACTTTTATTCTTGATATATGTAGTGTACTTATTTAATGTCTGTCTCTCCCACTGGACTGAAAACTTGGTCATGATACAGGACGTGTCAGCTACGCTCACCTTTAATCCTCAGGTCCTAGCAGAATGCCTGGCATTCAGTAGGCACTCAAAATGTTTATGAATGAATGAGTAAATCTTACTTTGGAAGTTTATTATGTTATTTTGATACTATATTAATCTGTATTAAATAAACAAAATTTAAAATAAATAACAGTTCCTATTACTTTTCATTACATACTGTTCCCCAATTTCTTATTTCCCAAACATATGGATCCCAGAATTTTATGTATGTTTTAAAACTTGCCTGGAGGTTCTCAGCTGGGCTACATTGAGCCTGAGGTAGCTCATACTTGGGCTTCAGGGACCTATGCATATGTGTACATATATATTTTTCTGGGGAATGGACTCTAAGATTTCATTAAATATTTAAAGAGGTCACTATCCTTTCTCCAAATGCTAAGAACAATTAGAGTAGCCAGTGCTGGGCATATTTGAAATGTTATTTCTTTAGTTTTGTAAAATGGTGCAGAGTAAAGATCTAGGGATCTAGGAAACCTAAGTTCTGTCGCCTTCTTAAAGTTCATAATTTGATTGGGCCCCAATATTATGAAATATACAATGAAAATATTAAAGATGTGAAACGATGTCCTCTACAGGCTCGTGTAATCTGGATGCTCTTATGTTTTACATCCTAAGTAATTGGTCTCCCAATAAGCTTGTGAAACCTTGTGTTTGTTAATTTGAAGCAAATCTCCACTGTTAAGTGAAGGTCAATTTCAGTTCCCACATGAGTTCCAGATCATTACCCACCACCACACTCAAAAAAGTTATCTGTCAACTTGTATTCCTGTAGGTAACTTTTTAATTTTTCTCATGTACCCTTTAACCAAAGAGATAGTTTTCCTCTGAGTTCCTTGTTCTAGGATGGTAATCTGAATTCCCAATCTTATTTCCATGGTACTGAATTTGGTGTAGAGCAGTGGTTCTCCAAGAGGTCCAGTGGCCCCTGAGAGTCCCAGAGAGCCCTGCAGGGGGTTTCTGAGGTCAAAACTATATAATAATACTGCAACCTTCTTTGCCTATTTTCACTCTCATTTTTTCATGAGTTTGGTATCACAGCAGGTGGAATGCAGAAACGCAGTTAAGCATCCAACTCTTTTATTAAGTTGGACATTAAAGAAATTTGCAAAGATGTAAACGAGTCCTACTCTTCTAATTTTTTGGGGAGGGCGTAGTTATGTTTCATAAAAATACATAATTTATATTGATATGCAATGGATTTATTATAGTTTTTAAGAGTGTAAAGAAAGCTTGAACAAAAAAATGATGTGGAGAAACTATAGTTATATGAATAATATTTCCACTCCAGGCTTTTATCATACTCATGCTGTCATTAAGAAGAGAAATGACACGGCCCTATTGCCCTTGGTGTGACTATTTGGATCTCAAAAAGATAGTGCAGATGAGCAGTATGGTCAAGTTAACAGAGGAAAATTTCAGGTGGAGAACTTGATAGAAACTCACCTTATAACTTTTGCGGGTGTAATTTCCTCCCTTCGCAACTCTCTCTTCTCTCAGAGGTTATGAGTGGGTTTCATTTAAAAACCAACTCAATGGAAATAAAATTATCAAGTAGCATGAAATAAGTCTAAGGGACCACTTTTTTTTTTTAATATATCTTTATTGATTTTGGAGAGAGGAAGGGAGAGGGAGAGAGATAGAAACATCAATGATGAGAGAGTCATTGATCAGCTGCCTCCTGCACGCCCCCCCACTGGGGATCGAGCCCCCAACCCAGGCATGTGCCCTCACCGGGAATTCAACCGCAATCTCCTGGACACTAGGACGATGCTCAACCGCTGAGCCACGCCAGCTGGGCTAAGATACCACCTTTTTAGGACACTCACTAGTCCAAAAGATTTACACCTTGAATTCTAAGCAGACTACCCCCCCCCCCCCGCCCTCACTCCACCCTGAAACAGCCGCTTGCGTCCTGAGGGAGTTTCTCTGAACAGGAAATATACCTGGTCTTTTCACAAACATTTTATTAAGGAATATTTGAGTCACTTTTATGTAATCATTTAAGAAGAAAAAAAAAAGTCCTAGAGGCTTTCCTGCCAGGCCAGCCCCATCTATGAGCAATTCCTTTCAGGTTCTGAGTACTGGCAATACCCAAGTGCTTGTTGGAAGCAACAGTTCTATTATTGTTAATGATGAAAATGTTTGGCTAGGGAGTATATTCATTTTCCTCCCTGTCATTTATAACAGATTACTCACGGTAACCCTAAGTGGAGAGTATATTTTTATGACAGTTGTGCTTCAGAAAGAGAACAGAAATCCTGAGCTATTGGTTATTAAGCTTTGCCTATCTATAACCTACTCATTTTCAAGGCAACTGTGAAAGTAGAAAGTATTTTTAAGAAATCATTTAGTTTTTCTGTCAAATTATTTTTACTGTATCTTAAAATAAATAGAAGGAAAATATGGCAAAAATTTGTTACTAGTAGATACTGGAAACTCAAAGCTGTAATATGCTAGGTATATGTATAAATACACATATGTATACATACAGCATATCGAACCATGATTTTGAAAATTAGGCATGTTTTAGATGACATTATTTTATTTTGGAGTTCTGCTTGAGGAAGGTATGGAAACTTACAGCTACCTTTTTCTGACTTTTCGAAAAAATAAAAAAGGGAAGATTTGAAAAATTAATGTATTTCTTTTGCCTTATTGGTTTGACAGCTCCAATTCTTGAACTCAAAGGTTCAATTAGAAAATTTTTTATTTGTGGAGAAGGGATGAGCACTAACCAACATGGATCTTACAGAGCATAGGAAAGAATGAAAATAGGAAAAGAAACAGAGGCATAAAAACAAATGTAAGAGGTAAAATCTGGAAACTCATCACCTAGCGATGAAGATGTCTTAGGTGGTTTAATTGAGAAGATAAAGAAAGTGAAGGTGTAAAATATAATTTTGGAATACACAATTATTAAAATTTTTTATTGAATTTATTGGAGTGACATTGGTTAATAAAATTATATATGTTTCAGGTGCACAATTCTATAAAACATCACCTGTATATTGTATTGGGTTCATCACCCAGAGTCAAGACTTCTTCTGACGCCATTTATCCCCTTTTACTCTCGTCTGCCTCCCCCATTCTCCTTTCCTTCTGGTAATCGCCATACTGTTATCTGTGCCTAGGACTTCTCTGTTTGTTTTTTTTCCGATTAATCCCTTCACCTTTTCACCCAGCTCCTCAACCCCTCCCATCTGACAGCTGTCAGTCTGTTCTCTGTATCTACAAGTCTGTTTCTTTGTAACTTTGTCTGTCACCTTATTTTATTCATTAGATTCCACGAAGTGAAATCATATCGTGTTTGTCTTTCTCTGGCTGGTTTATTTCACTTAGTATAATACTTTCCAGGTCCATTCATGCTGTCACAAAGGGTAAGATGTCCTTTTTCATGGCCGAGTAGTGTTCCATGGTGTGAATGTCCCACAGCTTTTTTGTCCACTCATCTACTGAGGGCACTTGGGCTGCTTCCATAGCTTGGCAATTGAAAATGATGCTGCAGTGAACATGGGGGTGTATAGACTCTTTTGAATTAGTGTTTTGGGTTTCTTCAGATATAATCTCAGAAGTGGAATTGCTGCATCATAAGGCAGTTCTATTTTTAACTTTTTGAGGTACCTCCATACTGCTTTCTACAGTGGCTGCCCCAGTCTGCATTCCCACCAACAGTGCACTAAGGTTCCCCTTTCTCACGTTCTCACCAACATTGGCTATTTGTTGATTTGCTGAAGGGGCCCTTCTGACAGTTGTGAGGTGATATCTCATTGTGGTTTTAGTTTGCATTTCCGTGATGATTAGTGATGTTGAGCATCTTTTCATATGTCTGTTGGCCACCTGTATGTCCTTTTTGGAGAAGTGTCTATTCAGGTCCTTTGCCTGTTTTTTAATTGGATTGTTTTTTTGGTGTTGAGTTTTATAAGTTCTTTATAAATTTTGGATATGAAGTTCTTATCAGATGCATCATTGGCAAATATGTTCTCCCTTTCAGCATCATTTAGTTGATGGTTTCCTTTGCTGTGCAAAACCTTTTTAGTTTGATGCAGTTTATTTTGTTTATTTTTTTGTTTCCTTTGCCTGAGGTGATATATCAGAAAAAATATTGCTACAAGAAATGTCTGAGAGTTTACTGCCTATGTATTCTAGGATTTTAATAGTTTTGAGTCTTACATTTAAATCTTTAATCCATTTTGAGTTTATTCTTGTGTATGGTGTAAGAAGGTGGTCTAGTTTCTTTTTTTTTTTGCACATCTGCCCAATTTTCCCAACATTATTTATGAATAGACTGTCTTTACCCTATAGTATGTTCTTGCCTTCCATGTCAAATATTAATTGGACATAAAAGCAGTAATTTATTTCTGGGCTCTCTAGTTTGTTCCATTGATCTATTTGTTTTTATGCCAGTACCATGCTGTTTTGACTACTATGGCCTTGTAGTATAGTTTGATATCAAGTAGTGAGAGTCCTCCAACTTTGTTCTTCTTTCTCAAGCTTGTTATGGTGATTTGGGGTCTTTTGTGGCTCCATATAAATTTTTGGAATATTTGTTCTAGTTCTGTGAAATATGCCATTGGTATCTTGCTAGGAATTGCGCTGAATCTACAGATTGTTTTGGATGGTATGGACATTTTAATAAAGTTAATTCTTGCTATCCATGAGCACAGTATATGCTTCCACTTATTTGTGTTTTCTTCAATGTCTTTCTTCACTGTCTTATAAATATCCAAGTACAGATCTTTTGCATCCTTGGTTAAATTTATTCCTTGTTATTTTATTTTATTTTTTGATGCAATTATAAGTGGGATTGTTTTCTTAGTTTTCCTTTCTGGTAGCTCATTATTGGTATATAAAAATTAACTGATTTCTGGATACTGATTTTGCATCCTGCTACTTTATTGAATTAATTTACCAGTTCTAGTAGCCCTTTTCACTTCTCCGCCCTTCCTACCAGCTTTGATGTGGCCTCTTCTGTAAATCCTTGATTATAAGTCTTCTGATCAGCTAGTCTTCAGTTGGTTATTCATGTTGATTTTTCTATATTTTAGCTAAAAATCAAGTTTGGTCCTGGGAAGAGGTGAGTGTAGCTTCTATCTACTTTGCCACCATCTTAGATCCTCTATCATTAAAATTTGACACAGAATTTCTTGGAGTTTTCAGGTATAAAAGCAGATAAAAAGAAAACTTAAAAAATTGAGTGTCCAATCAGTATGGCGACAGTTGACTTTAGCTGAAATGAGATTGAGATGTGAAGGCAGAACACGCTTGTTAATACTCTGTTAGGGGCAGAACAGTCATTTCTATATGGTTTATGCTAAACACTGTTATAAAGAAAGAAAGCTTGGGAAAGGAAATATTATAGACATTTGAATGTTAACCTGATTAGTAATATTTCTGGTTTGGGAAAATCAATCCTATTTTCCTAAGGTCTTAGCTTTTAACTCATGTGTGTGTGTATGTGTGTGTGTGTGTGTATGTGTGATTATTCTTGTGTCAATACTGATAGCAAACTCGGAATCTGACAGTGGCTGACAAGTTATTGCTAAAATCCAATTATATGCCTTTGTAGCAAACATAATCCCATGTTAGAAATGATAACAAAGTGAAATAGGAAAAAAAAGGAAATATCTGAGTAATCTATAGGTGCTTAATATGTTTCCTAGTTCAATGATGAATAAATGAGACTAAAAATACTCTACAACTTTAAAGCAGTTTCCAAAAACTTGGAGACAGTGTTGGAAGGTGTTTATGGGTTGATACAATAAATAGAAATAAAGGATTCTAAAACCAGATTTTTTAATGTACAATGCATAGACGATCTCAGGAAGGCAGTTGAGAAAACATTGAAAGAGATCAATGTGTCTATAACAGAGAGCTCTTTGTGCTCAGACATAAAAAGATCATGTACAAAAGAGGCACATGTCACGGACAAACAAAAAAGAGTGGCACATATCTAAAGAACAGGGTCAGGAAGGCTAAAGTCCACAAAGACTGTGAGAAATGCTAACGACTTCCGAAGCCCTGAAAGCTGTCTTTGGAGCAAGGTGGCAAACAAGAAAGAGAGATTCAATCTTAGGGAAAATAATACGATGTCAGAAGATGGCAGAGAGAAAGGAAAATTATCCAATTCTTCCCCTGCCTCTAGGTTCTCTATAAAAGACTAAATTTTATTTATTTGACATCAATTTAATGAGCATAGTCAGTTATTTCAGACAGCAAGTGAAAGGATTTGTGAAATGGTGCTCTAACCTATGAAATTACTATGAAAATATTAATTGCTATGTATATTATTGTTAACTAAACTGGTCTACCTTAGGACCTTCACACGTGTTAATGCTTAGTTAGACTCATGCCACCCACTGGAGAATAACACCGTTGCTCATCCCATATAGAATTCTTTATTAAAGAGTGTCACAGGCACCACACCATTCAGCTGATCAATCAGCATGTCCTTTAGCTTTCTCTTCAACATACATCCACATTCTGACTAGTTCACCCCATTTCTTTTATCACTTCGCACTGTGCCTGTTGCTACCACCCTAGTCCCAGCTACCATTATGTTTAACCTGAGCCATCCTCATACATAGTTTCTTAGTTATTTTCACCCTTGCTCACCTCTACAACTTGTCCCACCTCCATCCCCTTTATTCTGCACACAGCAGCCAGAATAAGAATTCTAAAGCGTAGATCAGATTATGTCACCTCCCCCGTTCAAAACCCCCAGTGGGTCATGGAGACTTACGTGCAGGGAAGAAATGGTTGTGGGTCATGTTCTGTTCTTCTCTGGTGTGCCCTTGGCTCCCACTTTCCACTCTGCTTCTCAGACGTCTCTTTTAACTTCTCTCTCACTTCCTTCACTCTTCTTTACCAATATCGATGCCAATGACTCACCAGGGGACTGGGGGGCTTTGCTAAACTTCAGTCTTCTGGTTTCATCTTGCTACAGAGGTAGATGAATTTCAGTATGATCTTCATTCACACAATGTATGTGCTAAACAACAGCCATTATCAGGACATATCATCCCCATCCTGGTTTTGTTAGTTCCAGGGAGGTTACAGTTAATATTACCATAGTAATGTTATTATGGAACCAGTTTGATGAAAATGCCTTCATTAGCAATATGATGAAAGTGAGACTTTATTTTTGTCCCTCGCTGCTCCTTTAAATTTATTTCTGGATGAAAACTGAGTCATGATCCCTGACTTTTCTTATCCGTCTAAGATAATAGTTTTGCCCTCACTTCAGAAATTAGAATGCCCTGCCCTCGGTAATAATCAAAACCCTGAGCTGCTTCAAGTCCAGCATTGTGCTCCCTACCCCAACGCACCGGGCAGGTCGCCCCCCGCGGGAGGCAGGCGGCCCTTCTCAGTCTTTCCCACTTGGGCCTCGGCTGGGAAAGTGGACTTTCAGTTTCCTCTGGGACGGGCGTGGGGGGAGGGAGGGGGGAGAGGGTGCGGTGGTTTCAAAACATGCTCACACATTTTTGGCCGCTCCTCCCGCTCAGAGGTTGGGTTTCTATACAGTGTCTTAGGATCTTGGTAGGTTTGTGATCATCTTAATCAAGGGAGTGTAGTAGACGTGATGCATGAAACGCCTCCAGGCCTTTGAGTCTCCCCGCTGAGGGCCCAGGTAACGGAACAGAAATAAGCTATTGCCCCCGCGCCCTGTCTGCCTTCCTGACCCACAGGACCCATGAACATAATAAAGTTGTTTTTTGTCACTAAGTTCAAGATGACTTGTTGCATAGCAATAGATAGCTGGCACAGAGGGCAGAGATGTTCTTACTCGTATTGAACTTTTACTTGTTAATTAAGATATTACTTTTGTGGCTTCTGGCCCTGGTCTCCATTTAGGCTATTTTCCCCAAATTATATTTTAGAGGCTTCCTTTAGATCTTTTCCAGCGGCAACTCCTAAGACGTGAGAATAGGGTGGGATCACAACACATCTCTAGGGAAGTCTGGCCTGACCAGATTATCCACGTTTACCTTTACATCCTTAAAAAGCATCATGTTCCTCCCTTGTGTTTTTATATATACTTTTGATTTTATAATTATATCATGATTAGTTATGTAGGAATCTCTCTCCAGCTAAATTTTGAATTTCTTAAAGGCAGTGGCTGTTTTCTTCATCTCCAAATTAATGGAAAAAAACTATTTTGGACTCTCAAAAGCATAAAATGTAATGGCCCCATTTACACCATGGAATCCTACACAGCTATAAAAAGAAGGACCTCTTACCCTTTGAGACAGCATGGAGGGACCTGGAGGAACCTGAACGAAATAAGCAAGGCAGAGAAAGATAAATATCACACGATCTCACTTATATATAGAATCTAATGAACAAAATAAACTAATGAACAAAATAGGTTCAGAGGCCTGGATGCATGGAACAGACTGACAGATCCAGAGGGGAGAGGGGTGGGGGAATTGGAAGAGATTAACCAAAGAATTATATACATATATGCGTAGCCCATGGACACAGGCAATAGTGTGGTGAAGGCCTAGGGAGGGGCAGGTGCTGGTGGAAGGGGGCCAAAGGGGAGAGAAATGGGGGACATATGCAATAATATCAACAATAAAAAAATAAATTAAAAGATAGAAAATGTAATGGTCAATTGCAATAACCTCCTTGGGAGAAAGTCTCTCTGGGAAGTCTACAATTGTCCTTTAACTTTCTCTACTAGAATCTCATTTTCTAAAGTCAGAGTTGAACTTTAAGTGATAGGATTAAAAAACAAATAGTATATATGTATGTATGTATATATATATGTGTGTGTGTGTGTGTATAACCACTACATATTAGGCTGAGTTGTTATATCTAAAAATCTCAGAACCATTCCTCTTAACACTGGTGGAATTTTCATTCCCATCTCCTTTGCCATGTGCAAATTATTACACTTCTCAGACTTCATTGCAATTATTGCTCACTTATTTTTTTCTACTCGATTTGGAAATCCTTGAAGTTAGGAATCATGTTTTATTGCCCTAGTATGGTGTCACAGTAAGTGCTCAAAAACTTTTGTTGAGTGGATGAATAGATGAGTGAGTAAGTTCCCAAGGAATATTTCTTTTAATTAAATCTATTAAAACCACAGTATTTAGTTAATATGCTGGAATTTCTTTCTGCTTCTAAGTGTTAGGTAAAAAAAGGAGCTATTTTAGATGACAAACATTTTAAAGTATTGCTTCATAGTATGAATAGCTTTAACAAACATCCTGGAAACTAAACAGAAAGCAATAAAGGAAAACAATTGATATGTGCAGTTGAATCACAACAGAAATAATGAGAAATAATGGGAGAATTATTTTATGTGTGTAGATGTTTAATGCATAAACGTCAATCTGTGCCAATAGCTTACCGTTTTGCTCAGCTTGGAACACTTGTGATGTTGAGAAGTACAAGATGTTGGGGAGTCAGGAGATAGACAGATGAACTCCTGATTGCTCTTTCAGAGTAATGTTCTCAGATTAGCGAGATGTAAAGCTTTAATTATGATTAGTCCTGTTCACATTTGACAGAAGCAACACATGCTTCACAAATGTCTATTAAAAATATACTTGCCATTTCCCCCCCTGTGAAAGACTGAATGTTAAAATTCTATGTAATTTAATATATAAACTATGTTTTTTGTCTATAAATGTTATTTTTTTAAAAAAGAATTTTTTTCCCAAGTATATGCTGGCCTTTAATCCATGTCTTTAATAACTCAGTCTTTCCCTAAGTAATTCATAGATAACACTATGATATAAATACTATGATAGAGCTGGTACTAACTAAAGAATTTTAAAAGTCCATTGTATTTTTTTTGTAGCATAGAAATATCAATATATTTTGCTTTTATAAAATTTGTGGTAATGATTTTAAACAACTTGAAAGTATTTTGCTGCTCTTCTTCCTTTGTCCTTTATTGGAGGTGTCCTTCCTCAAGTTTAGAAAGTTAGTCTTTCTAAATCTGATATTATTAGCAGTTCTTAGATCTTTGGGGGTTTGATATTATTTATTCTAGGCAATATGTGCCATTAAACTTTCTTTTCAAAAGAATTACAAAAACCACACGTGGCATTTGGGATATCAAATGGTGCTCATTAAAAACAAACAAGCAAACAAACAAACAAACAGAAACAACAATGACAAAGGAAAATTCCCACATACAAGCCAAAGTCTTTGATGAGCATGCAGGAGAGATTTCAATAAAATACTCACACGATTATTGCCACAGGGAAACGGAGCAGCAACACGCAGCTGAGTGTGGAAACTGAGGCCGCATCACCAATTCAGTGCCACTGCCTGGGGACTGAAGCCACGTGAAAAGCATTGACAGCGCTATTCATTCCCCGAGAGAACTGGAGCGACCTTGCCCAGGCTTTCAGGTAGGTCCACGGAGGTGACTGTCGTCATGATCAAGGAACAAACTCCAAGTCAAAGGCTGAGGTTGGCGTCCTCAGAGCAGGAGAGAGAACTGCTGCGGGGCTCCCCAGACTGCTCACGCTCCCCGCGGTGCTTGGCCAGGTACCATGCGGGCCCGCCTCTCTGATCCCAAGCCTATCCTAGCTAAGGGTATTTCCCTTTTTAAGGACTGTACGGAACTGAATTGTAGATATAAGCTATTTTTCAAGGTTTCTTAAGGAGCCGTTGTAAACAACAAAACTATAGGCCAGACCCTTGCAACTTCTAGTGTTAGGCTCAAGCACTTGCTCTTAAAAATGTTTTTATGAAAACAATAAGAACAACCTACTTTTTAAATTGAATGGCAGAAGTTTTTCTCAAAGTGTCTCAAATTCAATTTTTTTAAAAATGTTTTTCCACTAGAGGTTGCTGTAGAAATGTTTGGCACAAATGTGCTGAAGAAACGGTGATGTTTAGTTATTCATAAGGAATTGTAGATAATTCTTGCTGAACTTGGAAAACAGTCCTAAACTTTAAGGCTGGCTAAGGACAAGCTTGTGAAAGGCGTGATTTTCTTCAGTGCCTCCCCCGCCTCCTCCCACTCCATTCCAGGCCCCCCTTCGGCACCCCTCTCCCAGGCGGTCGGTACCCCCCCAGTGGGCCTGCCCTCAGACGCTCTCCTGCTGAACAGTGCACAGCAGTGGGTCGGAGTCTGGATCAAAGGGCGGACTCAGCAAAGTCTGAAAACTCTGCTTCTCACAAGCTGGGTGATCTTCAGCTTCCTTCCTTGACCTCTCCAGGCCTCAGTTTCCTCATCTGTTAGCTCAAAGAATGCATGTGAAAGACTTAGCCCAAATGCCTGGGAAGTTTTAAGTACAAAATAAATTCTAGTTATTTTGTTGCTTCTCTCTTTTCCTCTCTTGTCCTTTCCCCCCCATGTTGCTCTCTTGTCAGAATCTCACAACTTGCTGTGATAATTAATGAAGATTTAATGGCAAATATCCAAAGACACCTTGATTTAAAAAGAAAAACTTGATGGTCTGTGATGCCCTAACCCACTAGTCCTTCTTGAACCTTAAGCACAGAGGTTTAATTTAATTATATTTAAATTATTACACACACAACGCCTCTTATTTACTTGTTTTTTAAATTGTTTTCCATTTTAATTTCCCATACTCCAATAGTAACCATGCTAATGTATTTGATGTGTACCCTTCTGTTTGTATTCTTGTAGATTATGTATTTTTATTTTACTTGCATATATTTTAGTTTATGTAAATTGTATACTATATACTAGATTTCATTCATTTTCATGCCCCTTTCCCTAGCAGGATGTTTTTTTAAGATCCAGCTGAGTTGTTACAAATATTCTAGTCCCTCATTGTTAACTGCTGTGTAGTACTCAAAGGTGGACATCAATCCAAAACTTTTCAAAGATTTTCACCAAAGAACTCCTTAAGGTTGAGGAGAGTGAACTTATATCCTCATAGGTTCTCAAAGTGGAATCCAAAACTCTAGGGTTAAGCCCCATATTTCTTTGAAATAATTTGATTTACCTTTTAAAAAGAAGTTATGTGTGCAATCTGTCTTATAATATATCCATGCCTATCTATTATAAAAATAACATTTTAGATTAAATTGTTAAATTATTTAATTTTTATTTTCACTAAATCAATAGGCTCCAGGAAGATGCACCCATTTTTTCCCTGTGAGTTGCCAGACTCTGCACACTGTCATGTATTCCAAGTTTGAGAAGCATGGCCTTAATCTAAAATAAACAGCTTCTCGAAGTAGGATTTTAGGCAAAAATTTGCTCAAGTGACAGAGGGTAATAGTTAAATCTCTTCTTATTAGGAAAGGCAACCCTAATAAATATGCTCAGCGCTGAAAACGTGAAGCGTGTCATTTCCCAGAGTAAACTGCTGAAGCTGTCGGCTTCTGCTCCAACTCAACCAGAGCGACACAGGATAACTAGGTGTGTTCCCGAAGGAATGCTCCCTGGAAGAAGCCAACCCTTCGGGAGAGCTGCTCGGAGGTGCCTATGGAGTGGCGCCAGGAGATGTCTTATTTAGAGGCCCACTGAGCCTCCCCTTTATTTCCGCTAACAGTTCCCCAAGCCACTCAAAAGAGAACTTGAGGTGCCACTCCTTCCAATCGGATGGCTTCCGCACATTGTTCCTTGCCAGAAATCCTGGAGCCACCACTGCCTTTCTGCTCTCGGGGCCCTGCCGTGGGGTGTCCTGTGCAGTTCCCCCCACCTCCTGCTGATTCCTTGTGACTCCCGTCAAGGACCATCCATCTGTTCCGGGCCTCCCTGCAGTTCAGTCGTCATTCTGTTTCTCTGAACTCCCTTTCCACTTAGTCTCTTTAGTTAGCGCTTTTTATTTATTCTTGTTTTATGGGTGTTTATCTTGACTGTAAGTTCCTTGTTGGAAAGGATTATATTTTATATATATTTCTGACTTTACCTTGGCACCTAGCACAGAAATGGAACATCTAGTAGGCCCTCAATAAATACTTAATATTTGAATAAATTTCCTTCCCTTAGAATATCTGGTTGACTTTTGTTTTTTTAAAATCTTCACCCGAGGATAGTTTTTTCAATTGCTTTTCAAGGAGAGAGAGAGAGAGAGGAGAGAGAGAAAGAGAGAGATCCATGTGAGAGACACACGGCTTGGCTGCCGGCCACATGTGCTGACTGGGGCCGGGGATCGAGCCTGCAACCAAGGTATGTGCCGTTGGCAGGATCAAACCTGGGCCCCTTCTGTCCGTGAGCTGACACTCTAACCACTGAGCAAACTGGCTAAGGCTGGTCGCTCTATTCTGAACTTTTTGAGAAACCTCCATACTGCTTTCCATAGTGGCTGGACCAGTTTACATTCCCACCAGCAGTGAATGGAAGTTTCTTTTTCTCCACAGCCTCTCCAACACTTGTTGTTTCTTGTCTTGTTGATAACAGCCATTTTAATAGGTGTGAGGTGGTCTCTCATTGTGGTTTTGGTTTGCATTTTTCTTACAGAGAGTGAAGTTGAGCATCTTTTCACATACCTGTTGGCCATTTGTATGTCTCCTTGGGAAAAGCGTCTGTTCAGGTCCTGTGCCCCTTTTTAAATTGGATTGTTTATTTTGTTGTTGAATTGTGTGAATCCTTTATATATTTTGGATATTAGCCCCTTAGAAGTATTGTTTGCAAATATCTTCTCCCATTTGGTTGTTTTTTTGTTTTGTTGATGTTTGCTTTTGCTATGCGGAAGCTTTTTAGTTTGATGTAGTTCCATTTATTTATTTTTGCTTTTACTTCCCTTGCCTTGTGGTCAAATTTATAAAATTCCCTCTGAAACCTAGGTCTATAAGTTTAGTACCTATGCTTTCTTTTATGCATTTTATTGTTTAAGGTCTTATGCTTAAGTCTTTGATCCATTTTGAGTTAATTTTTGTGTATGGTGTCAAATAGCAGTCTAGTTTCATTCTTTTGCATGTGGCTTTTTAGTTTCCTCAGCACCATTTATCGAAGAGGCTTCCTTTCCTCCATTGTATGTTTTAGGCTCCTTTATAGAAAATTAGTTACCCATATACATGTGGGTTCATTTATGTTCCTTTAGTTTGGGTGTCTGTTTTTCTGCCAAAACCATACTGTTTTGAATATTGTAGCTTTGCAATATAGAGAGAAACAAATAAAGGACATCAAAATTGGGAATGAAGAAATAATATTGTCATTTTTTGCAGACAATATGATTCTTCACATAATAAACCCTAAAGACTCCACCAAAACACTATTAAAAACAATAAAAAATACAGTAATGTCGCAGGATATAAAAATCAGTGTACAAAGACCCATTGCATTCCTATATAACAACAAAATTTCAGAAAAAAAGAAGAAAAATATATTCAATTGCAACAAAAAGGATGAAATACCTTGGAATAAACTTAACAAAGGATGTGAAGGACCTATGCCCTGAAAATAAGACATTATTGAAAGAAATTGAAGAAGACACAAAGTAATGGAAAGATAGTCTGTGTTCATGTATAGGAAGGATCAACATAGCAAAAATGGCCATATTACCTAAAGAAATATTACCTAAATCTGCATTTCATGCAATCCCCATCAAAATCTCTGTGGCATTCTTCAAAGAAATAGAACAAAAAAAATCATTAAATTTGTGTGGACCTACAAAAGACCTCAAATAGCCAAAGCAATCCTGAGAAAAAAGAACAAAGCTGGAGGTATCACCCTCCCTGACTATACTACAAAGCTACAGTAGCCAGAATATCTCTTTCACTTATATGTGGAATCTAAAGAATAATATAAATGCACAAACCAAACAGAAACAGACTCACAGATACAGAGAACAGACTGATGGTTGCCAAAGGGGACAGGGTTGGGGGACTGTGTGAAAACGGTGAAGGGATTGAGAGGTACAGGTTGGTAGTTACCCAGTAGTCGTGGGGATGTAAAGTGCAGCACAGGGAACATAGTCAGTAGTATTGTAATAACTGTGTATGGTGCCAGGTGGGTGCTGGAAATATCAGGGGGAACATTTCATAAAGTATATTATTGTTTAACCACTATGCTGTACACTTGAAACTAATACAAAAGAGTACTGAATGCAAACTGTAATTGAAAAATTTTTTGAAAATAAAACAAAATAAAACTTGATACCTAGGCTATCCCTTTGGGCCAAATCTACCCACCCCCTGTTTTTGTTTGGCCTGAGTTTAGAATGGTTTTCACATTTTGGAATGGTTGAAAAAATCAAAAGAAGAATATTTCTTGACACATGAATATTGTATGAAATCAAATTTGAGTGTCTATAAATAAAGTATATGGGAAAGTAGCCACACCTATTTGTTCACATACTATCCACAGCGACTTTCATGCTACAAGAGCAGAGCTGAGTAGTTGAAGCAGTGACCTTATGGGCTGCAAAGCTGAAACTGTCTACTTCTGATCCTTTGTGGAAGTTTGCTGGCCCTTGATCTAGATGCATGATGCTTGTTTATATAGAAGGAGCCCCAGGTAAATTCTAGTCAAACTTGTGGAAAAGCAACCATAAACTTTATACATTGATTGGCTGCAATATTCTATGCACATACAATGTAGAGGGAGTCACAGAGCTCTATTACAAAATTATGTGCTGTGAAAAAATTACTTCGAAATGTTGCAGGATTATTATTTTGTGGAATAACAGCTTTCTTTTCTAACCAGGCACAGGAAGCAAGAAAAATAAAAGCCCTTGACAATACCCAGTATGTCATTGTCATTTGGAACTCAATAAGCTATTACAGTTTTGTCAGGTCCAATCTCTAAGGAAGTGAATGAAAATATATATCGTAGGCAATCTGACCCCTATCAACATCATGCATCGTGGTTACTCTGACATCTGAAGAAGAGCAATTCTGCTCTGTCAACGTGGAGTCTCAAAGTTACTGGCAGAGGTCACTCACTCCTTCACCTTTTGCCACTGGTTATCAGATTGAAATGAAAGTGAGGAGGTGTGGAGAAGGTGTCCTACACCTTCTGTCAAATTAGACTAATCCTCATTAAGTTGTGCTGCTAATTCAGCATGTTCTAAGGGCTCCTGACACTGTGAGAAGTGTCACCCTATGACTTTAAAGGACTTAAAGGATCTGAGGCTTCTTGGTCTGAGTCGATTCCTCCCTGATCCATCCTAGGGCTGAGAGGGTGTGCGCCTTTCTTTGCTGTCTGCAGGACTGTTGTACACCTTTGTATTTTAAGAATACAGAATGGCAGCCATGCTGATTGACTGAATAAAAAATAAGGCAGGAGAAGTCGGAAGGATGCCTGAGGTACTTGTGCTCTTACACCCTTCATATTCAAGATTCGTTAGAGCACATGCAAGAAACTATAAAATAAATGTAATGGAAAAGGCAATAAATTAGCCGAGGTTGCACCCTCAAAGTTAACAAACAAAATCCCACCACAAAGAGCTAATTGTGGAGTTTTAAGCTCCTGCTTAAAAATACTCATTTTGAAAAGCTGTATTGTTCAGTTGACAGTTTGCTGAATGATAATCGGAAAAGTGGGCGCTATGCTCTTCTCACTAGTAAAATAGTTTGCAAGCCGCTCCATTTCTTGATCAGATTCTTTGCTGAATCAAGTAGACGGCGAATACCTGACTTTTTAAAAGAAACAAAATTCTTTGGTAACAAATAACCACAACTGAGTCTGGGTTACTAGATGAAAGGCTAGAAATTTACTTAGCCATATAATAAAAACACAGATATTAAGAAAGAGGAAACTCTCAGCTACTTTACTTTCCCCTGCTCCCTTTTTTTTTTTTGAGGGTGAGGAAAGAAAGGGGGAATTGACAGTGGATATAATATCAACCCTGAAGTGTACTGGAAGATATAACCCAAATCCCCTTGGATTTCACCACCTGGGGCTAGACAGGGACCATAATAATAACTCCAATAGCCAGAATGCCATTATTTCTTGCTCTAACCTTTGATGTAGAAGCTCCAGGCAAAGGCGAAGTCCTCAGTCTGGTGTCACTGGCCTCCTGTCCCTCTCTGCTGCCTTCCTGCAGACCCTAGGGTCTCAGCAGGTGGTGCCCCTGCTGGGGAAGGCGCCGGGAGGGGTGCTCTGCAGGCCTCAAAGAGCCCAAATTGTGCAGGGTGCAAGGTGCGATGGGAGGGAATCTCTCTCTCCTCTTTGTTACACTCTTTCAGAGGTTCAATATAGCGATGTTGTTCATCAGTATTTTACAGTGTGAATAAACTCTTGCATTTTTACTTACAGACTTTTCTTTCTCTAAAGTAGAACCCAGCCATGCCCGTGGGTCCACTCCACAGACAGGTTTGATCGATAGCTACGGTGAAGCAACACTCCCATCCCTGGCTTTGTTGCCAGGTCCTTGGCCTCTTCGTTTACCATCCCTGAGTTCCTTCGGCCCCTGCAGGTGGACTTGAAGAGACCCCACTTACTGAGTCACAGTGCACTCTCGTCCCCAGGCCCGCTAGGCCTCAGCAACAGGCCGCCGGGCTCCACGCAACGTGTCCTGCGTGGGCCGCCTTCCTGGTCCACTAGACGTGCCCGGATGCACCTGACCCTCAGCAGCGGACACAACCTTAGCTCAAGCCAGCTGGTTTGTGTGGACCAGAGGCTTTCCTGCTGCTGCATGTTCGCAAACCATTCTTAGGAGAAAAGTAGGCGCCTCACCCCACCTTGTCTTCCTCTCTGAGAGACCTGGGGAGCATGAAATACTACATTACGCTGAGGCGGGCAGTGGGCCTGCTGGAAGTGGCTGTTCACTGAGTGCCAGCTCCGTGCTAGGCGCTATGCGATGGGTTCTTAATCTAAATCTCACAACAGTCTGCTTTGCTTTACAGTTTACAATATTAAACTAAAACAAAGAATTGAAAAAAAAAAAAATCCCCCGAGACTGCCAGTTTCCACAACTTGCCCAAATTTATACAATTAGAGAGTGCCAGTGGTTTCAAACTATGCTAAATCAAACTGCAGGGCCCGTTAACTTTCTGCCGTAATAGATTGAAGATATTTATGTACCGTCCTATTTACTTTGAAAATCCACAAGGCGCCTCTGTATATTTGGATTCCCTATACACATTTCTCCCCTTGCATTACTCCGAACAACATACTCCTTTTTCTTTAACCAGAAACTTTTCGCAGTTATCATTTTGCAGAAGAGTTGTTGTAGTATATTAGCACAATAGAGAAGGAGCTGCTACTAAAGCAAACAAGTCTGAACAATACTATCGTGCTCAACACCTTGAAGCCGACAAAAAGTAGCTGCTCGCGGTACTGGAAGGGGCGGCCTGGACATCTGCCATTTCCATTAGCGGAAGATGCGTCTGCCCAGTGATAAATGGGTTCCCGTTGTCTTCAGCGTTCAGGCATTTGCCACGTTCGGCCAGGAGACCATCAGCCCTTCATCAAATCAAGAAGTAAGAGCAAAGTCAGTGCCAGAAAAGAACAACAGGGTGTGCATTTAGGTTCACGGCGCTGTCTGTGGACCAGCAGCGTTGTGTCCTGAGCACGCTCCCGAGGGCGCTCTGCCTGGCACTTCGGTTACAGAGACAATGGGCACATCGCCAGCGCAAGAGCCTTGCAGGCTGTAACGAGGAAAATTAGTAATTAGCGCCTTTTTGTGCTAAGTGCTTTGGTTGCCAATTGGTCGTTATTTTTGAAATTTAATTGTGTCAGTGTTAATAATGTATTTTTGGTAAGCAATACTTTATCAACAAGGGAGACTCTTACTGATAGAATGGATGAGTCTATGCCATGGTTTCTTTGTAACTGAATATTTTCTAATCTATGTGTGATTAGTTTTAAGATACTATTAGGCTCTTAAAGTATAATTTATCAGGGTCAAATGCATGAAAGCAGTTAATATGACTGGTAAGAAAATGGAAAGGTTTTATTATATATAAAAATAGATTTTAAAATTTTGTCACAGTACATGCTTGTCCCTGGAAATTTCTATTGATATGCATACGTAGTAAAGTAGATATTTTTCATGAAAAAGCTTTAACTTGCTCTGGTTAGATATAAATAATTAAGAAATAAGGTAATCAAGGTATACGGTATTAGTAGTACTCTTACATGAATGTGTACATGGTAAAAGATAACAGGATTTTTAAAAATTCTTTTAATGTACAGTATAGAATAGTTATTCTTTCATGTCATGTATAGAAAATATTGGTAATTATTTGGTGGACTCTTCTTCTGCTATGGGAATGTACTGATTTATTGGTGGAAAAGCACATTAAATTATAATTTCCTAACAGTTCATTTCACCCAGAAGAATCTTATTATGTGTCTCCAAAATGCCAAACTATTTAGCTCTCCAAAGTGCTCTCCAAGTGTGCCGGTATCTGCTATCTTAAAGCATAGGTCTAAAGTTCTGTAGCCTGTGATCTTAAGAATTGTTAACAAACAATGCCCTTTTCACACCTAGCAGATAACTCCATCATGTAACAAGGCATCTGGATGTGCTATTTTGTTAAAAAAAAAAAGAGATATTTTATGTTTGGCATTCATACTGTTAAATTCATAATATAAATTATTAGTATTGCAATTTTATATTTTTCTGATGCACTGTTGAGAATATTAATTTTTCTTCCTCAGTAAGAATGCAGTTCAAATTTATTTTACTTTTTAAAAAAGAGTATTAGGGAAACTTAGCATATGATTAGGGGTTACAAACACAAGTGAATTCAGGGACCAGGCATGAAGTCGATTGAGAACTGAATACTACATGTCTCTTCTAAAGGCATTAAAACCAATAATACTGCTCTTGCCGGACAAAATATAACCATGGGATATTTATCCAGGGAATCCAGTCCACACCCCTGCAGAAGTCTGATGATTTGCCCTGTAGCTGACCATGGGCAGAACAGAAGGAGGCCCTGCTCATTCATTGATTCATGCAGCTTTCTTTTTAACACTTATTTATTGGATCCCTACTCTGAAAAAACTTTGGGCCAGGCAATGAGTATTCAACATTGAACTTATAGAAATGGCCTCTGTTCTCAAGGAATGTTTCTCTCCTGACTCAGATGGCTCAGGATTAATTCCACCTACCCATGTTTTGATAATTTTTGGAGTTAATTTCTAAAGGTTTTGTATAGCTCTGTTCCTGTCTAAGGATTCATAAATGGGATATCTTAGTAATCTATCCCTTCTTAAATAAATAACTTGAATATGTGTATGTTAAACTTACCACAAATCAAACACAGTTAACAACTAAGCCTGCAACTTTATCTACAAAGCATCTGTTAGTGATGGAGAGGCAAAGGAAGGAAAATGTATGTTCTCAATTCACACACACACATAAAATAAAATGCTTCTAATAAAGTAACTTAAAAAGACAACTCAATCTTGTCATACTTCTCTTTTATTACTCACAATCAGACTTCTGAAATACATTTTTGGAGGGCAGATCATATGGATTAAATTGGCTCTAACCTTCAACATTGAGAACAACCTCAGAAGTAGAGCTAAAATGTCTTTAGTAACAGATATGAAACAAAAAGACATGTGAAGTGGCTGAATATAACATATTAGGGAGTGTTGGGACCTGTAGGGGGCTTGACGAACCATGGAGTCTAAGAATTTCCTAAAGACATCAATATACCTTTTTAAAAAAATAAGTTTTCTTTTGGCTAAACAAAACACTTTGATCTGAGACCCATTTTGTTAAACCCAGTTCTCTCTATTGCTTTTCTAAAGCATCAATCTTCAAAAAGCAGTTGTGACTTAAAAAAAATTGCCCGTATTTTCTAGTTTTGAAATGGAAGCCATTAATTAAAGGAGCAATTTCACTTCAGAACTGTAGCGTTTGACACCAAATCCATAACAAGTTTCAACAGAACAAGGTTTCTTCCTACTGGGAATCACTTATTCAATTAAAGGATACCTCACACTTCAATTACCTGGACAAAAGAAAATGGAAGATCATCTATTATAGCTCAAAAAGAAAATTCATATGACGAAGATGGAAGATCACAAGGTCATATCAGAGCATGGTTTTTATATTTATGGGAAAATATGATTTCCTTACTATTAAGGAAGTTGGCGTTTTATGCATTCTACTTAATTTTTTGCTTGTTTTGTTAACCCTTGGATATTTTTTTCATTGCTTTTCAGAGAGAGTGGAAGGGATGAAGGGAGGGGGAGAGGAAGAGAGAGAGAGAAAGAGAGAGAGAAATGTGAGAGAGACACATCGACTGGTTGCCTCCCACATGAACCTTGACTGGTACATGCCCTTGACTGGGAATTGAATCCATAATCCTTCGGTGCACAGGCCGTGCTCTAACCACTGAGCTACAGGCTGGGCTATGTAGTCTACTTTAAATGCCCATGGTCTTTCTGAAAATCACAGAAAATCCTGCCTCCTCAGCTTGGCATTAAGAATTTTGTGTTTGGAAATGTGATATTTTTAAAACCTGTTTGCTTATAGGAGACAGAAAATATGAGACAGACGAACCACTCATGATACCAACCCTTTTGAGAAATATCAAAATCTCTTTCTGAATCATTAACTGAATACATTTATCCTAAGAAATCAGACCAACTCTGCTATAAAATTTTATTTTCTTAGAAAATATACAGATCAAAGCGTTTCATTTTGTGAGGCATGCATTAATGCCCACCGTGGCTGTCAAAAAAGGGCTCAATCCACTGTGTCCTTGCCCTCGGCAGCTTCAAAGAACTGCTTCTGGTGATGCGGTTCCCTCAGGAATCTGAGTTACAATTGGTAATTGATTTTGCTGAGAGATCTAATTGTTTGATAAAAGCATTATTTCATCTCTTAGAATTGTAACCTTGGGGGAAGAGGCCTTGCCTCTTACAGTCTTGAAGAGATAGGCCTCTAGATTGAATGGTACTGCTTGGTTGACTGTTTTGAATTAATTGCTTGGCCAATTCAGCCAAGTAGACAGTTTATCTTTTTTCTAGTTTCCCCCCCCTTTCCTTTGAGCTGTGTCTTGCCTGAGCAGAATGAAGAGCGAGGCTTCAAGTGGACCCAAACCAGTGTTTCCATTTTGCCCAGCTAGAAGCAAACTGCTGAGAGCCTTAGAAACTCTTGACCAGAACTTTTTTCATAAAGGCGTATTTTTGAGGGGGTGTAGACTCCCTTAGGAACAACCCTTCACCTAGCATCTCCTCAAGTGCAGTGCTTTTCACCCTCAAAGTGCTCCTCCTGCGATCTTTTACTACCCACGAGCCTCTTGGCACTCGGCTGTGATCCTGTCCCCGCCTGCACAGTAGCTCACTGGCTACCCATCGATTAGGAGTCCGGGTCATCCTAGGATCTCCGCGATCTGGTGGTGACTCGCTTGTCACCCACTCAGGAGATACTTCTCGTTCCTTCCGCGGCACCCATGAGCCCGCCGCCTGTCCTCTGAACCCCTCCCACGCGCTCGCTGCCCGGCTGGGCTGGCGCGGATGCAGGCCCGTGAGTCACCCTGATAGTTACTCAGTGCACACCCCGATTAGGCATTCGGAGAGCTTCTCCAGGCCACTCTTGAAGAGGGTCTATATTCCTGCCTCTCTTCCTCCTCTCCTTCCCCCCCTTTACCTCCAACTCTCAGGCCAGACCGTAGCCTAGTTTTTCACGCAGGGATTCAGGGTTGCTGCCTGTGTTTACACCTCTGTGGGTTCAGTAGGACAAGCTGAACTAACCGTGCACTCATGTCACTGTTTCTTCTCTACAGGCCCAAGCACACTTTTTTTGCATGGCTCGGACCCCTGTTGGTACGTGTCAGGTGTTAAGTACTCCCATTAGCAGCAGTGCCAAAGGACTGCGGAGATGGGAATTCTCTGCTGCAAACTATGCAACTCCTCGGGGATACTAGCCTTAAAATAGATGGAGATGCAATTATCACCACTGCTAAGATAGTAAATCTACATAAATGAACTAATTTTGGGACATAAATGAACTAATTTTTCTGGATTGTTTATGCCTCTGGGACACAGTCTAGAGAACAGAGGAATCTTGAGTATCTGCAGAGATCGGCAACACACCCACCATTCAGAAAAAGAAAAATGACTCTGTTGACTTCAGTGCATTGTGTGGCCTTGACACAATGTTAGATGAACTTCAGATCCACAAATATCCAGCAGCTTTGTGTTCAATTGCCTTTTGTTTGTTTGTTTCTCAAAGAGGGAAACATTTGACTCTGCACCATATTTTGCTTATGCCCAAGACTAAATCTCACCTGTTGAGTAGATACTTAAGACTGGACATATTTCCCAGTTACCTCAGCAGCACACCGTAGGTCCTGTCTACTTCGGGTGACTTGACCAGTTTGAGGATGGGATTCTCCGTAAGGTCTAATGCCTCAGACAAAATTGATCTCAGGCTGATTAATCTGGGTTAAAATCTGTTATTACTTAATATGAGACTATATAAGATAATGCTATTTTTAGTGTTAAATAAAAAGTCCCTAACCTGTTATATTAGGGTTAACTTGGTGATCCAGAACAGTTAGCTAGTACTGAAATAACTTGATCCAGGCAGAAGTTTCTATTACTATGAATGCCATCCCCCTTTGGAGCAGTAAAAAATTGAGCTGCTGAGCATTTGCTTATTAAGCTTGCATTAAAAGGATAAGTGAATTGTACTGAGTTGATAGGATTTTTGTGTGACTTTTGAGAAGGCATTTTTCCCAATTATTCATAACTTCCAGTCTGCCAATTTCAGAATGCTTTCAGGCTTACCTTAGCAGGTTTGGATACCCTGGGTTTGGGTAAACTGGACTTTGCTTGGTGCACTGGAGGGAATTATTCTATCAACTTGGTTCCTATTTATTTCATACATGTATCATTTTAGCTGAAAATTATCAAAGAAATTTAATTCTGCAGTCATGACAAAGTGAAAGGGGTTATGAGATTCCATTTACCAGGCCATAAACAATTTTGAGGAGTGAAATTCTGAATTTTAAAAACCCCAGAGCATTATTTTGATCCATTTGACTTGTTGCATAGAAACAGAAGTTTGTTACTTGAGAAAATGTCAGCCTCCTCTGAATAAACAGTTTATATCAAACTCTATTTAGCCTTCGGTAGATGTTGTGTGTTCAGGGGTTTTATCTTGTCACTGGGTTGAATGTCAGAGGAATTCCTCATGGTATTGGGTAATTTAGGTTGCTTCAAAGGAAGAAATTCTTGTCCATTTAGGCACAGTTTATGAAATGAGATATAAAAGTAAAAATGCATTGAGAATTGCAACACACTACAGTGAAATGAAATATGATTCTTTTAATGGACATTTTATGATTTTACTATGCATAGTGCTTATATACTTTTTCCATAGTTTCTATTGCCTTGGTAGAAAATAATCTATATTTATGATGAACATAAGCCTGGGAAATTCTTATTTGCATAAAACATGGTACAGAACCAGAATTCATGATTCAAAGTGTCAAAAACTGTAAATAAAAACAATCACAGGGCTGTGGCAAATTTCACTCGTCATATATCTACATACCCGAAAATAATATTATGCGCTTTAGAGGATTTTTCAGCTTCCTCTGAGGTTTGATAGTAATACACTGTCACCACTTTCTCACTTTCCACTCGATGCCTTCATCCTCAACAGTCTTGGTCATGTCCCTGCAATTGTGAAATTGCTCTTGTTTTAGCTTCCAGACCTTTCTTTTTGCTCATTCCAAGACGTTTGACTTCTCTTCCACATTTCACACATAGCCTCCTCTGTTTCTCCTCCAGGTTTTATGACAACACATTCTCTTATGAATACCTTTATTTAATTTTTTCACCTGCCTCCTGTCCCTTTGGTGGTTCTTTTTCAGTCTTCATCAAGGCAACTTTTTCTCTTGTCATTAATGTTAGACTCTAAAGCTCTTTTTCTTCAGCTTTCTCTCCCATCTCCACACATTTTCCCTAAATGACCTCCATCTCCCCCCGTGGCATCATCACCATCCATATGCTGAGGGCTGCCTTGAATAAACATCTAAGGGGTTATCTGATGAGGGCCTATTTTCTGGGAATGGCCTCCCTTTCTATCTATATGTTGATGTCATGCTATCACATGACCCTTCCCTGTACCACAGTTAGTTTGTCCAAAGATGGGTGCTTGATCCATATTTGGCCAATAAATTTGTGTCCTGAGATTTTTGGGTTAAGGACTGGATGTCAGGACAATCCCTCTTTGAGGTCCTGGGCTGGAATCAGGGTGGCTGAATGCCTTAGTGTCATACAGGGTTCCATTGGTTCTGGATGGTTGGTAAATATTTTAGACAATATTTCTAATTGTAGGGTACAAAGCTGGGCACTTGCAGACAACCACTTGTACTCTCATGTAGACAATATAAGCAGAGAAGGCCAGTCTGCAAATCAGTGATGGTGAATTCTATTCTATGCTAATAATATATCAATAGTAATAATAATTTTAAAAAAGAGGGGCAAGCTGAGAAATGCCAACAAAGTCCTGAAGGCATTAGGTCCTGAATCCTCTGGTCACTAAGGTGCAGTTACATCCCTACCCAAGTATATTTATAATAAAGTCTGCTCTTTGCTAACGCTGGCTTGATAGAAATCTCTCACTTTTAACAACAAAAAAGTCCTACTTAATAAAACATCCTGCCGTCTACTGGACGTTTCCACTTCTATGTCATGTCCCTCTAACTCTCTCCTCGCCCCTCACTGCACTCCCCCTCCGACCCTGCTTCTGCTTCCATAGCTCAGGAAATGGCCTCTATTTATTCAAGCCACTGGGCTGGTCATTATCTCTGATTCTTCCCATCCAGTTAGTCAAATCTTGTTATTTATCTGTTCGTTTATTTCCATTGCTACTCTAGCAGTTTTTTATTTGATCCCCCTGCAGTTTTTTATTTGATCACCTTGTAGCTGGCCTTTCTGCGTCTAGCCATGCCATCCCCAAATGAGTCCTTACTGCAGAGCAATCTTTTTTGGCTTCACAATAAAGCCTAATATCTTTGGCTTCACATTCAAAGCTCTTCAGCATCAAGTTCAAGGCTCCCTCTTCAGCCTTCTGTCCTGCTACCACCTTTATTCATAATGCCCAGGATGAATCAAACTGAAATGTATCCAGTTCCTCTGCATTAATCTCTTTCTGAAATCACCTCCCTTCCTCTACTGCTATCAGACCACCCTGACCTGTAATTGCCTGTTCACCACCAATCTATAAGCTCCTTGAAGGCAAGGATAATATCCTGCATTGCATGATTATTGAATCTGAACGGAGTGCCTGTCTCATGATCGGTATTCTGTACATATTCATTGAACAAATACATTTGTTAGGAAAATGAACTACTGCTGGATACAAGTACAGAGCACAGAAACAGAAACATGAACTTGTGACCAAGGACAAAGTCCCTTTCCATGAACTGAGTGGTGGGAGGGAAGCAAGACTGTAACTCTGAGTTCAGCGTTTCGTGAATGATCACTTAGCAATCTTAATAATCTTGAACACGCAGCTCTTCACGCACTAGTTCACGTTCATCTCTCGGGATAGGCATTGATTCTTTGACATGTAGCTAGTCAGGTAGAATAGATTTTACTGTCTACAGCTGGTGGCATTTTTTCTGTGCTTTCACTTTTGGTTCCTTGGCATATTTTAGATATTACTGCTTTGATTTTTCCTGGACACTGCAGTATGAGGACCATTCAAATATTAATGGCCACAGCTGGGCACATCCTAGAAAATTTAACTACTTAATTGCATTAATATGAGCCTCTTGAGGCTTAGTGCTGGGTTCATAGTAGAGAGGTTGGATGGGCTTGATGATAATATAAATGAGGTAGATCATTAGAGATTTACTATTGTGCTTGATTTCAAACTACTCAAGCCTAAAAATAGGAGGGTGCACAGAGACGTTTGAAAGCAGATGGTTAGGACTGCAGAAATCTCAAATCTTGATAAGGCTCATAAGTCTTTGGTTATACCAGTTACAGTGAATGAGTAATGTATTTGTAACTGAGATGTGAGCTGAGGTCACCTTGCCCCTTAGGAGTTAGGCAAGACTGGCTCGTCCGTCCCCTCAGTTGTTGTCCTGTGGCTGGTCCATCGCTTTTCCAAAGATTTCTGTCAGTTCCCAAAAGTCTTATGCTTTTATGGTCACCTGTTTTTGTTTTTTGTTTTTTGTAAAAATATATCTTTATTGATTTCAGAGAGAGGAAAGGAGAGGGAGAGAGAGAGAGACAGAAACATCAATGATGAGAGAGCCATTGATCAAGCCCGCGACCCGGGCATGTGCCCGGACCGGGATTCGAACCCGGATCGCCTGGATCCTAGGTCTATGCTCAACCGCTGAGCCACGCCCGGCTGGGCTGGTCACCTGTTTTTAACATTCTGTTTATACTGACTTTTTTTTTTTTTTTTTTAATTCTCACCTGAGGATATGTTTTCACTGATTTTTAGAGAGAGAGAAAGGGGGGGAGAGAGAAACATCGATGTGAGAGAGAAACATTGATCGGTTGTCTCCCCTAGGTGCCCTTTTTGGGGATTAAACCTGGGAATGGATCCGGCAACATTTTGGTGTATGGGACGACACTCCAACCAGCTGAGCCACCCAGCCAAGGCTATACTGACTTCTTGGTGATCTCTTATAGTTGTCCCTTTATCTCTGAACTGCCATTGTTGCCACTGACCCCAATGGGCACACATACCCTTCTCTACTCCCTGTTGTAATAACTACGGATACAAGACAAAAGATACTGAAAGTGAATTGTTGGAAGTTAGCACCCCATATTTGTCATGCTTGCCCTTAATTCACCGTGGGGCACTCTCACTGGCCTCCTGCAGGCTGAGGGGCCCACTGTGCACATTTTTGCTGCGTCTCACCCTCTTCTGGAGACCTCTAGGAATCTGGAATTCTCACTCAACTGTGCAGCACAGTTCCCTTCTTTCAAGTCTCTCTTCTGCAAATCAACCTCCTTTGCATATTTAAAACCCATCTGTAATTCAAGGGAAAGGAAAAGACATGGACTCCTCTAGGAACACAAAGAATATTCTGCCCTTTCATTTCCTTTATCAGGATTCATTTGCCTCAGAACCCTGGGGCTTAAAGCCATCCTTTCCTCTGTCTTTCATGTAGCACATTTATTCCAAGGTGTGTATAGAGGAGAGAGTTTCTGCTTTGTTGGCAGAGAAGTGGAAACTCTTTAAAAATTAGACCTTCTCAATGAGCAAGTGGCCTACCCCTGGGTGGTTTTGACAGTGAGATGTCACAGAGTTCATCTCTACTGGTCCTTAAAGCGCAGAAGCAGCAGGATTTAATTACAAATCCTTTTCACTCTGAAAGTGGAGGATCACTTGAGGGACGGAATTCTTTTTCCTGTGGTATTCAGCTTCCTGCGCTAGGATGGATGATGCACAGAAGCTTGTTTGCGTTAGTGTTATTCCAGTTTCTTGGTGAGGCCTTTTCTGACACGAAGAGTTCAGGCAAAGGCCAAGGGAAATGGAGGCATGTGACCATTTAACACTAAAATGCATCTATGGAAAGATTGTTAGTGTCTTTCTAGACACATTTATATTAGTTTGCCTCCTCTCTTCTCTAGGGTGATCACTGTTCTTTCAACATTATCTAATTTTAAGTAAAATTTACTCACTTAGCTAAAGATGAACTATTTGGTAATTTTTAAGCCTTTCCTAGGGACTACCAACCAAAGGACTTACCAAGGACAGAAAGATAACCCAAATGAAGAAAGAAGCTGTGTGTGATTAGAGAGCTGAGGTAAACAAGAGAGCTCATGGGCTGTCTAGAAAAGGCAAACAGGTGCTGAGCAAATCCAAATGCTGAGCACAGTACGCAGGCCGGGGTAGCATGCCTTCCTCTGCATACTGAAGGTCACCCTGTTGCTCAGATAAAACAAAGGGCCACCTTTTAAAATTTATTCATGCAATGGAAACAAAAGTGCTAATTTGAAATGGTAGGTGCATTCCCGTGTTCATTACAGCCTTATTTACAATAATATGGAAGCAACCTAGGTATCCATCCGTCGACGAATGGATAAAGAAGATGTGGCATATATACAACTGAATATTATCCAGCAATAAAAAAGAGTAAGTCTTTCCACTTGCGATAAGACGGGTGGACCTAGAAGGTATTATGTTAAGTGAAATAAGTCAAACAGAGAAAGACAAATGCCATGTGCTTTCACCTAAATGTGGACTCTAAAAAACAGAACAAATGAATAAACTAAACAGAACAGAGAAGACCTATAGATCCAGAGAACAAACTGATGGTTGCCAAAGGGAGGGGGTGGGAGTATAGGTGAAAAATAAAATAAAAGCTTAAAAAAAGTCAGAAATAGACATGGTGTTCTAGAAAATGACTGTGGTGGTCATGGAGATAAGGTGACAAGTGAGGATACGTCAGTGTCGGAAATCCCATATGTGCTAAAATTTGGGGCGGAGTGAAATTATAGTGAAAAAGTTATAACCAATTAACAAACAAACAGCATAAGTAAAATAGGCTTAGAGACCAACACTGTGAGCTTCAAGGAAAACAGAGCTAAGGTGGACTCTGACCTGAGGGTCAGGACTGTTTGACGCTCACTTACTGTTCGAGCCTCAGACCTTCTGTCCTCCTCTGTCCTTCTTTCTCTCCTTTGTTTACAGCTTCCTTCTCCAACAGCGGGAATCCTGGCCCCCACTTCTTCCCATGTATTTCCTCGCTTGCTCAAGCCTGGAATGCACAGAATGTAGGTTGGGAATCACCGACCCACACCACTTGAGAAGCAACCGAGGCGCGCGCACGGGCACTGCTCTCATGGTGCAGAACGTGCCCGTCACCCCAGGAACTCCGCATGCTCATCCCCCATGACATATGATCTCAGTACATTCCAGACACTTTCCTGCTCAAGGTTCTTTGCATCTGGGTAACACACAAAATTATTTCACATTCAGCTAGTGTAAGATTGTAGGTCAAACAAACCTTCAGAATTGAAGGGCATTCTACCAAATACCTGACCAATACTCCTCAAAACTGTCAGAATTATGAAAAATAAGGAAAATCAGAGAAACTGGCATAGCCCAAAGAAAACTAAGGAGACATGATGACTAAATGCAATGTGGTGTCCCGGGTGGGATCCTGGAACAGAAAAAGGACGTTACTGGAGAAACTGGTAAAATCTGAATACTGTCTAGACTTGAGTTAACAGTAATGTACCAATGTGGCTCCTTAGGTCTGTCAGGTTTAAAATGACAGCATTGGGGGAAACTGAAAGCAGGTGAGGGATATAAAGGAATTCTTTCTATAATTTTTGCAACAATTTTGTAAATCAAAAAAATTATTCCAAATAAAAGGTTTATTAAAATGATTCAAAACATTGGGTACATAGAAGGAGTCATGCCAATTTTGGAGGCTCATCTAGAACCCAGGACCTGAGTCAGGCACATCTGAGGAGAAATACCAGCTCTGTCTAAGACTTGCAAACATACTTGGGGCTGATTTTGACTAAAGTTATAATCACCTGCTTTCAAATATCTCTCTGCGCCTTTTGAGTAACAATAGCTGCTTTAAATCAAGCATACATAGCAGAACATGTACAAGCTGGGACTATCCTGGACATATTAACCTTTCTGAGCTGTTGCTTTCACATCTGTGAAATATAATAACAATCCTTATTTCATAGGATTGATTTGAGGGCTGAATGGAGAAAATCCATGTAGAGTGCTTAGCGGAGAACTGGATGCAGAGCAACTGTTCAATAAACAGTAGCCAATATTATTATTATTAGTTGGAAGGTGACACGATGTGTCTCATACATCTGGATCCCAGTATTTATCGCAGTTTATTGTTTAATTGCCCATTTCCCTTAGTAACTCCTGAACTTCTCAGGGCCAAGGGTGCTTTCTTGTTCACCATTGTATCTCTCTAACTAGCATGATTACATATGGTAAATACATAGTGAAAGTTTGTTGGTAAATAAATTTTTATCTGTATGAAATGAAATATCTCATAAGTTACTTTTCTAAAATCCATTGTCATTATGATTCTTCTCTTCTGATGTGGCATCTCTGAAGTATCATGATATTTGTGGGCCATTCAGCTCTGCATTATTTTGACCTTCTCGAGATATAAATGCATCCAGGCTGTGTGTCAGGAGGTCATTTCGTGGACTCTGGGGGCAGCTTCCTGACAACATCGCCTTCATATTTACTTTCCTGAGGCAGGACAATTCTGCTACGTCTTCTTAATGACAAAGGTCATTTGGGCCCACTGTTGGGGACATTTTAAAGTTACTGTGTCTCTCTTTAAAGTTTAGGCTTGAAAACATTAAAACAGATGGTGGTACTTGGAAGGCAATTAATTTTCCTTTGGAGAAATAATCGCTTTCCTTAAAAATAAATTAATGCCTTCCTCTTTTTCCAAGAGGTAATGGTTTAGTAAATTGAGCAATGAACTAGGCTGCCCTTGACCAGATTTAGGGGGAAAGGAGAACTCTTTTGTAATTCTGCCTCTGTCTGGTGTGGATTTGGGAGCCTCACTTCCTTGGGTGATTGGGAAGATTAAATAAAACAGGACATTTTAAGTACTTAGCATGTGCCCAATGCAGAGTAAAGCGTTAGAAGTGCTAGCCAGCATGATTATTAGAGGTAGAAAAGCGACATTATTGATGGATCTGGTTGACTTTGTATAGACACCGAGAGTCTTATCAGACTACTACATTGAAAGCACCATAGATTCTGGTATACGGGCTCCATTGGAACAGGCGGCATTTTAAAATTATTGATGAATGACCAAATAATTCCCCTTCTTCATGTTACAGTAAGTCAACTGGGAAATAGCTGGATTTTCCTCTTCTTTCTGCACAGCGATGTACAGCTTGTGTCACTGGCTAACATGTCGTAAAACACAGTCTTACCAGGATCCTATGTTTGAATATTCAGAGAAAGTTCTTAATATATTTCTAAAGGTTTCTTGATGTAAAACTTCCTATGTGTTTATTTTTCAGATTTTTATATTCTCCACTTTGAACTTCCAGCAAGTCCCTGATACCAGGTATTCTGTGAAATGAGAACATCTTCTGTTTTGTTTACATCCATGAACATACATGTAGCTGTTTGCCATTTGAATTTCCACAGTTACTTAAAAAAGCGTAATCTAAACATACTGGGCAGGAAGTTATTGCGAACATCCTCATGAGCTTCTTCTGGGCGAAGCTCCTGCCAGGGGCATATTTATTGAGTAGAAATGAACACGGTACCCATATTTTAGCATAATGGGAGATGTATTTTAATATTTCATTCAAAACAAGACGTGATTATTTCTGCAAAATTGCATTATTTCTGCAAAACAGTGCATAGAAGGATGCTGGCCCCTGAGAGGGATTTGCACTGGGAAGTACCCGCAGAGGCGAGCTCGTGGCACCCGGCACAGAGTGCCCGCGGCTGCAGAGCCGCAGCCCTAATTTGACTTCTGCAGAGCATTGGAGGGGAAAAAATGCATTCGTTCAAAATTGTTTGACAAAGACTGTTTAAAGATTTGCTCAATCAGGTATATAAGGGAAGACGGACTTAGGGAACCAGAAGCAAGCAGCAGAGCTTTGGTTGGTACTTCCAGGACCCGAGACAATCGACCTGTGACACAGAGGAGAGGACCCAGGGTGAAGCCAAACTACACCTTTCAGCACATCGATTACGGTGTATCTTTTCGATGAGGGTGAATTGGAGGTTGATGGAAGATCTCATTGAATATCCTTTCAAGTTCATTTGTGTATTGGTCTTTAGAGTAAACTGAATCTAATTCTCATTTTCTTTTTCCAAACGGTGGGGCAATTAAGTCTCAAGAAATAGCAAATCAATACCGTCTGTCATCTTAATAAGGTTATGAATCAGGGAGCCCTTTCACAGATATTGTTTTATGAGTTAACTACTACCTCGACCAATGGAAACTTGTAGAAATAGTAAAAATTCAATTGTTTGTTTGTTTTTGCTTTACTTTCTCCTATTTCTTTAAAATGTAGTCTATGAGGAAAGATCTTGCTAGGCCTCTGGATGAGATTTTAGTCAGTCCCAGAATTTTTCTCAGTATTCATAGATAACATAAAATCTTATGATCAATTTAAGATGGAAAACACAGCCATAGAAATTAGAATTTAGAAAACTCTAAGTTAGAATTTCAAATCCTATCTATATTGATTAACTCTTCAGTCTTCATTCAAAGGTATGACTTCGGAGCTCCCTCTCCAGGGGTCCAGCTGCAGATGATGGCTTTGCCCTTTGCGGAAGGTGGGGTGTGTGGCCCTTTGTCTCTTCTCCCAACTTGTTAACTGAGGGTTCCGTCTTATCAGGAAAGTTTGGAGTCGGGGAGGGAGACAGAGAGAGGGAATCCCAGGACATTTCCTTGACAAGGATGTTAATAAGCTGGCTTTGTTCTCTGGGGCCTAGCTGATGTTTCAGGTTGACACTTTCTTTCCTTGGTGATCCTTTTGGGAAGTTCCACATCTAAGCTGGTCACTGACTGCTCAGAGCTTCTCCTTAGAGCCTTTGGTGGGAACATAACCCTGCTGACACCTTAGTTTTGGACTTCTGGCTTCCAGAACTGTGAAACAATAAATTCTGTTGCTTTAAGCAGCCAGGCTTGCAGTAGTTTGTTATGACAGCCCTAGGAAACTAATAGACACATTTTGGCAGGACATTGTCAGGTCTTGATACTGCTCAGTTACAACCTTCTACTCCTCTAACATAGGCTGTGTTAGCCAGCCTCTCCACGAGGCATTCCCCAGGCTTGTATCTGACACCCAATGTGCACCCCAAGCTCCAGGGAACACACCTCAAACTCCCTTAGTGATTTCCTTTGAACACTATCTCAGCAAACTTGAAGTAAAAGGAGAGACAGCCCTCCTCACCAAATCCATTTCCTTGGGATACTGGAGTGGAGTTTACAGCACAGCTTTGTCCCATGAACTCCTCTCCAGATCTTTTCTCCATCTCTCCTTTCCCAACTATGTATTCATTTGTTAATAATTATATTTTACTTGAAATGTCACCTAGAGTTATCATACCTGTTCACTAACTTTGAAAATTGAATTTTTATGTCAGTTGTCTCTTAGTTAAAGCTCCCAGTTTAACACCTGGATTACATGTAGATGCCTGGAATGTATGAATGCTACTTCCTTATCAAAACCCTAGTGCTAAAGCAGATAAAACTAGTCAACAAGAGTCCTTACAGAATTCTCTTTGAAAGAGGCCTTTTTCTCAGTGTTGTACATATTATAGTACTTCAGAGGAACTCTCTTCCGTGGTGTTTGTCCAGGCTTTTCCATGTAGCACTGGCGCTCTGGTTGCAGACTGCAAGGTGCTCATGGCAACCTGCTGTCTCCGTGTCCCAGGAGGATGAGCTCTGGCCCTAAACGTTTTCCTTTGGAGAGCCTCCCCCCCAGGTAAACCACAACTCCTGGCTCCTTCAGCAGAAACATTCGTGCCTGCCCTCCCAGGCTCCCCCTGCATCTCAGCCTGCCCCAAGGCTGGGCAGTACTAATTTGTGATGGTGCAGGAAACTCTGCAGGCCTTCCTGGGTCTGGAACAGCTGAAGGCAGATAATAAAAACCTGCACTACCTGCCAAGCTTTCTTTCCTCTCTGTTGGCAGGGAAGCAAGAAGCAGCTTCCTAGGAGGAAAGGCACCGCAGGAGAAAGAGCTCATGGAAAGGAGAAGAATTGAGGCTACGTTGAGGTGTGAAGTGCTCTTAAATAGCTTGACTTTTTCCTAACCCCAGGGTCCAATTTAAAATATAAAAATCCATAATAAAATAGCTTAGGATTGCTCTCCACTGTCGACTCTTGCAAGCTTTCTTCCCATGTATATAAACTCATGCTGCCATTTAAAAATATGTGTTAAGATAGCATCAACATCCTCAGGCATTCTTAGGCCTTTGGAAATCTTACCACCTCCCATCTCTCCTGGAGGTTTCCTACCAGAAATCTATAAGTGTGAGAAACAGTACCCAAGTCCAGGCCAAGTTCTCCCTTGGATCAGCCAACATTGGTTCGAGCTTTCCATACCTTTCTCCAGATCTAAATAGGAAGCCGTTCCAAGATACGTTTATCAGGGGCAGGCCGGAATGCAAAGGACGAAGATGATCAGAATCCGTCAAACTGCAGAGCAGAGTTAACTGGTCACTTTTAAAACCCGGTCCAATGAAAGTTTTGTGGTTTGACCAACAATATTGCTAACTCTCTTCTTGGATAGATTAAGGGAATTTTGCTATGGGTAGGAGAAGATATAAGGGTAAAAGTATGAGAAGGAAAAGTCTTGTCTCCTTTCAAAATTATTAATTCTGCTCCCCAAAATCTGAGTGCCCATGTCCCCTCGAATCACAGGGGTATCATTTGCTAGACATTTTACCTGCTGAGGAAGCAAGATTAATTCTTACTATCAGAGCTATCGCCATGGTGTAATGTGGAGAATCAGCTTGGGTTTAGCCAGGCCCCGACATGAATTTCCTTCATCCACTCTACCCAGGGGGCCTTGGTAAAATTTCTTAACCTCTCAAGAGTCTCAGATTCTTCTGTATAGTGAAGCAGGGGTAATGTTTAGTAGAGTTGAGTTGATAGTTACCCGATGCGATTATGCATGAAAAATGCATGCAGGTTGCTTGGCATGGAGCAGTAACTCGGTCCATGAGCACGTTTTAACTGTCACTGCCTAACAGGTGTTGGAATGCACAGCCTGCACGTCCCCGACTGTCTTCTGTGCTGCTTCGGGGAAGCTCAGGTCTTTCATTGTCACACCCTTAGGCATGTTTCCCATGACGAGCTCTCCCTCTGCCTCCCTGGGAACTGTCTTTTCCCCTTCCTTACACGCTCTCACCATTTCTCTCCCTCCTCTCACGCAGGGCCAATCTGCCGAGTAGCTGCGGACTGAAGGGAAGAACCCCGGGAGCCACACGGTTTAATAGAGAGGGGAGAAAACATCTCATGAGGGAGTCAGAGAAGGGCCAGGGAGTAAGAAACATTCAGAAAAACCCCAACAAAACCAAAACCAAAACCAAGACAGAGCGAAGTTTTAAGGAGGAGACTTTAATAAAAAGCAAAATGTGGCCTAAGGGTCCAGAATGAGAGCTAAAAGACACTTCACTGAGATCCGTAGATGGTCTCCTGCTGAGCTGCCTGAGACCAGTCACACAGTTATGTGCCAGCTGATTGTGCCGGAGAGGCCTAATGCACAGCGGGGACTCATTTAAATGGTCCCCTGAGATGAGATCACCTGTGTAAGCACAGTGAGGGGAATGGCTCAGGCCTCACAGACTGGGCCATGGAATATTGGGATTCAACATAGTCAACATTAGGGTATTTGCAGTACATGTAGAATGACATGGACAATTCCCATATAGAGACTTCTTGCAAAAAGTTCCCTGGGACCCAGGATATTAGGGACCCCAGGCCTTCTAGAGAACCATTCAATAAGCTACACTGTAAGAAGGAAGTAGATTACTCTCGGCTTGTTCTATAAAGACCCTCGGTTCAAACCCATTTACCTTCCTCTGCAGTCATGTGCCCCAGTGATCCTAAACCAGGGCCTCAAGTGAGGCATCTCTCTTCCCTGTAAGCTTAAGGGTTGCGTTTGGGTTCACGCTCTGCTTCTTGGGCCATAGTCTCCACCATTCCCTACCCAGTTTGCATTACTCATTTATGGCCCCCGTCTGGCCCCTATAAGCATCTAATCAATTTGCAAAGCTTGATCTAGTCCAGTGATTTTCAACCGGTGTGTCACAAGAATTTTTAAAGCATGCGGTACCTTACTATTTAGTCAGGGCATTGACCTCTTTCCCCTTAGGTTGTCCGATTAAAAAAATGACAACAGCCAACACAACAATAGCCGTCCAGTGTGAACGAATAAAAATTATACAATTTTTCTTTGTCAGATCAGCAAAACATAGAATATACTTTTTTGGTGTGCTACAGTATTTTAGTAATTGGTTTATGTGTGCCACGAGATGAAAAAGGTTGAAAATCTTGAAAATCACTCATCTAGTCTAATGGCATGGTACACTTTTGCTTCTGCAAACTGCAAGAGAAGGTCTTTTCTTACACCCTTTACTCCTCAAGGCTGCTGCAGATACTCATTTTAACTTTATCCTACCCAGGTAAAATGGTTTGCCCATATAAATTGTGATTGAGCTCAGCTGGTGGCATTTCCTCCCCTCCGGGAGCATTCACATGGAGGGGTTCTGGGGCTTCCTTCCCTTAGCAAAAGCATGCCCGAATACCAACCCTTTTCTATGAAAACATGCCGGCACAGACCCTCTTCTGTTTTACCGAGGCTCTTGCCTTGCACTTTCTCTGCTGTTCCTTTCTTTCCCCCTTTCTCACAAATGCCATGGCAACGTGAGGCTATTTCTCACCTTAAGTTATGAAACGGCTTTCTTGACCTACTGCTTTTTGGCAGAGGCAGTGCTTATAACCCAATTTTGATTTACACAGAGCCACAGGAAAATGGAGCCAAACATAACAAACTCTATTTGTTAAGCAGTGAGCCATTCCACATACACTGTGTGCTGGGAAGGGCCAGGGCTAGGAAACCTCAGCAGAGGCATCTCTGGGCTTTCCATCTGTGAAGCAGGATGAGGGAGGAAATAGGACCGTTTCCCTCGGGACCACCTGCAGCTGATGCTGGAGCTCTGTGCCGGGCAGGGTGTGCGGCCTCACGCTGTGATTTAGACGGGTTCCTTGCGCAAGAAGATGAAACTACTCAATGTGGGAACGTGAGGGAGGCTCTTTTGCTATCCCCCTAAAAGACTTCCTCCCCCCTTTTTCCCCCCCACTTCTGCTTCATTTTTTTTTCCCCTCTAAATTGTTGATTCTTAGTTTAAATTGTCTACATCAGTGGGGACTTCATACATCTTAGAAATGGTGCTTCTACTGTAAAAAAAATGCTTCTGACAAAGCTACTGTGCTCTTAGGTAAGTGCTTCTGTGACCCATCTATCTTCCTTGTGTCAATACTATTGGAGGAGCAACAATCCTGCCAACAAAAGATTTCTCTGTCACGTGATAGATGAGAGAGAGAGAGAGAGAGGGAGAGGGAATAAAATTTATTATAGAGTAAGCATTAGCAGAATTACATGCATCTAAAGTAGCATGAAAGTGACTACCAAGCCTGGGGACAAAATTTCACATAAATGTATATAATGAAGTAGAAGAAAGAACAGTTAAAACTTCTCTTTTCTCCTTGAAAGATAAATGGATGCCCCTGTGACCCCTGTATACCTTCTGAAAGAGTTAATTTTGAAGGTACATGTTTATAGTTTTAAGGTCAGAAGGCCTGTGACCGTGCACTATAAAACCCAAAGCCAGGGCCTCTAATTGAGTCTGTTATGATTTCGTGGAGCAAGCTAAGGCAGCTGCTTCCCTCTTCAAAGACAGTTTTATCATTTTACCCTTACAAGGCCCACGGCTTCTTTAAGTGGCTTTGATTAGTCACCGAGAGAAACCTCGGTACAAGTGCCATGGTTTGAGGATGCCCACACACTATATACTATGAGTTTCAGTTGGACTAATTAGTGATGGTGTGTCTGCGGGATGTGTGGTGTTCAGAGGTCTCAACTGAGTGCCATTTTCACATTTTAAGAAGAAAGATTAATACAGTGTTAGACTCAAATGCGATCTTAGTTCTATTAGGTTGCAATGTGTATAGATTCATCTAGCTATTCACCTACTGAAGCCTTCTTGGCAGAAGTTTACCTCTTGCTCTTGTAGGACCATTTTTATTGAGATTACTGACTATACCAGTGATTACATTGCTATTAAGTCTCAGGGGACTCAGGGCCCTGTCAAGAGTGTCAAGATTTATCTTGGAGGATGCAAGCCAAATAATCAAACTAAAAAACTTAAAAAAATTTTTTCTAGGAATGGTCGTATACAATTACAGGTGGAAACTTTCTTTGGCTTATGGTTAAAATAGGGAGATGCTAGCATTCATTCATTCATTGAACTGTTTTGTAAGATGTTGTAATGATGGGGAACAAAGATGAAATGTAATTGATTCCTATTTGAAAAAGGATTATGATTTTATAGTGAATATGTTCCATACACAAATAAGTATGATACAAGAAAGTTTGTCAAAGCTTAGCACCTCATGACACTACACGAGTGGTCAGAGGATGAAAAGATGACATTTGCCTGGATATTGGGAAGGCTTTGTGGGGAAGGAGGCATGTGGGCACTGAACGAGGAGTCGGGTGGGTCTCCGTAGGTGGTGACAGTCGGTATGGGAGGAATCATCAGGGTACAGCCAAGGAATGGCGTGAGGTCATTTTGGCTGGAGCACGTTCAGGGAGCCTGGAAGGCGAGGCTGCAGGTGTAATTTAGGGCTGCGTCACGAAGAGTTATCATACGGACCCAGATGCAATATACATCAGGGGCACCTAAAGAAGGGCAGGGCAAGGGCACGGCCTTTGGAGTCAGAAAGCCCTAGATTCAGATTTTCGTTTTCTCGTTTCTGTCCATACGGCCCTGAGCAATTACTGTGTCATAGCCTCCTTGTCTTCAGAACTGGGCTGGCCTGGTGGGGTGGCTCAGCGGTTGAGCATTGACCTAGGATCCAGGAGATCGCGGTTCGATTCCCGGTCAGACACATGCCCGGGTTGTGGGCTTGGGCCCCAGTCGGGGGCCTGCAGGAGGCAGCCGATCAATGACTCTCATCATTGATGTTTCTATCTCTCTCTCTTCCTCTCCCTTCCTCTCTCTGAAATCAATAAAGATATATATATTTTTAAAAAGGGCTGAAAATGCCTACCTTGCATCTTTCTATAAAGTTTAGAAATTATGGTACTTTAGAAAACATCATATACAATGTGTTACAACATTTAGACATCACCTATCTGAGACTTCCTCACCACACAGACTCATTACTGTTTTTTGTCTGAGAGGGTAGAGCCGGTCAGATATATTGATTTGAAACGGATCATATCAGAGAGTAGGGCTTAGCAGAGATCACCTAATGGTGTCCATTAGGAAAAAAAATTTCTTTTTACTTGTTTCCCTATTTCAGCTAACATCTCATACTTTGGTCCAGGATATTTCTTTCTGTTGTTTAATTCTGTTCTCACTATGACTCTACTAATTTTACTTCTCCCCGTTAATCCCAACATGGTGTTACTTTTACTTTTTGTTTTTCCAATGAGTAGCTGTTCAAATGAATTGATTTTGGAGCGTGCCCAATTCCTTTATTTACCTCGTAATCCTTTCATGTCACTGGAAGAACTGCTTCAAGACAAGTCCCTGCAGAGATGGCATTTCAAGCAGCCTAGGAGGATTAGCTTTGGGGTGTGTTTTTTTTTCAGCTCACAAACTAATTTAGGGAATTATCACCTCAGGCATAAGGATGATAGTTCTGGAAATGTCAGTCAGAAAGGCATGTAGAATAGTCTAGCTCCCTTTTACAAATAGTTTGGTGGGGAGCAAAATACCAACTCCATCAACCAGTCAGTGGGTGGACAGGCCTTTGGAAATGTCTGCAAAACCCTCTGCTAGCTGCTAATCTTCTCTCTGTAATTTCACTGACATAAGCAATAAACCTCGTAATTATATTGCACTAATCAAGCACACTGACAATAATGGAATAGCAATCACAGCTCTCACATGTAAACGCAGTCAGGCTCCCAGCCTAATTTTGGCATCATTTCTAAGTTTCAGTCACATCCTAACTAAAAGCAGCTGATGGATGCAGGCTGGCTGGATGGCCTGTAGCTTAACTGTTTCTCTAGCCAATCCTGAACATGCTTTTCAAAATGCATCACTCGCTAAGTAAAATTTCTTGTGCTGGTGTTGGAACCAGTGCAGTTTTCTTCATTTAGAGTTTATAACAGCAATAACATCCACAGCACAGGGCATTTGCTGAGGATTAATGGCCAGCTGGGGTTAATGGCTGAAGGTAGAGCCAAAGGCCATCAATTCCTCCCCTCCAGTCATTAATTCTTAGGAGGTGACCTGTCCTTTCATCATTATTGCTGGAGCCTGACCTTATATGAAGTGATGTGGCACCATAGGAATTAATCCAGACTTGGGGGCTGCAAAAGACACACCCACCAAGCAGGAAGCTGCTGCTTTTTTTTTTTTTCACCTAAACATGTATTTAGGACAACTGCCACTTACCTACCTACAAAAGTCCACCATGCCACCCTCTAAGGTTGTGTCTATCCCATAAGAAGTTTGTCTAGAATCAGTCATTTACATTTTTTGAGCTTCTAATGAATGGTCACAGCTGATATTCATGAGCTCTCCCCGCTGCTCATTGCTCCTTTCTAAAATGTTTGTCTCTGCCAGCAGCTCTTTTTTCCAAGTGTCTCATGACATTACGTTTCGTCATCGTGTGGGAACTGCTACATGCCCTCCTCAGAGCCCTCCATTCAGATGCACACAAAGCCCCTTCCTCTGGGGTCCCAGCGTGTGTCTGTGCTGAGGAGGTGGGGGGAGCGGGCCTGCGGGGAACAAAAGGGTGTGAAACACGAACCCCCATCCTCTGAGCGCTCTGGGAAGATTTCCTTATTTGCAGGACAAGGAGTCTTCTTTCTAATCAGCTCTTCATTATTGTTTCCCCAATTATCACAGTCCCTGAAGATTTTCATTTTTGTATTTTCCCTTGAAAGAATTATAATGGATAAATTATTTCATAATGTTGCTTTGTCCTTTATCTGGTCTCACACCCAAGAATCTCCAGGTGGTTTGCAAAGATTAATTACGATTCACAAGGCTCACAAGATGGACCTCGATTTAAAGCATTTTGAAAGTTGTGAGGCCTCAGAAAATTAAGGAAATAGGAGCAGAAACCTGAAGTTGGAGTTCATTTGTTTCATTGTAGAAGAAAGAGATTTTGTTCTCAATAATCCGGTGACTTTTTTTTTTTTTGGCTGCAGAATTAGAGTAAAGGATGTAAGGTTAGATCCATGAAAGTGAAGTAAGTTCTAAGCACTATGAATTTCCTAAGCACTCCGCCTGTGCTATTTATTACCAGGGGGACAGTGCTGCCTGTTTAGAGCAGTGAATCAATCAGGATTTTTTGGGTCATAAGTAACTGAAACCCAAAATATAATGTTCTAAGTAAAAAGAAAAAAACAATGCTGATGTAACTGAAAAGTCTAACCATCGCCTGCATTCAATGATTCAAATACTTTCACAAGGACTCCGCCTCTTGGCTCTGTTTTCCTGAATGGGTTTCATTTTTAGGCTTGCTTTCTCCATTGGCGCCCACAGTAGACTCACATCTTGTAAGTTTAGCAAACTTAGTTAAAAGAGTTCCTCTTTCCCAAGAGTTCAAACAAAACCCCAAATTGTGTTAACCGGACTTCAGTCATGTACCCACCCCTGAATCTATTTAACTCAGCTTCTTGTAGTTTAACAATAACTCAGCTTCTTGTAGTTTAAAACTGTCTATTTTGAGTAAATATTCAGGCCCAAAAAGATTTTTTTCTCCCCTTTTCACTTTTCCCCCCCATCTCCCTGGGAGATCCTATGTTTGAGAGAAACTTAAGCAATACAAGGGCATGCAGCGGTGGAAAGTGAGGTGCCTGGTTGGTGGCCTTGCCAGCATATGTTGGGGTGTAATTTGTCCCTCCAGGTCTTGGGGGTTGCCTTCTGCTCCTACTCCACCTGCCTCTAATGCCTTTCAACATCCCATAGCTTCTGGTTTTGGAGTCTACTCCCCGCTCATGCTGCAGGAGCCTTTCTGGTCCACCGATCCTCTTTTCTACTTCTGTGTCCCTCTCAGAGGTTTAGGAGCCCTTGGTTTCTTCTTCACGAGGTTTCCATCAGGTTTTTCTTTTCCTTTCCTTCCTTCTTTCTCCCTTCCCTCCTTCCTTTTTTTCTTATTTTCTTTCTTGATTCATTCATCCATTTATCTAGCTTTATTGAGACATAACTGACATATAACATTGTGTAAGTTTAAAATGTACAGAATTTTCTTATATTAAAAGCTAAATAACATTCCATTTTATGCAAATATCCATATCCACATATATGATTAGTTATGTTTAATTGTATATTAATAACTTAAATTCCCCTATGTAAAGACAATACCATTAAGTTCATCTCTTCTCATTTAGATGGAACCCTGGCTGCACTTAAGAGGCAGTAAGTGTACAGGTTGAAAGTATGGGCTCTGGGATCAGAGACCTTTGGTTCAAACCAAGCTTTGCTGTGCACTAGCTGTATGAAGTAGGGAACATAATTCAATCTCTTGCTCAATTTTCCTGCTTGTAAAAAGGGACAGCATAAGATCAACCTTCTGGAGCTCATGTGAGGAAAAAATGAAACAATAATAAAGCATTTGCTGCCGAATATGACACATGGTAAAGGTCAGACAAAGTTAGCTGTTATTTATAACTTGTCTACCCCCATTATGCAGTCAGTCCCACACTGCAGTTTTTAAAAAAATAGATACTTTTTTTTTTTGGAGCTTTGCTATTCTGAGTATTTTAGCTGTTCTTATTTCCTGCCAAGAGAGCCATCCTTAGTTTCTCCTGTATAGGTCATCCTTAGCCCAGTGGCTTGAAGGACCATAAGGTACTCACCACAGGAGTACCTTATGGTCCTTCAAGCTTGACCCTGAAGATGGTGTCTTCTAAAAAGGGCAGGACACATCAGCCTGGGCTCCACACCCTTGAGTGCTCACAACCAGGCCAAGGTGATGCTGACAGCACACGTACTGCTTGAACTGATTTGCTTCTAATGCCTGGTGGAGTTGTCTTGGTTGTGACCGCTCAAGGGTATGACTTCTACTAGAGGGTACTCGCTTTCTGAACAGCATCCTTGCTGGAATCTTCTTCTCAAACTAGAGGAGCATTATGTGCTCATGCTTTGCACTGTGACCTGTTGTTACTTGGTTGATTTGATTAGAAACTACACTTTAGAATATCTATCTATCATCTATCTATCTATCTATCTATCTATCTATCTATCTATCTATCTATCATCTATCTATCTATCTATCTATCTATCTATCTATCTATCTATCTATCATCTATCTATCTATCTATCTATCTATCTATCTATCTATCATCTATCTATCTATCTATCTATCTATCTATCTAATCTATCTATCTATCATCTATCTATCATCTATCTATCATCTATCTATCTATCTATCTATCTATCTATCTATCTATCTATCATCATCTATCTATCTATCTATCTATCTATCTATCTATCTATCTATCTATCTATCTATCATCTATCATCTATCTATCTATCTATCATCTATCATCTATCTATCTATCATCTATCTATCTATCTATCTATCTATCTATCTATCTATCTATCATCTATCTATCTATCTATCTATCTATCATCTATCTATCTATCTATCTATCTATCTATCTATCTATCTATCTATCTATCTATCATCTATCTATCTATCATCTATCTCTATCTATCTATCTATCTATCTATCTATCTATCTATCTATCTATCTATCTATCATCTATCTATCATCATCTATATCTATCTATCTATCTATCTATCTATCTATCTATCATCTATCTATCATCTATCATCTATCTATCTATATCTATCTATCTATCTATCTATCTATCATCTATCTATCTATCTATCTATCTATCTATCTATCTATCTATCTATCTATCTATCTATCTACCATCTATCATCATCTATCATCTATCTCTATCATCTATCTATCTATCTATCTATCTATCTATCTATCTATCTATCTATCTATCATCTATCTATCTATCTATCTATCTATCTATCTATCTATCTATCTATCTATCATCTACCTATCTATCTACCTATCTATCATCTATCTCTATCTATCTCTATCATCATCTATCTATCATCATCTATCTTTTTTTTTTTTTCTTCAGGAATCTCTTTCTTCCACCAGACATAGTGATGACCAGGGTGATATTTTAAAGCACTAGCTCCATAGAGAGTTTCTACTGTTCTTATGAAATGAAACTTATGCCTCTTGGTTTGAGTTTAGGTTTTTAATGTTTGTTGCTATACAGCTGTGTATATGATGGTTTTCAGATATAATGATTCAAAAGCCTTGCTCAATTTGATGCATGTGAAACATAGTCTGATCTTGATCGAGAAAAACAGTTTAGTCTAGGAAAATCCTTCTGTTGAAGGAAAACTAGTTTATTTCAAAATGACCTTTAGGTGAGGATGAGGTTTCCAAAGGTAAGGAGAGACAGTTACCTCAGCTTAACTGGAAGCTGGAATTTCCTTCCATATGCCTAATTATGCCTCGTTTTAAGGGAGCACAATGGCAAGGAAGAGAGGATGGAGTGTAAGATTGAGACTTAAGACTTGAGTACAAAAATCTGTCTCAACGATTACCATTTGGGTGATTTTGGAAAAACCACTTGATACCTGATAGTTTGATTGCAAAATGTCCCCAGCTCTCCATTCTATCCCTGTGACTCTGCACCTCCCCCAGTTCAGAAGAGGTGTCTATTTCCTCATCTCTTGACTCTGAATTTGGCCTTGCAGTTGCTTTGCTAACAGAATGAGTGGCTATGTGGACTTCAGAGCCCAGACCTCTCACCACCAGTGAAGACACCATGTGAAGGAGAGCGGTCCCCAGCTGATGACTGGCTGTTCCCTAGAACCAGAGTCTCTTGACTGCCCTTCAACGACAGCAGATACTTGAGGGAGCCCAGTAGAGACCAGACATTCTCTCAGCTGAACTCAACCTCATTATTGACTTAGAGAATTGTGCAATAGATAAATGATTAATGATTATTGTTTTAAACTAAGTTGATTTAGCAAATCTCTGAGATTCACTTATCCCATCTGTATAGTGGAGATAATTACACCTGTCCCAGAAGGTCGTTATCAGGGTTATATGATGAGAAATGTTATGAACCTGTCGCCATGGCTGGCACATAATATGTTTCTAATTAATGTCACTTTTTTATGCCCTTTTTATCAGCTACACCCCCATTTTTACCCCTTGCCTCCCTACAACATTTCCCCTTGAGTTGAAAAAGCAAATAGTCAATCTTTGGCATAATTTGATTGCTACCTAGATGGCTAAGGTTCTGTGAATATGTAATTAAAATGATGAATGCTCAGCCCACATGAAAATAACAGGCATGGTGAGTGCACCAGAACACATCTTGATTAAGCTGTTTGACCCATGTGCTTTCTCACTGGCTGCAGACCAAATAACTGAGTGAGGTTGACTGACAGGCTCTGCATGACTCAGAGGGGGATGATACTGGAGGGGCTGGTTTCATTAAATGTCACCCATTCACATTTGGTATTTTTGAATCAGTTAATTATTGAAATTTGTTCCACAGCACAGCTTTTATTAATTTTCAAGTATTATATGTTTGAGCTAACTTGGGTATATTTTGCAAGTGAATTAACACTAATTGATTCTATCAATAATTGTGTCTTGAGAGCCCAGTATGTGTCATGGCTGGAGGTACAGTATGGACATATAACTTTTCCTTATGGAGCTTAACAATGTTCTGTTCCTAAATTCCTTTCCAAATGCAGGTCTCTTTATCCCTAGGGACTCTGGGATCAATCTTTTCCTTGGAAGGGAAGACTGAAGTTCATTGGTTCAGCATTGACTCAGCCTGGTTTTTAGATCTCTTATAACCATATAACCAAAGTTGAAAGTAACTGGGTCTAGTCTTCTTGGCACTAAATTACAATGGGATTGAATAGTGCCTCCAGGGCTGAATAATACGTATTGTCCAATGACTTCATTATACTTATATCTGCTGTTAGACAATTCGTTTGCCTGCACTGCCCGCTGTTTGGAATTTTCTCAGATGCCCTGGATCTTCGACTTGTTTTTATTCATTTATCTCCATAGTCGTCCATTTAGTCATTCATCACCTCATCAAACACAGGTACCTTTGATGCGCCAGACATGTGGTCTTTGTTGTATAGGAAATTCTAGTCTAGTGATTTGAGGGAGCTAGAAGCTTTGAACATTACCTGAGAGCAGAGACATCTCCCCTGCCTGAGAAAATTTACCACCCCAGGAAGCTACCTCTACAGCCTCTTCTTTTGTTATTTCTATATCTCAGTCCTGGACGTTTCCATGTTGCAGTACAGTGCCTGGGGTTCCTGAACATGCCAGTTCTGTCCCCGTGAGGCTGTTATGGCTCTAAAGGTATGAAACACTTGGCCAGACTTATAAAGAAGACACATACACAACAACAGATTGTGTTACTCCCATCTTATAAGAAACTCTCTCATATATATTTCCATGTAATTATCAGTGATATTTATGGAAAAGTGATTTGCTCCATAATACCAATATTTGTATTTAGGAAGTGCTTATTGCCCTGTGTATAGGAAGTTAGTAGTTTTATTAATTTGCACTGGCTAACATGACAAAGTATCACAGACTGGGTAGCTTAAACAACAGAAATTTATTTTCTCACAATTCTGGAAGTTAGAAGTTTATCAGTGTGTTAGCAGAGTTGGTTTCGCCTGAGGCCTCTCTCCTTGGCTTGTAGATGGCCAGCTTCTCCCTGTGTCTTTACCTGGTCTTCTCTCTCTATGTGTATATGTCCTAATTTAATGTTCTGTTTCTATAAGGACACTAATCATATTGGATTGGGGCCCACCCTAATGGCTTCATTTTAACCCAATTGCCTCTCTAAAGACCCTATTTTTCCTTTTTTTAAAAAATTTATTTTAAATTTTTAAAAATATTTTAAAGTTTCTTTATCTTTGTTGTTGAGACTATTACAGATTCCCCTTTTTAACCCCACTGAACCCTCCACCCCACATCCACCTCACCCCCAGGCTTTCCCCATACCAATGTCTGTGTCCATGGGTTATGCTTATAAATGTATAGGTTCTTTGATTAATCTCTCCCCATCCACACCCCCCTTCCTGCCTTTCCTTTGAGATCCCTCAGTCTGTTCCATGCTTCTATGTCTCTGGATCCACTTTGTTCATCAGTTTATTTTGTTTATTATATTCCACATATAAGTGAGATCATGTGGTGCTTGTCTTTCTTTGACTGGCTTATTTCACTTAGCATAATACTTTCTAGTTCCCTCCATGCTGTGCCAAAGGATAAATGATCCTTCCTCTTTACAGCTGCATAGTATTCCATGGTGTAAATGTGCCACAGCTTTTTTATCCACTCATCTACTGGTGGGCACTTGGGCTGTTTCCAAATCTTAGCTATTATAAATTGCCCTGCTATGAACATAAGGGTGCATAAGTTCTTTGTGATTGGTGTTTCGGGTTCCTTAGGATATATTCCTAGAAGTGGTGTCACTGGGTCAAATGGCAGGTCAATTTTTAATCTTTTGAGAAACCTTTATACTGTTTTCCATAGTGGCTGCACCAGTCTGCATTCCCACCAGCAGTGTAATAGGTTCCCCTTTCTCCACACCCTCACCAGCACTTGTCCTTCATTGATTTGTTGATGGAGCCATTCTGGCAGGTGTGAGGTGATACCTCATTGTGGTTTTAATTTGCATCTCTCTGATGATTAGTGACTTTAAGCATTTTTTCATATGTCTCTTAGCCATTTGTATGTCCTCTTTAGAGAAGTGTCTATTTAGGTCCTTTGCCCATTTTTTAATTAGATTGTTTGTCTTCCTTTTGTTAAGTTGTATGAGTTCCTTATATATTTTGTATATTAACCCTTTATCCAATGTGTCCTTGGCAAATATGTTCTCCCAAACAGTAGGCTCCCTTTTGGTTTTGTTGATGGTTTCTTTTGCTGTGCAGAAGCTTTTTGTTTTGACGCAGTCCCATTTGTTTATTTTCTCCTTAGTTTCTCTTGCCCTAGGAGATGTATCAGCAAACATATTGCTATGAGAGATGCCTGAGATTTTGCTGCCTATGTTTTCCTCTAGAGTTTTTATGGTTTCATGTCTTACATTTAAGTCTTTTATCCATTTTGAATTTACTTTTGTGTACTGTGTAAGTTGGTGGTCTAGTTTCATTTTTTTGCATGTACTTGTCCAATTTTCCCAACACCATTTATTGAAAAGACTGTCTTTACTCCATGGTATGTTCTTGCCTCCTTTGTCAAATATTAATTGACCATAATGGCGTGGGTCAATTTCTGGGTTCTCTGTTCTGTTCCACTGATCTATATGTCTGTTCTTGTGCCAGTACCAGGCTGTTTTGATTACAGTGGCTTTGTAGTATAACTTGATATCTGGTATTGTGATCCCTCCAACTTTGTTCTTCTTTCTCAAGATTGCCATGGCTATTCCGGGTGTTTTTCGGTTGTATATAAATTTTCGAAGTGTTTGTTCTAGATCTGTGAAATGTGCTGTTGGTATTTTAATACGGATTGCATTGAATTTATAGATTGCTTTGGGTAGTATGGAAATTTTAATGATGTTAATTCTTCCAATCCATGAACATGGTATATTTTTCATTTGTTTATATCTTCCTCTATTCCTTTTTTCAGTATCCTGTAGTTTTCCGAGTAAAGGTCTTTTACATCTTTGGTTAAGTTTATTCCTAAATATCTTATTTTTTTAGTTGCAATGGTAAATGGAATTGTGTTTTTAGTTTTTCTTTCTGAGAGTTCATTATTGATGTATAAAAATGCCATCAATTTCTGGGTGTTAATTTTGTATCTTGCTACCTTGCTGAATTCATTTATTAAATCTAGTCATTTTTTGGTGGAGTCTTTAGGATTCTCTATGTACAATATCATGTCATCTGCAAATAATGACATTTTGTTTCCTCCTTTCCAATTTGGATGCCTTTTATGTTTTCTTTTTGTCTAATTGCTGTGGCTAGGACTTCCAGTACTATGTTGAATAAGAGTGGTGAAAGTGGACACCCCGTCTTGTTCCTGTTCTTAGGGGAAATGGTTTTGGTTTTTTCCCATTGAGTATGATGTTGGCTGTAGGTTTGTCATATATGGCCTTTATTATGTTGAGGTATGATCCTTCTATTCCCACTTTGCTGAGAGTTTTTATCAAAAATGGATGTTGGATTTTGTCGAATGCTTTTTCTGCGTCTTTTGATATGGTCCTATGATATTTGTCTTTCAATTTGTTTATGTGCTGTATCACTTTTACTGATTTGCAAATATTGTACCAGCCTTGCATCCCTGGACTAAATCCCACTTGGTCATGGTGTATGATCTTTTTAATATATTGCTGGATCTGATTTGCTAATATTTTGTTGAGGATTTTAGCATCTATGTTCATCAGGGATATTGGCCTGTAATTCTCTTTCTTTGACGTGTCTTTATCTGGTTTTGGAGTTATGTTAATGCTGGCCTCATAAAAAGACTTTGGAAGTATTCCTTCCTCTTGGATTTTTTTTTTTTTAATATATCTTTATTGATTTCAGAGGGAGGGAAAAAGAGAGAGAGAGAGAAACATCAATGATGAGAGAGTCATTGATTGGCTGCCTCCTGCATGCCCCTGACTGGGAATTGAGCCTGCAACCCAGGCATCTGCCCTGACCGGGAATCCAACCCCAATCTTCTGGATCCTAGGTCGATGCTCAACCACTGAACCATGCCTGGCAGGGCCTCTTGGATTTTTTGAAATATTTTGAGGAGGATAGGTGTTAATTCTTCTTTGAATGTTTGGTAAAACTCCCCTGTAAAGCCATCTGGGCCAGGGCTTTCTTGTGCTTGGAGCCCTTTGATTACTGGTTCAACTTCATCAGCAGTTATCGGCCTATTTAGACTTTCTGACTCTTCCTGATCGAGTTTTGGAAGGTTGTACTTTTCTAGGAATTTATCCATTTCATCCAGGTTGTCCAGCTTGGTGGAATATAGTTGTTCATAGTATTTTCTTACAATCCTTTGTATTTCTGTTGGGTCAGTTGTTATTTCACCTCTTTCATTTCTGATTTTGTTTATTTGGGTCCTCTCTCTTTGTTTCTCGATGAGTTTGGCTAAAAGTTCATCAACCTTGTTTATCTTTTCAAAGAACCAGCTGTTGGTTTCATTGATCTTATGTATTGTTTTTTCAGTTTCTATGTCATTTATTTCTGCTCTGATCTTTATTATTTCTTTCCTTCTACTTACTCTGGGCTTTTCTTGCTGTTCTCTTTCTAAGTTTTTAAGTTATAAGGTTAGAAAGTCTATCAGAATTTTTTCTTGTTTTTTGAGGTAGCCTTGTAATGCTATGAACTTCCCTTTCAGGACTGCTTTCATTGTGTCCCATAGATATGGAATTGTTATGTGTTCATTTTCATTTATTTCCAGGAAATTTTTGATTTCTTTCTTGATCTCTTTGGTAACTCATTCATTGCTTAAAAACATGCTTTTCAACTTCCATGTGTTTAAATGTCTTTTAGTGTTTTTATTGTAGTGGATTTCTAATTTCATGCCACTGTGATCTGAGAAGATTCTTGATATGATTCAGTATTCTTGAACTTGTAGAGACTTGTTTTGTCTCCTAACATGTTGTCTATCTTTGAGAATGTCCCATGTGCACTTGAAAAGAATGTATATTCTGCAGCTTTGGGGTAAAATGTTCTGTAAATGTCAATTAAACCCATCTGATCTAGTGTGTCATTTAGGGTCACTGTTTCCTTGTTGATTTTTTGTCTGAAAGACCTATCCAGTGAAGTCAGTGGGTGTTAAATTCCCCTAGTATGACCATATTGCTGTTGATCTCTCCCTTAAAGTCCTCTAGAAGTTTTTTTTATAAATTTAGGTGCTCCTGTATTGGGTTCATACATGTTTATCAGGGTTATAGCCTCTCGCTGGATTGATCCTTTCAGTATTATATAGTGACCTTTCTTGTCTCTTGTTATGGTATTCATTTTGAAGTCTATTTTGTCCCATATGAGTATTATTACCCCAGCTTTTTTTCATTTCCATTTGCATGGAAATTTTTTTTCCATCCCTTCACTCTCATCCTGTGTGAATCTTTTGTTCTGAGGTGGGTCTCTTGTAAACAGCATATATTTGGGTCATGTTTTCTTATCCATTTAGTCACCCTATATCTTTTTATTAAGGCATTTAATCCATTTACATTTAAGGTTATTATTGAAAGATACCTATCTACTGTCATTTTGTTTCTTTATACCTATGTTTCTCATTCTCTTTATTTCTACTTCTAATTATAGCAGTCCCTTTAACATTTCCTATAGTGCTTGTTTTGTAGTGATAAAGTCTTTTAGCCTTTTTTTTTGTCTGGGGAGCTCTTTATTTCACCATCTATCTTGATTGATAATCTTGCTGGATAGAGTAGTCTTGGTTTTATTTTTTTATTTTTTATTTTTTTAATTTTAATTTTTAAAAAAAATATTACAGATGTCCCTTTTTCTCCCCAATGACCCATTCCACCCTGTCCCACCCCCCTCCCCAGTCCCTCTCCCCACCATTGTCCATTTCTTTGGGTTGTGCATATATGCATATCCATTCTTTGGTTACTCTCTCCCCCTCCACCCCCCTGCCCTCCTCCATCCCTCTGACATTTGTCAGTCTCATCTATGCTTCCATGTCATTGAATCTATTCTGTTCATCAGTTTATTAAGTTCTTTAGATTCCATGTATAAGTGAGATCATGTGATGTTTATCTTTCTCTGCAGTCTTGGTTTTAGATCCTTGTTTTGCATTACCTTGAATACTTCATGCCATTCCCTTCTGGCCTGTAGAGTTTCTGATGAAAAGTCAGATGACAGCCTTATGGGGACTCTTTTGTAGGTAACAGATTGCTTTTCTCTAGCTTCCTTTAAGATTCTCTCTTTGTCTTGGATTCTTGGCAGATGTGTCTGGGCACGGGCCTCTTTGGATTCTTCTTGTTTGGGACTCTCTGTGCATCTCGGGCTTGTGTGGCTTTTTCCTTGACCAGGTTAGGGAAGTTTTCTGCCATTATTTCATCAAACAGTTTCTCTAACCCCTTCTTACTTTCGACCTCCTCTGGCACTCCTATAATACGAATATTTTTACGTTTTATGCTGTCCCCACACCTCCCTTAGACTGTCCTCCTGTTTTTTAATTGTTTTTTGTTTTGGGGTCTCTGATAGAGTGATTTTTTTCTACCCTGTCTTCTAATTCACTGATCTGATCCTCAGCTTCCTCTCATATGCTGTTTATTCCTTCCAATGCATTCTTTATTTCTGCTGTCATTCTTCATTTCTGACTGGTCATTTTTCATAGTTTCTATATCTTTTTTCATGCTATTGAGCATCCTTACAACCAGTATTCTGAACTCTGTATCTGAGAGATTGTTTATTTCCATTTCATTTGGCTCTTTTTCTGGAGACTTCTCTTGTTCTTTCATTTGGGGCTTGTTTTTTGGTCTCGCCATTTTGGCTGCTTTTTTGGATTTGTTTTTAAGTGTTAGGTAGATCTTCTAGGACTCTCAGTCTTTTTGGAGGGCCTCTGGTACAGTCCAATGTCAGACGCAGTTTGTGACTGACCCTGAGTACCCTGTTTGGGGCTATCAACAACCCCAGGCTTGAGATCTCCTCTGCTGGGGCTGGGTGCACTTGGGCAGGACCAAGATGCACACCAAAGTCTGCTTTCCTAGGGCCCGAGTCCCGAAGCAGATCAGGCAAAGGCTCAAAGCACCCTGAGGTCTGCCTCTGCCTGCAGACTGATTAATCTGATTCCCTTAATAAGCCTTAGGCTCTAGAAGCTCCACAAGATGGGGCAGCTGGTTGTTTTCAGTCTCTTAACAAGCCTCAGGCTGTAGAAACTCCCCTGGGCAAGGCGAAAGGCTCTCAAGCAGGGTGGGGCAATTGCTTCTCCCCCTCAGGCAAAAGCCGAAAATTCGCTGCAGGAGAAAGATGTCCCCCACAGTCTGGGGGAATGACTTGGCACAGGAATCCAGGCACCATCACCTGATCTCAGTCTCCTGAGCCCACAACCCCAGACTCTCCCCACACAGCTCCAGTCCACTGTGCTCCCCCGCTGTGGGAGCCGAAGGTAAGTGGCTGCACAGGAAACATTGTGTGTTGGCTCTTTAAGAGGGGACCTGCATTTCCAGCCATCTCTCCCTGGCAGATAGAAACCCGGCTGCTTTTCACAGCCAGATGTTATGTGGGCACCTTTCTCAGTTCTGGTGCTCTGGACTGGGGAGCCCAGCCTGGGGTTTAGACCCCAGAGCCCTCAGTGGGAACCCCCGGAGCTGAGATATCCCTCCGGACCTTCAGCTGCTGCCTGTGGGAGCCTGGCCAGCCCTCTTGCATCCACACTTCCTACCAGCCTCTGTGTGGTCTCCACTTTTCCTCCTTGGTTATGAGGGTGCTCTCCAGCTAGTCTTCAATTGGTTTTCAGGATGGTCTTTTTATGTTTTATTTGTGAATCTAGGTTTGTCCCGGGAGAGTGTCAGTGTAGCTTCCACTCAGTCCACTGCCATCATGAATCTCCCCTATTTTTCAATACAGCTACATTTTGAGTTTCTGGGGACTAAGACTTTAGCATATAGATTTGGGAGAAATATTTGAGTCCGTATCAGTAGTTTTCACTGACGTATTCATTAAAATCTGAACATTCACATGCAACAAATAAACTGCCATTTTATTTTTTAACATAGTTTCTAAAATGCATCCAACTCAAAGGAAAGGGACCTGCTGTTTCATGGCCCTTGGTGTGTGTTTCTGTACAAGCTTGATTAGCTCGAGCCTGAAGACGAGAGGAGTCTGAAGTTTTGGAGAACGTTAGACACAGTGGGAAAGCCTTCCGTTTGCTCTGAGTGCCGACATACTCATTTTCTCAGTCCAGAAATAAAAACCATGGCATATGATTTGAAAATAATTTCCTAAAGAAGTTTCTTTTGAGTTGGCATTTAGCCAGCTTTTTCTTTGTGTACTGTCAGGAGCATTTAATCTTCTCTTTTCTTTGCTTTATGAGCTCTCAGTTTGATTTCTGTTCTAGTAATGCATCCATTAACTAATGGCATTTCTCTCTGCCTGTGTCATGCATGTGTGTATGTATGAAAAGCAGGAAAGCACATTTGCTTTGAACCAACACATGTCAACTCCTGTCATCCATCTGGAAACTTAGAGAGAGACTTACCTAAGAGGAAAAAAGAAGGACTTTTATTGAATTCATACAGAGGATCAATAATATTGGTGTCATGCTCTTTTAACATTTGAAATGATGCGCATCTTACTCACATTTGGAAGAAACCAGCAGAGCTTCAGTCAAAGGCAATGCTGACAAACATAAAATGATCTTGTGTGAAGAATTGGTTACTTCTTATTTCACATTTAATGAAGCTATTTTTCAGGTTTGGGCATACACAAACATGTTACATATGCACATGGCCACTCTTAAAACTTACCTGTGATTATTATTACAATTATTTTAAACAAAAGGAGTGTCATAGAGGAGATGTTGTATAATCAACTCAAATTGGATGCTGAAAGGCATTTGCCTTCTTTTGACAACCCCATTCCCAATCTACGGAACCTTCTTTTTATTGTTCATTCCTCCACGGAGCCTTGTGGATTCAAACCTCTTTCTCTTCAGACATATTGCATTGGGTCATCTGGTGCCATGAAATAAAAAAATTTCCCTGACCTCTATCTGGGTCTTAGTTGTTTCAGAGAAGGTATCATAATTTTATTTGAACTTCATTCAGCTGCTGTCATCAGTGAAATGAAAAGATCCCTCTAACTGGCTTCAGTAGTGCCCACATTTTGTAGCATCATTGATACTGGTTGCTTATTGCCTTCAAGGAGTTTTCCTGTGAAAAGAAACAATATTCTATAGGTAAAAATACTGTCTTACCATTATCAAGAATTACACTTTAATTTAAGGCCCATTTTCTGAAATTATATCTCTTACACTAGATCTACAGATTCATGTTTCTGGCCTTTGGCAGACCTATCAGAGTCGCCTTGGGCTCCGAGCTGCTGCATTGCGTGGCTTTTCCCTTTCTCTTCTCCCTTAACGATGCCAGCTGTTGAGCCGCAGCAGAGCAGAAGGCTCAATGGGGGCACATCCAAAACTGCTGCTACCATTTTCTCTATAGAGAAGCACAAATTTTAGCAAAGATAGCTTGAAAAAAATTGGATTACTGCCACATCCTATGGGGGTAGAACAATGACAGGATACCATGTAGTGGATTACATTTATTTAAATATCTTAAACAAATTTAGGAAGAGACAACATCTTTGACCTGGTCACCATAGTTAGATTTATTTGATAGGAATTGGTACAGTTCAGAAAATTTCAATAATTTAGTACCTTAGGTTTTCGCATAAGAATATGTGCACTTGCAGCATAGGCATTAGCTGGTGCAAAACTATGTGCATCAAAGTTTCAGAACTGAAACTGCAAAATGCTCAAAAGGGGTCTATTGATTTGAAGGACTGAAAAATGCGGTGGACAATTGAGGCTCACTCTTGGGTTCAAGAAAATAGTCAGTGCTAGCCTACATGTCTCAGCTCTGCATTTCTTTCCCTTCCGCTCTCCCTAGTGTAGGCCAGCATTCCCTTGGACTAATAATCTGCTTCCATTTTTGACTTCCTTCAGTCTATTCTGCTTCATTCTCACCACAGCAGCCAGGTTAATATTCCTGAAAGTTGAACAGTGTCACATGAATCCCTTGCTAGCTGCCATTTGCTACCCATTGCATATCTAGGGCAAAGTTTTTTCTCTGGCCTGTGGGTCCCTGCACGACCTACTCCCTGCTTATTTGTCTCACGGCCCCTAATTCACCCATGCTGGAGCTCACGACTTCAAGTTCTTTGGCCTCCTTTCAGCTCCTAGAGCAGACCAAATTATTTTTAACCTAAGGGTCTTTGAACACACTGTTTCCTCTGCCAAGAAATATTTTTTTGCCGCATCTTATTTTTTTTGGTTTGTTCTGTGTCATACTTTTGCATTCAGCTAAAGGGTCACCTTCACAGAAAGGCTGTCCCTAGCCTCTAAGGAAGGGAGGGAAGTAGATCTCCCTCATCTTGTTCTATTCCAGCATTATGGTGTTTTATAGCTCATCACAATTTGTAGTTATTTCCTTTATGTGTTTGTTTCTGGTCTGCCTGAAAGTTTTATGAGACCAGAATCCTTGTCTGCCTTGTTTCCATTGCACCCAGTGCTGAGAACAGTGACATTAAATAAAGAAATATTTTTTGGGGGAATGAATGAGAGAATGTCATTTGGTCCAGGGTAAGACTATTTTATTTAATTTTATGTAGATTATTAAAGGAATACCTGTAGTTCAAAGGCATTGGGCTTGACTTAATTGATACCATTTGTGAACGCCGTAGCACCCTTGGCATTCTGAAATAAACAGTCAGCACCCCTGTGGTGAGCTTCAGTGGCAAAGATGCTCATGGCAGCATTGGTAACAGCACAAAACAGTGCTTAGGCAACCTGAAGCGTGAAAGGAGAAAACAAGTATATTCTGTAGAATTGTGAAAATGACCCATCTGATGAGAATCAGTCTCTGGTGATCCTTAGAATACCTGGATAGAAATGAGGAAAGGTGTGGCTAGGGGGCCCAGACCTAGAAATATTTTGCTTAAAAATTAGGACCTTGTTTATTCAATATAAAATAATGTACTTTAGAAAATATATATTATTTGTGGGAATAAGTATAATCCAATAATTACATCAATGTTTAGGATCCCAAAGTTTTCTATAGTTGCTGCAGTTTTCTCTTACTATATAAAGTATTGTTGCATGCAGGACAGGGAGAGGGAAAGAGAAGTGAGAGGTAACTTGGAGCATAAGTGCTGTGGTGGGGGAACAAGTGTGCGTTAGAGCACACAGGATGGGCGTCTAGCCTGAAGAATAGCAGCTCAGTTTACTGACTTACCAACAACCGTTTAACCTACTCAGTGTTTTCCGGGTTAGGAATTGGAGAAGGGCATTTCTGAGCAGTTCTGCTTCACGTGGAATTACATGAGATCTAAATGGCCTCGCTCACATGCTGCCAGTTGGTGCCCCTGCCAGCAGGGAGCTCTGTGGAGGCTGTCAGCCATGAGCCTCAGTTTTCCAAGCGGCTGTCTCCATATAACTGCTTGTGCTTCCTCACAGCATGGTGATTGGGTTTCCAAAAAAAGCATTATAGGCAGTAAAGCTGGAAGCTGTGTAGGCCCTTGAAGGTCTTGCAAGAGAAGTTATATAGCATCACTTCTAACACATTTTATAGTTCAAAACGTCACAGGACCTACCCATATTCCAGGAGAGAGGAAGTAGGCTCTATTCAATATCTTTTTTGAGGGGGAAATAATAAAACCATGTTGTAAAGGAACATGTTGAATGGGAGATATTGCTGTGGCCACCTTTGGAAACACAACCTACCACAATGGTCTAAAATCTTTTGATATTTAGTTTATTATTTTTTGTCTTGAAAATAGAAGGCAACTGACTTTCTTCTTGATAATGACCTTTCACATCCTGGAAGAAAGTTACAAAGAAAATTATCTTTATCTTCTCTTTCAATTCTGTCCCTCCAGGAACATTGGATTAAATCTTATTTTGCAACTTAAATTAGTTCTTTATTTTTGGAAGGTGACCAATTTCTTTACTATCTTTTTAATCAGCATATTATAAGGGGTACTTGACTCTCAATAGTAAATTCATCCCACTGTCAATGTGATGTCTTAAAATGAACAACATTGCTGTAGTTGGCTACCTGATTCTAGGCTTCATCTCTGATCACCATCCTATTTTACTTCAGGCAAGTCACATATCTTTGGGTTTCACTTTCCTCTTGTGTAAAGCAAGTGCTTTGGACTTGATGACAGCAAAGACCCATTTGAACCTTAAAATTTTTTTATATTTCAGAGAAACTTGGTGATTGTTAAGAATTTCTAATGACTGCTGAAAAGAGTTTGTTGAGTAATTCAAGTTGGAGAGAAGTTACTCAGCTACTTCTTGTGTCTGTTTTAGTAAAATAACACAAATATTCAAAATATCCTTTTTCTCATTAAGACTTGACTGTCAAATATTTCTAGCTAATGTTAAACTTATTGGAGACTTTGTTTTTTTTTAAATTGGTGCCATTAAGTTGAAACACATGGATGTTTCAAACTAAAAGCCATACCCCTTGCTTTTGTTTGCTAGTTGAGTTTAGTGAAGGAAGCACTGCAATGTCATGTGCAGGTGACAGAAACTCTTAGAGCTTATAGATCATCGCCACAGTAGAAACACATTGATGGGAATGTCCGATTGTTCATTTCAGCCATTTCTTTCTGTTCTCATCCATGGCCTTACTGTGTGCCATTATTTAATAATTATTGTATGATTTCTTCCTTCCAGAAACTCTGTGAGGTAGGTGATATTATCTTTGTTTTACAGATGAGGAAACAGAAGCATACTAAGATTTAGCAAGTTGCCCAAATTTACATTGTATACTTGGTAGGGCTGGGAATCAAATCTAGGGGGGTGTGTGTGTTTTAAATTTCAGAGTATATTTCTTAACCCCCGTGGCATGCGTTCCTCTTCAATCTTGGAATTAATTTTTTTTTTTTTCAGAATTCTATCTGTGAATTCAATACAGTGATTCCAGGAATGAGGCTCTAACACTAGGCACTGGCACATCTTGGAGGTACTGAAGCATTTGTGTAATGAATCCCAGACTGAGCGATGAGACAGGCATCACGAGGTCTGGGGGCCTAATGGGCTTCATCTCCTACATGGTTAAGAACTGTCCCTTGTACATCTGTCACCCTTTCCTAGTTCTGTTAAAACATCATCTTTCTACTTCTACTCCTACCCGCTGCCTGGCCAGAAGTTTCCTTTTTTTCAGTTTTTCATACTCAGTGTTGCTTCAAGGGAGTAGGATGATAAAATAACTTAACTCATATTAAAAAATCATTCAGTAACAGACTATTAAAAATAGTGCACATTGCACAGGACCGCAGACATATTTTATCTTGAAAATGTATCTGGGACATTTGCTTAACTGGAACAACTTTACCAATTCACTTCCAACTGCCTTATGAAATATTCCCTGGGATAAAATTATTCCTTCTTCTGAATATTCAGTGTTAACTTTTTCCCTTGACTCTTTAATAAATTCACATGTTTATTACAAACACAAATCAGGCATTTTAGGTACTGTAAGTATATGCTATTTGTATGTGTATTGTGTAAAATCTTTTGTTTATTACATTTCTGAGTTTCACTTACCATTTATTAACATGTATTGAAACCGCATATAATAACTCACCTAAAAGCAGTTCCCAAAGCATTGCAACCAATATACTTAATCATTCTGTGCTGTTCTTTTGATGATTTTCTGTGTCTCACAATGGGGTAGCTAGAATAACATACTTTAAAGGTGCTATTGGATGAAACTTTTTCTCGGTGGATTCATAGTCTGAAGACTGAAATTTTAGTTTCTTATTTATCCCCTTTAATTTATGTTTGTGACATTAAGTCACATTTGTCTCAGTTTTAGAGATGTAGTGGGGCTCAAATTTGTGAAGGTAACTTTACAATTGTCCAGCCTTCTTTGTATCTTTAACAGCTCCTCTAACCCCCAGTTGTGAAACAAGAGCTGCTCTGGTTCAAGGTTACTGAAGCTCAGATTCCTAGAAGGAGAAAGAGTTCCAGGCCCTGCTTGCAGTTAGTTCTCTGATATAATTCACATGCTATGGTCTTGACTTTCTCCCCTCTCTCCTTCTGTTTGTGCCTGGCATTCACCTGCCCCTGTGCCAACATCTTGGACTCAACTATTGGATAGCTTTGGACTCTGTGCTCGAGCAATTGATTTTGGATGTTCTCGGATGCTCCCCTTTGACCCTATATTTTCTTTACCTTTAACTCTTATAGGTTTGTTCCAAACGATTTGTATCCTGTACCTTAGAACCTGCAGAAATTCCCTGAACTGTTTATCTGGGAAAGAAGTGGACAAGCATTGTGTTTGGTGCTGGCGCTATGAAGGAGATGAGAACACTCTCTGCCCCAAGAAACATGTTCTTTTGTTGCAATTGATGAGAGTAGAAATATAAACTTTTTTAATGTGATAAATGGGGTACAAGTCCATGCATGAATTTTCTGAGAACAGAATAAGGCCATGATATTAAGCTTCACATTTAGAAAAGATTGTTTGAAAGACTTGTCACTTGAAATGATGCTTAAGGATGTGAAGCAGCAGCTAGGTGGAACATGCGCCTGGAAGGGAAGGTGTTTTTGTTTAAGGCGAATCCTGGAGTACAGGAACAACACAGTGTTAATAAAGAAATGCAAAAATCTGGTTATTGCCAGAAAATGCAATGTAAAAGGCCAAAAAGATGACCGTGGAGAAGGCAGAGGTCAGATCATGAAAACTCTGGTGCTATAGTGAAAACATGGGCTTCCCTCAGAAAACCAGCGTGTGTAATGCTTTGTTCTTTTATCTATTTATATGCCAAGTGGCATCCATTTACTCTTATGCTAGAACTAGCACTATCATTTGGTTTTGGAGTTCCCACCACTTTCTCATTTCCTGGTTGGGTGATGTTGGGTCCACTCCAAATTTTGGCACATTATGCAGAGCAGACTGGTAAGGACGCCCCCTCTATCCGACCACAGCTGGTCACTTCTCCGGGTCTCTTTCCCCTGACTACTCAATACTTTCAGCGGCTGCAATGGGATGTATGTGTGTGGGATGTGGAATAGGGGTGGCCTACCTGGAAGAGATGGGAGAAAATAACCGTCTTACAGGTGACTCCAAAACATTTCTGCAGAAGAAGCAAAATTCCCCAAGACCTGGCTGGTGGCGTTTCTGTGGTTCTAAGCAAGTAAGAATCTTCTAGTTATTTCCCGCTTTTTTTCAGCATCACAGGTTTGTTTTGTTTTAGGTGGCTAAATGTGGGTAGATCATCAAAACCGCATTTTTGGCCTTTTGCTTTCTATTCATCTTATAATTATTGCTAATTCTTCCAGTGTTCTGACAATATTGGAATTATGTCTTATTTTATATTTTTTTTCCTAGGATGTTAGGGTTACCCAGGATACCTACATCGATCCTCTCTGAAATATTTGTCATCTAACTCAAAGGCAGTGCTCTAACATTTATAGTAGCAATTCAGAGTTAAAAAATCAGGTTTCCCATACAAGATTTATTTCATTTGTATGTTAATTCTGTGAACTAGGTATTATAAGAATTTCATCTTAAAGATGAGGAAAACAGTGAGCTTCTCTGTAAGTAAGTGAGTGGCCCTAGTTCACACTGCAGGTAGGTCCTTGGCTAGAAAACGTCAGAGTCTGGAGTCTTTCTCTGTGTGTATCACTCTGCCTCTCTGAACACTAACAGCAGGTTTGGAAGATGAGTCTGGGAAAATGTTCGCCTCCCCCCTTTGCTAATAAGGGAGCTGAAGCAGGAGAGGAAGGTGGAGGGAAACAAGAGACAAATTCAGGCCTTTTCACTTAACTTGCAGGCTGTCAACAACTTTATCCAGGACTTCTTTTTGCATAACTGTGCTGCTTCTTGACACACACATCACACTGTTTGGTTTTATTACTGCTGGGCTATTACTCTCTGATCTTTTGTCTAAGTCTGGGACACAGGGACGCTGTTTGCAGTGTTTTATCAGCCAGAATATGAATATGACCTTCTTAACCACAGGAGAAAAATAATAGCTGTTTATCAGACTCAGAAACTATATATTCAAACTGTATTTTATCTGCAAGGTGCTTGTGATGAGCACCCAAAATACACAGGGTGGCACATGTAATGGTAGCAATTTGACAAATAATTCACATAGATGAAGCTTCTAAAAGGGCCTTAAATTGAAATGGTTTTGAAACTGTAATTATAAGCGGAGGCTCCCTTGGCTTTCAGTTCACCTTGGGGCCTGATTTTATCTATTGAATATTCTCTCAGACGAGTATTGCTGCTGAGTGGGCTTTCTTACCAGCTTCCCTGTTGAACTCTGGTGAGTCCAGAGCGTGTCAGGAAAATGTTTTAACTTCATTCTATTTCTGCTTGGTTGGAAAAAGCTTTTAATTTGCGGAAAGTTCACATTTTGTAAATGTGGGTTATAAAAGTAGTTTCTTTAAGAGAAAAAGAATGCCATTGCTTTCTAAATATGAAAAAAAATTATATGGCTTAGATACAATTGACAGTTTTATGTCAACACACCCATCCCTGGAAAGTGCTTACTATTCATGAATACTACGTCTTATCCCAGGTTCAATATGCAGGTTCTAGAAATAGATATCAGCATGTTGTGTACAATCATACTGAATGTTCTTCTAAAAAAAGACCTAGTAGCCCGATGGGTGTGGCCCAGCAGTTGAGCATTGACCTAGGATCCAGGAGGTCATGGTTCCACTCTGGGTCAGGGCAAATGCCCCAGTTGTGGGCTCGGTCCCTAATGGGGGCCCGCAGGAGGCAGCCAGTCAATCACTCTCTCGTTATTGCTTTCTCTCTCCCTCTCCATTCCTCTCTTTGAAATCAATAAAAATATATTTAAAAAAAGACCTCATAGAAGTTCTAAATATTTGGAGGTCAAAACAATTATATTGATGTTCATGACCTTGATGTTGGGGGGTGCACCATATAATGAGAGGCCAATAAAACATTTTTTATCTTTGGAGAGTATGTGCATGATACTTTACAAACAAAGAATAATTCCACCTTTTCTGTTTCTTTGCCAGATACTATGTGGTACTGATCTTGATTTATTTATAAAGTATATTTATATTATAGTTTCATATTTAGGATGTTTATCTTCAAGTAACTATTTTTTACTTTGTACACAGGAGCATTTCTAAAGGAAAGTGATACCAACCGGCTTTGAATTTGAAAATCTTTTGCTGGAATCATTAGATTTTCCCACTGGATGGTATTTTAGTTTAGTTTAGTTTAGTTTAGTTTTTTAATTGAAGAAAAGGCCTCTTTAATTATACTATCTTGGTTAACAATAAGAGCCATAGTAATCCTAGAATGTTAGAATTGGTAGGGACCTTAGGAATTGTCTAATCACTGACCACAATTCATATAAAAATGCATTTTATTTTGCAATAAAATACATAGACACACACTCCCCCACCTTCTCCACACTCAAATGCATGCATGCATGCAGATGAAACTGGAACAAAACCTTTGTAAAGATATTTATGCTTTGTGTGATATGTCTTAGTATTTTCTCTTCTCAACTAGTTCATTAAGAAAAATTGCTGATCTCTGCCTATCAAACTGACCTCATTAGCAGGGCCAGCTACATATTTTGCAGGCCCCAAAGCAAAATGAGACTACTGGGTTTTCTTGATCAAAAAATTATTAAACATTTCAAAATGCCAATAGCAGATTATTAATCCATGGGTGGGGCCCTTCTGAGTATGGGGCCCTGTGAGACTGCACAGGTTTTTATACCAGTGAAACCATCCCTGCTCACTGCTTATGAATGGGTTGTGGCCATCAGTTAAAAACACAGCGCTAGAACAACTCTTGTTTTACAGATGTGAAGACTGAGGCACACTGAAGCTTACTGACTTGTTTACGATTAAAAAATTATTAAGTGCAATAGAATGGCAGTTCTCTAATTTCTATTCCAGTGTTCTTACCACTAATCTCAACTCTGAGAATGGGATAATGGATTATACATTTTCTGGCTTTTTGTCAGCTATCTCTTCCTCTGATCCCAACTTTTTAAAAAACTTAACTTTAATTCAGATGTTGTTGAAAAGATTTCTAATACTACTTAATGTATTTTATACCTTAGAGTGAATAGTGATTTTTTTCTTTCTTTTCACTTTGAGGCTTTCTGAATCACCAACCGCTGTTATATGGTATTGTAGTTGTTCAAAGGTAATGAAGGGAAAGAACCAGATATAAGTTTCAGATGTGGGCTCAAGGAAGAAAGTCATAAAAAAGCTGAGAAGAGATATGGATGAGTGAAACAGAGGGGTTACACTTAGAGAGGGAGGGGAACATCCATTTCTCTCAGCCTAAAGGGAGGGTGAGAGGGCGCCTGTGCACACAGAATATCGCCTTCACTATGTAGAAGAGAAATGAGTCTATTTTTTTATTTCTACACAGAAATGACACGCAGGGTCATCCTGTGGTAAGGGTGGTATACAGGGAGTCAAGCAAAATAGAGGGATTAGTAAAGCTACCAGGTGAGGCTGAGGGATCACGGTTGTTCTATAGAGGATCATACCACATACAGAAGCTAAATAATGTACCCAAAGTCGCAAATCTATCAATCCAACTAAATTGAATAAGGTATATTGTTGAATTACAGTCATAAATATAATGTAAAAATTATTAATAATTGCATCTCATTGATTATTAGGCCGAATCCAGATTGTTTTAAAGCAAAAGTGAATCTGAGCCAGTTAAGCAAAATGGACTATTTAAAAATAGGGCCCCTGCTCTTAACCCACAAATATTTTTATGTGTTTGTCAGGGAAGTTGATGAAACTGTTTTTGTTTTTAGACCTATTCTTTAATTCATTGCTTAATTTGGCAACACAAATTAGAGTGTCTTTCTTTTTTTTATTTTTAAATTGAAATATAATTGACATATAACATTATATTAGTTTCAGATATACAACAAAATGATTTGATATTTGTATACACTGCAAAATGATCACAGGCAGTCTAGTTCACATCTACACAGTTACATCCTCATTGTGATGAGAACCTTTAAATACTCAGAAACCTAAGCATATACGTTCTTTTTTACAGGCAAAAGGAAAGAAACCATTATTTGTACAGTTGATCCTGGAAAATATATGGAGTTTGTATGCTGCTGTCTTTTAAATGCCGTCTTTTAAAGGTTAAGAGCTACTCTCTTAGCAACTTTTAAATCTACAATAGAGTGTTATTAACTTTCACCTCTATGATTATACCTCCAGGACTTATTTTATAACTGGAAGTTTGTACCTTTCACACCTTCACCCATTTCGCCCATCCCCTACCCCCCACCTCTGGCAGTCACCAGTCTGTCCTCTGTATCTATGAATTTGATTTTATTTTGTTTGTTTGTTTAGATTTCACATATAAGTAGTGAGATCATGTGGTATTTGTCTTTCCTGTTTGACTTATTTCACTTGGCATAATTCCCTCAGAGTCCATCCATGTTGTTGCAAATGGCAGGATTTCCTTCTTTTTGTGGCTGAATACTATTCCATTTTCTTTATCCATTCATCCATTGATAAATATTTAGGTTGCTTCCATGTCTTGGCTATTGTACGTAATGCTGCAATGAACCTGGGGGTACACATATCTTTTAGGGTTTCCTTTTATTTATTTATTTATCTTTATATTTGGAAGTATTACAGATGTTCCCCCTTTTCCCCCATTGACCCCTTCCTTCCCACTCTTGCCCCCACCCCAGGCCTTCACCACACTAATTGTCTGTGTCCATTGGTTATGCATATGTGCCTATACATTCTTTGGTTAATCTCTTCACGCCTTTGCCCCTCACTTCCCTCAGCCTGTTCCACTTTTCCGGATCTATTTTATTTGTCAGTTTATTTTCTTCATTAGATTCCACATATAAGTGAGATCATGTGAAATTTGTCTTTGTCTGACTGGCTTATTTCACTTAACGCAATACCCTCCAGGTCCCTCCATGCTGTCTCAAAGGGTAAGAGATCCTTCTTTTTTACAGCTGCATAGTATTCCATGGTGTGACTGTCCCACAGCTTTTTTATCCACTCATCTACTGATGGGCACTTGGGCTGTTTCCAGGTCTTAGCTATTGTAAACTGCGCTGCTATGAACATAGGGATGCATAAGTTCTTTCTGATTGGTGTTTCAGGATTCTTCTAATATATTCCTAGAAGAAAACGTAGGCAGCAAAATATCAGACATCTCATGTAGAAGTGGGATCACTGGCTCATAAGGCTGTTCCATTTTTAATTTTTTGAGAAACCTCTATACTGTTTTCCACAGTGGCTGCACCAGTCTGCATTCCCACCAGCAGTGTACTAGGGTTCCCCTTTTTCCACACCCTCCCAGCACTTGTCCTTTGTTGATTTGTTGATGGAGCCATTTTGGTAGGTGTCAGGTGGTATCTCATTGTCGTTTTAATTTACATCTCTCTGATTATTAGTGACATTGAGCATTTTTTCATATGTTCCTTGGTCATTTGTATGTCCTCTTTGGAGAAGTGTCTGAATTTATATGGAACCAAATAAGATCCTGAATAGCCACGGAAATCTTGAGAAAGAAGAACAAAGTTGGAGGGATCATAATACTGGATATCTAGCTATACTACAAAGCCACTTTAACCAAAACAGTCTGGTACTGGCACAAAAATAGGCATATAGGTCAATGGAACAGAACAGAGAGCCCAGAGATTAACCCGAGACATTATGCTCAATTAATATTTAATAAAGGAGGCAAGAGCATACAATGCAGTAAAGACAATCTCTTCAATAAATGGTGTTGGGAAAATTGGACAGATACATGCAAGAAAGTGAAACTAGACCACCAATTTACACCATACACAAAAATAAACTCAAAATCAATAAAAAATTTAAATGTAAGTCTTGAAACCATAAAAATCCTAGAAGAAAACTTAGGCAGCAAAATATCAGACATCTCATGTAGCAAAATTTTCACTGATATAATGCCTAGGGCAAGAGAAACAAAGAAAAAAAATAAACAAATGGGACTATATCAAACTAAAAAACTTCTGCACAGCAAAAGAAACCAGCATCAAAATGAAAAGGGAGCCCACTGTACGGGAGAACATATTCGCCAACGACACATCTGATAAAGGGTTAATATCCAAACTATGTAAAGCACTCGTACAACCCAACAAAAGGAAGACAAACAATCCAATTAAAATTAGAGTTTTTTGCCAAGGGAGGTACAAATGGAGAATAATTAGAGAAGAAAAATGAATAAAATTTAAACAAATTAATCAAAATGTCATCCTATTCTGTTGTTTATTATCGAAACCCATAGTGTTTGATAAGGTACAGTCCAACCATGAGGGAACAGCATGCACAGAATGTGACTGAATGTTGAACATTCCTCATCAGTCTTCCAGATATAACTCTGTATTACAGAGGCATTCATTTATTCACAAGAAAAACTGAACAAGACACCGACAAGCTTCTTTCAGATTTCGAAGGGTTAAAGTATTTCCATCCACACCCTAGGTTTCTCCCTCTTACCCCTCTTTCTTCTCTTACTCTTTCCCCCTCTGAGTGCTTGTGTCCCAGTTTTAGGCAGGACCTATTTCAGAAGCTGTTGCAAACTTGAAGTCTTCTCACCCAACGTGGTGCTGCGGAGCTGCAGTAACGGATACTAGTAAACCAATACAGTGGCTCTATTTCTTTTTTCCATTTCTAGTTACTGGTCCTGAAGAATTTTACAATCCTTTTGTAGAATCATATAATTGCAAGTTCCTGGCACATGTATCTTAAGAACTGTGCTTATTTCAGCCTGAAAGAGGAACTGTTATGTGTTTGTCTCTCTCGTAGGCTCAAGAGAAGATCAAAAGTTAACATGTCTTAGGAAGGCTTTTATTCATTTGATGCCTCTTTTCATGATCAACTATTAATGGCATTCAATTGTGTAATGATTAAAGGCTGTTAGAATCTCTTTACAGGGCCTTTCAAATGTCAAATGCCCAGGCATACAGTGTATATAAAATGTCTTTTCTAATGATCAGAACAAAATGTAAAAATAATAAGTTGAAAGTTTCCTACTGATAGCCCTACTGTAATTTTAAGACAGCTATTAAAGAGTTTCCTCCAACAATTTGCATATTAATATTATAACATATTCACTATATTAACTTTTAAATTAAATTCTAATCACTTATATGATCATTTGTTTCAATGATTTTAGGAATAGCAATCCCTTAAAAAAGATCAATGGTGAAAAATATTTAAGATCCAAATGACTCCCTTCAATCTCTTGAACTAGGTTTTAGTAGTTTACTTAAGCAAAAAAACAATTCAAGGGTCCTCAATGCCTTGATTAAAATTTAGATGAGTCAGATTTCTAGAACATTATTTCCTCAGTATGGTATTTGTTATTTGTAATATTAAAAAGTTTTGTTATTAAAAAAAAAAACCCTCTGAGTGAAACATAGTTAATATATTTCTTTTTGATGAGATTCCTAAGAACCTTTACAACACTGGTAGTCATTGTAAATCTCTAAGGGTGGGGTGGGGGGTTAGGGAATATAGTTTTTTCCACATTTGTTTGACTAGTTTTGAGAAAAGACACCTCAGAAGACAATTCTGTAGAATATTTTTTTTGCAAAAACTGATATAGAGGGTGTTTTAGTTTCTGTTTACACATTCAAGGACATAGTCATCGAGTATATAAAAAGTGTCAAATTTTTCTAGATTATGAAAAAAATGTGTTATCTTAGGGTGAAGCAGTCTCATGAAGTAGACAGAATGTGATATTTTTCCAAGTTTAAAACAAAACCAAAACCTCTGCCCTGTTTTCTGTTAGTTTGTGAGGTGATTGTTTAACAGATTATCTTCAAACAAAGTTCCTTTGTATGCACTTTACATAGCACAGAGGGTGAAAATGGAGATTCTGGTCATCTTAGCTCTGAGAAAACTTGAAGTGACTCAGGGGATGAATGTTCTTGGGGAAGGGGACTTGTGTGGGCATCTAGGGAAGAGCCGTCCTTTTGGAATCGGTATGTGGTGGCACCTGGCCTCTGAATCGCTGGGCTGCAAATGATCTTGAAAAGATATGAATATCCTGAACTAGACTGAGATTATACCAAAATTATTTTTCCATAGAGGGAAGAGGAGATAGAAAACCTCCAGTAGTATGTTGATCAATAATATAAAAAGCAATAAGAATAGTAATAGTATCTCACTCTTTGTGTGATGGGCTCGATACTGTGTTCAAATGCTTTATGTGCCTCATTTCATTTAATATTAAAAAATACATAAGGTCACTATAATCTCTATTCCCATTTTTAGATAAGGAAATTGAGGGCTGGAGAAGTGCATCTTTCCACATCTCACAGTAATAAGCAAATGAGCCAGGGCACATAGAAACAGGGAGTCTGACTTCCAAGCCCACATTTCTAAACACTGAAGGTTTGCCTTCTGGGTTGTGTTTTACCATCTGTAATAAAACTTCTAGTAAGAAAGTGTGACATTGGCAGGCTCCTTCTTTATTAAACAGAGGCACCTCTGTGGCTAGAGATGTCTCATGTTTGTTGGACACTAACTATTGGCTAGTTATTGTTTGAATATGAAATTTCTTCCCAGTCTCTTCTCTTCCAAGATATGATACTATAACTTGTATTTGTATCTAAAGTTTAGGAATAATCTTAGGTAAAGAGACAGAAAATTTTGTTAGGAAGAAAGTGAAGTCTTTTTGGAATAAAGCAGAGAGAGAAGTGGGAAAAATTAAATGTATTTTAATAAATTCCAGGATATGCAAAAGAGCACAGTGGGATAAAAGCTGCAATGTTGTTGATGTCGTATGTGATTTTAAAAATAAGTCAGGGATTAAGCAAAAAATTGTACATATATATACATATCTTACATAGACACAGAAAACAGTGTGGTGACAGCCAGAGGGAAAGTGGGGGGGTAGGTGGAGGTGGGCAAAGTGGGGCTAAATGGTGAAGGGAAGAGACTTTGCTTTGGGCAATGGGCACACGATGCAGTGTGCAGATGGTGTTTTATTGAGCTGTACACTTAAAGCCTGTATGGTTTTGTGAGCCAATGTCACCCCAATACATTCAATAAAAAAACAAACAGGCTGCAGGGAGAAAAAAGTTTGGTAGAACTTGAAGAAATTTGTGGATAGAGTAAATGATGCATTTAAGATTTTGGAGGCAGGGAAGTTCCTGGTGAATAAAGGTTTCGGGTGTGAACGCTAAGTTAATATATACTAAATTAATTACATGTGTGTGTTTATATTGGACTTGATATCGTTGGCTTTCAAAACTAAACATTGCTTTCCATAATATTTAGTCATGTAATCAACTCATTAAAGGTGAGTCTGGGTGAATCATGCAAAAATAAATAAATTAATTAATTAAATTAAGTCAAACCCTGCGTGGGTGGTCCCGGGTAGTTGAATCCGTCCACGTGACAGAATAAGCTTGCCTTTGCTTCAGGAGTGTCTCTGAAGACCAATCAGTTCTTAGGCTCCTGGAGACATGATTCAATGAGTTAATGGAGGTGTCATTTCTGCTGTTATCAGATCAGTTTCTGCGGTTGATTTCTAATGGGTTTGGAGCTCAGCATTCTTTACTAATTTCTCATTTCCAGTCCCACCGTCACAGTTCAGGTCCTTATCACCCCTTGTCTGAGCTACCAGCTGGCCTGGTTACCTTTGGTCTGACATCTCTCAAAATCACACCGCAGAGTTCAAGGTTCTTGAAGCTCCCTTTTTATCTGTCAGGCCTGTAATCTAAGGTCTCCAGTGGGTTCCCGTCACCTCCCGAATGCAGAGCAGACTTCGCAGCCTGGCATCTAAGAGCCTCTTGAACTGGCGGGAACCCACCTGCCCTGCCTTTCCCCCTATTAACTTACATCTGCCCTTCATCTGTGCCGGACAACAGCTGCCCGTTGCCTATATTTCCTCAGGCCATAGCCTTCGCTTCTGCTTTTCTGTCAGCTAAAATACCCTTCTCCTTTTCCTCCATCAGCACTCTCCATAGGCACTCTTAATTTTTTTAAAAACTGCTTTACTGGGGTGTGATTGACATGTAAAAGCAGTACATATTTAGAGTGTACAACCTGGCGAGTTTGAGGATAAGTGCATGTCCACGAAGTTTCACCACCAAGGCTGTAGACATACCTATTGCCTCCCAGAGTTTCCTCCCAGACCCTGTATATTATTACTATCATTTGTGTGTGTGTGGTAAGGATACTAAACATAAGATCTAACCTCTTACCTAATTTTAAGTAAACAATACATTATTGTTGGCTATAGGCACTGTGCTCTATAGGTCTCCAGAACTTACTTATTTTGCATAGAAGAAACTTTGTACCAATGGATCATTACCTCTGCATTTCCCCTTCCCCCTAGGCCTTGGCAACCATTCTACTCTCTACTTCTATGAGTCTGACTATGTTAGATGTCCATATACATATAAGTGAGATCACACGGTATTTCTCTTTCTGTGTCTGGCTTATTCACTTAGCATGATATCCTGCAGGTCCACCTGTGTTGTCACCGATGGCAGGATTTCCTCCTTTTTTATGGTTGAATAGTATTCCATTATATATTTATGTTCCACAGTTCCTTTAGCCATTCCTCAGTCAATGGATATTTAGGTTGCTTCACGTATGCATTTTTTAATGCCCATTACAAATATCTGTTCCTTTATAAAGTTCTCTGATAATTTCAATCCTCTAAATTTTTTGAATGGATTTATGACCTATCTTTTATGCAGCTAAACATCTTCTCTTTAGATTTTACCTGGAGTACATGTTTATTACTGGATTTTGAGGTAATTAAGTACAGAGGCTGCATCTTAGTCATCTGTGTGCCCCATAGTGACTAACCCAGGGCCATAACACAGTAAATACTCAAGAAATAATTGCTATGCTCAGATGACCTGGCTTCCACCATTCCTGAGAATATTATCCACAAAATCCTAACCCCCCCAAAGGCAAGTGGTTACAATATTTCTTTTGTCCTATTTGCTCTTCTAGTGCCCGCTATTTTTCTCTTGAAAAATGATCACAATTGGAATTAGGGTCTTAATATGTATAATTATTTATTGGTTTTTGTAAAGACAGAGACTAAGTCTGCCTAGCTCATCATTGTAATCTCAGAATTAGCACACTAGCTGGAACACTGCAGTCATATAATAAATATTGATTGAATAAATGAATGAGTCTTTTAACAATCTATTCCAAAGCACCTGAATAACAACTATTCATTCAAAAATATTTATTGGGCACTTACGGTATCGAGTACATTTCTAGGCTCGGGGAACAAAAATTGATAAGGGATTTATTCATATTCAAATGTGTAAGCCTTTATTCAACCCAGTCAATTGGCAAAATAAATTTAGCCAGCCACTTTGGTTTAAACAACACCAAAAAATCAACCCCTGCCCTAGCTGGCCCATGAAGGAATCACAGAAGCTCTCTAAGCCTGACTGAAGTACCTTTCTGGTAAACCAATATGGCCCGCCTTACTTGTAAGGGCTATTTGACACCTTTAACTTATATCTGATTTTTTCGATACTTGGAACCATTTCTTCTGTGTGGTAGATTTAGCTCCATTGTGAATAGGCAGTGCGTGTGTATCCACAGTGCAGGACTCAGTCAAAAATACAGAATGTACAACCTTTAGAGGCCTGGCAGCATCCCCATGTTTAAACGACCTGTTTCAGGGCCCTGCCAGAAGTTCGGCTGAGACAGTGTTCAAGTGGGTCCTCTAAGAGCCACCTTGTTCATGTAATCCTACTGACTGTTAGCTTGTAGCCTGTATCAGGTTAGTCAGTGTATATTGGGCTATGTGCTAAAGAATATTATAAAACTCTGTCCTTGGATTTTAGTGGAGTCATCTGATAAAGGTCTTATGTTGAATATCTCCACATTTTAAAATAAAAGCAATTAAGGATATTATGTATACATTTATTTAATATTTCTTTGATGAGGACTCATTTTCTCATATATATGTTTTTTAGAATTTAGGATTAAGATAAACTTTGTTCACCACTGTGCTACCTTTCAGCAGCTAGTGAAAGATTTGCAATTCCTTATGTATATACATTATATGTATATGTAGGATTTGCATATATATATATATGATAGCCAAGAAGTTCAAAGCTAAGTTTTTTGGTCGTGTTTCTTTACCTTGGGTTTTATGCTAAAATTACTTTCCTTTTCCTTTCCCTTCCCACTTACTGCCTGACTCATTTTTTTTTTTCCCCTGTGGTTTTGAAAACAGTTTTACTGTATTGATTACTTGCATTGTGGTTCGAATCAATTATTTTTGGATGTAGCTGGAGGCATAAATAAATAATGCTTAAATAAATAATAGACTTGTCTTTAGGCATCTATAGTCTCTCTTACAGACATTCATTGCAGGAGTTAATTGGAAATGGAACAAATATTACTTTGATTAATTAGTGTTCATTAAGTTCCCTTGGTGTACTTTATAGAACCCATGAAGCTCCTGAAATCTGCTCTAGCAGTTTGCATGGTATTTTTGGGGAGACAGCACTGAGTTCTTCCTGTATTTTAATGAGCATTATATATACAGATTAATTTTTTCATTCAGCATTCCATATTGTTCCTTCTGCTTTGAAATGAAAATTGCAAATGCGTAAATAAACAATCCGAACGGTCGTTTACCATTACTGCAACTCATGCACGTTTTCCTGTCCTCAGCTGAAATGCAATTTCCTAACGCCAGGCACAGGCGATCCTGCTCCATGAATCACGGCCCAGTCCACTTTCAGCTTTTTTAAAGCAGGAAAGGGAAGAACTAGACTCTTGGCCTGTCTTCATCTGTGTGATTCTGAAATCGCGGCCTGTGCGCTCTCTCACGATCGGATGGAGGCCAGGCTGAGGCCTCCTGGCACGTCTGCCCTTCACACCACCGTCAGGGTCACGTGGCTCTTCCGAAACATAAATGACAGTCCCATCTTACTTCGGAGCAACCGTGTCCTGCCCATGGAAAGCAATGTTTGAATCCACAGACCTGGCTTGTCATTGACAAAAACTTCACCCTTGGATTCTCCGAGCACCTCTTCTGGTTTTGAGGGTACTTGTCTCTCCTAAAAATTTCTCATTCTTGAGTTGTGTTTCCTCGACAGTATTCAGCAGCATGCTTGTCCTGAAAGCTACACTGTGGGAATGGGGAGTCTCGGTCAAATACTTGTGGAAAGCTCAACGTAGTCCGCCTCCATTTCCTTGGGGAGCCCCAATTTCTATCAGTATTAAGGCTCTGAAAACTCCTGCAGGAAAGAAATGCGTTACTCTTCAATGTAGCATTTTCCTAAAAGAAAGATTTTTTTTTACTCAGAACGAGCAGAGGAACAACAGCCTGAGGAATCCTTCTAGTGGCTTTTGTCGTTGTTTTCACGATCAGGGAAGTACAGCTGTCAGGGATGCTCTAGGAATTCTCTCCTATAGCCCAGGGCTTATTCCCGGGCCCTCTGTTTCTTAGAGAATCATGTAGTATTGAAAAGGCCTCAGACGATCGTGGAGCCCAGTGTCTTTCAAGTGATAGTGTGCATGACAATGGCCCTCGGAAGGTTTGTTAGGACCGATGGCCGGGCTCCATGCCTGGAGCTTTTGGCTCAGTGGGTCTGAATTGGGGAGATAAAACGTGCCTCCTAACAAGTTCCTAGGGGATTCCGGGGTGTCTGGTCCACTGTGACCCTTCGAAAGCCACTGATGTGCGGTTCGGTGCAGCCCACGTATCTTTCCTCTTCCAGTGTTTGAAACTTCCTTAGACATTTTGTACTCTCAATTTCCTCAAGCATCCTTAATTGCCTAGGACACATTACTTATTCCCAAATCACTAGGCTTGAAAATATAAACCAGGTGGTCACTCATTAGCTACGGAGTTATTTCTGGAAAGAGCAACAGCTTGCTCTCAATGACTTCCTCTGTCTCTGGCTGCCTTAGCTCTTGATTTGTTTATAAACCTGGGCGCTCACTTGTTTGCTTTTTGAATCAATGCTTGCTGGGCGCACACTATATATCTGGCACTCCTTTAGGTGCTGGGCATACAGTGGAAAACGGGACAGACAAAGGTCTCTACTCTCAGGGAGCTTACAGCTAAGGAGAGGAAACAGAAAATAAACGAGTAATCACATAAATGAACGAGATACTTTCCGACAATGATGAATGGAAACAAGCAAAGACAAAATGTGGTGATGCTGGGGAGGGTGTTAGGAGGGGCTGGCGGACCCCGCGGTCAGAAAGGGCCTCTCGAGGCAGCGCGCCTGCGGCGAGCCCTCGGGGCTGGCCTTTCTGTCCGGGTGGCTGGCCTTGGCTGTGCCACCTCGTGCCTGTGCTGCTTCGCTGTCGGCCTGGCTGCGCCTTTGGACTTCGATGCCGTTGGGACCACCTTCCTGCAGCATTGCTGCTTGGCTCGTGGCTGTGAATGACAGGGGCTTCTACCCAAAAGGACCTCCGCTTCCTCAGCTTTGTCGCTGCTGGTCACTGCCCCCTTAGCACCCCCACTCTCCGCCACCTCTGTGACCTCCCTGCAAGAAGGAGGAAGGCGGCTGTGTCCCTCAGCACCCCATTCTCGAGCCCCCCTGAAAAAGCACGTCAGGCATCCCGAGGCAGGCTTTCCAGGTCAGAATGTCCTTTAAGGAAACTTTGCGAAATATGATGAGCTGAATTTAGTGTTCCTTCCACTTCTCCACCTAATTGGAGAAGTTACCCGTTGGAGTGTTACAGATCTGATCTAACTCCCTTTCACGGGACAACTTTGCAGGTGGTTCACGACAGCCATCGTGTCCTTCAGGTCTCCCGGGAGACTCTGCTCTCTTGGGCCCAACTTCCCTGCTGCCTTCGAGTCAGCCACTGCTCGTTGGGCATGGCTTTGAATCTCTCCTCTCTCTGGCTCTTGCTCCTTCCTCTGCCTTTCACTTGGCCTTTAACCAGTCCTTCAGATGTGGTTTGAATAACAGCGAGTGAAGAAGGGCTGTCGCCTCTTCTCGATCTAACTACTACTCATCCATGCTGTAACCTACATGCATATGGGCCTTTTGTTTCTTTAACTTTGAATATTAACCTCATTTTTTTAAAAACACAAATTGAGTTTGTCTGACTTCTCCCTATGTCTCCTGCACATGTGCTGCGGTGAAATCATGTCCCTTCTGTCCCTACACTTACATAGAACTAACTTCATGTCAGGCGCTTTCCTAAGTGCTTTAAATACATTGACTCATTAAATTCTTAAACAACCTTAGGAAATTGAAACTATAATTAATCTCATATTATAGATAAAGAAAGCAAGTTACAGGTAGATCAAATGACAGGTCAAAAGTCACACCTTTGTTTACAGGTGATGGTGCCAGAATCTGAACCCTGACAGCCTTGCTCCAGAGTTTGTGCTCTGAGCCACTAAGCTGAAATATTCTTAATCCTCTTGCAACCAAATGTAAGAGCTTTATAATTACTGTGAAATGTTATGTCATAAGAATTACTCCGATCTTTTCAGTCTGTCAGTATTCCTTTGTGTCCTGCCTGTGTCATCTACTGCACTTATTACCCCTAACGAGTTCATGTCTCCAATAAATACAAAAACAATCCAATAAGATTATCTATCTATCTATCTATCTATCTATCTATCTATCTATCTATCTATCTATCTATCTATCTATCATCTATCTATCTATCTATCTATCTATCTATCTATCTATCATCATCTATCTATCATCTATCATCTATCTATCTATCTATCTATCTATCTATCTATCTATCTATCTATCTAATCTGTCTATCATCTATCATCTATCTATATCTATCTATATCTATCTATCTATCTATCTATCTATCTATCTATCTATCTATCTATCTATCTATTATCTATCTATCTATCTATCTATCTATCATCTATCATCTATCTATCTATCTATTATCTATCTATCTATCTATCTATCTAATCTGTCTATCATCTATCATCTTTCTATATCTATCTATATCTATCTATCTATCTATCTATCTATCTATCTATCTATCTATCTATTATCTATCTATCTATCTATCTATCTATCATCTATCATCTATCTATCTATTATCTATCTATCTATCTATCTATCTATCTAATCTATCTATCTATCTATCTATTATCTATCTATCTATCATCTATCATCTATCTATCTATCTATCTATCTATCTATCTATCTATCTATCTATCTATCTATCTATCATCTATCTATCTATCTATCATCTATCTATCATCTATCTATTTATCTATCTATCTATCTATCTATCTATCTATCTATCTATCATCTATCTATCTATCTATCTATCTATCTATCTATCTATCTATCATCTATCTATCTATCTATCATCTATCTATCTATCTATATCTATCTATTTATCTATATCTATCTATTATCTATCATCTATCTATCTATCTATCTATCTATCTATCTATCTATCTATCTATCTATCTATCTATCATCTATCTATCTATCTATCATTTATCATCTTCTATCTGTATCTATATCTCTATCTATCTATCTATCTATCTATCTATCTATCTATCATCTATCTATATCTATCATCTATATCTACCATCATTATCTGTCTCTTTAGAAATAACATATTATCCATCACCTATTAATATGTTTGAGAGCCATCAGCTGATGTAAATTTTACTACATCTCCAGTTAAATGCATTCTGCCTGTGGCTTCCCTTCCTGTCCTTTATTTCATGTTCTAGTAAAGAACTTTGACCCTTGATGACTGGAAGAAGGTGCCCTGGATATCCTACAAGGAAACAGAGGACATGTATTGAGGTGGATGTCGAAAGGCAAGTTGTATGGACTCCAGGTTTTCTTTTAGGCAGTGATCATGAAAATGGAGGGTAAAGCTTGATGGCAATTAAGGTTGGTGGAAGTCTTTTGACATTAAGAAGGACATGATAAACATCTTTACCATTTGCGGGGATCTGGCCAACAATTGTGTGGAGCGTAGCTGGAACAAATTAGAGCTAGAGTCATGCCATGATCTAAAGGGTTAGAAGAAAATGTAAAAACTATTGCTACTGCAGGATGCCAGGATTGTAACTTCATAAGGACTCTGCCATACTGACCTGAAAAGGTACTGACCCAGTTAGAAAGACATATATGTACTGCACTGCAAGAAATATGAATATGCCTTATAATCTATCTATCTATCTATCTATCTATCTATCTATCTATCTATCTATCTATCTAATCTACCATCTATCATCTATCTATCATCATCATCTATCTATAAAACATTGAGTAGCATTTGGTCAAAACAAGTGGTCAATAACTGTCAGTTTCTTTAACTTTCTATTAAGTCAAGTATTAATATACCTACCAATGTTGGGTTTCTGTAGGGTACATTAGGGCAGCCAGACAATCTTTTAAACTATTCAGTTGTAGTGATGGTAGGAGATAACAAATATAGAAGCAATTTATCACCTTGTTTACTCTCACATCCTGGAGCACAGCTTCTGGCAGCAGCACTATTGACATTTGGGTCTGGATGATTCTTTGTTGTGGGAGACTGGCCTGTACATTGTAGGATGCACACAGCAGAATATCAGCCTGGTCTCTACTCATTAGATGCCAGTAGCATCCTCTCAGTTGTAATAACCAGAAATGTTTCAGACATTGTCAAATGTCCCCCAAGGGACAAAATTATCCCCTGAGCTAGAATCACTGAGCAAAACATCAAACATAACTGACACCCAAATATTTATTAAATGAATAAAAATTGAATAAATGAAATGGTTCCTGCTGTTCAAACTCAAATTAATTCTTTGTTGTCTAACATATTAATAATACAAGAGAGGGCCTAGAAATCAGGTTATGAGAGAGCATTTTTGTTAGATACTATTTCCAACTAAAAATAACATGCAGTTAGGTTCACATCCTACACATAACCAGAAGCAACTGTTCTCCCATCTGGTGACCCTTTTGATTTACCTACTAAGCTCACCTACCAAACCTTCTTCTTTCTAGCGCCTCAAATTCCACTACGCACAACTTCCTCCTTGACTGTGAAGTTTCCCTCTCCCTGAAGAACTCCTTGAAAAAAACCAAATACCCTACAAAGCATTGCTTAATCCTTTTGTTAACAAAAATGAGATCATGCATTTGATATTTTCTCCTACCCACTGAGATCTGAGGACCTGGGGAGCCCTTGGACCTTTGGACAGTTTAGAGGTCACAGTGGGAGCAGGAAGTGAAGGCAAACTTCACAACCCCCTGAATTCTTCAAGACATTTTACCAGTGCTGTTTATTAAATACACATGCACAGTCTCTGGGATGCTGTTTTTGCATGTTCCTTCTTCAAGGACATGCAGCAAACATGAAATACCCAAATATTCAAGATCATGATACCCAGAAACTGAAGTCTGCTCTTCTAATGGCTAATCTCAGGGCCATCCTTTAATCGTTTTCTTGACTATTAGTTAATTTGAAGATTACATTCTGCCATTCTGTATTTCCAAAATTGTTGGTGCTGTGAAGGACGAGTGCTAAGATCTCAGACATAATTGTCACAGGGATCCGCAGCCACTCCAGCCTTGGAGCACAGGCTGCCGAGATGCTTTCTTCAGAACACGCACTGGTATTTGGTACTCAAGTCCTTGCTTGAGTTGACTTCTGCTAATTATTCTTTAAAATACATTTTTAAAAATATGTTCATGCATGCCCTGAAATCTAAATCATGGATAATTTTTTTATGCTTTATTGACTGACAAAAATAATGAGTTTGAGTGTCCCACTAGAGGTCATCACGCTCATCTTTTAAGCAGTTGCAGTAATTATACCTACGGGAAAGTGAGGGTGTTTCTCCTGACCAGTACAAATTACCACATGCTATAAAGAGCAGCAGGAATGTTCCTCATAGAAAAATTTCACAAGGAGCAAACTGAGCTGCTTGCAGTAGTAGATGGGTGCCTTCAAGCTATCCCTGGAATAGTGCGATCAGTTAAGTTCAATGTCCATATATTGTGTACCTATTGATACTGAGGAGAGAAGAGTCAGTTATGTTAAGTCACTTGCTGGGAAAAGGAGTAGATTTCCTTTCCAGACATTTAAGTGTCATGGTCTATTCCTTTGTATGTTCACTTCCCCACATGGACCTTAACAAAATAAGAAGGAATAATGATAATATTAGGAAAGATTTCACAATCATTGTCACTACATCTCTATGGCCTCTTTGGGACATGGACCACATTGGTCTCTGCTATGCTATTTCTAGAAGCCTTTCATTGATATGTGTGAGAGATCTTTCTGATGAATGATCTAGCACTCAAAATGTTGTGAATTTCAGGAAATATCCTCGCCTATCATAGCTGGCTCCTTTTCCAACCTGGGTTTGTTCCATGAGAGGAAAGTGCAATTGATAACTTCTTCCTTTTTCACTCCTGGGCTCACGTGGGTGTCTGCAGGCTTTTGTTTATTATTTGTATCCCAAGGCAATGCAATGGATTATCCACAAAAATCTGCTGGATCATGAGCATGCTCATTCTGGGAGTCTCAGGATCTGCTTTTGCAAGGAGGACGTGTCTACAGCTCTCTGAGGAGGGGTTGCACAATGCAATGGCCAACGTTCTGCCTGTTGTGTTGTGGTTTTCTACACATACCTTTCTTTACCCACTTGCAGTGTTCTATCTTCCTGTCATCTTGCTGTTCCAGAGGGAACAGACTTTGGTGATCAAGCCAGAAGAACTTCTATAGCCCTATTTTCTTTTTTTGTTGTATATTATTTTTTTATTGAAGGAAAAATAGATGTTTTGAAAATGTGATAAGTGATATATGGATTAAGGAGCATGGAGACTGAATAACTGCCTTGGAGAGTCTTTAAATTTCTTCAAGGAAAAGACTATTGTCTTTTTAATATTTTTACCTAAAGAGTCAGATATTTGTCAAATAGTAGATAAAAACTCACACAAACAAAGCTTCATTTTTAATGGAGAACAGAAGTGACTTATATGTTCCACGAACTAGAGTGCAGCTCCTAGGAGCATGGTTTCTGAAAGATAAGCTACCAGCTGTGTTACCTAAAAGTTTTATGGATTTCCCTTACACACCCAAGGGACAAGCAATTTCCCAGGCAGAGAGAAAAGATGGCTTATGCCTTTGGTCTTGTTCCTCTCTTTTTACACTTCCTTCTAGTTTCTGCCCAAGTGCATAATAAATAGCTTTGATTACTTCTTAAAATCAAGAATTCAGGAAAAAGTATTTGGTTACACAAAATTGTGGCTGAGGCATGGGCCAGTCATTGGTTCATTGGAGGAGAGTTATACCAATGTGATCAATCGTTGCAGTAGATGTTCTTGTTTTTTGTAGATGACTCAGTGGGGGCATTCATTTATGTTTTTAGGAGCAGAAAAGAAGCCCAGCACCCTTGCAGTGCCTTGTCTGCAGACACTTTTATATTGTGTCATCTTACTTACAAATTTTAATCTCTTTTGATGGAGTAGAAACATAGTTAAAAGCTATTTTCAGTTTGGCCAGATTTGTGTTTGAAAACACAGTTGCTTGAGGACAAAGTGAGTGTGCAACTGGGAATGTATGCTTGGTGGATTAAAAAAACAACATCTACAGTGCAGTTAGGATAAACTCTCCAGTGAGTACATTAAATGCAACCCAAGGGGAAGCATTTTTTCCTGTGAGTTTTGTGACACACGTCAATGTGAAGCCCATACAATGGGTGAAATTGTTTTCTATATTTTCAGTAAGTGAATGTCAAACCTGAAGCCTTTTTTTTTCTTTTTGCAAAAATAGGCTCACAGTATTAAATGAATCATGTATAGATTATGACATTCATTCCACAGCTTCAGAGCTTGTTTTGAAAGAAGAGAGCTAGTGTTCTGCACCTGAACCTTCGCTTGCGTGTTATACACCGCACTTTCACAAGTACAAGCCAAGGTAAACATCATTTCATTGTAACCTTTTAAAATTCTTCAGCGTAATGACTAGCGGTGACATGAATAAGTATGCCAGATATTTTTTTCCCACAAACCTATTCTCATGCTTCATTTACATTATCCCCAGAACACAAATAGTGCGATATTAAAACTGGGTAAGGCTGTCAAATGAGATTCACTCACCTGACAGCTCTGTCACTTTAAATTGCTTTGTTGTTTATGCCGCGGCTGCAGCCTCAGCCCTGTTACTTGTTAATTGCTTAGTCAATGCAATTGTATCACAACAAATTTATTGGAATTTTAAGAGTAGAACTGTCTCTCCTTGGGTATGAAATTACTTTGATGGGTAGAAGGTGATTATTATCATTAAATGTGACAAGCACAAAGTAGAAATTCTAGTTTTAGATTCTTCTGCGGTAAAGGCACAATAAAATTCTCTTTGGAGCCTCCGATAAAGGGATGAAATGTCAGATGACCATTAGATTCCATCAAATGTAATACTTATTTATAATTAAGAAGCACAGAGCCCTTTAAATTTTGGCAGTTAAAAACAAAACACATTGTACTACTTGCATCTAACTTGTGAATGTGTGCGCGTCTGTGTGATTGCATGTGGTCAGACTTGGTGAAAGTTTCCTCGATCGTTGGCACTGGATTCATGACACTGAAGGATTCTTTGGACTTTGGCAATGGAATTACCCTGCTCTTCATTCTGAATTCAGCTTTTGCCGTATACAAACTCTTTGACCATTTTGTATCTATGTTTGCATAGTCTTCTTTTCTTTAAAATCAAATCCTCAAGAATTTACACCTTTTGCAGGTAGCAGAGTGCAGCAGAAAGAACACCTGGTTGCATCTAAAGCCGAAGGGAAGATCTGACCCCATTCCCACCTTCTCCTGCAATCTCTCTAAACCTCTTTCTTTTCTTAAAAATGCATGTTACTTCTAAATATTCCATTATTAGATTATGGACCCAGCCCCAAACCTCATCATTTATTTGTCTCTCTCCCTTACCTCACCTTGCAACCCATCCCCAGATCTGTCCCATTCCGCTGTGTGCCTCTGACACCCCCTCTCCACACCCACTGCTGCTTTAGTTCAGGTCCCCCCATCATCACTTCTTGGCTGGATTGGTTTCTTGGTCTTCTTCAAACTTTACCTCCAGTTTAGCTTCCATGCTGCAAAACCAAAAGAAAGTCCATAGCACTGTTGCAACACAAAAATTTGTTTCTGAATTACATACCTGGTCATGTTACTCTTCTTGCTTAAATCCTCCAATGGGTTTTTATTAACTATAGGGCCGATGAACCTGTTAGGGTCAATGGCCCATTCCGTTCCTTTTTTGTATTGTCTTCTTTTCCCTACCCTCATTTGTCCCTGTTATAAAAATATTCACATACTTAATGGTTTCTTGAACTAATCATTGCATTTCACGACATACTTTAAGTTTGTTTCCTCTCTTTCTTCTTGTATGGTTGGTAAGCTGTGGGTTCCTTGGGTAATCCATGCTACTCTTATCTTTCAGCATCTGTAGTAGCAGCTGATGTTTAGTAAGCACTTACTATGTGCCAGAAATGGTTCTATGTGCCTCATTTAATCTTTATAATTAACTAATAAAGTTCATAGTGTTCTGTCTATTTTCTAAATAACTGGGCAAATAGAAGCTCAGAGAGGGCCAGTAACTTGCTTAGGATAAAGGACAGACCTGGAAAGCAGTGATAACAGGATTTAAAACAACTGGTTTGGCACTGGAACCTGGGATCTTAACCCTGGCATCATGTGTTCTTCCTATTGGAAATTATTTTGAGACATACATCTCCTGTACTGGAATGTAAATTCCTCATAGTCAGGGACTGTTCTTTATATTTTTAGTCTCTGAGTCTAGGATAGTGCTGGGCTTAGAGGATACATTCAGTATATATATGCTGAATAAATGATTAGGAATTAAACATGGGCTCACCCTTTACTTTTTGCATCATTGGAAAAACTCATTCAACCTTCTTGAAAATATTGTTCTTAATCATATGCAAAGTCAGAATTATAACACTTACCATGCTATTTTAGAGTGTCAATGTGAGAAATAAATGAAATAATAAACGTGTTTGAAAACATCAATAATCGTTCCAATGAAAAGGAATAATGTATTTTATCAGTAGGTTGAACCCTATGTAAAGGTCTACTATGTGCAGGAGATATACATTGACTATGACATAGTTCTTACCCTGCAGTCACTTAGACTCGAGACTCACCGCCTAATAATTATGTGACTTTTCTAATTACAGAGTCTTTAATCATCACCCAAAGATATGTTTTTATTGATTTTAGAAAGAAAGGAAGGGGAAGAGAGAGAGGGAGAGGGAGAGGGAGAGGGAGAGGGAGAGGGAGAGGGAGAGGGAGAGGGAGAGGGAGAGGGAGAGAGAAACATCAATTGGTTGCCTCCCTTATGCCCCCCTACTGGGGGTTGAACCCACAGCTAGGTATGTGCCCCGACTGGGAATCGAACCTGCAACATTTTTGGTGTACAGGACAACACTCTAACTAACCGAGTCACCAGGCCAGGGCTCTCATTACACAGTCTTAGAAGAGGCTGTGGATCACCTAAACCAATAATAATTTGATTGATTGATTCATTTATATTTTCATTCATTTAACAAGTATTATCTGTGCCCACAATGTGACAGGCATTTCCTAGGACCTGAAGATACAGTGATGAGGAATTTAGACAAAGCCCCTACTATGTGAAGGGGAAAGAGAACAGAAATTATAAGCTCATCCCTTAGGAAAGAAAGAAAGTAAAAAGAGAGAGAGTGATAGGATAGGTGGGGCTATTTTACTTAGGCTGTCTCTTCTTTGAGAAGATGGTTAAAGTTGAAATTCTTAGGCAAACATTACTAGACTCTATCTATAATACGATATCCTTTGGGCGTGACCACTGATCTAAGGAGGTGTAGTAGATAGTGTCAGCGCTCTGCCAGTATTCCCTTTTATCCATTTACCGTTTCTGTGCATTCCAACTTGATCTGGAATGGCCAATATCTATAACTTTGGGCTGACGGAACACACTTTGCTGGCTCATCCCACAGACCAGAAGCACCTGGCCATTGATGTCCCTCCAAGGCAACCCTTTATAGCATAGATATGGGGGCATAAATACTCCAACTCTCACTTGTCCCTTGGCCAAGATAACTCTGAGGTATGCATTTTACACCATTTCCCAGATGTACAGCCTTAGTTTCCCACTGTGGCAACTGCTTTTACAATGTATCTCTTACTTGCACCAAGCAGTCAAGCAATCCCTAAGCAGTAGTGTGGTGGTAACTACTAGGTTGGCTTGCTAAATTTCCAGTGATTTGGCTGCATAGGAGAAAATAAGCCCAAATTGATTTAGAGAGTTCATTACTTACACAGACTGCAAAAGCAAAACCAATGTGGTATCAGCTCCCCACATCCCAGGACATTACATGACAATTTAGAACAAGAGTAGCAAGTCACAATGTCACTGAGGAGCCAACTCTAAATTACAGCCAAGCTGTTTTATAGTCTGAAGCTGTACTCAAAGGGAGAGCAAAGTAGGAAGTTTCATGCCTCACCAGAATCAGAGACACAGATGAGAAACTGCTTCATACTAGCCTTCCACAAGGTAGGGTTTCTCCACCAAGGTAGGCACATGGATGCAATGGTCTTGTGATGGTTTTTCACAAGACTGCCTATCTTGTCATGTTCCAGGGTGGATCACAGGATGTCCACTAAGACTTAAGTCAGACTGTAGTTGAGTCTTGCCTGTGTGGCCTATGTGGAGACATCCAAAGTCACCATGGCACCTTGGTGGAGCCATTCCCCTACAATTTGGTAAGTCCCTGCTGTTTTAGTTATATTTATGTGTCAACTTGTCTGGGCTAAGGGATGCCAAGATAGCTGTTAAAACATTATTTCTGGGTATGTCTGTGAGGGCTTTTCCAAAAGTGATTAGCATTTGAATTGGTGGATTGCGTAAGCTGACTGCTCTCCCCTATGTGAGTGAGCATCAACCAATCTGTTGAGAGCTTGAAGACAAGTGCAGGAAAGGTAAATCTGTTCTATTTGAGCTGAGATATTCATCTTTTCCTGCCCTTATGGCAGGAACTTTCTATCTTGCTCTCCCTTTGGATACAGCTGCAGACTATAAAACTACTTGGCTGTAATTTAGAGTTGGCTCCTCAATGATGATGTGACTCACTATTCATATGACATCGATGCTCCTGGTTCTCAGATTCTTGGATTCTCTGGCCTTCACACTTGGATTGGGACTTATGCCATTGGCTCCCATGACCCTCAGTCTTCTAGACTTGGACTGAACTCCACCACTGGCTTTCCTGATTCTCCAGATTGCAGATGACTGTTTATGGACCTTGTTGGTCACTATAATTGTGTGTGCCAATTCCTAAAATAAATCTCCTTTTATCTATATCTATATCATCTATATCTATATCTATCTATATATCTATCATCTATATCTATAATCCATCTCTATCATCTCTAGTTCTAGCTCTAGCTCTATCTGTATCATCTATTTCTGTTTATATTTCTATATCTATATCTACTGTCTGTTTTTTTGAAGAACTCCAATACACCCTCTACCCTCAACTCCACATCAGCTCTTAGCACACCCCCCCCCCCCCCCCGTATTTCTACATCTTCCAAATATCCTTTCTTCTCTCAGTTTTAGTCTTGGGTCAGGGGACCCAACCACAACAAAAAATTACATCTACAACTTATTGGAGGGAAGTGTGCCTCATCTCCCCTGGTTGCTGCTAAGGATAGAGTCCTTGCAATATCCTGAGAATAGGAGTTCTGTGAGACTTGCTTGGGGGAACGAATGATTTTTATTTGCATAGGAATTATACCCCTGGGTTTCCAGAGTCCCACTTCCCCTAGTCCAGTCATAAAAGAAGTATAGGTGGGGTTTAAGTAGAGCTAAAATCAGAGTCAGCATTGAGTTTCCTTTCCATGTTGGAGCTGAGTCCAGTCCAGCATCAGTCTAGTTTAATTTGTTTTTTCCAGGAGCAGTCCATTTGTCCATTGTATGCGGGGTCTGCGTGGCTGTGGCTGTGGCCATCTGGGTGAGCACAAGGGAGCCTAGAGTGAGCCAGGAGCATGAGCAGCAAGAGTCCCAAGAGTCCTAAGAGAGCAAAGCCCTTTGTTTAGGGGATTATGTTGTCTGAAATGTTCACACACTTCCAGTGGCCATGCCCATTTTGACCAACCATCTCTGGCCCCATGTGTGATTGACAAGCAAGTACCTTCCCTATGTCACCCCAGCTTTACTGGGCATGCACTCTTCTTCCCTTCGTTGGATCCCTGGGGAGTGTGAAACTGCAGCGTCCTGGTGAAGCTGCCCAAATGACATGCCTGTAACGTCTGACTTCCCTCTTTGCTCCTTTCCTGTTATTAACAACTAGCTAATTACAACAGTATCACAACCACATTCAAGAGCTGAGTGTGCACAACTGTCAGAAGGATGTTGTTATGGTACCACAGAGGCTGCAAGGTTCACCTTGGTTTCAGCTGTCAAGTGCATATTTGTCTTGGAGAGAATAAACAATATGAACAGTAACTCCATTTCACAAGACATTTATTTTGAGAAAGATATAGTTCTTTTTTCCTGAAAAAAATGCATGACTTTTAAATGGTGACTTTTGGTAGGGAGGTTTAAATATGTGTGGACAAGGGGAGATAGTGTCACTGTTTTAAAAAAGCAGATGTGTGCTGGTATCAGTATAGACATTTATAAAAGGGAAGGGTAGTATGTGCAAAGTTGGAGCAGGGCTCTTGAAAAATCTGTGATAGTAACAGATCTCTTTTTAAACAGAGGGTTTTTTTTCTGTAGCATTGCCAACACCTGCCACACACAGGTGGTTTTGGCAATAGGGAGTTCTTATATATAACTATTATTTTTTAGATCCAAATTTAAGCATACAGATTTTACATCTCCTAAGGGCTCTTGTATTTTAACTTAGGTAGATTTGACTTCCAGGCACCCACCCTTTGCATTTCACTATATTTCTTCCTGCTATCTATGTCTAGAGCAATGATGATGATGATGATGATTATGGCTAACATCTACTGCACATTCACTTTGTGCTGGTAAGATTCCAAATGCTTTATATAGACCAACTCTTTTAATTCTCATACCAACCTATGATGCAGGCTCTATTGTTACCCCATTTTTCATCTTAGGAAACTGGAGAACAGAAAGACTAAGTTACTTGCCTACGATCAAAGATCTAATAAATGGTGAAGACAGTATTTCAATTCACAAAATTTGACACAGGCTTTGATCTTAAACACTAACCTTATATTTCACCAGCTTCTTTTAAGTGATACATTAAGAGTACGGTTTAAAAACTAAATTTGATAGTTGTAGAAAGTCTTTCTCCAGGGTGCATGTGAAAAAGCTTTAAATTTAAGATCTATGTGTAAAGCTTGAAAGGCAAGATCGTTTAAAACAGCTTTGCTTAGTATATGTTAATATCTACACGCAGAAGTCGTATTACTTGAGAACTGACTTCAAATGGTAGGACCTGAATTAGTGCTGACAAAATTCTATTATAATGATTGAAAACAATGAAAACTAATTTAAAAACACACCATTTCTTTTGTGATAAAAAAAGAATTACTAAAAACTTAACTGTTTTTAATTCAACATGTATTTATCTATTTTCCTCACATTGATAATAACTCAGTGTTTAATCACTTCCTAATATCTGTTTGAACTCAAAGTTGTTAATTATAAAATTATTAGTTAAAATCAATTTTTTGGTCTGACTTTGGTAAGATTAAGATTACTGATTACTGATTTAAATGGATGGACCCTTTGTTATAAGGGCAGATTTCTGCATATAAATCCCTAAACATCAACTCAAATAATGGCCATGTTTCAGGTCTGGGTAGGGGGTTAGAGGAGGAAGGCCAGCATACAGTCATTAAATTATGATAATACAGATACTATGGATATGGTTAATATAGATAATAAAGAGAAAAAGTTTAGCTACATGTCAGTTTTCCTGAACCCAGTAACCTGAACTTAGAAACACCGTCCTTGAAACCACAGAAAGGTGACTTGCAGCCGATCCTCATGGTGCCAGTGTGCAAGATTTAGGGCTGAACGTTAGCTTAACCAGTTTTCTTGGATCCACTTTAATACCTGTGATCCTTAGGAACCCTATTTCCTGGTAAGCAACATATAGATGGGTTGAGACACATTGAAACAATTATATTTGTACCACTTAATTCATCATAAAAATAGAGTAATATTAGAAGGAAGAAGCAGATGGGCTGAGTCCAACTCATGGTAAAATTAATAGAAAGTCAGTGGGATAGACCTGGAAAAAGATCTTTGAGATTGTGACTACTGACTAGTGACAATTATTAGAGTTAACGTTACTTAATAGGGATAGACATACAATAAATGATCAGTTTGACATTCCTCTTCTGACTCAATAATAATTTTTCTCTATGGCTGCCTGTTGATTCTCTCATAAAATATAGACAGAATTTTGTATCAACAGTTTTTCTAGAGCAAGCAACAGAAATAAATTCCAGCTAATTTTAGTAGGATAGACATTGATTAGTGAGATATTAGGGAGCTCCCAGCACAGTGGGAGACTGGAGAACCAGGCTAAGTGCTTAAAAGTAGGACTTATACCCAAACCACACTTTAGCACTGGCCTGATGATGAAACTGTTGCTGCCTTCATTGAGTACCAGCTGCCACAGTTTGGACACTGCCAACTTCTCAACCTTATAGCAACTGCTAATGCTGCCAACTAGAGAGACCAGCTTCTGAATTAAAGTCTAATGTGGATGCATGGGATCAGCAGAGTCCAGGTTCATCTGTACTCTCCATTTTCAAGGGGGACTGGGAAGTGAATGTCTTATATTTTCCCACTTCTGGCATGGGAGTCCATTTCTCCTGCTCTGAAGACTTATAAAGTGTGGAATTGCTCCACATAGGAAGGGTGCTGAGATGCTAAGTGGATAAAAAGAATGATGATTATCTAGTCCATGGTGTCTTTATGTAAAGCCCTTTTGCAGAGCTCTGGCCTCCAGCCTTGTCAAAAAGCCAAATTAAGTAGTCTCTGAATTTGCTCCAAGGATTCTGACTGATAGGATAGCTGTTTTTAGGTAATGGATCTCTCAGACATACTGACATTATCTTGAATGAAAATTTCCTACACTTATTCATAGAGAGGTGAATATCAGTAACTATAAATATAAAGAGAAGTCGATAATAGTATGTTTGACACTAGTACTTGATGCCAGTACGAACACAAAGAACTACCAAATGCTAAGGCTAGTTTTTTATAAAGAAAAGAGGTGATACTTCTTTCTTGTAGATTTATTCATAGTCCAGTGCTGAATTCTCTAGCTTTTTTAAAAAGTTGTATTTCTAAAATGTTTTCAAAGCAATAAGAAGAAAATAATATATTTGGTTGACCAATGCATTAAATTTTCTTTTTAGATGGAATATACCTGATTTGCAAAAAAATTTTTGTCATGAACAATGAGTTTTCATTGATTATAAAGTCCAAAATTATATAAACATAGTCTCAAATTTATTCTCTACCTGAAAGCAATAATTTCTTTAAGTGGTATGTGTCCATAATATTGACATAGGAAAACTGCCCATTCAACAAAGTTTGTGCAAAATGGTAGTTGGGTTTCAATTGGTGATGCTTCTGTAATTTCTTTTGTATGCTTTATTAAATGCAGTTCACATACAACAAGCTTGTGAAGACAACATCTTGGTGAGGAGAGACTATAGAGTTTAGAATCTGATTTGTTGTCCAACCCTGGATCTTCTTCTTAACACCTTCCTTACTTAATTTATTTAACCTCTTTAAGTCTGGTTTCTTGCCTGTAAAAGTGAGAATGGGCTGAATGTTGTGTCCTCTCAAAATTTACATGTTGAAACTCTAACCCTCAATGTGATGGTATTAGGGGGTGAGGCCTTTGGATGTGATTGGGTCATGGAGGTGGAGCCCTAATGAGTAGGATTGGAGTCTTTACAAAAGAGACTCCAGAGAGCTCTCTCATTCCTCCCATCATGTGAGTACACAGTGAAAAGACATTGGTCTCTGAACCAGAAAGCAGGCCCTCACCAGGCATTGAATCTCTCAATGCCTTGATCTTGGACTTCCCAGCTTCCAGAACTATGAGAAATAAGTTTCTATTGTCTATAAGTCACCCATGCTGGAGTATTCTGTTATAGAATCCCAAATGAACTGAGAAAAATATATTTCCTAAAGGACTGTTGTGGGGACTAAATGAGAAAATTAATGCAAAAGCACATTGCATTGGCATGGACACTTGGTAGTCTCAATAATTTTTTAGATGGGGATACTTTAATGCAAACAAGGGGTAAGAAATAATATGAAAACACTTTTAAGATGCTATTATACAGACTTTCTTTTCCCTATAAGGGATGAAGAAACATTGCTTGGAGATTTCAAATTCTTTATAAGGGTGTCTTAGGCATTTTCTTTAAAATGACATTAGGATGTAACATCAGAGTCACTGCCAAGAAATGGAGCTAAGATTGAATAAGCTATGCTGAGGCAGGTGACCATGGGGCTAGAAACGGTTAGTGGTAAACAGTATAATTATCACAATTGCCAAATAATTATCTGAAACTCAAGTAGCCAGGCCAATGGAATTCCTGTGACTTTGTGTGGCACTGATCCGATCCATATGTCTTAATTCTCATATCAGAAATTTGGTAAGCAGAGAAGTTCACTAGGTCCTGTAGAAAATGATACTATTTAATAACTTCACAAGAGGCAGCAGATAGGAAGATGAAAAAGACTTGTGTGTGCGCGCACGTGTGTATGTGTCTGTGTGCCCATGTGTGTGTATGTGTGTGTGAGAGACAGAGAGACAGAGAGACAGAGAGAGGAAGACAAGAGATGGTAAGACATTGACCTTCACATTAGGAGCTTGACTTATAAAGCTCTCTCCCACTTCCTAGCTGGATATGGTATTTTACCGTTTTCATGATAATTATTAAAGAGGCAATAAAATAATACTTTTCAGGAACATCGCATTAAGGATGAACTGTATTCAGGCACCTGAGAGCGCTTAGGGCAGGCAGGCCGGGTACAGACTGGGTGTTCAATAAATGTAGTTTCTTGAAATGCCATATCAGTATATATATAGTTGTCATGTATCCCTTCTGATTGACCCATGCCTGTGATGGACAGGGGGCTCCGAAGTTTATATCACCTGATTATTGAAATAAATTTTAGCACTTCGCTGTATTTTTATTTCCAAGAGTCAATGCATCCCAAAAGATGTTCAGAGTCAGTGCCAAAGGTCAAGGAATGTTTTCTAGACACAGACCAGTTGGTTTCCCCGACAGGCTGCGTCCGCTCCCCTTTTGCCCTCCCCACAGAACGTTGGTCGGATGCCTTGTGCTCCTGTCACCGGGCTCTTTCTGAAGACCCCGCAGCTGCTCCCCCAGGGGCTCCGCTGCATGCACTGTTTCTCCGCCTGACCCGCTGTGACACGCGGTGGCATTATTTATGAGCACTGTGCTTCACCACGTGGAGAGCAAGAGGGCCCTGACATTCATTCCCCCGCTGGCAGGAGTCCGTAGGAAGGAAAGATGGCCCAAATAAATTACTCAGTGGAATGAAAATCAATGACACCTTTTGTCAAATGCCGTTAGCTCGGGCCTCCACGTGTCAGGAGGAAGACAACTAAAACATTGGCCCACTCAAGCGAAGGGCGACAAATGCTTTTTCCAGGGCACCAAGGCCAAGGCCAAGTTAAATAAAACCAGGGGTAAGGTGCTGACTGCAGTTGAAGTCCTGCAATTCCTTCGATTATTTGCATGGATGAGCCCAATAAGAACTCAGCTCCTGATGACCGAGCCTGTTAGTCAGGCTGTTTGCTCTTGGAGGTGACAGGTAGAAAGCTGATGAAGTCTAAGAAATTAAGAACACTGCTAAAGTGATTTTGTCCATCTGTGGTGGAGTTTTGAGGGAGAGAACATCTTCTGTGATGCATGATAGCTTCTTACTTTCCGTTTTTCTCTATAGATATTTATTTGCTTATTACGGAATAGAAACCTAGTTAGAAAATATAGTTATTTTAAAAATAGACCTGAAGATTCTCTATAATGCCAAAACTCACAGTCAATCATTGCCAATGCCTCAAGCAAACAGGAGTGGAAAATGTTTAGTTCCCACTTTTTTCCTGCGAGATTTTGAAATACAACTTCAAAGTATTAATTATAGTCAAGTTTGACGAAACCAAAAGGCAAACTATTGTGTTGATTTAATTTCATAAGGGACTAAGGTTTCAGTGAGAATTTAATTAATTTTCTTTCTTCTGCAGGTTAAATTACTGTAGGTATACAGTGCATTCAGGTAACATGGACCTATTTTTTTTTTCTCTCCTTGAATGACTTTTACAAAGTTGCCTCAGAGAATTTCCCAACTGAGAAATAGAGATGTGGGTTGGTTCTCTTTCTAAACAGAGTGCTTCTAAATACAGAAATTGTGGATGGAGCTACACATGGGAAATCATTCAAAAGTGCACTCTTGACCATGAGTGGGTCAGGGGCATCTTCGTAAGGAAGGTAGCACGTTATGCTTATTTCCTATTGTCACTGTTAATTCTTTGTTACCTTAGGCAAGTCATCTGGGAGCAGAAATTTAATAATAAAAAGAACGATGGACCTAGAAGGTATTGTGCTGGGAGAAATAAGTTGGACAGAGAAAGACAAATGCCAGATGATTTCTCCTACATGTGGAATCTAAGAAACAAAATAAACAAGCAGAACAGAAGCAGACTCATAGATACAGAGAACATTTTGACAGTTACCAGATGGGAGAGGGGCTGGGGCCTGGATGAAAAAGTGGAAGGGATTAAGTACAAATTGGCTGTTACAGAATAGTCCTGGGGATGTGAAGCACAGCATAGGGAATGTAGTCAATACTATTGTGATACTTATCCACTGCATCAGGTGGGTACTAGATTTATTGGGGTGATCACTTCATAAGTTATACAAATATCTAATCACTGGGTTGTACACCTGAAACTAATATAATTTTGTATATCAACTGTAATTGAAAAATTTGAAAAATATATTTTTTAAAAGTGCCTAATAGCTTTCCCCCCCAAAATAAAAAGAGGCACGTATCCTTCCTTTCCTAAGCTGGCCAAGGGCACATTTCACTGCTTGATTTACTGTACCTGCTAAAAACATCCAAACTCTGTGCTCCTGCCCAATTTACATGGTTCTGGGAACCAGAGTTTTAAAGAATCTATTTGCTATGTTCACTTTAATTTTTGCTTGATATTTTGTAACCCAAACTTATGCAGTTATAATTTTAAATAAAACTAAATTTTTAAAATACATTTCATGTATTGATAGATGATATTGTTTGTATCATAATGCATTATGTTGGGGTGTATATAGTCCTGGTCCTTAAGAGTGTCCTATTTTATTCACTTCACATGATTTGAATTCCCTAAAATTAATCAGAAAATATTTGCTGTGCATTGTTTATGGAAAGAGGATCCAAACTTTCTTTGGTTTCTCAAAACACAGTATGATCCCTGCTCTCCTGCTTTAGAACCATTGCTTTTCTACATCTCTTTCTGGACAGTCCATTCTTTCCACAGTCTCAGTGAACAACTGATGTCTATGACTCTCAAATTTATGTCTTACGATTTTTCTTCCGAGCTCCAGACCTTTATATAAAAGACATTTATATCAGCAGGCTCAAAGCTAAAGCTGTTTTTGCCTCTCCCTCATCTACCCTCCCCCCAAACACCGTCACACTTGTAACCCAAGCAAAACTCTGGGCTCTTCCTTGTTGCCGGCCCTATGCCCCGTTCCCGCTTCCCTGGAGCCCGCTTTCCGACCCAGCCCCTCGCCTTTCTGTTTCCCTTCCCTGCCGCCTTTGTTCCCATAAACTGTCATGTAGCCCAGCGATCCCCAAAGAGGGTTCCGCACGCGCTTGAGGATGGCCCGGGAGAGGCAGAGAGAACAGTTCAGCAGGTCTATGCCCGCGTGGTTTTGTGCCCTTTTAAATTTCTACGTGAACTTTACATAATATTTGCACGAATCTGTCAATACCTGTTGTGACATCCGCCCATGAGAGAGGGCGCCTGTTCAGTTTCCTGCCAAGGCGTGGGGGGTGCTGATGGCTGCTGGGCCTTCTGCCCTTTGCCCTGTCCCTGCCTTTACTACATTCTCTCATTCACTTTGCAGTTATTAAAATACTTCCCGTCCAGTCGGATGGGATCGGACTTTATTTTTGACAAGACAAACTGGACCCTTCATTATCTACTCTTAACATTCTCTCCCGGCTCACCCCGTCACCACTGTCCCTGTCGCCTGTCCTCTGCCCGGGCAGGGGAGAGCCCCAGGGCCCCTCCAGCTGTTCCCGCCGCTCTCTGTTCTCCCCAGGGGCAGAGTCCCCTGCGTGTCACCTGCAACCCCTGCTCCTCAGAGCCTGGCTGAAGTGATACCTCCGAGCGGTGCCAGTCGTGTCCTTTCCTGTCTACAAAAGCAGTTTGCCCGCAGCGCTGCTATAGCATGAGTTGGGTTTCATTTTCGGTGTCCGGCCAACAGTTTCTCTTCCTCTAGACTGTTCTCTAGATCCAGCCTTATGCATCTTTATACTCTTCAACACTCTTAGTTTACATACATTATTTTAGTGGGAAAAAATAAGAGCTATAGTATCCGAGTATTTTTTAAAATTTTATATTATTTTGATATATCAGCTAAGCCTTAGACGAGATCAGATTTTATGTTAAGATGAATGAAATGAGCCAGTGGTGCCATCTTAAAACAAGATCTCTTTTTCAGGATAGTAATGAGTCGGGCTTTTCTATTTTAGGGCTACTTTAGAAGAACGTGGTCTTTTACCTCTTGATAAGTGGACCTTTTCACAGAGATGCCTACTTATGTACAATAAACCATGTTTGATATTTTAATTTTATTTTACTGTGGAGAAAACATTTAACATGAGACCTACTCTGGACACCTTTTTAAGTGTACAACACACGATCGTTGACTGTAGGTACAAGATTGTGCTGCAGATCTCTAAAGCCCATTCACCTTGCTTAACTGAAATTTTATGCGCATTGATTGATTAGTATCTCACATTACTTCCCCTTTCCTACCCTAGACCCTGGCAATCGCTCTTTGATTCTATGAATTTGACTATTTTCGAAAGCTCACAGAAGTGGAATCATGTGATATTTGTCTTTCTGTAACAGGCTTATTTCACTTAGCAGAATGTCCTCAAAGATCATCTTTGTTGTCACGTATTGTAGAATGTTCTTCTTTTAAAGGATGGATAGTATTCTATTGTATGAACATTCTACATTTTATTTATCCATTCGTCTACTGGTGGATATTTAGGTTATTTCCATGTTCTGGTTGTTATGGATAGTACTGCAGCGAGTATAGGCCTGCTAATATCTCTTTGAGATCCTGATTTCAGTTCTTTTCATAAATACTGAGAAATGGAATTGTGGGGTCACATGGCAATTCTATTTTTAAGTTTCTGAGCACATTATACTGTTTTCTCTAGTGGCAGCACCATTTTGCATTCCCACCAACTGCGCAAGGGTTCCAATTTCTCTATATCCTCGCCAATACATATTGGTTTTTGTTTATGTCTTAAAACTATATGAGGAATTCCTACAATCTAATACTAAAAACTAATAACAGTTATTTTAAAAGTATGATATTTAAGCAAACAATGATACTGTTCCCCATTGTACCAAGACTCAGTTGGGAAACAAGAAGTGGACCAAAGAGGTAAACTGAGGGATTCTCACTTTTCCAAATACACTGACAGTAAAGAAGTTCCTATAGGTACAGATCATTGTTCGAAAGCCATGAGTTCTCAGATTACTTGGTCTTTTTCTCTCCAACCAGAATAGATTCAGCTGTATGTTGGCAATCCCCAAAAATGTAGTGGAACGAGATGTATGTTCTGTTTCCTTAGGATGTCCCCAGCACTGAGTGTTGTAGGGCTAGATCTGTGTAGAAAAGAGTCACCAGTATATCCAAGGAGATCAAGGATGATCGAGCAGTCATAAAACTCTTCGTTTACTTTAAAACGTAGGGCTAAAAGTTATTTACCCACTTAACCTTTCAATTTCAGCAGCAGTATTGAAAATACTCTCAGTAGATTGTATCAGCAAGCTTTACATCTGTAGTCTGTAGGTACAAGCACTGTGAGAAATGGTCTTATAGCCAGAGAAAGTCTGACCACAAAGTATTATTTGCTTGGAATGTACTAGTACTTGGTCCCAGGGTAGGGAATATACAAAGAATAATCCAGGAATTACTAAAAAATAAACATTTTGGTTTGTCTCGCCCAGCAAAATTTTTCTTGAAAGATGAGGGGGCGGGTATTAGTTTGCATTTTAAATGTCTTAAATCTATATTGTAATTTCATAATATCTCAGTTTCCTGTTTTCTCACTTTCTGTGCATCACTGTACCTCACATATTCTTTACCTTTTCTAATAGACAAGGCATTTTATTATGGGAAGCTATTCTTTTTGGTAATAAAGGTATTACTATTTTAAATCATATGTTCTTAGGATTCACTAAGATTTTTTACTTTTTAATATACTTTAATTTTTATAATAAAGGACTTAAGTGCATTTGCTAAAGTTTCAGCCAATAGTCATTTCTTACTCTGAAGCATTTCCTGAACTCTAAGGCACAGGTAATTATTCTAAATATGATCTTTCAGAACTTTATAAATATGTCTGTTAGGACACTCGCTACCTCCATTATAGTTATTTTTATGTTTGACATCACAATCCTAGTATAATCTTCATAAAGATAGATAATATATTTTATTTATTTCTGTATTTTTCTCAGTGTCTGACACCCCGTATGAGTTCAATAAATATTTATTGAACAAATAAATAGATAATTAAATATATAAGCATGAAAATATGATTTCTGTGTTTCCCAGTGCATCATAAACAGTATCATGAACATTAAAAACACTCAATAAATATGAGAAATTATTTAGATATTTCATGGGTAAGCCTTAACTTTTATTGATTGAAACCCTACTTGCAATGATTGTTCCTGGATCTTCTTATTTGTAGGCAGAGGGAGACAATAAAAAAAGCATTGAACTAAGAATCTATTTTTAGCTCTTGTCCTAGAATTTTGTGTGTGTGTGTATGATTTTGGGCAATTCACTTTTACTTGTACAACCCTCAGGACCCTCGTGTGTAAAATGAATATAAGACCTGCTCTGCACTCTTCCTGCACTGTGCTGAGAATGAAATGGGATACCCTCTTTTGTAAATAGAGGAGCCTTGTACATATGTATAAAGATAAATTAGCATATTGCGCCTGCAATTTTGTTCCCCCCAAATTAACTATCTTTATTAAAAAAATTATTTGAAGGACATTTTTTTTTGGTGAGTGTGTGGTGGTCAAACCAGTTAGGCATATAGAAAAAACTTTTGTATAAGGTCTGAAAGTTCATGTTGTTTAATATTATCTTAAATATTTTAAGACTTAAAGAAAAAAAATATATGCTAAAAATTAACATTCTAATCTATGGTAAATTATGCATTTCAGAAAAATGTTATAAAAATTAGATGTGTCTCACCCTGGCCAGGGTGGCTCAGTTGGTTAGAGCATTGTCCTGTGCACCAAAAAGTTGCCGGTTCTCTTCTGGTCAGGGCACATGGCTAGGTTGCGGGGTCCATCCCCTGGGAGTGTGTTTCTCTCTCACATCAATGTTTCTCTCTCTCTGTCTCTTTCTGTCTCCCTCTCCCCCTTTTCTTCTCTCCAAAAGTCAGTAAAACATATCTTTGGGTGAGGAATAGAAAAAGAATTAGATGTGTCTGAGCATTTGCTTTCCAGCCACAAGTGATAATTAGGGGTCCTTATATATTTTATTTTATTTTTTACTGGAAGAAAATAACATTCCGAAATTTCAGATTCATAGCAATATGGAAGGTAATTAGGTTTTTGGCAAAACAAACAACAAACTCCTGGTCCAGCATTTGATGGTGTAGGAATTTCCCAGCTTCTTTGGCAACTTTTACCCTTTATAGGAATTTTGCATGTTCATATTTGAAGTTGTATTCAATTCATGAAAGCAACTGTCAATAAATGTAGTAAATTATATTTATCAAGTATCTCAATATTAAAATTTAATTAAAATTTAAATAAAATTAACACAAAATTTGAAGCAGACATCTAAGTGTATGTTTTCCGAAGGAGTATCTGAAAGGCCAGGTATGAAGGCAAGAGTATTTAAAGACTCATCAGCAACCTGCTTCAATGTCTGCATTTGTACATTCTTTAATTTAGGTTAAGATTTGACACAACTACTCTTGAACTGGCTGTTAAATGAGTCTCAATTCATTATTAAAAATGATATTTGAAGATTAGCTGTTAGCAATGTTGATGAAACATACCCTATATTCAAATAGATATTTTCCCCAAATATGTTTACATATGTACTTAGTAAAAGCTCCCATATTCTTAGAAAGGTCATATATAAGGAAATTTGTTGCTATAATAGAAAGCATTATAGTAGCAATTATAAAGTATGCTTTTGAAAAGAATTAGTATTTAAACTAGTGTTTAAGTATTCAGTAATATTTTAGTTAGTTTCGGGGGGTATATGGCAATTCTAATAAATGCCAACTTGAGCAGTCAGTATTTATTGGACACCTATGGGATGCTACCATGTTAAAGGCATACTGAAAATATCATGGAGGATTCAAGCATGTAAAATGTATTTTATTTGCTTTCAAAATGCTTACACTAAAATAGGAGGAATGCAAAGTAGAAAGTAATAAGAGCCAAAATAAGCCAGCTAAAATGCTAAGGTTATTTAGAAAAATGTAGAATTATATCTGACTGTAGTGACTTAAAGTGAGTCTATAAAAGAGCATTGTAACTAGTCTTTACAGGATAAAACATCAGAACATATGGAAATTAGAGAGGAAAACCAGATGCAGAGTAGTTTGAACAAGTTAAAGCAATATATAAAGATAAATTTATAGCCCAGGCCAGTTTGTTCAGTTAGAGTGTCGGGCGGCAAACTGAAGGATCCTGGGTTCGATTCTGGCCAAGGGCATGTACCTCGGTTGCAGTCTCAGTCCCCAGCCCTGGTTGGGGTGAGTGTGGTACGCAACCAATTGATGTCTCTCTCACATCGATGTTTCTCTCTCCCTACCACTCTCTGAAAAGCAATGGAAAAAATATCCTTGGGTGAGGATTGAAAAAAAAAAAGATAAATTTATAAAATGAATTAACGGAGAAATAATTAATTAAAAGCAGAAGGAATCTTCCCCTTAGCAAAAGATTTATGATAGGTTTTTTTAAAAAGCATCCAGGTAGGCTTAAAAACTTTATCAATTTATAAGGCATAGGTACTTCAAGGCCATTTATTTTGCAAAATGAGGACAGCTATACAATTAACATTAAAGAAACTATACCACCCACTTCTTCCATTTAGTTTGGGTTTATGAAAATATAATTTTCTTTCAATGCTCTTTACTGAATAGCCTCATCCAGTGTTATTTTTAGCAAAACCTAGAATCTAAATCACAAAAGTGAAGAGAAAGGGTAAAATTTGAAAATGTATGAAAATGGGAGGAAATTGACAGAAAAGGAACACCGATGATAATAATATCAACTACGTGCCTTTTAGTTTCAGAGAGATCTGTGTAGTGAAAGGAGCATAGATTTGAAGTGAGACGGCCGGTTCCCACCGTTTATTCCTGCAGTTACCCTGCGGCCTCAGGTAACTTCCTTGAATGGCCCAAGCTTCAGTTCCCTCAGCTGAAGACAGAAATCTCAGTGCCTGCTTGGAAGACAGAGTGTTAACAGCACACAAGTAAAACAGCCCACGAGAGAGGCCACGGGGTGCTCATTCCCTCGTGGGCTCTTCACGCACAGTACCTCCTGACCTGTGGAGTGGGCACCCGTCAGCTCCTCTGCATTTATTTTAGCTCCCTCTCCATGGGGGATGCGGAATGAACAAAAGGTGAACCTCCTCAGCTTTCGGAGCGGGGAGAGTCGCTTAAACTGGCCAATATTATAACGTCCAGGGTGAAAAAACTCAGCAAAATCTCTTTTTATATATTTTTTTCAGTTTTTAAAAAATTAAATGGGTCATTTAGAATGTATTAACTCTTGAAAGAAAAACATTTCATCTGAAATTCAGCATTTCATTTCCACGTCTATTTTAATTCTTAAACTTCAAGAGAATAAATTCTCTCCTTTTTATTTAATAAAGTATAGTATTATATTTTAATTTGAATGCAACTATTTCCCTGTAGCTTCTGTATATAGATTTGATGCAAAGATAGAAAAATTATAGCCTAAACATTCTCTTTCTTTAACATAGACCCAACCCTCACACCTCCATCCCCACCCCCTCACCACCCCCACATAAGAGAGAGAGAGAGAGAAGAGGAGGGGGCAGGGAGGGGAGGAAGGAGCAGAATTAAAATTGAGGATAAGTTAAGGCTTTTTAATACTTATACCATCAGCTCCTTCTTACTCTGTGGTAATTTAGTTTGAATTCTCTCTACGTGTGTGCGTGTGAGTGTGTACACATATAGATGCATATAATTTAAATTTTAAATCTGGATTTGTGTTTACAGCCTTTATCTATACAACGTTATACATACTGGAAGGCAGGACATATATTTTAGACTAATTTATTTTAGAGTACCTTTATTCAACATAGCAGTTTTATTAAATACCTTCATTTTGAAATATTACTGAATTATTCTGTAATCTACAATTCTCAGGTGAAGAGACAAAAATCCCATAAAGCCGAGGAGACGGGAATCTAATTCCACAGAACAAAATGTGCTTTTAATAAACTGTGACAAGATAGGGAAGAGGAAAACAAAGGTTTAGGAGGCAAAAGATCTGAGTCTCAGACTAATGAAAACATTCAATCCACATGTCACAAACAAAAGAGGAAGGCGTATGGCCAGTGAGCCCTGACCTTCAAGGACACGTCTTCTCTATGCCTCAGCCACCAACCTAGAACAGCAACGGATCCCCGGTAAACATTTATCTTACAAAGAAATGCTGTAAGTGGTTTAAAAAAGAGCCTTCAATGCAACCCCACAATGAAACCAGCGTGGCTAGAGGAATATGCTTCGCACAATGCAAATACAGTGCCTGGTGAATTTTAAGTCCCATCTCTGCACATGCAGGCAAGTGCAGACAGCAGAGAGAGGCTTGATGGTGGGCTGCTCCAGTTTTCCAAACTCTGCTGCTATTGCAACTTAAATTGCAAAATAATAATTGCAGCTATAAATAACGTTTATAAATAATGTTTACCTATTATAGAAAAATTACCAAAAAATAAAATTAAGGAAAAAAGGATTTGCATACTGAAATAATCACTGTTAATATTTTTGTGCATTCACTTAGTATTGTTCTTATTTTGCTAGAATTTTGTGAATAATTAAGATAATACTTTTATCTAATTTGTAGTCTTTTCTTTTTTCTGAATATATAAGTTTTCAATCACATTTAGAAATTATAATTTTCTTGGTATTCTAATAGGTCTATAAACCTTAGTATCTAAATATACCTTAATTGTGGACAATTTAATTTAAACAATTTTTTCTAAATAATGTTGCAGTAAATATCTTTGTCTATGCAACATTTTCTGTTTCTCACTGTATTTTCTTTGTATAAATTCTACAAATGTAATTTTTGAGACCAAAGGTAAGAACTCTGGCTTATATTACCAATTGCTTTCCAAAGGTTTGCACCAATTTATACAGCATTGCATGGGGGTCATCCTTACTCTATGTTTGAGCTAATATTGGTTATAATTTTGAATTTTTTTATATGTTATACTTTGAAAGTCCCTCTTTATTCAATTTTTGCTTATCATTCATTATAATGATATTGAAAATTTTATATGTATAATTTTTTTTTCATATTGTCAACTATTTTCTTTTGACAATTTACTCTTTTTATCTGTTGTGCTTTTTGTATAGAAGGCTCATGACTTTTGTCACTCACATTTTTTACTTTACTTATTACTATTTCTTTCTCTGATGTTAAGTATGTTATTCTAGCCATGCAAATATTTATTATTTCTTTGTTGTCTAGATTCCTTTTCAGCTGCTAAAAATTGAGAGTGTTCTACTTAAGTTTCCATCCACAGGTGTGTTTCTATTTTTCCTAGCATTGGTAATAATGCTGCTGCTGATGAATGGATGTATGTAGTGCTCTGTGTGTTTGACACTGTTTGAATGCTTATTATATTGTATAATTTGATCCTCACAAAAATCCAGTGAGAAAGGTTCTACTATTAAATCCACTTTTCAGATGAGGAAATAGAGGCACAGTGTTACTCACCAGAATTTCAACCCAGGCAATATGGCCCCAGAGTCCATGTTTTTGGGTATGGCATTTTATTTTATTTTTTAATTTAATTTAATTTAATTTAATTTAATTTAATTTAATTTAATTTTATTTTATTTTATTTTATTTTATTTTTTAAAATATACCTTTATTGATTTCAGAGAGAAGAAAGGAGAGGGAGAGAGAGAGAGAGAAACATCAATGATGAGAGAGTCATTGATCAAGCCCACAACCCAGGCATGTGCCCTGACCGGGAATCGAACCCCGATCGCCTGGATCCTACGTCAACGCTCAACCGCTGAGCCACGCCCGGCCGGGCGTATGGCATTTTAATACTACTGTATTTAGTGCCTAAAGGTTTATGATCAGTCCATTACATGTGGAATCTTTAATCAGTTTGACTCTATACTGTTCTACCTTTGCAACCAGTTTAGGGCAATCAAACAGGCTAAAATCTGAAGTGCTAAGTACATATTTCATTTTCTCTAATCATTGACTTTAGCCATGCTCTATTGAATCTCCACTTTTCTTTTCTTGCTGACACTTAACATTGTTGTCTCAAATAGATCTGATGGTAGTCCCAGAAAGATTACTTCTGGTCATTGTGATATTAAAAAGCCCACCCACTGCACAGGTTGTTTATGAGAGAGGAGTACTAGCCAGATTCTTCCAAATCTGCCTCCTCTCTCTATTGCCCTCTGGCAGCGCATCCCACTGTCTCTCGCTGCTGAGCCCTGCAGCCCCGCAGGTGGCTCAGTCTGTGCTTCCTTCTGCGGTGCCCACTGGACTTGCTGGAAACCCAGCCATTCTCTGACCTCACACCAGGCGGGTGTGCAGGGCCGCTCTGCTGCGTCTTCCTGCTCTGCTCTTTTCCTCCAGTTTTCTTTCAGTCAAGTTCTCCCTCCCTTGTTCTGTCTCTGTCTCTGTCTCTTGCTCTCTCCCTCTCCTTCCCTCCCTTCCTCTCTGGCTTTTGTTATCCGGATGGGACGGATGGGGCTGGGGAAGGGTCTGGTTTGGGTGATGGTTGAGGGCATCAAATCAGTTTCACTGCCTCTCATGAGCCCTGGAAATAATGTCTGGCTGCTGCTATTGACCTTGCTCTTTGGGAACGTGACAGAGGTGTTATTTTTCTGCTTAGCTTTCAGTTCTCATTGTCAGTTTAAGGTTAAGCAGGGAAGTCCTGTTACACATTTACTCATTTTTGCCTGAAGCCTATTTTGGTTTTAGTTTTACCAGCCCCATATACTTTAATTTTTAAAATTTTTATTATTATTTTTTAATCCTCACCTAAGGATATTTTTTTCTATTGCTTTTCAGAGAGTAGAAGGGAGGGAGGGAGGGAGGGAGGGAGGGAGGGAGGGAGGGAGGGAGGGAGGGAAGGAGACATCAATGTGAGAGAGACATGTCAATTGGCTGCCTCGCGCACACATCCAATTGGTATATGCCCAAATTTTACTTTACTTTTTAAAGGTATGTTTCTTATAAACAACATAAAGTTCTGTTTTGTAAGTCTCCCAAAACACTTTGCCTTTTATGGCTCAACAAGTTAAATGACATGCCCAGGCTCAACCATTAGTGAGAAATTAGAATTCTATTCTAGGCATGTCTGCCTAGAAAGACCATTCATTTAATCACTGTATTTCTTATTTTTCTCCAGTAATGTGGAAAATATCCTCTTGATCTCAGTTCTACTGATTATTACAATGATTTTCAAAATTCACTGCTGAAGCTTTAATTGTCTCATCGGAGGATAATACCATAAGTTTTGATTAGATGAGAATACTAATATACTTAATTTCCTGCCCATTCTGCCCACACTGTCCCCAGTCTCTCTTGATCTTTGCTTTTCTAATTGGCTTAGTGCTTAAACTCATGAATCTTGGAGTCAAAGAGGCTTCAGTTTAAATCTCGGATCTGACACAGTGTCATCTGCAAAATGAGGATTAAAGACCTGAACCACCAAAGTAGAAATTACAGTGTGAGTCTTGTATTGGTCAATTGATGGAATTTCAACACTTTTGCCATGCCTGGAAAGCTGGTGACACAAGCCCAATGGAAGTCCGCTTGCATGTCGAGGCTGAAGGTGCTTCTGGGAAAGACCTTGACCTGCACCGCTGGGGTTTACCCCTACCTGGGTATCTACAGTGATATTTGTAATTAGCGACTAAGTCTAGCAAATTTTTATCTACACGCATGGGACATGTTGTTTACCTCTTTGGTGAACAGCTGAATTTGACCTAAAATAAGGCCCAAAGATTGTGCTGTTGGGCGTAGCTTGGGGCTCTGACCTGTATCTGTTTTCAGCTCAGTCTCCTGAGAATATTTGCCCCTGGAGAAAGGGCTGAAAGTAAATACAACCCGAGGAGCTGTTTTTGGAAACTGAATTTTGGAGCACCATGAACACTGTTTTTGAGCTCTTAAAATACATGTATGAGGGTGCTAGAGGAGCAAGAACGGCTTGTCCCTTCCCTCTGGGCCCCGTTTGCTCCACACGCCGGGGCTTGGCGCCGTGGCCCTGAAGAGCAGCTTTGCCAGCAGGGAGCGCGGCTTTCCCCAGGCGGGCAGTGTGGTGGTGGGGACTGAGGAAGGAGGGGAGCCCGAGGGAACAGTATGGCAGAGAACTAGCTGCAAGTACCCTGCTGGCTGCCAGGTGCCAGTTTGCCAAATGCAGCAGCGGTGGCACCTACATGCTGGCAGCTGCCAGGGTAGAGAGGCTGGTGTCCTCCAGGGAAACGGTGACGCGCGGTACCTGGTTTATGAGCGTGGCCTCCTGGTTTCCCCCTCAGGGCTGCTCTAGACACGCTATGAAACGCCTCAGTAAGTGGCAACGCCCTCCTGCCAGTGCTTGACCCCAAATTTCTGGGTCGTCCTTGACTTTTCCCTCTTTTCTCGCCCCACACCTGATTCTTTGACTCCACATTTGAGATGCAACCAGAATCCAGTCATTCTCACCCCCTCCGCGGCTACCACCCCGGTGCTGGCCCCCATCACCCGTCTCACCTGGAGCATCTCGGTAGCCACCACACTGATCTCCCTGTGTTACCCTTGCCCCAGCAGTGGATTTTCAGCACAGCAACCAGAATGAGCCTTTATTTTTATTTTATTAAGGTATAATTGGTAAATGACATTTTGTAAGTTTAAGGTTACATATGTATTGGATATGATTACCACCATAGGGCTAGCTAACATCTCTATCATGTCACATAATTATCATTTCGCTTTTCGTAGCGGGAACAAATAAGATCTAGCCTCTTATAGCTTTGACGTTTATAATACAGTATTGTTGCCTATAATCACTGTGTGTGCATTAGATCTGTAGGACTTATTCATTACCTGTTGCAAGTTTGTACCTTTAAACATCTCCCAAATTATACTCCTACTCCCAGCCCCTTTGTTGCCACCATTTACTTTTTGCTTCTACGAGTTCAGCTTTTTCATGTTCCACAGGTAAGTGATATTGGACAGTATTTGTCTTTCTCTGGTGACATATCTCACTTAGCATAATACCTCAAGGTTCAACCATGTCGCAAATGGTAAGACTTTCCACTTTCTCACGGCTGAACCCTGTTCTATGGTGTGTGTGTGTGCGTGTGCATGTGTGTGTCCGTGTGTGTGTGTGTACCACACCTGCTTTATCCACTCATCTATTGACGGGCACTCAGGTCATTTACATGTCTTGGCTGTAGTGGTCAATGTGCTATAAGCATGGACTGTACATATTTCTTCAATGTCCTGTTTCATTTTCCTTTGGACATAATGTAGGAGTGGGATTGCTATTTCATATGGTAGTTCTATTTTTAATTTTTTGAGGAAGCGCCATACTGTTTTCCACAGTGGCTGTGCCCATTTACGTTCTCACCAATGGTGCACAAGGGTTCCCTTTCCTGTGCATCTTCTCCAACGCTTACCTCTTGTCTTCTTGATGATAGCCATTATGAATCCTTTAAAGTGGAAGTCAGCTCATGTCCCTCCTCTATCCAAGTCCTCCAAATAGTTCCTGATCTCACTCAGGGTCAAATTTAAAGTCCTTACAATGGGTTATAAGACTTTACGTGATTTGTTTTCTCTTCATAATCTCCCTGACCTCACCATTGATGATTATATTAATATGTAATATGCAACATGCTGCGTGTAATAATTACTATATATTATAATGTAGAATATATGTAAGAGATACCTGATAGGGTTAAGAGTATTACATAAATTCATACATAAAAAATGCTTAGAAGAGTGACACATAGTAAGTGTTCAATAAATTTAATTTATACTTATTATTGTATCCTTACTATTAATCAGGAAGTTGGAATCGTGGGGAAAAAAAGTTCCCCAGATTAGGGATTAAGGGCAGCTTGGGAAAATTGAGAGACTTGCCGAGAGCCACTGCTAGGATGCGGTAGACCAGAGATCCTGTCCTACGTCTCTTGACCGACTCACCCACTCTCTTTCCAAAAAATAATTATTAATATCCACTTTAGAAAAAGACGTACTGATTTCACCTTTTATTTTACATTTTCACTTAAACTCTCCAGGATAAGGGTGCCAAAAAAGTCTTATATTGTATTTACCCACTATTCCTTACTGTATGTACCTGTGAGCATATAGTTGTCAATAAATGCTTCCATGTCTCCTAAATATTAGACTCTTTGAGGCAAAGTACTGGGAAGTTATAATTTTTTATTTCGTAAGCCATTAAGGTCCAAGAAAATAAATACAGAGCAATGGTGATGAGTATTAATATGTGCTTGTATTGATCTGTGAATATACTGACCAGTAGCCTAACTTGAAATCAGTTTCCTATAATTTGTCTTTTTTTTGAATATAGCGTTATTGATTTCAGAGAGAGGAAAGGAGAGGGAGAGAGAGAAGCGACCACGAGAGTCCTGATCGCTGCCTCCCGCCCGCCCCCTGCTGGGCACCGAGCCGCAGCCCGCGCGCCCTGCGGGAATCGCACGGCGGTCTCCTGGGTCCCAGGCGGGCGCTCGGCCGGGAGCCCGCCCCCGGGCCCTGTGGTTTGTCTTCTGCGGCCGTTTTCCTCTGTTTCCCCACAGGCCCTCCTAGGGCTTTTGGCGCTGTGACTCACGTTTAGCTATATCACAGCGCTCGATCACCACGAGCTCCTGGGCCTGACCGTAAAATCCGCGTCTCACCAAAGCGCCCGCGTTTCTTTCACAGGGTGACATTCATAGGAGTAAAAAACACTACCTCGGTTTGAGAGCTGCGCTCACACTGATCAGAGGAGGGAGAGGAGGGAGAGGAGGGAGTGGAGGGAGAGGAGAGAGAGAAGGAGGGGGAGGAGAGAGACGGAGATCAGTGAGACACACCTACTGGCTGCCTCCCGCGCCCCCAACCAGGGCAGGGACACAACGTGCAGCCCAGGTTCTGCCCTTGACCGGGAATCGAACCCACAGCCCTTTGGCGTGCGGGCTGACGCTCTAACCACTGTGCAACACTGGCCAGGGCTAACGTTGCAGATTTTTAATGTTTCTTTTTGTTAAAAATATATTCGTGTACAATTATAATTACATTTCTCTTCAGTTGCTTGTCTCCCACTAGCATTTACCCTAAAACATTAAATATCACTTTTCTCTATTATCTTTTCCACCCAATTTTGAGACATTTCACAACCTCTACCTATCATCGCCTCTAACTTTCCTTTCCATGGTCAAACTGCTAAAGAATGGTCTATTTATCATACATCATTATTTAGTATCAATTATTTCTCAGACTGTCTGTTTTGGTCTCTGTCTCTTCCGGTGTCCAAATTATTCATTTGCTGTGATTTTTTAATGTATTCTTAACTGCCAAAGGGGTAAAAAATCTGCAGCCTCAAATTTTGAAGGTTAAAAATTTATATCATCTCCCATTAGAGGCTCCATTAGAGGAACCATGCAGACAAATGATGTCTGTGGAAAATCTCAGGTTTTTGATTTTATGGTTTTTGATAATAAGTTCCTTGAAGTTTCTTGAAGTATGTGCCCATTTGACTACAGTGATTAAAATCAGTTTGCATTTATCACTTGGGAGTTGATGTGACATTGGGAAGGAGGTAATGGTGAGCAAAAATCTGCTACTTCATCAATTTCCTATTGAAACAATATGACAGCTACTTTCCCAGGGACTTTCAGGTACTTGTGGGGTGGAGGATGCCTTAAATGCGTGATAGATTGATATTGGAAAGGGCTTTGTAAATTTAACTATGGAAATTGTAGCACAGCTGATCTGTAAGTGTAATTTTATATAAAGTAGGGAGTTTGTAAAGTTTACACAGATATATATCCTAGAAGTTAATGTTATAAGGCTATGCTTTACACTTTTTTTTTTTTCCTGTTTACCATCATCCTGAAGGCAGGATCATAATGTTTGGAAAAGCAGTCCATGAAATTTTTGTTCAAATTATAATAGATATATTTATGAATATAATATAATACTATGTGATATCAGGAACCCAGAATTCTAAACAAGTGCTTCTGTTCTGTGACTGTCACTCACTACACTCATGGGGACAAAAGTAGGCTAGGTCACACATTTTATTACGATTAAGCTTCAGACTCAATCTTAGGCAAGGCCATTGGGAGGGCCAATTTAATGGACATGTGGAGAGATTTACGTTGTTCTTTTTCCCGAACATCATGCCTAAGCTCGGGAATTAACGTGCCAGTGGTGATGAAAGATAAGTTTAGACCATGACAGCTGCAAGAAGAGGAATTCAGTAGCGTTAGAGCAGGATGAAAACAGAGAGGGTGGACCTCATTCAACCCAGTCTTCCTTCTGTAGCTGCGCGGAAGGATGTACATCCAAAGAGAATGTCGGCCACGTAGAGCCTGACTTTCACTTGGGACCATCAAAATCTCCCTCCTCCCCCGCCCTTGCCCCTTGGAATTGTGATCCAAAACAGTATCAGCAAATGTGACCCATGTCTCATATCTCTCCCCATCCATGTGAGCAGAAAGTGAATTTAAAAAATCCTGTTTAAGCTAATGAGATAGATTGAAATAGGAAATATAGTTTATTTTTTATCTTGGGCACAACTTAACAAATTTAACTCTTAAAACAAATTTCTCCAAATTTAAGCACTCTTTAGGAATCTCAGGATTTGACCTTTAGAACTAATGACCAGCATGGGTTTTGGGAGGTACTTACCAATGATATGATTTCATTAAGAGAATTGGACAGAGCTTGGTTTTCCATTAATACTGGGAAGTTTCTTTTCTCAGGTTTACAACCTTAAGCAATCACGCCTAACCTTTTAGATATTATGTTCATTTTAGGCAGGGATTGGTAACTCTTCTTTTCCTAACTCGTCTGAAAAAATAAAGCTGAACTTATTAATAGTGAATTAGGTGAAGGCCGTTGTCCGCTGTTTTGACTGATGGTCTAATCACAGTAAACTGCTTCGCTTCATTCTTCACGTGCGTTCTTTGTTTGGAATGGACTGACATTTGGAAGGGCTTTATTTTTATAAAGGTCAAGTCTCTATTGCATGACAGTTGCAATCCTACTCCTTTTCTGCTTATTTTTCAGCTATAATACCTGGAAATTTCAAATCTGGATGATGCCAGTAGAAGATCAGGTGAAGGGTATGCAATCCATCCGCTCTTCTTGGGACTCCAAGTTCCGCTGGCAGGCTGACGCCCTGGGCTAAGCGTCGGTGTGCTGTGTAATCTTAGCTCCTCATAGAGCAGCATTTGCCAATTTGTGTTTTAGCATTATACTGCCGGCCTTTCGGAAACATTGCAGGCAGTGTCCAAGGAAAGCCAAGTTATATGTTTATCTGGCCTGTAGCTTTACTCATATAGCAATTTTAATGGACTATATAATAGAAGCTCTAAGATAACTCATACAGAAAAATAAAAGTATTGACTAGTTCTCTTTTAAATTGTCATTCATTATTATTTTTTTGTTCTAATGGAGACCTTTATAAGAAAGGTGAATGGAAATGCATCTGTGTGTTATAGGGAAAAATATGGCTTCTGAGGTTTTGACAGCCTAAAATTTCCTAATAATGAGATTCACAATTGATCTGTGATGCATTTCCTTAGCCATATATGTGAGCAAATATGAACTTATTTTTATGGGCCACTGCTTTCTGTGACCCTGTTCTAACACCCTTTTAAGAAGTTCTTTTGGGTTGGCGGAAAATATAAAGTACTTTAGAAATGCATACAAGAGATTGTGTTCAGATATTAGCAACTCAGTTGAGCTAAACATATGACTTTCTATCTGTCACAGCTTTCAGGGGAGAACGCCTTGCATGGGAGATACTTCTAAGGGCTAGAGAAGGTAGGCTCCGGCCTTTTCCTGGTCATTATTACCGGGTCTCTTGGGATTTAGGACAAAATCCATTTCTTCTTAAAAGCTTTGGTTGATTAACTCCCAAGCATGAAGGAAAGCAACAGTAGTAGGAAAGCGGGGGGGGGGGGGAGCCTTCAGGGAAGCCCCGTGCCTCTCCGGTGCCAGGGGAAAATCCACAGACACTGAGTTGTGTGAGTAGATCTGCATGATGTCTTTTATATATATATGTTTTTATTCATTTATATATATGTTTTTATTCATTTCAGAGAGAGGAATGGAGAGGGAGAGAGAGAGATAGAAACATCATCAATGATGAGAGAGTCATTAATCGGCTGTTTCCTGCACCCCCCCTACTGGGAATCGAGCCCGCAACCTGGGCATGTGCCCTGACTGGGAATCAAACTGCAGTCTCCTGGTTCATAGGTCCACACTCAACCAGTGAGCCATGCCAGCCGGGATTCATGATGTATTTTGTGTGCTTAGCTTAAGGATGAAACAAGAGCCAGGAGGTGTGTGCAGCATGAGAGGGTAAAATGGTATATCTGGTCCTCAGTGTGGCCTCAGCCCAGGGCTGACTGCTACAGGAAGAAAGGCCTTTTCTTTTTATGCGTGGAACACAGTCTGGCTTCAGTGTAAGTGATGACTAAAAGCACCATAGAATTTGAGCATTGGGAGGGGTTTTCTGCTTTAGGGTACACTAGAGGAAAAGACCTGGTCAGTGGCAATGAAAGTGGTCTTGAGGCCTTATGGCCACTGATGTTGCAAGTCAGTTTGTCACAGAGATGCTAACTAGAGGCTTCCTGGGAGAGTTCCCCTTGAGGTGCGTGTGTGTGTTAATGAGGGCAACTGGGAAGCTCTTTGTAAGAAACCAAATTTCTGGAATTAAATAAATAAGATGTAGGGCAGGATCAGTCAGTTCTACAAGACTGCTTTTATATTAGCAAGACTGGTCACTTTAAAAAAATCTAATTTGCCAATAGTATGTCCCATCACTACAATAGTAACTCTGATCATCTCTGAATCAAAGAGTTCTCATGATCACTCAGTACATGGCTGGAGTTTTGTCACCAAAGAAAAATTATTTCACTTCATATATTTAATTTTTAGTTTATATACAGTAAACTTTTTTTAGTACAGTATCATCAGTGTTAACAAATATATACACACACACACACACACACACACACACACACACAGAAGTAGTGCACTAATCAGCAACTAGAGCCCCCGAATTCTCTGGTGTTTTCCTCTTCATACATATCCATCCTCCGCTGCTTCCCCTCTGAATTACAAAGAAAACAGTTCTCCAGATTTTCTGAAATATAAATAACTTCTTAGCTGAGAGAAATAACACAATAATACAGGCCTCTGGCTGATGACCTATGATTCCTTTGCTCTGACTCTTTCAGTTAACAAGCAAGAGTCTTTTGCATTTTTAACCCAAGCTGGCCAGGGTTATATGAGTCATTTTACCTTTAACAAGCTCCCTCACTGCTCTTCAGGGAGAGGACACTTACTAGAGTGTAAATGAAGGCTTCTCAGAGCTTTGTGAGTCTCTCATCAAGCGACCATAAATATCTCTTGTTAAGTAATAAGACTTCCAAAGGGTAGGTATTTAGATGCTGTGCTTCTGGGTCTTAAGCCATTTAGAAGTTATTAAAACATGCCCCACCTCCTTTTCTGTGCCTCAGCTACACCATTGTGAAAGACTTCAGAAGAGAAAGAGATGACTCCTCTCTGCAGGAGTCCCTGGTATTATTCTTATTGGTTTAACTGGAATCAAAGCTTCTGCTTCTTCTTTTTTTTTTTTTTTAAATTAAGTTAAAATAGTATATTCCTTCATTTGTAAAACATTTCTTTTTTTATAATTTTATTTGTTTGTTTATTTATTATGTTTTGCTTTTCTTCTCCAGGCAACTTTCCAGTTGCTGTCTTACCCTTTGAATATAACATCAAAATGCAAAATGCAAACAAAAAAAATGCAAGATGCAAAATAAAAAATACAACAGAAAAGTAGTATGAAGTTGCAGTTGGGGTTATAAATTGGAAGCAATAAATTGGAAGTTTCAGGCAAATGGAAGTATCACAGTATGGGCGGCCAGATTTTTGCTTTGCCAAGAAGTTGTTCAGATATACAGTGAATAATATATATGTTCATTAACAACTTCATAGTTGTAGCTTAAAGCAAGAAATAATAGAAATTGACCCTGTTTTTGGAAGCTATTTAAAAACATTGTTTGTCTCCATCTTTTTTTTTTTTTTTTTTAAATGTTTCCTCAAAGAGAAGGCCATTTTTAAAAATAACTTTATCTGTTTATCCTTGGAGATGTTTCCTAGCAATTTTGGAGGTGGGGCAGTTATGCCAGTGTACTGTACTTATAGATAATAGCATTTTACATATTGTCAAAGCATTTTGCTCTATATCAAATCCCTTGAAAATCAAAATTTAAATTTAGGCCTTAAACATAAGCACAGCCTTTTCAAGATCTCCTAATTCAGAAATTTAGATTCTATTGACTGTCAATTGCTATGGACCCTGCTTATCTGTTCACACTTGCACACAGATACAATAATTCCACTGAGAATTATAGTTACAAATGTAATTTTACTTTTCATGGAGATAATTCTCTAGATAGGGAAGATGAACTGAATTGGAAGAAATGAGAACCAATAATAATCTTCTGCTAAGAGATTAAATAAGAAACCTGATTATGGGTGGAAAATGCTAAGTTCATCTCCATAATATTTATATTTCAGCCACCCATCTGGGAAAGAGAACATAGGGAGAGATTTGTATTATGCTGCATTTTTGTGAATTATGTCTATTCTAGAAAGAACTTGTACTAGCTACATGTTAGTAACAATAAAACTATAATAATAATGCTTTCAATTTTCCAAAGTGGAGATTGAATTCATAGAACCCCATAAAGAAAACTCCTCCACAGGTACTATGTAGAGGGAGAGATTAATAAACACATTTTATGGGTATGAGCAGCATTTAATGCAGTTGCTCTGTTCCCAGTGAGACTAGTCACAAGAGGGAGCCCCGGGAGTTTTCTTCACAGCTGACCTATATCTGTGCTTTCTGTTTCTATACTTGTTCCAGAACTGGATCCATCTTTCTCTCTCCCTCTTTGGATCCACGTCTCAGTAAATGACCCCACTGTCCATCCCTTATTTCTTCTCTTTTCATAGCTAATCTCTCCTTTGTTTTTCTACTCATATCTTCGATCACAACCTCATCATATCTTTTATTTTATTTTATTATTTTATTTTATTTTACTATTATTATTTTTTAAATTTATCTTTATTGTTGAGAGTATTACATTTTCCCTCCCAACTGACACCCTCCACTTCGCTCCCACCCCCTCCCCAGGCCTTCACCCCGTTATTAACTGTGTCCATGGGTTATGCATATATGCATATAACTTCTTTGGTTAATCTCTTCCCACCCTCCACCCCCCTTCCCTCTTTCCTCTGAAATATGATCGTCTGTTGCATGCGTCAGTGTCTCTGAATCTATTTAGTTCATCAGATTCTTTTGTTCATTAGCTTCTTCTTAAAGAAGACCCTCCAACTTTTCCTGTAGTGCTGGTCTGGTGGTGATGAACTCCTTTAGCTTTTTCTTATCTGTGAAGCTCTTTATTTGACCTTCAATTCTAAATGATAGCTTTGCTGGGTAGAACAATCTTGGTTGTAGTTCCATGTTTTTCACCACTTTGAATATTTCTTGCCACTCCCTTCTGGCCTGCAAAGTTTCTTTTGAGAAATAAGCTGACAGTTGTATGAGTGCTCCCTTGTAGGTAACTAATTGCTTTTCTCTTGCTGCTTTTAAGATTCTCTCTTTGTCTTTAACCTTTGGCATTTTAATTATGATGTGTCTTGCTGTAGGCCTCTTTGGGTTCTTCTTGTTTGAGACCCTCTGTGCTTCCTGGACTTGTAAGTCGATTTCTTTCCACAGGTAGGGGAAGTTTTCTGTAATTATTTTTTCAAATAGGTTTTCAATTCCTTGGTCTCTTTCTGCCTCTTCTGGCACCCCAATAATACAAATGTTGGGCCTCTTGAAGTTGTCCCAGAGGCTCCTTATACTATCTTCATATTTCTGGATTCTTTTTTCTTTTTGCTCTTCTGGTTGGGTGTTTTTTGTTTCCTCATGTTCCAAATTGCTGATTTGATTCTCAGAGTCCTCTACTCTGCTGTTGATTCACTGTAAATTATTCTTCATTTCAGTTCGTGTAGCCTTCATTTCAAATTGGTACTTTATTATGTTATCGATTTTCTCAGTTATTTCCCTAATAGTCTACTTAAACATCCTTATAGCTATTATTCTGAGCTCTGTATCTGTTAGCTTGCTTGGATCTATTTCATTTAGTTCCTCTTCTAGAGATTTCTTCTGTCATTTCCTTTGTGACATGTTTCTTTGCCTCCACATTTTGGCTGCTCCCAGGTGTTTGTTTCTATGTATTAGGTAGAGCTGCTATGTCTCCTGGAATTTGTAGAGTGGCTTCGTGTAGTAGGTGTCCTGTAGGGCCCAGTGCCTCAGCCTCCCCAGTCACCTGAGCTGGGCCTTCTAGGTGCTCCCTGGTGTGTGCTGTTTGCACTGTCCTGTTGTAGTTGAGCCTTGGTTGCTGTTGGCATCCCTGGGAGGAACTGACCCCCAGGCCAATCAGCTGTGAGGACCAGATGCAACTACAGCCAGAGAGCTGCTGTGCTGGAGACACCCCTATGGAGCAGGATTTACTTCAGTGGGGCTTTGGTGTTCACCAAGTGCGCCCCTTGAGTGTGTCACTCGTGGATGTGGCAGGGTTGTGATCCAGCGTGGTTGAGTCTGACCACCAGGTGCACTGTCTCTGGGGCCTCCTGGGTGGTGCAAAGTCAGCCTGTGCCAGTGCCCTGCCCAGGGCCACCCAGCATGAGCTACACAGCAAACCATAGTTGGCTGCTTCTTGTGCTGGGCTTGGAGGTGCCCAGGAGAGGCCAAGCTATGAGCCAATGCAGCTGCCGCTAGTGCCAGGCCTGGGCCACTTATCAAGCCGTACGGGGCCCGCTGCTGCTTGTTTGAGAGGTTTTAGGAAAGTCCTAAGCATGAGGCTCGAGAGGCCACTTGCACAGAAAAGCCCCTGGAAATGGCCTGGATGAGCTGCAGGTGGGGAGGGGCGGGGCCTCCGGGAATCACGGGGCGGGGCCAAAGGCGTGAGTCAGGTGCTGGCGACTCAAACATGGCGCCTGCTGCCGGCTGTGTTCGGGGAGGATTCGCCACAGGAGCCATGGCCTCCGCCAGCCCTTCTGCCTGGGAGGAAGCCGCCCTCCAGCTCTCGCCCGGATCTCAGGCAGGTTAGTTCCTCCCCGAGTGTCCCAGGTCCTTTCAGGCTGCTCCCGGCGCTGGGCTCAGAGGGAGCGTCCGAGTGAGTCCGTGCCGGGCCCTTTGAGAGGAGCTGCTGGGGCTCCCGCAGCCTCCACGACCTCAGCGATAGCCCCTACTGGTTTCAGAGCCCAAGTTGTGGGGACGTCTCTTCCCGGCCCTGGAGCCCTGGGCTGGGACCCTTCAGTCCTCCGGGAAAGCTCTGCTGCCGAGATTCCCTCCCGGGTTTACCCCATGGCACTGGGTGTGGGCCCGTGGCTGCGTCTCCGGGATTCAGCCCCGACTCGCTTGTGTTTGCACCCCTCCTACCGGTCTTGGTGCTTCTTCAGCTCCCTGGTTGTGGGGCTTCTGTTTAGAGGATCTCAGGAGGTTCTGAGTGCTGGTGGTTCTGTATTTTAGTTGTAATTTTGACGTGGTTGCGGGAGGCGGCGAGTGCAGCTGTTACCTAGGCCGCCAGCTTGTTTCCCAACCTCATTTCTTTCCCCAACTGTTTTCCTCTAATATTTTCTTAATATACTCCTCCCCTCACTGCAATTTGGGTTCCTTTCCAAATTATAAATATGATCATGGCATAACTGTTATTCATTTTGCTTCATTTATTCCATAAATAATTGTACCTATTATGTATTATTTCATAAATATATAATATTCAATAAATATTATTCACCTATTATATACTATTCTTTGTGCTGGGACTAGAATTATGAACAAAAGAGCTAAGTTGTCTGTTCCCAAAAATCTTTTCATGAGGGAGTATAGACAATAAATGCACATAAAAATAAATAAATGCAATGCACTTGAGTAGGTTAAAGAGGGTGGGTTCAAATACACTATAAATAACGACACAATTTGAATGTGCAGTACTAGTAACTCATAGCAAATACAGAGAAAGCGCTAAGAGGGAGTGAGAAAGTAGCTGGAGGGTCAGGGAAGGCCCCTCAGGGGAGGGTGGTGAACAGGACTTTGAATGATAAGGGAGAATTTCTCAGGGAGACACTTCTCCTGTGGGTATTGGATAGAGGTATGAGAGAGCATCACATACTGAGAACTGGACGGGGAAAGGTAGGTCAAAAACAGATTATGATAAACCTGTGTGCAATGAAAGCGTTTGGATTTTATCCTGTATATTATGGAGAGTCTTTAAGGATTTTAGGCAGGAAAGCAATAATATACTTTATTTGATTTTAGAAATACCACTCAAGTCATAGTGTGGAAGATGGATTGAATGGGAGAAAGTTCAGGTGAGAGATGATGAGCCCTGAACTGGTAGCATAGCCGAGGAGATGAAGCCAATGGTCTTGATTTTATTATTGCAAAGGAAATGAATTTAGTTAATTATAACCAAAGAGCTGCTGAATGTTAACTGGACTTGCTTCGCAATATTATATACTAAGATCAATCGTTATGTTGTACACCTGAAAGTTATATAATTGATTGGTCAGTTATACCTTAATAAATAACATCAATGCAAAAAAGTATATAACCAAATAACCAATTAAATGACTACTTAAATATGGAAAGCAATGGAGAGAGGCAGAATCTAGGGTGATTCCTAGATTTCTGGCACACGTGACAAAAAGATGTTGAGAATGTAGGTAGAAGAGAGGTTTAGGAGGGGATACACCTGGTTTAGCTTTGTGTATTCTGTGAGAGAAACCCGTGGGATATCAAGGTGGGAATGGCTGTCAGACAGTCAGAAATGTGGGTCCGGAGCTTAGGGGTAAGGTCTGGCCTGGAGATACAAATCTGGGCATCCTGGTATATTTCTGATGCTTGAGGGTTAGAAGTAGATTGGATAACACAGTGATAATAGAAGAAGGGAATGAAGACAGAAGCTTCCCATATACTGGGAACATGCTGGTAGAATACAGTTGGGTTATCTAGAAGCCAATTATTTAGCACTGCAGGTAACTAGAATCATTTTGTGTGTGTGAGTGAGAGAAAAATAAATGTTAAGGGGAATAACATTACCAATCCTCACTTAATGACTTAAAAATAAAAGCAAGAGTCTGCATATCCACAAATAAGTCCAAATCGATGTTGTTTTTGCCATCCTTATGACAGCACAGTGAAAAAACAATCTTCTGAATGATGAATCTAAAGCATTTCAAAATTTCAGTCATCAAAGAGTGATGACATTTTACTTACAAAAGCAGGAACCGAGTATAAAATTTTAGGAAGATTATTACTAAGGGAAATAAAATATTTTTTCAGTTAATTATGTCAGTAATTCATTTGTTTATTCAGTCAATCAATCAATCAATTACTCAATCTCTAAGGATTTAATCCAAATTTTAGAGTACATATATAGGTATATACACACACATACAAATAGCTTTTACACCACATGTGGCAAAATTATATTTCTAAAGAACTTTGTGTCAATGGGGGCGCTGTGTATTTCTTTTTTGGGGAAATAGCCACAGAGCACAGTAATTTTCCACCTGTCAGGCAGGCACACTGATGGGGCAGCACCTCTGAAACTATACCCAGTATTCCAAAGGTTAGACAGACTTTAAGAAACAGCATTCACTGTGTGCTGCACAAATTTCTACTCTATCACAGTTCTTACCTGTTTAACGCCATATCCCTGGATTTTTAAAAATGAAAAAAGCGACACATTTCACAGGCAACAAGAAAGCAGAGGTCCCGGGCAACCTCTCTCCTGCCTGTTTTTCAGTTCCGTCCGCGGTGACAGGCGCTCCCTTGCCTCCCTCAGCGGTCAGCATCCGGCCTTCTGGGGAAATGTAAGGGGCCCAAGATTAGTCCTGACTCTGCGAGCATGAGAAAACCTTGCAAATTCCCCTTTGTTCCGAAAACCCACTGTTTTGGAATGGCCCTGGTCTTGGCCACTCTGCAAATAGGATTTTGCTAGACTTACAACAAGTGATCTTAGGAAATTTTAGGCTCACGTGATGCTAGTACAGCAGAGACTTTGGGCGTTGGTTTACTGCTTTGGAGACAAGGAAACAAACTTTGGGCATTTCCTGCCCTGCGGTGGTGCTCCTTCCTCCTTTGCTGCAGCGCTGACCAGCTGCGGAATTTCTCGTGTCTTCCCGGAGACTGCGCATCTGTTCATGGAGGCTCTTCGCCTGGGTGGCTTCCTGATGTAAAGTGTGTAGTGATGTCTCCTCTATTGTGGGAAGGTCACCCTTCAACCTTCTGTTTTTTCATTCTACTTGCTTTCCATCCCCCTGTAAATAATTTTTGGTGTTTTCCAAGACTGTGCTTCTTTTGGGCATGTATGGGGTTCAGTGTTAATATAGGACCTGGCCTTTAAGAGCTGGCAGAAAACAGAGACCATGCAGTGGAGATGCCTCATTTTACAGATGGATGAACCGAGGCTCAGAGGGTGGGGATGTGGCTCAAGCCATGTAGCCTGTTCAGTTGCAGAGGCTGCACTGGAATCTCCATTCTTTGATTCTCAGTCCCACGTTCTGTATGCAACGCTACCTAAGCAAAGCTGTAACTTTACATGCTGTGTGCTCGTGGGTACGAAGTTTACTTGAGATGGCTCTTAATGACCACTCTTCTCTTTTGTTTTGACCTTTTGCCTTTCTGAGAAAGGCGATGGGCACAGTGTCTTGCCATTTTCCACCCAGGCCTGTCAGAGGTGTGTTAGCTTTGCTCATGAGAGTGTGTTCTCCAGGTGTGACATACAGTGGTGGGAGGGAGGATATCAGGGCAGTTAGAAGAGAAGCACCAGATGTGATTTTTGGGTAGAAGAGTTTTGAAAAAGCAAACAAACAACATCCAATAGTCTCTTAAAGATTCCTCTCCACATGAAACACATTGGTGTCTGCACCATTGGGTACAGATCACTTTTCTGAACTAGCAGGAGGCAGGTGAAGCTGAAAAACTGGTTATAAATTCCTTAGTTATTTGGATATAAATTTATGTATTCAGAAACATAATCCAAGAAGCATTTCTTTTTGGGGGAATTTCTTTCCTAAGAAGCTGACATTTAGTCATCACACGGAGGATCTGAGGTGTTAAGAGTCAAAATACTAAGTTTGGGTCCTAGTTCTGCTTCAGGTGTGTGAACTTGCAGAGGTCAGATAACCTTCACAGCTTATAGTCTCATCTAGAAACTGGCACTAATACCTGTGCTGCATGTATTTCCAGTCACTGGAGAGAAAATCAGAATAATATATGAAAAAGACACCAAGCCTCAAGGAATAGAACAATCGATAGCGCCAATACTAGTACAAAAAAAGATACATTAAAAATATTCAAAATATTCCAAAGATTATTTATTTTCCTATACATCCAAGGGCACATTTCTCTGCCTTTCTCCCTCTCAAAACCCTAGTACACTTAAAAACCTAGCCTGATACCCCGGCAGCCAGGGCCAACCCAGGCTTTGTAAGGGCTGAAACATATGCAGTTTGAGGGGCCCACTTCAAGGAAAATAATACAAACTTTAGCACAAAATTGAACATTCATTTATAATGAGAAATCACAAAATATTAAGAACATTTTTAAGTCAACAGATACCAAAAACATTATAAAATTAAAAATATACCATTTAAAATAATTTGTGTTACCTGACACAACTCTATAATCATGTTTACTAGCTACCCTTTTTGGCTGCATGCTTTTTGATCACTTCTTCATATGACAGCGATTTTATATCAATTCCTGCAAAGATAGCTGATATATAGAAGGTTGTTTTCTGGCACGGTTGATGACAATTTCGTTTTTACTGTTGCGAGCTGGGTTGCGGAAGCCACATGTCTTCACACGGGTGTTCTTGCTGTTTGTGGGACTCTTGTGGCTTAGTGCCCTCCAACGCAGGGAAGCTAACAGATCCTCAACCTTGTGATTTCCGTCAAAATAGTGTGGGGTGTATCTGCAATCATGTTTGCTGCATTATCATGTGTCTTTCAGACAGAGGGAAATTTCATTTTGACTGGGCATCACTGAGAATTGAGCTTTCAGTTTTATACATCTGATGACTAGAGGAATTATTTTCAGGCTAGCTTCCGGCCACCTACGCTTCCAGCCTTGTATTTCCTCTTCTACCTAAGTACTCTTGATGCCAGAGGCCTCAGCACACGACCCTATCAGGATACTATGTCTGGTCCTATATTTTAGGGTTAACTCAGCAGGTACAGGGTCAGAAGAGGGTGTTCTTAGAAATCATTTCTACAGCAGGAAAGTTAACAATAACTTCAACATGCAAATAAATAAGAGCCATATAAATGTATCTAATAAACCCAAATAAAATGCATCTTTTTTTAAAACTTCCCATTAACTGTATCCCTAAATCATCTGGAGACGTCCAGTGCATCAAAACAAGGGGAGATAGGCAATGGAAGAGACATTGGAGTGGAAAAAGCAAGCTATTTTAACTAATTGTGATTAAAATATTTAATCTAAATTGTACAAAACATTGACTGTATTAAGACATTACTGGTGCCCTTTCCTTGGAAAGGGCTTTTAGAAGGGAGTCTCCTGAGACTTAAGTATCTTTAGCTTCTCAGTGACCTTGCACCTCCATGACAGAATCCCTTACTACAAAATATGTGCTTGCCTTTCAGGTGCTGTGTCTTCATCACAACTCACCTATATTTGTTTCCTAGGGCAGCCATAACAAATTTCCACAACTTGGTGGCTTAAAGCTATAGACGTTTATTCTTCCACACTTGTGAGTTCAGAAGATTTAATTCAAGGTGTTGGCAGGGCCTTGCTCTTTCTGAAGGCTGCAGGGGGAGAATCCTTCCTTGTCTCATCCACTTCTGGTAGCTCCAGGTGGTCCTCGGCTTATGTCTGCATAACTCTGCCTTTGTTTTCCCATGGCCTTCTTTGTGTCTCTCCTCTTGTCTAGTACAAGAACACCTATCATTGGATTTAGGCCTTACTGGGATACTCCAGGGTGCTATCCTCTCAAGGTCCTTACCTTAATTACATCTGGAAAGACACTTTCTACAAATATGGTTATATTTACAGGGTTTAGGGGATAAGAAATTGACAAATCTTTTAAGAAGCCACCATTCAACCCACTTCACCACCCTTCACATATATCATTTGGGGACAGTCAGACTATGGGTCCTAACTAACTTATATGAGAGAGTCCACCATTATTTACATATTATTGTATTATCTTCTAGTTTCATGAAATTTCACATTCATCAATTTTTCAATTTTTAAGCCAGCAAGACTTCCAAAAACAATTACCAAATATTTTATACCCAATCCCTCTAAATCACTCAAAGTATAAGCACACTTTATTTTAATGGTCCAATATGTCATGATCTCTGAATCTAGGACATACAAGGACAATAGAATGTATTGGGAATGTCTAATCCAATTACAAAGGCAATAGGAGTGTGGCCAGCCAGTGGCTTTGTAATGTTATATGTTTTCATGCAACAGAATGTGGTTCCCTGTGGAAGCATTTATTAGTAGGAGATGTAAGTGCAGGTGTGATCTCTAATGGATGTTATAAGGTAGTACTACCTGTCTGGTTTCACAGAATCTGTGACTTAAGGCTACACTAAAACAAGTTTATGAGACCTTCAGGTGAGCTCAGTGGCAAGATTATAGTCAAATCTAGGGATATATTACCAGGATGTGGACACTCATGAAAAATAACAATTGCAGAATAGCGTTAGGATGTGTGCTGAAACATTCCCTTCTGACATCCTCTGAGCAATTCATCTGCAGCATGCTTTTACTGGACCAATCTTCACAGTCAGGTAGGAAGGTGGAATGAGGATTATGTGTGGGCAGGTGCAATAAAGAAGCAATGGGCTCCTTAATGCGTGTCTTTCATTAACACTATAGTAATTGGCAACTGTGGATATCTCATTTTCATAAAGCCAATTGTTCACAGAAGTCTCCCAGGTTTTTACAATTTTTAAAAAAAAAGATGCTTTGTGATCTTTGGCAGACTGTTTTCTCCATAATAGTCAGGTTTTAAAATGTAAGCACTATGTGCAATCATTTGTGGGTTCTGTGCACAATGAACATAATTTGCTAAAAGATGCAGTGATCTTAGAACAGGGCAATTGTAATCAATTCCTTCAGTTTAGTTTTTTTTTCTTTTTCAGATTTTGCACCTATACTTTATTATTTATAAAGATCATCAATAATACATTAATTTTATTTTGCAATAATATTATATCCTTACTTCTACTTTTAAGATGATGTGGAACTTGAGAGCAAAAAGAGTACAAGGGGCATTTATATTTCATTTATATATTCAGACATTTCTTATAAAAATATTTATGGAGCTCCTAACACATGCTAGGTATTATGCAGAATTTCGTTTGGGGAAAAACAAGTTTAAACAAATTTCTATACCTTGAGTAATGAACCTTTCTGAAGTGGAGAAAGAGAAAATAAAATTTACTTGCCTTTATTTATTAAATATTTATTAAGAGCCTATTGCATGCTAGGTACTGTGCTGAGGCCACAACCCAAAATAACATGAAATACTTGCTCTTAGCTTACTCTCTGCTGGGGCAGAACAAGACAGCCCATCTTTAAGGCACAGCATGGTAAGTCTCACCACAGAGGTGTGTCCAGGGTGATATGAGAGCCCAGAAAAGGGCATCAACATCAGCCTGTGAATCAAAGACGTCTTTTTGGAGAAGGTCGAACTGAAGATGAATTTGGAAGAAGGAATTTGAGTTAGACCAATGAAGGTGTAAAGACAGAACCTAGGCTGTGGAAGTTGCTCAAGTAAAGACATAGAGGTTTGACGAATTATTACCACGTTGAAAACACTCAATGTAGGGAATTTCATAATTAATTTCTATAGCACTTTCCAATATAAATCTCACAAACTTGGCTTGGTGAAGTTCAGGCATAAGATTTGCTGCCAACAGAAATAATTAAAGCTTTGAAGATAGAATAATAAATAGAAACAGCCTGCTAGATGATGCAATGAGAGCAAGGATGAGAATTAGCTCTGAGAGCGACGTACTTTATAATCCTCACAATTTCTCCTTATGGTATGTAGCCAGACAGTGATGTCGGAGTCACCGTACAATGAACTTTCAAAAAGATGCACACATCAATATACACAGCTCAATAAAATTGTCTGCTAAATGCGCAATGTTGGCCAAAACACACATAGAATGAACTTTTTTGATGGTTTTTTTTTTTCTTTCTTTCAGGGAAGCAAGTTTTTCTTAGCATCATGTCTGGAAATACATTTTGTAGAGGAGCAAAAAAGATCAAATTGTGTTGTGGACCCGAGATTGGAATGTATAAAAAATAACCCCAACATTGTGAGATATGTGTGCAGATATGAGAAAATATAATTGTGAAAATATTGCAACAATATTTTGTTTTAATATATGGCAGAATATAAAGGAGGAAAGGAAAAAAATGACCCCCCAAATCTAGACAAATGTAATTATCAGTATACATTTGCACCTAAGTGCTCAACTGACTAGTATCTCAGAAGGTCGTATAATGACTGCAGTAGAGAAGCTTGGCGCGTAAGTTCTTCAACTGTCATTTATGACCACTTATTTCACAGGACTATTGGGAGGTGCAATAAATATCTGAGAAATTTTACCCTGCTATATAGCCTGGCAAAATTAAGTGGTTTAATAGGTTAACTGAGTCAGTGCTAAATCAATACTAAAAATAGATGATTTGGGTTCATATGCTGGTCAGCCAAGTTTATTTCCTAGGCATAGATCTCCTTACAAAGAAAGCAACTAATATGCTCACCAAGTCAGGATGGTACCTTCATAGGCAAGAGGGAACACTAAAAATAAAGTTCTTGTAGATTTCTACAGATTTTATCTGACAGGCACTGTTACCGGCTTTTAAGACCAAATACAATCTATACTATGTTTTGCTTAACACCAAATAATGATGGTAAGAATCACACAGTGCTATCTTAAGACCATTGTAAAATGTCCAGAGAGGCATAAAGGGATGCAGGCCCAAATTCTTTGGCCAATCACAATATTATCTTGGACTAATAGGACATTTCCAATTTTGTAGGTCACAGGTTTTAAAAGAAGATTCTTTCCTGCCTTAATTCAACTGCATTTTATCTTCAGACAAATCAAACTGGACCTGACCTAAAAGCCTTAGGACACCCAAAAATGAGTATCTTGTACTTGGAAAATAATGATCGAAGAGCACAAGATCATGTCCTATCTGTGCCACTAGGTAACAGAGAGTGACACAGGGCTAGTAACCTTTCAGCAGCTTTAAAGAACAAAGGAGCAGAGAACATTCTAAAAAGGAGGAACGGCATGTGCGAGGACCCTGAGTGTGGATGGACTATCGGGTATCTATGGGAGGGCGAAGGAGATGAGGTTGCAAAAATGCTCAGGAGCCGGATGATGAATGAGTTGCCTGCCATGTTTAGGTTCTGATTTTATCCTGCAAGTGATAGGGTCTTGGGAGGACTTTTAGCAGGAAAATGATGGGAACTATTTTGATCCATCAGAGCTTGCTGAGTCTGGAGAGAACTTGGATCAGCCTCAATGAATTAACTTCTGCGAAACATGACTAGCCATGTACAGCAGGAGCTGCATAAAGATCATAATTCAAATTTCATGGACTTGTGTTGAGCTACTGATAAACTTACGTATATTATCTTATTTATTCCTCTTAATAATTCTCAAGAGAGCAAGCATTTAGGACCCTCCTCCTTACTGATGAGAAAACCAATCAACATGGTTAATTTTCTTGTGTGAAGTCACAGAGTCAGTCAAATTCACATTACAGAAATTGGAATTTTGATTCAATGGGGCTAGTATAAGGGTTTAATTTACTAACAATAGCTTTGTTCTGATTCTCTGCAGAAGTGCACCAAGCCCTCCAATTTAGACACTTTCAGATGCTGAATACTCAGCTGTAACCTTATAAGCTATTTCTTATTTTCAGTGGAGGAACATAGAGTTGTGTAAATATTTTAATTTGTATAGTATCAATGGAGAAAGTAAGTATTATTTTAGGAGCTGATCGGATTTTGATAATTGTTTATAGTAAACTCTGCAGTGTAGAAACTCTACAGTAAACTCTGCATATGTATATAGAAAAGCAAACGGCCAAGAGGAGCCTAAATAAGATATTTAAATAATGAGGCTGGCTTATCTCTTAGGGCAAAGAAACAAAAGAAAAAATAAACAAGTGGGACTACATCAAACTAAAAATATTTTGCACAGCAAGAGAAACCATTGATAAAATGAAAAGACAACCTACTGAATATTTGCCAATAAGGGATTAATATGCAAAATTTGTAAAGAACTCAGACAATTCAACACTAGAAACACAAACAACCCAATTAAAAAGCTACAGAAAACCTGAATAGACATTTCTCCAAAGTGGACATACTGATGGTCAATAGACATATGAAAAGTTGCTCAACATCACTAATCATCAGAGAAATGCAGATCAAAACCAAAATGAGATACCACCTCACACCTGTCAGAATGGCTCCATCAATAAATCAACAAACAACAAGTGTTGTTGAAGATGTGGAGGAAAGGGAACCCTTGTGCACAGTTGGTGGAAATTCAGATTGGTGTAACCAATGGAATTGCCTTATGACCCAGCAATTTCACTTCTGGGTATATATTCAAAGAAATCCAAAACAGCAATTTGAAAGAATATATGCACCCTCATGTTCACTGCAGCATTATTTACAATAGCCAAGGTATGAAAGTAACCCGAGTGCCCATCAGTAGTCAAACGGATAAAAAAAAGCCATCTTACGTATACACAGTGGAATATTACTTGGCCATAAAAAAGAATGGAATTTAACCATTTGCAACAGCATGGATGGGCAGAGAGGGTATTATGTTAAGCGAAATAAATCAGACAGAGAAAGACAAATACCTTATGATTTCATTTCTATGTGGAATTTAAAGAACAAAATAAAGAAACAAAATAGAAATAGACTCATAGAGACAGAGAACAAACTGATGGTTGACAGAGGAGAGGGCCTTAGAGGGTGTGGGTGAAAAAGGGGAAGGGATTAAAAATTGCAGATTGGTAGTTACAGAATAGTCACAGAGATGTAAATTACAGCATAGGGAATATAGAAAATAATACCATAATAGCTATGTATAGGGCCAGGTGGGTGCTTGAAATACACATGATTGTTTAGCCACTATAGTGTATATCTGAAGCTAATAAAGAATAGTGTTGAATGTAAACTGTATTTGAAAAATAAAAGAATGAGGTTATATTCCTAGAAAACTTCAAGCACTTGCAAAGTATATAAAATTGTTTGGAAATAATAAATGTCAAGCAGAATCTTGGCACTCCATTTCCCTCTGAGCGTGCTCTTACCCTGGATATCGGGAAGATGCTCTCCTGTAACTTCTTCAAATGTCTGTTCAAATGGGAAGCTTCTTTTATGTAAAATGGTAGCTTTCTAACCCCTGGCACTTCCTATCTTCATGCAGGTTTTACTTAATTTTCCCGTGGCAATTTCTAGCTCACTGTAATTAGCAGTCTGTAATTTATTATTGTCCATCTCATCTACTAGAACAGAAGCTTATTAGGGCACGGAAATTTGCTTCTTTGGTTTTCTGATGAATTTCTAGCCCTTAAAAAAGTTCCTAACACATAGTGTATGCAAAATCAGTATTTACTGGATATATGAACAAATGAAAATAGGAAAGGGGGTGGGGACAGACAGTGGCACTTACTACAGAGTGACAGAAATCAAGGCAGTGCAAACCAGTGACAATAGAGACACCAGCTCAAAGAAACAGAACAGAGACTGGAGAGACAGACCCATGCTTGTTTAGAAACTCTACCAACCAGACTATTCAGTATATGGTGCTGTGAAAACTGATTGTATGTATAGAAAAGGTCTTTATTTCACACTAGTTCCCAAATGAGTTCTAAGTGGATAACAGAGGCACCACCATGAGTAGAATGACAGCGGGGAGTGTTGAACATGGAGTTTTGAAATTTGTTCAGGCCTTATGTTAACTTTTCTAGCCGTGAAATTGGGAGCAAGAAATTTCATCTCTCTGTATAAAGTATACTTTGTGATGTCATGAGGCGACAGGGCGCTAAATACTTTTCTAATGTCCTTTCCAGTGCTAGAGACAGCCTGTCTGTCTAATGCAGGCGCTCTGACTGTAACCCTTCCCGCATTACCGGCAGCGACTCAGTAAAGTGTGGCTCTTTCTAGGGCATGCCAACGGGCAGTCGGCCGGTTTAAAGCCTTCATGTATGGTTGACTCCATTACATTGTTTTTTAGGGCATGCAATAAAGAAAGGACAAGAATTTTGCAGTTACATGTGCACATTTCTACGCAGCGCATTTCAAAATTTCTGGAATTCTGTTCCATTTCATACCTCCTAAACACTTTTTTTGTGATTTCTTTTTCCCCAACAGCAGTGTATCACCAACATATTTATTTTGCTTACTTTCTGATTCCTCCCACTACAGTGTAAACTCAACGAAGGCAGACATTTTTGTCTGTTTTCTCAATGTTGCATTCCCAAGACCTAGAACTGTGCCCGGCATATAGAATATTCACTAAATACTTTTTGAATGAATAAATAAATAACAAACTCATGGAGACTTCAGAATCATCAGGAGAATTCTTGAGGAGTCAGAGGCTAAGGCTTTTTGCAGTTTGGAGGTGAAGATCTGTTTGAGAACAGGAAGCTGAGTTTGCATTGCCTTTCTAACTCATGGGGAGTAAGTCAGGCCTGAGAAGGGCATACCCTGTTAGGGACAATTTTTCTTAAGTTTGAAACTTTTTACACCTCATCTGGTATATCTTAAAATTGCCATAAGAGATGGATGACATCACATGAAGTTATTTCAATAGGGACTCTCCTAACAATATTTAAATAGGAGGTTAACAGAGGCTTGTTTTAAGTTTCAGGCAGAATTTTCATGAGAATTCTTACATAATTCAAAAGTGGCAAACACACACAATTCTTAATCCACTCAGTTGAAAGTAAAGTAACCATGCCACACAGGTTTTCCGCAACCCCTACTTCAAATAAACATCTAATTATCAATGGTTATGTATTTTCCAAGTTCTCATTTATCTAATTCTAGACCACTATTTAATCATGATGGATTGTGGTAGCAGCATCCTTTGTGGTGCAGGCTATGATCTGCTATGATTCCTCCGCAAAATTATGATGATGAATCACACTTGTCAATGATTTTTGAATGAGACAAATCCAAAACTAATTTGCTCTCTGCAATCCAGATGTAATTGCCCATGTATCATAAATCTTCCATGAAAATATTCTTCAGTTCCATTTCTGTCAACAAACAAAAGTGTTCTTCATAGTTCACTCCCCAAGAAAAACAATAGAGTATAATTAGAAGGGAGGGAGGAAATGTAGAGTTGACTTGAATATAAAACCAGAAATGCCTGTATCAAATTGGCTGCACGAATGAATCTCTTATCAAAATCATTGTAAACCATATTTCTCCATTGTTGGTCCAGTTACCTTAAGATAACTCTAAAATATTTTATCTTCACTCTAAATTATGGAAATGAAACAGTACTCATAGAGTACTGAATTTGAAAATTACTTAAACTTTTATTTTAAAATAGATGGAAGTTCAGTTACATAATATTGAGGCAAAAAATGGAATTTATTATTGCAGTACATTGAACATGAAATTTAAAAAAGTGTTTTATTCACTGGAGGGAGTCTTAGCTATTAATTATCTATGGTACAAATAAAACATAGACTTTGGTTTCAAACCACATAGGATCCAGAAAACTTTGTACCAGGGCATACCAACTACAGCACTGACTTTGGGAAGTTGTGATGTGACGTGCGCACGCGTGTGTGTGTAAACGTGTGTGTGAGATCTATAAAATGGGTACCTTTTTTGACATGGGAAGTAGTTAAGAAATTCTGCATGAGTATAAATCTATCATTCCTTATTTTCTTTTAACCCTCACCCGAGGATGTTTTTCATTGATTTTTAGAGAGAAGAAGGGGGAAAGCGAGAGAGTGAGAAACATCTATGTGAGCGAGAAACACCCTCAGTTGCCTCTGGCCCGTGCCCGTCCAGGGATTAAGTCCGGCTCCTTTTGGTTACTGGACGCTCCAACTGACCGATCCCCACCGGCCAGGGCCACTCCCGTTTCTCTTCTTCCCGTGCATGAAGCATGATACTTTCATGATGTAAATTCTCAGCATCGGTATCCTTTCTGAGTATATGAAAGAAGGTATTTTGACCAATCAGAGCTCAGAAAGTGTAAATAGACACCTTCTCAAAGAAAACCCAATCTTCTCTGAGATGAAATATGTCTAATCACAAATTTCACTTCTTTTTCCCAGAGTACATCCCTTTGTGTTATTTTTTATCTAATCCATGCTTCCAAACTAACCTCACATAATATCATTAATAATAGTTAGTACTTATGTGGTGCTTTCCATCTTCAAAGTACTGAACAAACATTAAATAATTAATGCGCATTGAAAGAAGTTAGCAAAAGTACGGAACTTCCACATTCTTGTGAAATTAGCAAATATATTTCATTATTAATATCTGAATGATGTGACTTGTTTAATCTGTTTTTTGGAAATATCTTTTTTTACCTGTCACATAAGAGGAATAATGTTTACGGTGGGGAAGTATATGAGCCTATAACTGGCTTTACAGATGATTAAATGCTGGGGTTGAGGCTGAGGCTTTGATAACTGCTAGAGCCGTTTTATGATCTCATATACTACTCCCTCCGCTGTGGACCATTAGGCCTTAAATAACATTAATCTCATGCTTTTATTGAAAAGAAGAGAGAGAAAAATAAAATTCCCTTTCAGATGAAAAAAAATACATGCTTAATGTACAGAACCTTATGGAAGTGTCATAAATATACGCGAGTAAAATTATATCTAGTGAATGTTCTGTGATAGATTTGTGATCCAGGGTATCACTTGACACCTGTCTGGGTAGCCTTTGGATAGAAAACTTATGAAGGGATGTTTCTCTTATCTGTGTGCATAGGAAGTGCACTGGGTTTGTAATAGGCCCTGGCATTTAGTCTCTGCTAGACAGAGGACTCTAACACTATGCAAGGCTCACTGTGTTCATCTACTGCCACTGAACATGGTCTCTCTAAGTGGGCACATGTGGCTGAAGAGGTGTCAGGGAACAAAAGAAAACCATATATATTGCTTTAAACTGTATCTAGCAGAATGCAAATATTATTGCTTCTCAGGTTGTTACTTAAAATGTGTTCATTGGATTCTTAATCCTTGCTTTATTTTTCCTGGCCTTTAAGCATTTACTGCTGAATGATATTTTCTGATGAAAATAAACCTAAAAGGAAGCAGATCTGCATGAGAATGTGAATAAAGAATTCACAGCAAGTAACTAATAGCTATGGAATAGAAGCATATTTATAGTAACTATACTACTACTACTACTACTACTAGTTCACAGTACTACTAAACTTTCTACACAGTGTCTCATTTACTTATTATAATACCCCTATCAAGAAAAATCCATCCTTATTCTTTTTTTTTTTTTTCAGATGAAGAAACAGATTTCAAAGCTTTAGTGATAGAGCTGAGATCTAAACCCAGTAGGTCTGATTCCAGAGCTCAGACCTTCATCACCACGACATGCCTCAGCAATCAGTGTCCAGTGCTCATATGCACTAGTCATTGGCACCCACTTTTCATATATCGGTCACTACAAAAGTCTTTAAAAAATAAGGAGTTCCAGCCTAGCCAGGGTGTCTCAGTGGTTGAGCATCGAGCTATGATCCAGGATATCGAGGTTCAATTCCGGGTCAGGGCACATGCCTGAGGTTGCAGGCTCGATCCCCAGCAGGGGGCATGCAGGAGGCAGCCAATCAATGACTCATCAATGATATTTCTATCTCTCTCCCTCTCCCTTCCTCTCTCTGAAATCAATAAAGATATATGTGTGTGTGTCTGTGTGTGTGTGTGTGTGTATATATATATATATATATACATATATATGTATATATATATAAAAAATATATATATATTTAAAAATATATATATACATATATATATTAATATATATATATATATATATTTTTTTTTAAAGGAGTTCCAGAGAGCAAGGAACAGAATGAGAATTCACATTCAGATTTGCCTAATGCCCAAACATATGCTTGTTCTAAATACACATAGGCAGTTTTTTTATTTTACCTTTGGAAGAGACCTCTGTAGTCTCCACTTACAGACCCTCATTTTCACATTCACTGAAGGAAAGATAAATGATCTGCAAAGTTCTACAGTAAGGTAGTGTTAGAGCCTAGACAATAGTTTCTATATCTTTGTAGTGAGAGTACCTTGTTCCCATAGCCGCTAGTGTTTTTTTCTCAATACCCACAGTGGAAGAAGAGTCCTAGAGGTAAAGCAATAATAATTTGAGGTACTCTAGTCCCTATTATCTTTGCATTGAGACACATGACCAAAAAATACCATTGAATTTAATGTCAGGGAATTACTAAAATGCAATATTGTTAATTTCATAACTAGATGTTCTGATATATAATCAAAGATGGTCAAGTAACTGAACTGTATGATTACATTTAGATATACTAATGCCTTCCATTTTTTTGAGTGCTTATCATGTGCTAAGCATTGTATTAATTCAGTTAATCCTCATAGCAATTATATGACATGGGCACAATTATTATTTATATTTTATAAATGGGGAAACTTAAGCTCAAAGGGATTAAGAACTTGCTTAATGTTATCCAGTGGATTAATGTTTGAGCCACTAACCCTGGCTATCTGAGAATACACTCTCTCATTCATTTGTCTAAAACTACTTGTTGACAATATTTCAAATGATTTTAAACATCAATTTGAAATTTAGTGCCACTGGATTTCTCCTGGCCCCAAGGGAATATGCAAAGATTGTTAAAAAGCTATGCATGGGCTTTGATATACATCAAAGAAGACAATTTAGATGGTCAGAAAATGCTATCACTCAGGCTACTATTTGGTGCCTAATTTAATCAGTGTTGCTTGATATAGATGGATGTTCCAAACTAGGAATAGCATGCCTGCCTAGAGTAACACTGAATTATTCTAATATCTCTCTGTATAGGAGAGCTAACACTCATGGAATGATTTTCTTTCTCTTCATTCAGATTTTTCTTGATATTGTAAAACCATTTATTCAGCTTCAATGATATACCTAAATTATGAGGAACAATGGTCTGTATTATTATTAGTTATTAATATATTCATAGTAATTTTTATAGACTTATATCCAAAGGTGCATCTACAGTTGATGCTCATTTGTGACCAGTAAAGTAATTCGTATTTTTTATATAGGCCCTTTCATTGCAAAGTACCCCATTGGTCTCATTTTTAAATAGGAAATTTCCTGCTGTAAAATGGTAGGGATATAAATTTGATTCCTCAGGCAGATGCACAAAAGTCATTGATATTCTAGTTAACATTAACTCCATTCTACAGATAATTTGTTGGGTGGCTCTGCTTAATAGTGCAAATGGCAGTCTCATACAGATGCTCACTACTTCTCTGTAATTCAATAAGATGTGAGTGTGATTTGTGTACATATAAGCATTTCCCCCTGAATAGTTTATGCTTTTCAAACATGTGCCCAATAAATATAGTGCATGGGCAAAATTTGGTCAAGTAGCAAGTTTATTAACCCCTGATGTGCATTCCTGATATAAAGGTGGAGTACAGTATAATCTGAGAGTAGCATTCATTTTGATCTTTTAACAGATGTTATTTGGTATCTGATATGTGGATATCAGTTTATTTCCTTGGCACAAAAGTTTCATAACAAATAGCACAGAGTCTCATTAGTCCACAACAGTAACCCTTTATTAAATTCATACTCCGAAGTGGTCGACTGGTGGCTCTGCTAATTTTGGTGGAAATTACTTCCATTTTGGGAGGATCGTAGGCTGTTAAATGATCTGGAAGTCTCAGCTGGAATGACTGGGTCAGCTTGGCTCTGTTCCACATCTCTCATCTTTTTGCAGCGAGGCGTGGGCATGTCCTTCTCGTGCTGATGACAGAGAGCAATGGCAAGGGTGAGTATAGCTATACTAGACCATTCCAAGCTTCTATTTGTATCATGTTTTCTAACAACTCATTGGCCAAGGTATGAGACATGGCCAAGACAAAGGGAGGAGACTTATATCTCTTTTTCCTAGACCTGTCCAAGGAAAACTTTGAAAAGTTACATGGCAGAGTTTTGTGCATACAGGGAAAGATAAATAATTAGGTCTGTTAGCATAAGTTAATATAATCTTCACTGATAGCTACAATTATTTAATAATTTATAATATGTAAAATGTTCTCTTCTCTATTCCACCAAACTCTCCCTGCCCCCAAAATATCATCAGTCATACACATTTTCCAAAATTTCATAATTTTCAATAGGTTTGGATGTGAGGTCTCTTGATCTGGAGAACTATAAAATAAAAAGACAAATTAACCTGCCCCCAAACACTCAAACTATGTGGCAGATTATATATTTTAAAATATAGTCTCTTTAATATTTCTGGTAGAACCCAACCACTATGTTGTAGGTAGGCCAAGTCTACATAGGAAGACCATGTGAAGATATTACACTCAACAGATCCAGCTAAGATCGCCACTAGCATCTATCACCAGACATCTTGGTAAACAAACCTTCAGAGAATGATAGCCTCTGGTCTTCAAGTCCTCTAGATGAGATGCAACAGACTGTTGGGTAGAGAGAAGCTATCGCCACTATTTCTAGTCCAAAATCCTGCACCACAAAAATCAATGAACATAAAGGTTTGTTTTATATCACTCTGTCAGGTAGAGAATAATGATGATAAACACTTTCATTTGAATGAAGAAAAATAAGAGGTACTGTAGCAGTCACCAGGCCATATTAATTGAGAAATCCATCCAGACAACAACAAAAAATCCTTCCAGGTTCCCCTACCCTGAAATGGAGCATGGTCCTTGATTAAACCTTGGTTCTGTAATCTGGGAATGACAAAGCCTCTTTTGAACAAGGTGATGGTGCTTTTGCAAGTACAGCTACCTTGAAGACTCTGTGGGTTTTCTATGTATCAGATTTGAATTCATACATATACCACAAGCTGCATCCAAGTTGTTTTTGAGACATGCCTATCTTTCTAGAATTAATTACTGGTGTTTTTGACATGTGAAACTCTATGAGACAGCACCATTACTATTCCTTAGGAGTCCATTGGTCCAACTAAAAAGGTCTATGAGGCACCAATTTAATTATTTCAGAGGCCTTAACAAAACATCTCAAAGATCTTTGGTCCTGAGGTAATGTCTTAATATGGGAATCTTTTACTTGTTTGAGAAGCTGGGAATGTGAATGGTTTTATTTTTTAAACTCTCAATTTCCAAAATTCCTGAGCTCTCCACCTTCCCACTAAATGTTTCTTGGAAACTAGCCAGTTCTTTAGTCTACATTTTTTCTTGTAGAATCTTACCATAAACAGTTAAAAGCAACCAGTAGATGTTATCAGTACTTACCTTGGGCATCTCTTTAAGTCAATTTCCAGAGTTCATTAGGTGTATTATCTGACTTTCAGGTTACATATGGTTCTACTAAATGTGACACAACTTCATAACACAGGTATCACACTTCACTTTTCCTGTCATAGTTTTCTTTTTCAGTTTTTACAGCCTTCTTTAATGCTATCCTTACTATCTGTCTCCTGGTCCCAAAATCAACAGATCATATTTTGGCTACAGCAGCACTCCATTTTTGATACAGGTTTTTAATTAGCTCCCTATAGCCTTAATAATAATGTGGAACAAACAGCCACAGAACTTCTGTGACAAACAATCATAAAAATTTTTTCCTTACCTGAATGAAATAGTCCTAGCAGCAATGCTGATCATGCTTGGGGGTTACCTGATTATCAGATAATTTAGCATGGCCTTACCTGGGAAAACTGGGAAACCTGAGCTCTGTTCCATATGTCTCCCATCCTTTATCAGGTTAGCCCAGGTATGTCCTTTCATGGCAGTGTTGTTATAAGGCAAGTGTAAGAATGAACCCAGTTGTATAAGCCCTAATCTTTTCTTTACATCATACTTTTTAACATGTCATTGGCTAAAGCAGTACATGGCTGCACTCGGGTAGAAATTGTGTCTTGCTCCCATGTCCATGCGAGAGGATCATAAAGTTATATAGCAAATCATGTGGATGAGCAAAGGATCAGGGCTATTTCCGCAATCTACCGATTCTAGACCTTCCAACTCCAAACTTAAATCTTATGCACAGACCAAATACATTGTCAGTTACTTTAGGGTATATTTTATTGGAAATGTGTAAGTATTTGGCTTTAGATTTTAGAGTGGCTACAACTTATTTTCTACATTTAAAATACCAATTAAAAATACTTACCTGGCAGGGGAGATACCATGATCATGAAAGTGGTTTTCCCAGGGCGAACATTCCCCGTTGCTCTCTGGATGTGCTGACCCCTGTGATTTCCACAAATGTGGGAAACTCTACTGCATAATGTGTGGTAGTGGGGAACTGCATTCACATTTTGTCCTAAAAACAAACAAACTATTAAAGCAAAAATAATTCATTTTGAGGAGAGAAACTTTTATTGTCTTAGTTTACAGATGAGGAAACCTCAGTAGAGGGTTTAAGGCATTTGCTAAATTTCTTTTCCTTCAAGAACAAATAGTGTTCAGATTGTTTCAATTTGTCAATTTGAACATTTGTTTCTGCAATGAAATCATATTAAATAGCAGCAAAGTTTATTTCAGATGAGGGGACTTTTTCCTCTCTGTCTTTCACAGATATATTTTCTTTTCTCATCTATCAAGTATTGAAAGGAGATTTTCTTAATGAGGATCAAGTCAGACTGTATTTTTCCAACACTATAAACAGGATTAAATGCACTATGCATGATTGTATATGCTTTGCTCAGTCAAGGTTTTCCTGCACAATAAATGGAATTGTCATGGGTAACCATTAGGGGAAGTACAGGTGACCAGAATGATAATCACTAGTTGTTACCAGAGCTGTCATAGAAGAAACCACACCCTGACATGAAAGCCCACTTTATTTTCTTTAAAAGTGTAGTAGTTGAATTTTATGGGAACCTTTTAGCCTTCTGTGGTCCTTTACTTCCTAAAGTGGTCACTAAAGAGAAATTAACTAATATTCAAGGAAAGGAATGTAATATTTTTGTGACTTTCAACCTCAGGAGCAAAATCCATTAGTAGCTATAGATTTTTCTCTGAAGCAATGAGCTAGTGTATAATCAATTCATGTTAACATAACACTGTATGTCAAGATAGTAAGTCTTGCTGGGTCTGTACTACTGTTTCCTATGAGAGCTTGTACCAGGCTTTCCATTAAGTCTAAGAGATGAGACACAAACTGATATCTCAATGGTTATAAAACAATCCTTTGTGTCTGACCTCAGACACCTTCTTAACAATCCCTGAGCAATAAACATTTATGTTAATCAATAGCTTCCCTGTGGGTAAAACAAATGAATCATTAAAACTTCTAATACTTTACACAAATTAATACTAGTAACAGAGAATGAATTTGCCTAATGTTTTCAGTTCTCTCATTTTTCTCTTTGTTGAATTGTCAAGAACTAGTTTTCTTTGGAGTATGGAGACTTTTGGGTATTGAAAAATATGTCATCTGGACTTAATCCAAAGAATTAGGCTTCTATATTATTTAAATAATCTGAAAATATACTGCACAAATCCATAATTTGAAGCCTGAATTTTCTACTATGTTCACTGATCCTAATGTTTTTCTTTTTCTATCAAAAATGTTTATATTGTGTAGTTCTGTTTTTTGTGGTTATTAATCCATGAATTTTTGGTATTATGCAAGATGACAATATAGTCTATTGGAAAGTTTCTATTACCTTGGAGCCAGAAGTTCTGGTTCTCTGACTTTGCACAATCATCTAAGCCTCAGGTTTTTCATTTATCAAATCTGAAAAACAATAATAATTTTTCTTTTCTCTACACCAACAATGGTTCATGAGCATAAAATTAATCACTAATATGTGAATGTCTTCTACGTACTGCAAGTCTTCCCACAAATGAAGGCACTTGAGATATGGAAAAAAGAAATTTTCTTCTTATAATTTCATAAGAAAATACTATAGCAGGATTTCAAAAATTGCCCTCCAACCCTCTGTTGGGGTGGGATGCGCCACACATACCATAGGATTAAAAAACAGCGTCGTTCAGGTAAAGTGGCAGAAAGTCTTTTAGCAACAGAAGATTTGAGTTTTACTAAAAAAGGTGAGAAAAAAACTAGGAAAAAATATTTGTCTTGTTAATACATTGAGTCACCCCAAGCCTAGACTGAGGCAACCCTCCACCCCTACCCAATCTTTCCTCTAACTTTCATGATGGGAGGAAAAACTCAATGTACTGGAAGGATTTTTACCTGGGTCTGGGACCTGGAGGAGACAAAGTGGGACTTAATAAGGAAGTAGACGAAGTAAAAGACTGAAAACACCAAGATGGGAAGAAAAGAAAAGGGAAAACAGGACAGAGTCCTCTAATTAACACAGACTAACTCTGTGTGAACTGATTTGTCACTGGAGTGGAAAACTAAAGGAATCTTTTGTCCTGTACTCTAAACTTATTATCTGTGTTTAATGATGCAATAATAAAAATTTTCAGAAATGATTCTTTCTGTACATACAAAGGCATAGTCAAGCAGTTGCAATATTTTCACTAAAAATTATGAATCTACAACCACCAAATCTTTCCTCATTTTCAGCAATGGATCCAATGAGGTACATAAGATGTAATCTAGTCAGTCAATTTATTAATATATGGCAAAGCAAATGTTATCCTTATGTAAATGAAGATGTTGCTTACCATCTGATTATGTTTTTATTGGGAAATCATTTATTCACATTTATTAAATGCCTACCAGCTGCCAGGCAATGAACTGAAGAAATAAATTACTGTTGACATTATAAAGTGACTTTTAAAAGAAACAGTGGAATACAATTTATATACACAAATTAGAAAAATCAATATACGCTATCATAGCGAATATTCCATTCTCTTACCACAATGACACCTCCACACACACACACACACAAGCACACACAGCATTTTATATTTTGAAATCTCAGATTTTAAACATTTTTGTGCATTTTAACTGTTTCACTATTAGGACATTCTTTTTGTTTAGAGAGAAATTAATAGATATTAAAATTCAGTGTTTATAATGTAAAGAAGTAGATAACTAAACCATTTTGTCGAAGAAGAGTAAAGTAGAAGGAATCACTCTACCAGCATCAATATTTGTTATATAACTACAGTAATCAAGACTGTGTGTTATTGTTGGAGGGAGTAGATCAGTGGCACTATACAGAAAACTAAGAATTATCTCACACAAGTGCAAACAACTGATTTTTAACAAAGGTACAAAAGAAGTCCAGTGGAGGAAGGCAATGTTTTCAACAAATGGTGCAGGAATAATTAGATATCCATAGGCAAAATAGAAACAATAAATTCAACCTAAATCTCATATCTTATTTGATAACTAACCCAAAATGGAACATGGACTTAAATATAAAATATAAAACTATAAAACTTTTAGGAGAAATGCTTCAGAACCTAAGATTTGGTGAATAGTCCTCTGACATGACACTAAAATATGACCCATTAAGGAAAAAAATTGGATTTCAACAAAATTAAAAACCTTTGCTCTGTGAAAAACCATGTTAAAAAATAAAAGTCAAGCTACACACTGGAAGAAAATATTAGCAAATCACATATCTGAGCAAGACTCTGATCTCAAATATAAAAAAGCTCTCAAAATTCAACAGTAAAAAGTAAACAATACAATTAGAAAATAGGTAAACGACATGAAGTGACATTTCACCAAAGAGAACGTACAAATGACAAGCACACAACAAGATGTCAGTGTCATTATTTAGGAAATACAGATGAAAACCGCAATAAGATGTCACTTCACAACCACTAAGGTAACTATGATAAAAAAGATAGCCAGGAACAAGGGTTGGCATAGATGTGGAGGGATTTCATCACTCATGTACTGTTGAAAGGAATGGAAAACAAGGCTGCCATTTGGAAGACAGTTTTGCAATTTTTCACAAAACTAAAGCAATTGCATTCCTTGATATTTACTAAAATGAGTTGAAAACATCCCCACCAACCTGCACACAGATATTTATATAAACTTTATTCATAATTACCAAAACTTAGAAGCAAACAAGATGTCCTTCAGTAGGTATATTCGTTTGCTAGTGCTGCCATAACCAAGTGCCACAAACTGGCTGGCTTAACAGAAATTTATTCTCTCATAATTCTAGAGGCCAAAAATCCAAGCTCAAGATGTTGTCAGGGTTGATTTCTTCTGAAGGCCTCTCTCCTTTGCCTGCCTATGACTGTCTTCTCCAGGTGTCTTCACAAGGTCTTCCCTGTGTGCATATCTGTGTCCTAATACTATCTTATAAGGACTCCAGTCATATTGGATTAGGGCCCTCTAATGACCTCATTTTAGCTTAATTATCTCTTTAAAGACCCTTTCTCCTAGTACAGTATCATTTTTAGGTACTAGGAGTTAGGACTTCAATATGTGAATATGAACAGGGAGACATAACTTAACCCACAATAGTAGGTGGATACACACACTATATGCAGTGCATATATGCAATGCAATATTATTCAGCACTAAGAAAAGCTATCACCATGAAAAGTCATGATGGAAATTACTGAAAAAGGCAATTACTGAATGCAATTTACAATCTGAAAAGGCTACATAATGTGTGATTTAACATTCTGGAAACGACAAAACTATGGAAACAGTAGAAAGATCAGTGGTGCCCTGGCTGGTGTGGCTCAGTTGGTTGGAGCATTGCCCTGTGCACAGAAAGGTGTGGGCTTGATTCCCAGTCAGGGCACATGCCTAGGTTGCAGGCTCAATCCCCAGTCAGTATGTAAGGGAGGCAACCGATTGATGTTTCTCTCTCACATCGATGTTTCTCTCTCTCTCTCTCTCTCTCTCTCTCTCTCTCTCTCTCTCTCTCTCTCTCTCTCTCTCCCTCTCTCCCTCTCTCCCTCTCTCCCTCTCTCCCTCTCTCCCTCTCTCCCTTCCTCCTCCTCTTCTTTCTCTAAAAATCAATAAAACATACCCTGGGGTGAGGGAAAAAAGATCAGTGGTTGCCAGGAGTTAGGGAGTGGGGAGGGAAGTATAAATAGATGGATCACAGAGGATTTTTAGGGCAGTGAAACTATTCTCTAGTTATGGTGGATACAGATCATTATACATTTGTCAAAATTCATAATTGTGCAATACCAAGAGCAAACCCTAATGCAAACTATGGACTCTGAGTGATAATGACGGATCAGTGTAGATTAATGATGGTAACAGATGCTCCCCTTTGGTGTGGGATGTTGATAAGCGGGAGAGGCTGTGAGTGCATGCAGGGGCAGGGGATTTAGGAAATTATTCTGCACTTCCCGATCACTTTTTTCTGTAAACCTAAAATTTCAGTGGGCGAAGGTAAAGGGGGACATCTCTGAGTGTCAACAATAAAAATAAAGTTAAAACAATAAAAATATAGTCTATTAAAAAATAGTGACAATTTCAAATGCTGACATGTATGCAGAGAAACTGGATCTCATACATTACATTATTGGTAGAAATTAGAAATTTAAAGTGAGAGTCACTCTGGGAAATAGGTTGGCAGTTTCTTTAAAAATTTAATATTTACTGACCAAATGACCCAACAATCATACTCCTGGGCATTTATTCCAGAGAAATAAAAACTCATATCTGCACAGAAACCTATACAAGAATGTTCATAGCAGCTTTATTTGTAATAGTCAAAACCTGGAAACAACCAAGTGTCCTACAGCAAGTGAATGGGTAAGCAAACTGCATGACATCCATACCATGGAATACTGTTATTAGGTAACAAAAAGGAATAACTTGGATGGATTTTAGGAGTATTATACAGATTGGGAAAAGCCAACCTCAAGTATCACATAATGTGTAATTCCATTATGTAACATTCTTGATATGACTATATATTTCTATATATAATCATTAATGGTTGCTAAGGATTAAGGATGAGCGGGATCGGAATGCCTATAAGAGGAGGGATAGCATGAGGTAGATCTTTGTGGTGATGGAATAGTTCTTTATCTTGATTGAGGACATGAGTACAGAAATCTACACATGTCATACAGTGGCATAGAGCTGTGCACAGGCATTGTAATAATGTGAAGATTCTGGTTTTTATATTGTTCTATAGTTAAGTAAATTGCAACCCTTGGGGGAAACCTCGGTGAAGGGCACATGGAACCTCTTTGTACCAACTTCTTGTGAATCTATAATTATATCAAAATGATTGAAAGTATGTACTGTTACAGACATATTAGCATTCAACTGAGACTTTCTAAAATACTTTGAATAATGAGAATCTTTGAAAAATAACTGGAAAGCGATAAAAATATTTAAAAATATTCCATGTAGGAAAACAAATCATTATTAATTTGCTTATACAAAATGCTTTCTGCTTTCTAGGATCTATCCTGTGTAGATAGCATAATAAAAGTCATTGCTGGAATGATAGATTAGTGCTAAACAAATGATGTTAAAATATAATGAAACCACAAAAGGAAATTTTCACTTATAAAGTTTGATTATTTATTATAATTAATCTGATTGCTCCTTACTGAGATTTAAAAACAATGTTATTTTTTTCTCACCCATTTTTTGTTAATTAAATTATCATGTTGGAGCAGTGGCTCAGAGATAAATAGGAAAATGTTCCTTTTCACAGTATGTTTCCATACTGGAATTTTTCTCATTTTAAATTCTCAACAATTCTGATGTTCTCAGCAATATGACATTTATATATTAGATCTGTTGTGATTGTTATGACAGTCATTGCATGGACCACTTTTTTGTACTCTAGCATTTTGTAAAAAGCCTAAATCTTCCCATGAAAGGTTTTATTCCAGTAAAATTTCCTGCCACTGAGTTTTTTTATTTTTTCCATCTTCCCAGTGTGTAATTTTGGAGCATTCTTGTGAGTGCTAATATATCTTGTGTATATTGCTTTGACCAAGTTTCCCCTGTCAATGTATTACTTTAATGGATTTTTTTAAACTTAAAGTATATGTATATACTTGCACACAATGACATAAAATACTGTTAACTGTCTCTGGAGTGGAAAAAGGAGGAGCCTGGAGGAAGGAGAGTGCTAGTTCTCCATCTTTCTAGTCTCCATTCCATCTACTGATAGTAGATATAATATAAAAACAAAAGCTTGTGGAAAGCGACGTGCAAAAGAATGAAACTAGACTACGGTTTGTCCCCATGTACAAAAATTAATTCAAAATGGATCAAAGACCTAAATATAAGATCTGAAACAATAAAGTACATAGAAGAAACATAGGTAGTTACTAAACTCATGGACCTTGGTATTAGAGAAGATTTTAGGAATTTGACCCAAAGGCAAGGGAAGTAAAGACAAAAATCAATGAGTGGGACATATCAAACTAAAAAACCCCTGCACAGCAAAAGAAACAGCCAATGAAACAAAAAGGCAACAAACCAAATGGGAGAAGATATTTGCAAACAACAGCTCTGACAAAGGGTTAATAGCCAAAATATATAAAGAACTCATATACAAGCCAACATCAAACAAACACAATCCAATTTAAAAAAATGGGCAGAGGATCTGAACAGACACTTCTTCCAAGAAGACATACAAATGGCCAACAGATATATGAAAAGATGCTCAATTTTACTATCCTTACAGAAATACAAATCAAAACTACACTAAGATACCGCCTGTTAGAATGACTAATACCTACAAGACAGGTAATAACAAGTGTTGGAGGGGTTGGAGAGAAAATGGAACCCTCATTCACCGCTGGTGGGAGCGTAAACTGGTACAGCCACCATGGAAAATAGTATGGCAGTTCCTCGAAAAATTAAGAATAGAGTTATCATATGATCCAGAAATCCCTCTTCTGGAAATTTGAAATATTTATTTGCAAAGATATATGCACCTCTATGTTCATTGCAGCATTGTTCATGGTGGCCTAGACATGGAAACAACCAAAGTGCCCTGCGATAGAGGACTGGATAGAGAAGGTGTAGTACATATATACAATGGAACGCTACTCAGCCACAAGAAAAGATGAAATACTGCCATATGTGACATGGAGAGACCTTGAGAATATTATGCTAAACAAAATAAATGTCAGAAAGAGCTAAGAACCATATGATTTCACTCATATGTGGGATATAAAACTGAAACTCATAGACATAGACAACTTTATGGTGGTTACCAGAGGAAAGGGGGGTCAGGGGTGGATAGTAAAAGGTAAAGGGAATCAAATATATGGTGATGGAAGTGGTTAGACTTTGGGTGGTGGGCACACGATGCAATATACAGGTCATGTATCACAGAAATGTACACTTGAAACCTATATAATCTTATTAACCAGTGTGACCCTAATAAATTTAATTTTTAAAAATAGCTTAGTCTGGCATAGTATGGAGAGTTGTGGCATTCCTTTTTTATTAATGCTGCATGAGCACTGGAAATGGTAAATATGTCTTTGCTTAGCACCTTTAGGATGCGTATTACTCATTTTAATTACTTGTTCAAGCCTTGCTAATGTACACAGGAAAATACAGACTCCACCTTTTCTTGGTCTTTGTGGTAAAACCTGTTTCTTTTAGACATTTGCTAAATAGTTTATGTGATTTCAGAGGTAGAAGCTTCAACATGATTGACGGTTAAATGATAATAGTAAAGGGTCATTACTTTTAATCCTGCTGGGATCTGAGTCCATCACTGAATTCTTGGCTTGTTCAGTGGTTTTGTTTATGTTTCTGGGAGGAAGGACTTTGTATTAGTGCATTTTCAGGAGATAATGAACCAATATTTATTATAAGGGGTTGGCTCACAGTCTTACGGAAGCTGAGAAGTGTAGACCTAAGAGAGCTGATGGTATCGTTCAGTGAGACTCCAAAGGCCTGAGAACCAGGAGAGCAGATAGTATAAATTCTAGCCTGAGTCCAGGCTTGAAGGCCAGTGTTCCAGCCTGGTGGCAGACAGAATAGTTTTTTTTAATCAGCCTTTCATTCTATTCAGGCCTTCGATGGACTGAATGAGGCTCCTCCACTTTGATGGGGGGTATTATGCTTTACTCAGCCTACAGATTCAAATATTAATCTCATCTACCCTCACGGACCCACCCAGAAATAATGTTTAATCCAACACCTGGGCACCTCAGGGTGCAGGAAAGTTGACACATTAAATTAAACATTATAGGCTTATTCTGCAGTGGTCACTGGGTATATTTTTTGGCTGCAAATGGAATATAAAGATCACTAGAAAGGATCAGAGAGAAGCAAAACTGCACTGATTTCTTTTTATTAAAGGACTCTAGACACCTGTCTTCCTGTTATTTTCTTACCAGTTTTATGTGCACCAAAGGCCAAGAAGAACTGTACTTTCTTATGAAAGTGACTCAGAGAGAAATCAGTGTGCTATCTGCAATGTAGTATTTACTGCTTTTTACCCAACTTCATTTTCCCCACACCGCTGAATCAGATATCCATTTCTCCACTTAGCCCCCGTAGAAATACAGATCACCGTGGTACCCAGGAACTGCAGACAGTCCAGACACATTGGGAGGTAACAGAAGCTGTTTCTATATTATTGAAGTCACCACTGGTTAATTTCCTTGCTAACCTATCACTGTAAAAATAGTGTCAGAGAAGAGATAATGGTAGGAGTTGTTCCTCTAATATGCAGCAACATAAAGCTGCTTCTCCAAATAATAAATTGATTTACTTACGCATTTACTTTTGTCATTTATTCAACACATTAATGAAATACTTACTAAATTCAATATAATGCAAAGTCCTAAGGGAAACAAAAAGATGAATAAAATAGTTTGCCTTATGATTTAGTGGTATAGAAATGCAAGAAAACAACTAGCAGTGGGATTTTAACTTAAATATCAGGGCATCCTATCCAGTGGAAAGAATGAGATAATGGACAGCAGGTTGGAGTTATTCTTGGAAGTCTAGGCAGGCAGCTCTATGAAGGTCTGAAGATGGCATAGGGCTTTGGCTGTAGTTATTTGAACCAGGAAAATATGTCCAGTCTCTCACTGGGACTGAAGAACGCTATGAGAACAATGAAGAAATAGACCAATTGCCAGAAGTGGAATTTCAGAACAGAACTCAGTTTAGATGAGCTGAAGCACATGCTGTGAGAAATCAGACCCTTGGAAAAGAATAAGGTCCGGGCCCATTCAGTAGAAACAACACTTTGCCCAATAATAACAGGCAACCTGATGCTTAGTCAAAAATGCTGTTGTGTGAAGATCCTTAGAGATTACCCATTTTAGTTCATATTTGGTCTTGGGATCTGAGCCTTTGAGTGGTTATTTAGTTTCAGCTACGGAAAAGAGGGCAACAAAAAATCCAACTACAGCGTAAGCCTTACAGAAGGCAGGGGCCTCAGCCTCAAGGAGCTGAACTTCTGCGCCCTGGCTCACAGGTCTGCTTCAGCAGTGGAGGAGAAAGCACAGGCTTGCTGGCTGAATGAGCTAAATTAGCATTTCTGTTACGAGGATTAGCATTTCTGTTACATAAACGGGTGATCTGTACGAACCTTTTAAGCTTTCACCATTAGTTTCCTTATATTTACGTGTGTACGGGGTAGATCAATCACATTGATGGTCTTACTTTTTCACTCTTTTCATGGTGTATATAGGACAGTCTTCCCCACTTCCTGATTCTGGAAATAGGTATGTGATTCGATTGACAAATGGCATATTATTTCCAAACATGATGCAAGTAGAATGTCTCCGTTATCTATTTCTATATAAGAAACCACCCCAAAATATTGTGACTTAAAAGAAAGATCATTTTATTTTAGTGGTGTGGGTCAGCAGTTTGGGCGTGGCTCCGCTGGGTGGTTTTCTGCTGTTCTTCCTGGGGTGGGTTGTGCAGATGCATTCATCTGGCAGCTTGATTTAGGGGCTGTTTCGCCCAGGAGTCCTCAGCTCGTGTGATTGGTCTCAGTTCCACGCAGCCTTTCCATTCTCCAGCAGGCTGTACAGTTTCCTCACATGGTAACACAACTTTCCAAGAAGATGAAATTGGAAACTGCAAGGCCTCTTGAAGCCTGGGCTCCGAAGTTGATCGATGTCCCTTTAACACATTTTATCTTCCAGAGCAAGTCACAAGGCCATCCTGGATTCAAGAGGTGGTAAACAAACACACTGCAAAAAGACACATAGAAAGGCAGTGGAGGAATTATTGTGGTCTTTGTAAATGACTGGACATACAAAGGTGTGAAGCACATTGCATATCGAGGCTTGCTTACCTGATATCAAATGCCCCAGCTATTTTTCCAGAGGATGTGGTATATAGAATGGAGTCATACCACTCATTTCTCCAGTGCCAGGCTAGTCTTCAGACAGCTGACCCTAGACATGAGTGAACCCAGTCAGGACCAGCTAGTTGACACAGTTAACTGCGATGCATGAGCGAACACAGTTAATATCTCAAAACTCACCCAATTGACCCAAAGACTCATTAGCAATAGTAAACAGTTACTGTTTTAAGCCGCTGAGTTTTCTGTTCTTTTGTTATCCAGCATTATAGTGCAAATAGATAACATATACAGGGTATTCTAAAGCTACATTCTCAGGAGAGTTTTGTGTATGTGTTGGGGTATGTGTGTGCATGCACACGTGTATGTAGTCAATATACGGGATCAGTATAGTGCCTGGCACACAAGATAGTCAATAAATATTCATTGAATGGACAGATTCTGATGCTAACAAATATTAGCAGTGAGATCTCAAAATTTAATTGAATCTGTAGCGATAGAATGCCATGTGAATCCTTGCTCTGGATAATTGTAGATTAATTTTTACCCAAGTGAGTTTCTTTTTGTGAATTAGCTGTGTATTTGAGCTAAGACCAATTACCCTCCTTTTACAAAGTCAGTCAGTTGTTTTCTCTGGGAAGCCAGAGAATCAGTGCCCTTTACGAAGCTGCTCACCTGGAACATGAGTCCTCGCTGTCATCGGAACTGTTTAGGACATGACCTGACGGGAGGGACGGGCTACCTATCAACCTTCGTCTATTGCCTCCTGCCCTGGCATCTCTAATTTACCCAGCTGAGGACAGGGGAAATATATAATAAAATTATAATAGCACAGACAGACAGAAAGCGCACACACACCACACACACACACACACACACCACACACACCCCCACACCACACACACACCACACACCACACACACACACACATACCACACACACACCACACACACACACACCACACACACACACCACACACACACACACCACACACACACACCACACACACACACCCACCACACACACACCACACACACACGCACACCCCACACACACGCACACCCCCCCCACACACACCACACACCACACACATGCACACCACACTCGCACTCACATTCGCACACACAGTCGCACACACACTTGCACACACACTCACACTCTCTGCTAAATGACCAGGAGAGAAAGGATAAAGGTGCCCCTTCCTTTGGCACTTCTCTAGTTCCGGATAAACCTGCTCAGCTGAGCCACAGTGGGAACTTCTGCTCTTGACAGTGAGACAGTCTTCTCTGGAAACCTTACGCTGAGGAGTGTCAACCTAAAATTACACAAACAGAGGCATCAGGAGTTGCTTTGGGATCACTGGGTAAATGAAGATCCGCCCCTAGGAATGTACACTAAGAAGCCAGCAAGCCGATCACAAGGAACTCACGCACCCTGTGTTCACGGCAGCGCCGTTGACAGCAGCCAAGATCTGGAAGCAGCCCGCGTGGCCCTCAGGGGATGGGGGGCAAGAAAGCTGCGGGGCCTCACACCGTGGGATCCTGCGCAGCTGCAAGGAGGAAGGACCTCGTACCCTTGGGGCAGCATGGAGGGACCCGGACAGCATCATGCTGAGCGAAATAGGCCAGGCAGAGAAAGACAAGTGTCGCATGATCTCACTTATATGTGGAATCTAAGGAACAAAATAAATCGACAAACAAAATAGGTCCAGAGGCCTGGAAGTATGGCTCAGACTGACAGATCTCAGAGGGAAGGGGAAGGGCAGCAGGCAGAGATTAAACCAAGAATTTCTATGCATGTAGGCACAGTCCACGACAGACAATAGTGCGGTGAAGACTTAGGGTAGGGCAGGAACCCGATGGAGGGGGGCAGTGGGGGAAAGGGGGACATCTGTCATGCTCTCAGAAATAAAGATTAAAACAAGAGTTTATTTGGCATGAAAGAAGTGCAATTTGGAGGGTAAAGACTGAGACAGGAACCCAAATAATGTCTCTATTACAGGGTGAGGGTGAGGGGTTTTTATGAGAAAAGGAAGGGAAATAAATACGTGAACAGAAGACATTTCTACTGGTGCTAACTAGCCGAGTTACTCTAGCAATACACGATTGGTTATTGATTCTATCTTCAAATAGTGTCCTTGTGATCAAGATTTCTACATTTCTTCTGGCTTTACAAACAACCGCTTGTAACATAATGTTGGTTTGGCTCCACTTTAAAGTGGCTCCGCCTATGTCAACTTCCACAGAGCTAAGATTTTGCAATATAAATAGGACATATCAAGCACCCTCTTCTGTGAGCGGTTCCTCCCAAATGCTACATAAAGGGACAGAATTTGCTTTTGGCAGGTACAACAAGCTGGTGTGTTTGCACAAGGAATTGATCTAGAAGGTAGTCTTTAAGTCTGTGTAGGCATAATTTTACCAAATTTTAATGCATTATATATTTAGGGTATTGTTTTTCAAATCTTTATGTTTTTCACATAGTTTGCAGGCAGGCAGGCAAGAAGGGAGAGAGGGAGGGAGAGAGGGAGGGAGAGAGGGAGGGAAGAAAAGAGAGAGAAAATGGAGGAAAAAAAAAGAGAAAATACCCTCTCTTTTCCAGCACAGCATTTAATCATCTATAAATGATACCTCAGTGGTTCTTTTTGAAGCAGGATGCAACCATTAGCCTTGTGTTATGTTGCAGAGGTAGATCTTTCGTGAGGAGAAAAGAAGTAGATTACTGGCCTGAGTGAATGGGTCTCATTGACTAAAATCTAGGCATTTCTGTTGCCAAAAATCTGTTCTCAGATGACAGGAATTTAATCTCTTTAAGGGAGGGTAACAAATAGAGTGGTGGATTAGCAGTTATGGATGGTGCAGGTGTATGTCCAGATCCCCAGAACAGCAGGAAATTTATTTATGGCAAGTTCAGCATAATGAATAGTGTTGCTTATTACTAATAAGTGACATAAATAGAAAACCATGCTTTCAAATAATCTAACTAAAACAGAATGGCACTCTCATTAGCGAAATATTAGCTTTGCAGGTTTGTTGCTCCTGGTTGATTAAGGAAGAACTGAAACAAGAAACTGGGAGGAGTTGACTCTTAACCAAGGTCAATTACTGACCAGTAAGCAATTGACCTTGGGCAAGTGCCCCAGCCTCTCTGACTTTTAGATTTCCCAATCTAATCTACTAAAAATATTGCAAAAAATGCAATAAGCAAGATACTTATATGGAAAAGCTCTATGGAAACTGGTATAAAGCATAAGATTTTATTGTTGTCACTACTGTTGTAATAATAATTTGGATTTTGGGACCAGGGAATAAACTGCATGCCTTATGAAGTCCTATGTAAAAGTATAATTTTTTAGTGCTGTCTTTTGGATACTTTAAATTAAATTGTTTTTAATATAAATAATAATATTAACTTCATCACTCATCATGTTCCTTATATTGTGTTATCAATACTAGAAGTTTTGTTTCAAAGTTTTGAATCATTCCTGGATATTAGTAAAATGGAAATAAATATTTGCTCTGTTCTAAAAAGTGTGCCACATTCTAATTATTGATTTTATTATTGTTTATTGAGTGCAAACTGCTAATTGACAGTATGCAGAGATCTTTTCGCATATATTTTGGGTATTTTTTTTACAATAAATACATAATGCTACAAGGTAGATATATTATCATCATCAGTTACAGATATAGTGACTTGTTTAACGTCTTCCTATTATGTCAGGCTATATTCAGTATATAGCCCACCACTCCAAGGAGCTTAGGATCTCTCAAGAGAGAAAACTGCAGATATAACTCTTAACAATGACTTAAGACATATAGTGATATATGTAACCTAGAGAACACAATAAACTGATGGACAAGATAGCTCTAGAGACATGGAAACATGGAGCAGACTGACGAATCTCAGAGGGAAGGCAGGGGTGGGTGGGTGGGCAGGGAGAGGGTGGGCAAGAATCATGGTCCTAGAGACAAGGGAAGCCTAGTAATCCTGACTCAATCCTCAAACCCGAGGTTACCTACACCAGATCTCTTTCTCCATATACCCCAAAGCTACCATGAAAAGGACCTGACAAGGTAGATGAAAGACTGAGGCATCTGAGAGACCAAGCAAGTTTTCCTAAGAGTCTGAGTTTAATCCAGAGGAAGTTTTAAGCAATTATTTCTTTTCCACATTACAGTAGATCAGGTTTACAAGAAAACTAGCTTATTGATAGACAAAAATAAGTTGCATTTTCTCTGTGAATCTGAGCTGTATGAATGCAATTTGTAATCCTGCTTCACTGAAATGTGAAGAAAATATTATTCTCATTTTTGGATATGGAAAACATATCTGGAGTAGCTCAATAACTGGACGAAGGTAACAGAACAGGAAGAAGATGAGGCAGGGCTTGGGGGTTCTGACTCCATAAACTCATACTTTTACCACCATGCCACGCAATAGTAGGGGCTGGCAGCTACCTTGTTTGGATGGATTACAAGAAGCATGCTCAGAAATTCAACATGTAATATACTGTACGGGCCAAACCATGAGGTGGTTTTGTTTGAAATTATGAAAACGAAGGAGGAAGTTTGAAGCTTAAACAGAATTCAAGTGTGGGTAAAAAGTACAAGAAAAAAGAGTACAGGGTTTGTCCACTTATTATACAGTATCATGCACCTGTTACATCACGGTACACAGTCCATAGGTAGCACATAATGAAAATATTAAACTAAAAATAGTAAAGTCCAACTTATTTCTTATATTTCATGATGAAAACTTGTATCATCAAACCTTTGATGACTTGAATCGTCAGACCTTGTAAAACATTTTTTTCAATGTCCATCTGTTACTGGTGTTATAAGAGTCTGTCATAATACTACGTATTACAAGACTCTTAAGATACCAGGATGTCAAGTCTTGTAGTAGGAATAGAGCTCAGATGTAGCTAGAGTATAATATCAGAATAAGTTATCTAAATCTATTCTTAATATTTAGTTTTGAAAAAAATCATTGAATTTATTGGGATGGCATTGGTTAATAAAATTATTTAGGTTCCAGGTGTACAATTCTGTAACACATCATCTGCACATTGTATTGTGCATTTACCACCCAAAGTCAAGTCTCCTTCCATCACCATTTATCCCCCCTTTACCTCTTCTACTTGCCCCACCTCTTTTCCCTCTGGAGGTTCTATCATCTGTGTCTATGAGGTGGATTGTTTTTGGGTTTTTTGCTTATTTTCTTAAAGCATTTTCTTATGTGTATTTCAGTAGACAAGGCCTAAAATGTTCACAGTTTTGTAACATAAAGAAATAAAAACTTTTTAAAATTTATAACATAAAAAATTAAAGTGCCCCGGCTGGTGTGGCTCAGTTGGGTGAGTGTGGACCTGTGCACCAAAAGGTCACCAGTTTGATTCCTGGTCAGGGCACATGCCCAGGTTGTGGGCTTGATTCTTGGTCAGGGAGCATGCAGGAGGCAGCCGATTGATGCTTCTCTCTCTCTCTCCCTTTCTCTTTCTCTCTCTCTCAAATCAATTAAAAAACACATTAAAAATTTTAAAAATTGAAACTATGAGATTCTCTCCTTGTATTTCAAATTGATATCTGAGACATTTGGATAAATTTTTATAAATGGAGTGCTTTCTTAGACATAGAAAAATGGGGAAATGAACTTTTCACCTTCTAAAATAACATTATTTTTTTTAATAAAAATAGCTCAGTTTTGGATGTTTACTACAGTTTCTCCAACTATATGTTCTTTATCCTTAGCTCGCCCTGTTTACTCATGTGAAATTTTGAATAACAATGCTGAGAAATTTACTTTCAGTATATCTTTCCAAGTTAAACGAAGGCACAAATTGAGAAGGTGTGATAATTTTAATAGCTATTGCATATAAGAATATGGAGAGTTGCAAGGTCTTATGACATGAGTTTTGGGTTATTAGCATAAGAACAGAAGTTTTGATTTGAAGGAAAGTATAGTAAAGATAAGTAGGTCCTATAGCTGGAAAAGTGAGGAAAAGGAAAATATAACATCCCAGAAGATTGGGGCCCTGCTGGACCCAGTTTGCTATTGATGATGGCTGACATTTTAGTAAGTTTCTTTAAAAACTATATATTGGGCCTTTACTTTTTCTTTCTCACCACATCTGTAACTTTATAGTAGAAGATAAGGAAGGAAAAATATTCATAGTAAGTATTTGATATTTACTAGGACTACATTAACAAATTCTTAATTGCTGTTATTATGAGCCTATTATACACATAGCATAAATTATTTGGGACTTAGCACAGTGGCTAGAAAATAGAAGACTTCTAATGAATATTTATTTAATGACTGACTATTTCATAAGAGCAATTACATTGAAATGATGAGTACATATTGGTGTCGTAGCATTAAGAATCATATGTTGAGTCATACTCAATCCCTAATTAAGTGATTGGAAATTCAAATTTATATTTCAGTAAGTTTACAAATTACCACATGTCAGAGTCCAGAAGGGCCTCTCAGGTATACTTGGAACTATGATTAGGTTATTCATAAACCAATCATCAGGATATATTTTAAAAAGATGTGTGGATAAGGCAGAATTTTTTTGTTTGTTTTTCTGTTTTGTTTTTAAATCTATGTATCTTGGAATCACAGAGATCTGGATTTGAATGCAAGCTCTACTACTTTCTTGTGTGACTTAGCTATATTATTTAATCTTTGTAAATATTCAGTTTATCATCTCAAAAGGAGAAATAATATATTCTTCAAAAATGTTTGTGAGAATTTAATGAAATAACACATGCATACATAGTTAGAACTCAATAAAATCAATTCTGCTCTCTCAGCTGCTAATCAAATCTGCTGTATCATAAAGCTGTAAATAAATACATTTTATACATGTATACACCCAGGTGGATCACCACTCAGTTCAAAGTAGGTATTTCCAACATCCTGTATGCTCCTTCGTGCTTCCTCTCACTTGGTATATAATCAAGGCTAACTGCTATTTTAATTTCTATTTATATCTGTTAGTTTGCCTACTTTGAACTTTATAGTAATTAAATATAGTATATATGCTTATTTCTAGTTTCTTTAGTTCAGTTTAAACATGTATGAGATATATGTATGTTTTTGTCTGTAGCAATAGTTCATTTTCCCCCCATTACTGTTGACAGTTTTTATTTGTTCATTCTATGGTTGTTGAGCATTTGGATTGTTTCCAGCTTTTTATTTTTATAAATAACACTGACATAAACATTCATAACTGTCTTGTATATGTTTTTCATGGTCAAAAAATTCACTTCTTCCCGAGATATATTTAAATTTGTATTTATAGAAAGTATGCATGTTTGCATATGTGTGTTTATAATAGATACTATCAAACCGTTCTCCAAAGTGTATGTACCAGTTTAAGATCCCATCAGAAAGATGTGATAGTTCCAATTGCTCCAAATTCTCACTAACACTTGATATCAGTCAGCATTGATATTATGAGTAAAATAAATCATATATATCTGTGTATAACCTTAGCCATTCCTGTGGGGGATGTAATGTCTTGTGATTTCAATTTGCAAGTCTCTGGTGACTAATGATGCTGAACATTTTTCTTTTTTCCTTTTTTTTTTTTTTAATATATCTTTATTGATTTGAGAGGAAAGGAGAGGGAGAGACAGAGATAGAAACGTCAATGATGAGAGTCACTGATCGGCCAGCCCGCAACCGCCCTGACCGGGAATCGAACCCTGATCGCCTGGATCCTAGGTCAATGCTCAACCTCTGAGCCAAGCCCTGCTAGGCTGAACATTTTTCTTATGCTATTACTCATATGCATATTATTTTTTATGATGGTCCTTTTCAAGTTTTACTCATTTAAAAAATTAGATTGCTAGTCTTTTATTGACTTGCAGGATTCTGAGTTCAAGTCCTTTGCTGTACCTGAATATTAGAAATACCTTCTCCTAGTCTGTAGCTTGCTATTTCATTCTCTTGTATTTTTGAATACAGAACTTTTTAAATTAAACAATTCTATTTTTTTTATAGTTAGTGTTCTGTTTAAGAAATTTTGCCTACCCAAAGTGAAAATGACATTGTTTTATGCTTTCTTCTAGAATATTTTGGTATCATTTTTCACATTTAGAACTATGGTCTATCTCAAATTACTTTTGTATATGGTGTGAGGTAAGGGTCATTTTATTTTTTTCCTTTGTAGATATCTTCATTACTAGCACAATTTATTGAAAAGACTGCCCTTTCAGTCTGTATTGTAGTGGTACTTTGTTGTAAATCAGGTGACCATATATGTGTGAGTATATTTCTAGATTCTGTAGATTCTCTCACATGTCAATTCAGATACTGGCACATGGCATGTATGTGCATGTGCTTTTCATTTGAACCAAATTTAAACAGAATCAAAGAGGAGTAGACCATACTGATAGAGATAGGAATGGGTTATATTGAGGAATGGGGAATGGATTTGAGGATAGGGTCTATGGCCCACAATAGAAACTAAAATTTGCATTATGAGTCATTCCTGAGCATTGAAATACTGAAATATAATAGTTGTTGATTTAGGATTCTTGGGAAATTTTTTTCTAAGAAAGACTCCTTGATAAAACAAATGACTGATTTTAATGCTCCCATGTTATTTCATTTTAATTCAATTATTATTTGAATTTATACCTATTATTTAGAGAAAAAATTGTTCTTATAGAGCATGTCTAAGTATGATGCATTCCCACAGGAAAAATATAGTAAAGCTACTCAAAATACTATTAAAAATGTATGGCAAGTAAGAGCTATTTTCTTTTCCTATTTTTAAAAGAAGGAAATACAAGTTATTTGATGATGGATTCAGTTTGCTTTGAGTAGTCTTTTATCGCAGGTTTCAAGGGGAGTTATCTTTGAAGCACATCTTTGCTCAGATATAAAAACATAAGTTGGCTGAAGCCGACAAGTTTGCTACAGTGACTTAGTCTGGAATGGAAGAAGAAATAGGAGGCTTTCTCAATTGTATTACACCTTTTTTTTCCTCCTGAGATAGCATTAAAATCGATAATTTTCTTATTAAATTCAAAGAATATGTTTCAACAGTATTGCGTTCAGCCCCCAAAGAGCAAAACTGGGAGGTTAAATGTGAATCATAAAACTCTGTTTCTCAATAAAAGAATTGGGTAGGTGGCAAAGGCAATGGCTAATAAGAGTTGATATATGGTTTCATCGATCCTACATAATATTCTGAAGGTTTCTTTTTCACACTTTCTTCTCTCAAACAAAAAGAAAAAAAGCAGACAGGATTTCAGTTAAGATTTGGAATAAGTTGTTTATGTTTTGAAGAAACAACACTCAGAAGAACAGTTCATACTTCATAAAATAAATCATTATCATTATTCTAAAGCAACATAGTAGTAAAAAAAACCACACACACCAAAATATATCAGTTGGCCTGGTAACTGATAGCTGTTACCTTGGCCTAAAATATCTAATAGGTTTATACAGACATGCATGAGAGGGTTCTCTGCTACTCATTTCAATATACTGAATTGTGTCACCTCTGTAGTTATGTTATTTTCACCATTTCATCCTACTGTAGCATATTGAGGATAGATTTTTGATGCAATTAGTTTGTTATGAATACAGCTACTTTCCAACCACTTAGTGTCATGGTTATAGAACGTAATACAGTACTGAGAATATCTTTACCCTTAAAGCATCTCTTCTCAGGGAATATATCTTCTCCTCTAGAACCCTTTACTCTGAAATCAACACTGCTGGGCAAGCAAACATTTCACAGTAGTGTCTGTGGAATCTTGATTTAAATATATGTATTTTTTCTTTTTTTTCCTTCTATTTCTAGACAAGTAAATTTTAATCTGCACTAAGGAATCACAAAAGACATTTATCAGCCATAAATTTTGTCTGTTAGGGTGCTATCAGATAATGGAAGACACACTCAGAGTTAACTAATATGAGTTAAAAGAAGGGACTAATGATGGAGACAGGCTTAATCAGAGACGGCAGAAAGGGATGGTGAGACAGTCAAGGGCCCACAGCAATGGAAAGCCATTACTGCTCCAATGTCTGATTGGATAAGGGTAGGAAGTGGTCATATCAGAACCCAGTGATAGCTGTGGCTGTGGAAGACGGGCTGTCCAACAGTAGTGGGTACACATAGAGGAACACAGCCACTGTCAAAATCATGGGCTGGGAGGGAGGGTGCTGGGCAGAAATTGGTACCTGATGAATCTGTCCTCTTACTCGATTTCTCCTGGTAGTGCCTCCTGTTGGCTGAAACCAATGAGATGCCAGAGGTCAAGAGATACTCAGTGATATAGTTCTGGGGCAAAGATATATATAGTTCAGGGCAAAGAACAGATCAGGAAGGGTAAAAGTAAATGCAGAATAACTGGCACAGACCATCCCTTTTTCCCACTTGGCATTCATTCCTGTTCTTCATTTAGATAGACAAATCTGAAACACAAAGGAAAAATCCCCAAACACAGGGGAAACAAATTTTAACTTCATTATTACCTTGGGGAGATGTAGGTGCAGCCAGAATCTCACCAGGAACTTTAATTGTAATGTTACTGAGAATCAGTGCCCTTCACATAAAGTATGGAGTATCAAGGGTGAAGAGAATGGAGAAAAACAATGATTAATATGAAATGATACCTGGTCATAGTGCTCACTTCCAGAGCGAAGGCTTACATTATAAGGCTTGTTGAAAATTACAGCTTCATTCCTTAATCACCAGCTTCATGTTCCATTTATTTTCTGCCAGCATCAGCTGGTGAGTTTTTTTCCTGATAGGGTGACCCAGATCTTTACTCCTATAGAACCCGAGTCTCTAGTGGTTCTCTCTTGATTATGTTGCCCCAATTTCCCATTGATAACTAATCAGAAAGTGGCTGTATTAACAGCTGCCACAATGAGTTGCCTGGATTTCAAAATTCTCTTTGTTGCTACTAGTTGGAAGCAATAATTGGTAATTGAGTTAATTGAATTAATTATTCAAACCAGTACACTGACCTCTTTTTTCTGCCTATTGGTTCATCAAATGAGAAGCCCAAGATAGCCCAAGGTCAGTCCAAATTTCAATTTCAATGGAAGAAGGACTGTGTTCCCTGGTAGACGGTGTAGAAGGGTCAGCTTTCCACACACACTGAGGGTGCTTCTGGTGCACTATTAGGTGTAATAGCAGGAAAGGCTATTCCCACACCCATTCCTAGTTTCCCAGACCCATGTGGTCCACCTGCAGAGGAGAAGGCACTGTTTGTTGTCTAGTGGCTTAAAGCATATTCTGCATTCTGTAGAACAGCACTACAAGCTCAAGGGTATCTTCATTTACCCAGTGTCATTCCTGAGCCTTGGATGGCCAGTTCATCACTTTGTCAACCAGCTGCTCTCTGGGGAATCTGATAAGACCAAGGAACACATTGAGAGGAGCACACTACTTTACTTTCTTTACTTTTCCCCTCAGCAAAAGTGATTTTTTTTTTTTTTTTAGGATACTAAGGTGATGAATAAGGCATTTTGTTAGTTCCTGCATAGCAATACTGATCGTTTTGCAGACAAAAGCAAATACATATCTGGGATCTGAGTCTATTCCCTTGAGAACAGCCTTTGTGATAAAAGTAGTCCAAAGTAACCAGCTTTCCCCTGGTGAATGGCTAGCTCCCCAGGAAACAGTCCTATTAAGGGCTTGGTATTCACTTCTGCTGTTGGCATGTTGGGTACTCAGCAATAGTTATGACTAGATCAATCTTAGTAAAGATAACTCTGTGTTATCTTTGTTATTAAGCCCATGCATTGCCTCCATCCCTGCCATTGTGGCTACTTGGCAAATGGGCTCATTCAACAAGCAATTTAGTGGCCAAGGATAGCAGCTGACTTATATCCACACAATAGGTAATTTTATACACTTGATTGGTGAGAGTCTTCATTATACTGGAGAGAATTTATTTGGGGCAGAAATATTTTCACATTCTGTGCTGTCTGAAATCTTTATTCACAGTACTCTCTTATAGATTCCCTTGTCACTCAATTTCCAATCTTGTTCTTTCCAATACCATAGCTAACAACTAGCCTGTTATCTACTAACTATGAATTAATGTAGATTTTACATCAGCTGATCCATCTCTCCTTCCAGATGTTCACAGGAGGTGGACAAACAGATCCATGTACTGACCAAAGTTCCCATCCCAAATTTCAAGGTTCTATTTCTTTCTAACTAGTGGCTTTAAAGTTAGCATAAGAGACCTGAAGGAATTGTACATTTAATTGCATCTCTATAAAACTTAAAATCAGGCTTTGTATGATCTGGTCATCATGTCTGCACTCCAGCTACAAAAGAAGAGCTTCATGGAGGTTTTCTGCAATTTAAAAAGAATTCCAGGCTTTGAATTAATTTGTGTGTGTGTGTGTGTGTGTGTGTGTGTGTGTATCAGTCAAAAACATCAAACATATTCCAGATTTTTAAATCAACAATGTCAACATAGCAATTAAGTGCCACAACAATTTAATTTCTCAAAGCCTCTTTCCACTATACTCCATCTCATGCCACCACTGATAATTTGAGTAACGATGGTACCACAGCAACCATGGAGTACCAGTGTCCCATTGCCCCCTAGCAAAGAGTTTACCTGTGTACTCATCAAATATGTGAGACATTAGTCCTAAAATCTAAATTTGAGAGTCAATTTCCTGGGCCCATTCCTGGAAAAATTCTTGTGTCAGTTGTTTTTGGCAAGAAATTATTGACATATCAAGGAAACCATTAAAGAGAGTATAGAGATGGGTTTATTTACAAAATGAGGGCAGGGTTCAGGCTAAAAATAAGAAAGGATGAAGCCCCTAGGAATTAGCAACAATTATTATGGAAGAATTACTAAGAACTAGTTGTTATCATGCCTCGTTTTAAGGGGAAAAGGAGAGAATGATGTTATTGGGACTCATTGAAAAGAGGCACCTGACCAAGTGATGACCAAGTGGAGAAGATCCTAGCCATTGTCTTTTTTTTTTTTTTAATGTTTTATTGATTTCAGAGAGAGGAAGGGAGGGGGGGAGAGAGAGAAACATCAATGATGAGTCATTGATCAGCTGCCTCCTGCATGCCCCTTACTGGGGATCGAGCCCAAAACCCTGGCAAGTGCCCTGGTCTGGAATCAAAAGCTGCAGGCCCCTAGGGAGAAGCTAATTGGCTTTCTCCTGTTCCTGCTCTCCTTTCAGCATTTCCCGTTGGCTAAATGCACCTGGAAAACAGAGGGCAAGGAATCCTGACTAATGCAGTCCATGAAGTCCAGCAACCAAGGCACAGAGTACAGATTAATCATCTTTTTGACTAATAGATTCTTTTAGATTGGCATATTTCCATTTTATTCTTTTAGCTGCCAATGTTTATTTTTGTTGAGTAGAAAAAGTAATATCTATAAAGTCCTTTGACACTGAAGTACTGTAAAGTTTGCTGATTTACTGCCAGCCACTGGAATATAGGCATCATGAGAGGGAGGGATTCCCTGCTCTCATTCTGTACATATTAGTTTGCTAGTGCTGCTGTAACAAAGGACCAAAAACTGGGTCACTTAAACAATAGATATTTATTGGTCAGTTCTGGGGGCTACGAGTCTGGGATCTAGGCTTGGTAGGGTTGGTCCCTTCTGAGGGCTGAGGAAGAATCTGTTTCATGCCTCTGCCCTGGCTTCTGGTGGGTTGCTGGGACTCCGATGTTCCTTGGCTTATAGACGCATCACCCCAATCTCTGCTTTCACCTTCCCAGTGTTCTCCTTGTGTATGTGTGTGCGTCTGTGTCCAAATTTTTCTTTTTTATAAGGCTACCAGTTATATTGGGCTAGAGGCCCATCCTATTCTAGCACAATTTCATCTTAACTAATTATGTCTACAATGATAGTATTTCCAAATAAAATCACATTTTGAAATACTGGAGGGTTAAGATAGTTCAACATACAAATTTTTTTTGGAAGGGCAAGCACACTTCAACCTATAATAAATCCTAATGCCTAACCCAGTGTATGGCTCAGATTGGGTGCCCAATAAATATCTTCGAATAAATGTATGAGTAGTAGAAGACTAGAAGGGATCCCATTTATTGTTTTTTTAAGTTTTGGGGGTGTTAAATCTCATTTCTTATCTTTAATTTACATCTTACTCTCCTGAAAACTATTAATTTAAGTTAAAGAAAACTTGAGCTGGTATCAGACAGGCCCTTCTTTTTGGCCCTAATGATTAATTGGTGATATAAGAGCTGTGTAGTGTACTGGCAAATAAATCCTTCTACTTAAGTTCTACCTCTGGCAGTGCCCACTCAGCCAGTTTCAGAGAAGGGAGAAGTATCTCGAACTCATAAATGTCATTCTGACCTCTGAATGATCAGTTGACTTCCTGCATCATGAGGTTTCATTAAAAAATGATTGCTTCAGCTGGTTACCTGCAAGCACTTCTGCAGCTCATAAAATAATCACTTCAATATCTAATTTCAATATTTATCTCAGTAATAACCTGTGCAGAAGAACAATTAAGATAATTTTTGCCAACACCCTCTGAGTCATTTATCCAAGTTAATTTCATTTGCTGTCCTGCTTTCTGACGTGCTACCTCCTACATTTAAATCCATCTTTACTTTCTAATATTCACAGGCAGCTCTTTCTTTTCCAACATCTACAATTCATAGGAAGCTTTTTCTTTTCTAAACGCTGTTTACACTTTTAAACACAGACACAAAGCTTCTGGTATTTTCAGTTTCCCCATCTAATTTTCTCTTCTGCCAAATCTGGAACAGCAATGGTGCATTCATAAAGCTTTTCTTCTCACAACACAGTGCAGAATAGAGAGCCCTGGAGTTGGAACCCAGTTCTTGAGTTAGGAGTTTATATATGTATCACCATGTAAAAGGAAGGATTAATATTATTTTCTATAATTACTTAGTGGTTATCTGATCCTTTCATCTTCACTACGACCCTATTATAAACTTCATGGAACAGGTGAAGAAATTTTTAGAGGGATTAATTAATCTGCCCAAAGACGGGGCTCAGCAATGGCAGCTGATTTAGATGTAGAACTACAGCAGTCTGCTTTCAGAGCCCACATCATTTATACCAACACGTACTATGTAAGAGCAAGTCAACAAAGTAGGCAGGCTGGGCCTTCCTCTAACACCTGCTTCTCTGCCTTCATCTCTCTTTGCCAAGATAACTGCTTAACTGCTATTCATATTTTGAAATTCTGCTTTGACGTCAATTATGCAATGATACCTTTCCTGCTCAGACTTGTCATTTGCCCTTGGGGGCATTTATTTCACTCATCGTTTCTTGTTTAATGTCTGTCTTCGTGAGGTGGTAAACTCTGTTAGGATAGGGATTGTCTCTGACTTGTTTTTCACCATATTTCCAGCACAAAGTGCAGTTTCTGACTGTGCTCCATGCATGTTCTGTGATACACAGATGTACAAGAATGCGTGTATCACATGTTTGTCTTGTGCGGGGCAAAGAGACAGCCCTTCAAGTCTTATGCTAAGTCCCAAGGACAATTTAGACAGAACAGTTAGGGATTGCAAAGAAAATGCCTCTTCTCAAATATGCTGAAAATTTATGCACGGTGACTGTTTTAGAGGCCATTAAGTCTCCAGGAAATGCTATAAAAACACATACACACATATAACACAGAATATCCTTTCTACTAAGTTATAAAAAATTGATGAATTTGATTAAAATAAGAATTAGTACTCTGCAACAGACTAGTTTGGGATGATATTTTCAATTTTAATTGGAATATTTATTGTTCACAGCATATGTATCTTACAAACATTGAATCTATGTTTCGCATCTTTCACTTTAGAGACCATCGTTTACTCATTAGATTAGCTCTATTTAAAACTCAGCTTAATAAGGTTTTAATGCAAGCATGAATCACAAGTATGAAATATAATGATATTCATTCAAGCATATCACATTACTTGTTCATATTAGCGTGATTAAACATAAGACAATCTATTAATATTTGATGCCTATTACTATAGAAAACTGATAGGTACTTGCTTTTGAAATTTATGTCCAATAACTTCTAGTCAAGTGATTCTCAAGCCTTCTGAACATCAGAATCATTAGGGGAGCATAAGATAACACAAATGATGGCACCCCATTTCTGGAGAGTCTTAGTATGTCTGAGTTAGGGTCCTGAAATCTGCACTTTTGAGGGATTGCCCAGTGATTTAGATTTTCACATAGGTTTGAAAATAACCAAACTTTTCAGTAAATCTGGCTTAGCTTCATACATAAACCACTTCTTAATGATACATTAGTAACTTGGGAAAATGAATTGTTTTAGACAGCAGTCACTCAAACTTTCACTGTTCTTTTTCCAACCAAAATATAGGGGCCGAGAACTTTCATTCATCCTTTATTTAAATAAAATGGGACTTAAGAATAGGTAGTAATCTTGGGGCTAAAAATTACTATAATAGCACTTGGCTACAATTATTTTACGTACCGAATTCTGCACTAGAGACTATTTCAAAGTGTAGTAGGAGGCCACGTGAAACTCAATTTGCCTCATACATACCTCTCCTCAACATGTGCTTTTCTTTTAAAAGTAAAAGTAGAGATTCATGACCAGAAAATTGAGCTAAAATTGTATATAAAGAGTATGTAATTTTCAAATCTTAATTTTGCTATTTCTTAACCTAAATCCCAAATTACCTTCAAAGGCTTGCATTACGTTTGTGTTATATAATGCTTCATTTAAGAAGCCAAGTTTTTGGGGGAAATTGTAGGAGAACTTCACTTAGAGTCATTATGCAAGAACACCAGGGCTACTTTTGCCAAACTTCACAGAATTGATTCACAAAGAGATGGAGGTGGGATGGGAGAGAGATTTTATTTCTTATGAGTGCCTTTCTTTTTGTTTCCTTTGAAATGCTATAATTAGCTGTGAAACCATTTTCCAGTTCCCCACAGTATTTGTGTGAGCTAGAAGCTCAATAAATGTTTTTCTACAGCAATCTTCGAAGCGTCTGTTAGAAGTGTTAACAATGACAGGAAAGGAGCTTCAGTGGTGTTTCCCACCATAGAGCGACACTGCAGTCAGAGCCAATCTGGAAGAAGCTACATGCAGATCACATATTGCAGTTGGCTTGAGGATGGATGATTCCTTTCTGTTGAACAAGAATCACAAAATCTGATGGCTCCTTTTTGTGTGCCAAATCAGGTTCATTTCTAAATATCTTTATGTCTCAATTTTGTCTCCTAAAAACCTACAATTGTTAGTTTGGAAGTTGGGGAAGGTGAGTTTGTATATTCATTTCTTAAAATTTTTTGTTTTGTTTTTTAACTTTTATGCTGTACAGTCCTAGGGAATAATTCATGATAGTCTCCTGGGAAACCGAAAAAAGATGAAATAGAGATTCTCCTCTTCCCTGATATTTCCAATTCTCATTTTAATTGGAAAAACAGTTTAGTTCTTAGTTCCCAATCATAGTCCCAGTAATTTGATTTGTCACATAATTACAGCAAATGCACATACATACGTTAGAGAAGATTGAATGACTGTTTCAAATAGTCTTTTGACATTTATGGATTTAACCTTTGAGGTTTCAGAAAATTTCCAGTGACCATAAGTGTTTGTGTCATGCAAAAATTTATTATTTGGACAAAGCACAACTTTGAAGCCCATGAGCTGTCACAGAGATAGGCACTTAGCCAACTGAGTCTCAAGAACTCTTTGGGCATCTACTCATTGCCACCCCTGAAATAAGTGACTTGAGATACGAAGCACCTTATAATGCATGAAAAAGTAACCCAAATGAATTTTGTGCAACTTGAAAAGGTAGTTAAGTTGAAATGTATGTATAGGAAAAATATAATTTTGCTTCAAAATAAGGTTTAAAAGAAAGCTGGGAACCTGTAGTCATATTTCCATATTTGTGATGGTATCATGATTTATTATCTCTTGACAAAGTATCAAGTTATCACTTGTATGTCAAATGTCTCAGGTAGGAGCCTTGACCTTGGTGGGATGAAATTTATTATTTCTTATTATAACTTTGAAGGACAAAAACCTATGTATTGAAATATGCATTTATATTGTTTTACTTGAAGTATAAAACAATAAGGACTTATGTTCATGCCAGAGTGACAAAAAGTAAACAGTAAAGAAGTTGGTGTGAAAAGGAGTGATCTGTGAGTATGTTACAGTGGTACAGAGGAGAGAAGTGAGTTTTGAAGCTGCATTCTAGAGAAGGTAGAGGACTGGCATTTATAAGAATGACTGACAAGTAAATATCAGTTTTAATGGAGGGATTTTATTGGGAAGCATATGCATTTGGAAGTAATCCTGAGATAAAAATTATGTATATGTGTTAGAAATGATTAATTCAGGTAAAAATCTTAGGGAGTTTTAACAAAACTTGTGCAGATTAGCTTCCCAAAGTTTTGGAAATGTTTCTCCCCTTTCCCATCCTCCTAGCCTACTTAAGATCATGGTTTGGCATATCTTTAAAATTAAAGTTAATTAATATAAACTTTTATTATTCTTGATATAATTCGGTTTTCAAAACACCAGCATAGAAAGAAAGGAAATTATTTCCTTTCTTTGGTAAATTATTGGCAGATAGAAAGGAAACTGAGAAAATAATGTTAGAAATTTCTTTGAAAAGAGTGGTAAAGAGCTATAATAATAATAATAAAAATAATAAAATTAATAATAATAATACAGAAATCAGTTAAAGAATAGGATTAGGGCAGAAAAATGACAGATTTAATAAATGTGCATGATTGTATAAAATAGATTTTTGTTCAATTTACAGAAGTTATTATTGAGTAGTTAAGGAAATTTGCCACATAATTTCTAGTACTGAGCTGAGAAGCTAAAAGGTGAACTTGAAGAATGAACAGAAAATAAAAAAAAATTCAGAGTGATGGATCCAGTCAGATAATAAAACTATTTAAAGTGATTGGCTAAATAAAGGTATTGAAAAAGAGAGCATTGGAAAGTGGCCAGTCCTTCATCAAGTGTGAGAACACAGTTATACTTCCCCTAGGGGACTTTATGTCAGGATGCTACAGATTCAAAACAAGTCCAAGAAAAGCCAAGAGATACAGGAAAGCCTAAGAAATATGGACAGTAGATGCTAGCAGGTGATACGGGCTTGTGCCCTGGAGGTTAATAAATGCAAGGATGAAACAAGATGAAAATCAGTCTAGCACATTCCAGACACGAAACACACAGGATGCCACTGGGTCTGGAACAGTTCTGACCAGTGGGGCAACTTGAGAAGAACAGTTAGGTGAATTTCTCATCCCGACTTCACCCAAAATGACCTGGTGAATCAATTATCCAATTGTTTTTAGGACTCAATGAACTGTTAAATGTTGAAGTTCTTTTGGCCTTTTTTTGTGTGTCTATGGGCTGAACTAAGAGTTCAGACAAAGTGTAGGTAGGAATGAAAAACAGACGACAGAGCCTCGGAGCTCCTCACTTTCACCATTCTTTTCATCCATGATCTGCTTCCTGTTCTTTCCTAGGGTCTGTTAATTTGGTGTTAGCTCCTAGACAGGAATGGTATCTTTCCTCATCTTCTTTTTGGGGAGATTAGAGACACACAGAGAAAATGTAAGGACACATTCAAACTCTAATGAATACATCATTTATAGGGCTTTGATCAAATATCCTCCTTGGTGCTTGTGACCTTCACTGGATAGTTAGCCTACATGAATTATATCTTCCCTTTCTACCTCTGTCATGCCTATATTATAGTATCATTGCAACACCTGAAAATAAAACATTAAGTAATATGAAAATGTAGGAAGCTATGTAACTGTAGTCCTGGCATAACAGCTAGCTTAAGTTAATTTCCTTATGTACAAGCACATGTAAGTTTAACTGAAGTGTAATCACAGTGAAAATCATAAACTTACTCTGCTTTTTTCAAAATGCTTTGTAATAATCATAATACAATGCTGTATAACATAAAAATTTTTTTTAATGGCCACTTAATATTTTATTGACTTATAAAATGCTCAAAATAATTAATCTTTGGGGAAGTGAAATTGAAACTACATTGACATACCACTACATAACTACAAAAATAACTAAAATGAAAAAGATTGGTGATATTAAGCTTTAGCAGGATCAAGGAACAACTGTAACTCTTACATATTGCTATGGGGATGTAAAATGTCACAGGCAAGCTATAAATTCATTTAGATATACATTATAGAATTTCCGATGCACTTACTATATGACCAGAAATCCCACTTCTAGATATTTAACCATGAACAATAACCATATATGTTTACACAAAGACTTTTACATTTGTAAAAGTATAGCCCCAGACTGCAAATATCCCAGATATTCATCAACTGACAAATGAATGAACATCTTTTTGTGTAGCTATATAAAAGAATGCTACTCATCAAAAGAAGGAAACAAATTACCTATATTCATATGGAACAACACATATGAAACTCTAAAGCATTATGGTGAGCCAAAGAAGCCAGACACAAGGCTATACAATATTCCACTTATATGTAATTTGTGAATGGTACTATTTTCTTGATTTTAAATTCTAAGTTTTGGATGCTAAAAAATAGAAATGCTATCAATTTTAGTGCATTGACCTTATGTTCTACGACCTTGCTAAACACATAACTTTGTAGTTATCTTGTACATTTCTTAGGATGTCTAATACAGACATGGTTATGTCACCAGAGAATGAAGAAATATTTACTTTGTTTCCTATCTGGATAATCTTAGAATCTTCTCTTCAGGAAGTTTTAAATTTACAAGTTCAAATTCTGTAATACGTATAGGCCCATATATCATATATAAACCTATTTAATACATATAAATTAAGCTTTTAAAATGCTTATATTTCAAATGATTTGTCTATTTTATCTAAATTGTTCAATATATTGACATAAAGTTGTTTATAATTCTCTTTGTTTCCTTTTTTCAATGTTTGTAGTATCCACAGTAATCTCCTTTCTTTCGTTCTGAGTATTGGTAACTTGCTTTTTTTTTTTTTTTAATCTTGACCTAAGAGAAATGGTTATCCATTATTTTTCCCATTTTTTAAAAAAACATTGATTGGCTTCATTGATTTTCTCTGTTGCTTTTCTAATTTTTTATTTCATTAGTTTCTACTTTTATCTTTTATATATATATACATATTTTAACCTTGAAAACTTTCTTCCTTTTTAATATTGGTGTTAAGTGCTATAAATTTTCCTCTAAGCAATGCTTTAGCTAAATTTCCAAATTTATATATATATTTTTTATTTTCTTTCAGTTCAAAGTACCTCTATTTTCTCATGATTTTTTCCCTTTTACTTCTGGATTATTTATATTTCTCATTTTCAAATATTTGGAGATTCTCCAGATATCTTCTTTTTGGTGGTTGTTTAATTCTGTTAGAGTTAGAAAACAAACTTTACATGGTTTCATTTTTTTGGTAAATTTATAAGGACTTCTGTAATGGAAATATTTTACTGATCCTATGGAATGTTTCATGCATGCTTAAAAAATGTATTCGGCTATTGTTGGGTGGAATGTTCTACAAATGCTAATTAGGTCAAATTCCTGGATGTTTTTATCAAAATCTATGTTCTTACTGATTAGTGGGGAGGGGCAGGAGCTACTTGTGTTGTTCATTGATTACAGAGAGAGAAATATTGAAGTCCTCATCTCTAATTGTATATTTGTTTAATTCTCCTTCAATTCCCCTCAGTATTTGTTCAGGTATTTTGATATTCTCTTGTAGATGAATTGGCATTTGGTATTATCATGGCTTCTTAATGAGTTGTACTTTCTTTCCCTACAGTGTGAACCTTTTTATCCCTAGTAATATTCTTTATTTGGAATCCTACTTTGTCTGATAAATGCAGCTACTCTGGCTTTATATTGGTTGATGTTTGCATGGTATATATTTTTCTATCTTTTCCCTTTTAAGCAAATTTTAAAAAAAGTTATCTTTATTGTTAAAAGCATTACAGATATCCCCCCTTTATTTCCCATTGACCCCCTACACCCTGCATCCACCACCACCCCCAGGACTTCACCACACTATTGTCTGTGTCCATGGGTTATGCATATATGCATATTAATTCTTTGATTAATCTCTCCCCACCCCTGCCTTCCCACTGAGATTCATCAGTCTGTTCCATCCTTCTGTCTCTGGATCTATTTTGTTCCTCAGTCTATTTTATTAGATTCCACATATGAGTGAGATCATGTAAAATGGAATCAGGAAGAATCAGAAAACCTGAATAGGCTAATAGTGACTGATGAAATAGAAGCAGTAATAAAAAAAACTCCCAGCAAACAAAAGCCCTGGTCTGGATGGCTTCGCAGGGGATCTTTCTAATTCTTTAAGTTGTAGGGTTAGATAGTTTACTGAAAATTTTCTTGCTTATTGAGGTAGGCCTGTAATGCTATGAACTTCCCTCTTAGGACTGCTTTAGCTGTGTCCCAAATTTTTTGGGTTGTTGTGTGTTCATTTTCATTTGTTTCCAGGAAGTTTTTGATGTCTTTCTCAATCTTATTGGTAACCCATTCACTGTTTAATAACATGTTATTTAGCCTCCATGTGTTTGAATGTTTTTGAATGTTTTTCCTGTGGCTGATTTCTTATTTCATGCTATTGTGATCTGATATGCTTGATATGATTTCCATCTTCTTGAACTTGTCAAGACTGGTTTTGTGTCCTAACATGTGGTCTATCTTTGAGCACCCATATGTACTTAAGAGGAATGTATATTCTGCAGCTTTGGGATGAAATGTTCTGTAAATATCAATTAAATCCATCTGATCTAGTGTGCCGTTTAGTCACTGTTTCTGTGTTGACTTTCTGTCTGGAAGATCTATCCAGTGAAGTCAATGGAGTGTTAAAGTCCATGACTATGACTATATTGCTGTTGATCTCTCCCTTAAAGTCCTTAAGGTTATTATTGATAGGTCCTTATTTATTGCCATTTTAATACTTTGTATGTTCCTCTCTCTGTTCTTATTATTACAGCAGTCCCTTTAACATTTCTTATAAGATACACACCGAAGTCTACTTTTTCAAGGCCTGTGTCAAGAAGCAGATCAGACAAAGTCTCAAAGCACTCTAAAGTCTGCCTCCGCCTATAGGCTGATTAATCTGATTCTCTTAATAAGCCTCAGGTTTTAGAAACTCCACAGGGTGGGGTGGCTGCTTGTTATCAATCTCTTAATGAGCCTCAGGCTGTAGAAACTCCACAAGGTAGGGCAAGAGGTTTTCCAGCAGGGTGGGGCAATTGCTTCCCCCTCAGGCAAAAGCTGCTTGGAAGGTAAATGTCTGCCTCTGCAGTATGGAGGAATGACTTGGCAGAGAAATCCAGACAGATGCCCTCTGAACTCTATCTCCAGAGCCCACAACCCTGGAATCTCCTCACACAGCTCCAGTCCACTCTGCCCTCCCTCTCCTGGAGCCCAAGGTGAGTGGCTGCACACGAAGCTTTGTGCTTTGGCTTTTTAAGAGGGTGCCTGCATTTCCAGCTGCCTCTCCCTGGCAGACAGAAACCCGGCTGCTTTTCATAGCCAGATGTTATGTGTGCACCTTTCTCAGTTCTGGTGCTCTGGGCTGGGAAGCCAGCCTGGGGTTTAGGCCCCAGAGCCCTCAGTGAGAGCCCCCCACAGCTGAGATATCCCTCTGGACCTTCAACTGCTGCCTGTGGGAGCCCAGCCAGCCCTCTCGTGCCTCCACACTTCCTACCAGTCTCTATGTGGTCTCCACTTTAGATCCTCAGTTATGAGGGTGCTCTCCAGCTAGTCTTTAGTTGCAGTTGATTATTCAGGATGGTTTTTCTCTATTTTAGTTGTAATTCCAGTTTGGTCCCAGGAGAGTGTCAGTGTAGCTTCCACTCAGTCCACTGCCATCTTTCATCTCCCCTTTTTAAGCAATTTGAGTCTGTATTTAGTGGCCTTCTTGTAATAGTATAGAGTTAGATTTTACTTTTTAATTTACTCTGACACTTTCTTACCTTTTAATTAATGTATTTAGATTATTTAAATTTAATGCAGTTTGGTGTAAAACTTCAAACTTGGTATTTGTTTTCTAGTTCCCATCTTTTTCCCCCCCTTTCTTTTTTCTCCTTTCCTATCTTGCTTCAGGTTAATTGAGTAGTATTTTATGCTTCTATTTGAGCTCTGCTATTGGTTTATTGACTACATATATTTATTTAGTGATTTCTCTCAGATTTGCAGTATATTTTTAACTTATTGCAGTCAATATTCAAATGATGTCAAGCCAGTTTACATTCCATTTATTTCCTCTTACCTTTTGTGATAATGTTGTCAAGTGCTTTACTTCAACTCATGTTATAATTTTAACAAAATTTTTAATTGTTTTCTATACCATCAATTTTCATCTTAAAAGATTAAAATTTGACAGAAAAAAATGTTTTAGTGTCTACCATTATAATTACCATTTTGGCACTCATCATTCACTTTTGCAGACCCAAATTTATTTCAGACATCATTTTGCTTTTGCCTGAAGGACTTTTAAATATATTCATTTAGTGCAATTGTGCTGGTGAAGAGTCTGTCAACTTATTTTGTGTGTAAAAGTCATTTTTTCTATTGCTTTCATCTTTAAAGTATATTTTCTTTGGGTTAAAATTATCGTTGATTTTTTTAACTGTTATTTGATGTAAATAAATTTTCTTGTGGCTTACTTAGACTTTTACAAGAAGCCATCTATCATTCTTAGCTTTAAAAAAATATGCCCTGACTGGTGTGACTCAGTTGGTTGAGTGTCTTTCAATGCACCAGAAAGTCACTGGTTTGATTTTCAGTAGGGGCACATGCCTGGGTTTTGGATTTGATCCCCAGCAGGGGTTGTGCAGGAGGCAGCTAATCGATGTTTCTCTTTCACATCGATGTTTCTCTCTCTCTTTCTTCCCTCCCTTCCTCTCTCTAAAATCAATAAAAACATATATATTTTTAAAAATGTATCTTTTCTTCCCTGTGGCTATTTTAAAGATTATCTCTATGTCACTGATGTTTTAGTAATTTCATTATGGTATGCCTTTGTTCTTCCTCTGCTCAAGGTTTGCTGAGCTTCTTCAATCTGTAGGATTAGAGTTTTTATTGAGTTTGGCATTATGGTAATAATTCTTTAATATTTTTTCTTTACACACAGCCTTATTTTTTTTTTTTTTTGAGACTCCAATTATACATATTTTTGGCAGTTTAATATTGCTCCATTGGTTGGACACAGATCACTGATGTGCTGCTCAGGTTTTTAGACTTTTATTCCTATAGGCTTTATTTTGAGTAATTTTATGGCTATGCCTTCAAGTTCACTGATCTTTTCTTCTGAAGCATCTAATCTAATATTAATTTCATAATTATTCAATTTTAATATTTTTATGTTTAGAAATTTCATTTGACTCTTTTTTATAGCTTCTTTTTTCCCTCATGTTCTTGTTTCCTTTACATATCTGAGCATGTTCATTATATTTGTACTGTATTTCACAAGTCTTTAATCTCTCATACTTGGGCCTGCTTTTATTAATTCATTATCCTTCTGATTATGGGCCATATTTTTTTGCTTCTTTGCATACCTGAGAAGTTTTATTGGATGATGAATATTGTGAATTTCACATTGTTGGGTGTGGATACAGAACAGCCTTTACTTGGGCCTAATTTAGATACACATCTGAGGTAATTATTCCCTGGTCCCATTAAATTGTAACTCATGCTTCTTCAAATCATTACTCAATAAAAACTATAGATCTCTGGGGCTCTTTCTCTGAGCAACTCCCTTGTTTCCATTATTCTGCCCCACAAATTCTAGCTGCTTTGACCTTACTGAACTCCTTTCACTGTCTCTACTCTCCTCAACTTTGTGAGCCCTCAGAGTTCCATTTGTGTTCACCTTTGTGATCTGCAGCCTGGAAACTACCTCTAGATAGTAAGATTGAGTGACCATGTGTCCACTTCATTAGCTGCCCTTTCCTCAGAATCACAGTCCTTTGCTCTCTGCTTTCCAAGGCCTGCAAACAGAAGTTTCGTGTATTTTTTCTGGTCTTGAAGTTTTTTTATGGTGGGAGAAACATCTCTATGGCACTTAATTTTTCATGTATGGAAGTAGAAACCCTTTACAGAAATTTCATATGCACCTAATTCTTACTCTTTTGGTTACAATTGCTAAGTAAAAATTACCACTAAACATAGCAGCTTAGAATAACCATTTTACTTTGCCCACAGTTTATATGTCATCAATTTGGGGAGCTATGGCTGGAAAGTTTTGCTTGGAGCCTCTTATATGGTTGCAGTTACATGTCATGAAGTTCAAATAGCTTGTATTTCAATATAGCTCTTTTATATGATCTGCAGTTAATTATGGTTTTCCACTGATCTTCCCAGCATAGTCTTCTTACATGGCATCTGGCTTCCCTCAGAGTGACTATCCCAAGTGAACTGGGCATACACTTTATGGATTTTTTATATCTAGACTTTGAAGTTATATGGGGTCACTGGTCATGTACTCTATTGTTGAAGGAGATACAAGCCAGTACAGGTTCAAGGGGAGGAGACGCTGATCCCAACTCTTAATGGGAGGAGTGTCCAAAATGTATCATTTTTTTAAACTGTTACATCTCTACTAACTTCCTTTCTGCTTGAAATATCTAGAGTTATTTGTTTTTCTGACTAAATAAACCCTGACTAAATTCAGAAATCATGCCATAATTTGTGTGCTGCCATAACAATAAAATAGGTGGATTTCGTTTAGCAACAAAGTCTCAAACAGCAAGGAAAAAGCTATGTAGCTAGAGGATTGTAGAGCCCTCATTCTATGTCAACACAATGGGTAAAACTATCACTTGTGATAACTTGGAAGAGAGAATTCTTCTACGGGAAAGTTTGAAAGAGAGTGACAGTGTGTGCTGATTACTGTTGGTGACATTTAGCTAGGTGTTCCTGGAAAGAGATTGGCTCAAGCAAGAATTGACTTGATTTCAAGAAGACCTCAGAGGTAATAGAGAAAGTTTAGAGCTCAAGTGCCTTGCAAGGTTTGGTAAGTGGACTGTTTCTCCAAAGCAAATACTGAAGCAAGTTGTAGTCCACCTCAAGTAATCAACCTCTAATAAGACTCTTTATTAAAGAAAGTGAGTTATTTGTGTGGTAATTATTAGATTAAGAATGTTTTTCCACTTACACAAACCTATTGTGTCAGGTAGCCTGAATAACATCACCAATGCTTTGGAAAAGGAGAGATGGGGTGAGGAAGTAATGAAATAGGTAAACTTTAGGACAATAGAATTGACCCTTCAGCAACATATGGGTTAGGGGTGTTCACCCCCCCCCCCCACTCAGCAGTCAAAAATCCACATGTAACTTTTGACTTCCCCAAAACTTAACTACTGATAGCATACTGTTGACCAGAAGCCTTACCAATAACATAAACAGTCGATTAATATATTTTCATGTAATATGTGTTATGTACTACATTCTTATAATAAAGGAAGCTAGGGAAAAGAAAATGTTATTAAGAAAATTATAAGGAAGATAAATACATCTACAAAACTGTACATATTTATTGAAAAAAGTCCACCTGTAAGTGGACCCACGCTATTCAAACTCATGTTGTTCAAGGGTCAACTGTAGTTGCTGGGAACAAAGAACTAACTAGAAACAAGCGAAAAGAACCACCAGCCTAGAAGGACAGAATTTGTTAATATTGGTGATTTAAAAAACACACAAACAAACCCAAAAATGCCCTGGGGTCGAAAGTATCTGCAAAATGTGTTTGACGCCCAGGGAAAGCAGATATTTCTCATACTTAGCTAAATTTTAATGGATATTCAACAAAGGAAATACTTCAAAGAGTGCAACAATAGGACTGTCAGAAAATAATTCTTCCTAGAAATAAGATTTAGGACATAATTAAGAATATTTCCCTATTCTCACATATGGTTCCTTCACAATGGTTACCCAGCAGGTTTCATCCTTTCTATGGGCAGTGGCTGCTTTGTGACATCCATCACCCTCTTTCCAAACAGGAGGTTTCATTGGGATCTTCTTTTTCTGCTGCACCACTGGGTATTTTAGGGGTGAGGAGAAGATGACATGTCAGTTTGGTTTATAGCTTACTGGATCATGGGAAAATATATCTGAACCTGTTAACAAGAAATGTGTATCACCTGCATTTTCTGGACATTGAATTGAATGCATGAATGGATGAGATTTTGAGGAGAGGGTGAATGAGTTCTATGTGTGGAAATAAAAGAGACATTTATAAAAGAATATTTATTTGGTATTTATATTAGAATAAAAGGATAAAGATTAGCAGCAAATTTGTGTTTATCAAAATGAGTTACTCCTGGGCACATAGCTAGACTAAGTTCTTTATTGCAGTTAGATGTGACATTATGACTAAATTCTGGTACATAAAATGGGATCGAAGTGATGTAGGTATTTCCTGGCTTGACCTATAAAAATCTCCTACATAGATCTTCTTACCTTTTCTGTCCCCATATGCTAGTTGAATTATTAGAATTATCAGAGAATTCCAAGGAATAAATAACAGAAGGACCTGAGTCAATTGAATGACCACACCGAAGGCTATTTGACTATAAACTTTTATAGAACTGAATGTGAAAAAAAACACGCACATAAAAAAACAACTTTTATTTTGAGCCACTGAGAAATTGGAGATACACTTCTCATACACACACAAAAAAGAAATACATAATTATTATAGGAAGTAGGCGGGATGGCAACTTTTAACTGAACCAGAGAACCTAAAGGAAAATTAAGACTTTAGATTGTCAACTCAAGGCACAGTTAAAGAACCAGAAATTCTTTAAGAATACTCTAAAATAATTTCTTATCTTTTATAACCATAGGGCCAATGGGGCCTATAACCTGACTCAAGCTTATCCTCTGGGAAGCAGAATTACAATACAATTAAATTCACTTGACTAGTCAAGTCTCATATGTTAGGGAATTGGTTGAGAAAAGATGGGACTCTTAAGAATTGGTATAGGAATATATGTATGTATTCAGATAACCTTGACCACTCAGATTTCATCGAACCTCTCTTAACACCAGAAGTAGCCTGTAATAACCTCACCTAAGGCAAGAAACTTAACACAAAGGATGTTAATACTCCTTAAGACACCCTACCAATCCTCCTGGCTTTCAAATGGACTAGTATAATGTGTGATCTGGGGGAAGATAAATCTCAATTCAAAATGATTGCAAAATTTTGTTCATTTATATAAACAGAATCTTAGACAATATATGTGAGAAATGGATGAATGGTAAAAGCATTTAACCAAAGAGAAAAAAGCTAACATTGGACTGAGCTGAATTTACTTATATGGGTTCACTTTTCATAGATTTTATAGATTCAAGATTTTAGGGAAGGAACTAGTAATGAATCGTATTGCTTTCTTTGTTGGTTGACTGGGACCTGGAGTAAATGATAACTTACATTAAATTAAGGCAAGGTTTCAGAATTTTCTTGGTAAAATATAAAGAGAGAAACCCAATGACTTAAAGATAAAGGAATATTGGACTGATTTACTATATCCAACCCATTCACTTTCTGCTTCATTATATACCACAAGAGATCAGAAAGTACCCCCTTTACAACAGCATTGATAAATATACTTCTGAGAGAGTACCAGCATCCTTCAAAATCTCTGTAGTAGCTTTTTCAGAAAGCTGGGGGCAACCAGTGGTGTTATATACCACCACTGAGGTGGTCAACAGGGGCTTGGCTCGGTCCTGGAGTGGCAGGACTCAGCCTTGTCTAAAAAGGGTGTGGTGCCACCCGGCTGGTGTGGCTCAGTGGTTGAGCATGGACCCATGAACCAGGAGGTCATGGTTTGATTCTCGATCAGGACATATGCCTGTGTTGCGGGCTCAATCTCCAGTAGGGGGATGCGCAGGAGGCAGCCGATCAATGATTCTTTCTCATCATTGATGTTTCTATTTCTCTCCCTCTCCCTTCCTCTCTCTGAAATAAATTTAAAAAAACAACATAAAAAAAAAATGGTGGTTGTTCAAGTCATTATAATGAAGAAAAAAAAAGGGTGTGGTACCAAGTGGAAAAAGGGGGGGCCTGCCTGATTCTGTCAGAATTGCCTAATTTGTCATGGTATTCTTCTAGACTGAAATAGATGGGACTACTGCAACATAATTGAAAAGTGAAAAAGAAATTTAGGTTGGGTGAACAAGGACCTGACTTAAAACCATTAGTTTGATTTATTTTTGATGTACCCATAAGACTGCTGATTTTCAGTTGAGTCCAGAGTAAGACATGTTTCTTCAGCTGAGCATTAAGAGAGTCAGTGGTGACTGACATGTCTGTGGAAGCTACAGATGCTCTATAAACTTCCATCAAGCCTGTAGGAGAATCAGTACAAAACCTTAGAGTTTTGGTGCTACATCATGCATTTGAAGATGCAATTAAGGTTATTAATCGGTTAACCTTGAAATAGGGAAATTATGCTCCATTATTCCAGTGGGACTAACCTAATCAAGGGAGCCACTTAAGAACAGGGGATTTTCTTCAGTTACCATAGACGAGGGAATCGGAGGTTTGGAGCATGACTGGGATTTGGTGCCCTGCTGCTGACTTGAAGCTGGAGAGGGCCACATGCCGAAGAAACAGTGACCTCAGTCTTACAATCTTAAGAAACTGAACTCTGCCAACAACCTGAATGTGCTTAGAAACAGATTCTTACCCTGAGCCTCCAGAAAGGAGCAGAGCCCTGCTCATGCTTGATGTGAGCCAATGAGACCCTGAGCAAAGAATCCGTTCAAGCATGTTAGACTCCTGACGCACAGAACTGTGAGCTAATCAATGGGTGTCATTCTGAGCCACTAAATTTGTTTTAATTTGTACATAGCAATAGAAAACAAATACATTTTCCGGTCCACTAAACTCTAATGTCAAGCATATATAGTGGCACTCTATCAACAAATGGAAATGGGTCCTGTTAGCATAAGTAATTGTGAGCAAGTCTCTCTACCTTTCAAGGTACTTGCTCTGCTACATTGTAACCTCTTTCAGTTCCACCTATGGCCTCATGGAGAGCTTTCTACCATTAGGTCACTAAAAAAAAGGATATTGTGACCTTATTTACAGAAGGTTTCACATATTATGTTGGCACCAACCTGAAATACAGATATTGCAGTTCCATCAGGGATAGCCATGAAAAACAGGGGGGATAGAAAGAATGGAAATACTCCTAATAGGCTGAACATCTATCTGTTTATTTTGTGTTGAAGCAACAATAGCCAGAAGTGTGGAGATATATCTGCTTATAGGCAAGGGCTAATTTGGCTGAATGATCAAGGTCCTGGAAACACAAGATTAGAGGATTGTTGCCAAAACAAATATGGGGAAGACATACCTGAATGGAACTCTTGGAGAGTAAATAGATTCCTATTGCATACAAATTCCCTCCAGAGGATATTCATTCAGTAGAGGCTTATAGCAGCCTTTTGATCAGCCATCCTTGTGCTTTCTCATTGGGCTCATTAACAAAATGTTCATGATGACAGGAAGTGGGGTTGGTTATGAGTTAGTAAAATGCACATCCACTCACCAAGTCTGCTGTGGCTATTGCCAGTGATGAGCACTCAACTTGCCAGTGGCAGAGGCTAATGTGAGCTCCTGATATCGCACCATTTTCTGGAGAGACCAGCCACTCCAAATGGGAAGTTGATTACATCCGACCTCTCTTATTTTAAAGGGGGCAGTGATTTGTCTTGTTTGGAATAACAGTCTGAGTATGCATTTGCCTTTCCTATCTGCAGTGCTTCTGCTAGCACCATCAGGCTGTGTTTACTGCCATGTCTGACCAAGTAACATTTTTATAGGAAAAGTAGTAATAAATGGAGATGGACTTTAACCCAGAGGATTTACTGGCTCTATCATGTACCAAATCAGCCATTATAATGGATGAACTGTGTAAAGAAAGAATGTTGTAACCTATTAAAGACGCAGTAACAGCCTGAGTTGGATGATAGCAAGTTGTAATATTGTGGTGCAGTCCAAAAGATGTACCATATACTCTGTGTTTTGCATTCTGTTCCCATGATTTTGGGCACTGCTGCCCTAAATATGGAGAGGAATGCTTTTACTAGAAGGCATAACCATGGTCTTCTTACATCACTGAACAAACAAACAAGGGAATTAAATGATTGTCTAAGGTGATTAAATCTGATTATAAAGATAGAATACGGTTATTGGGGGTAGGATTGCTAGATAAAAATACAGGAGGTCCAGTTAAATTTGAATTTCAGGGAAACAATAAATGCAATATTTGGGACATGCTTATATTAAATAAAAATTTGTTATTTATCTGAAACGCAAACTTAACTGGGTTTCTTACATTTTTTGTTTTCTAAATCTGGCAACTCTGGGGTAAGGTGATGTATTTCTGAAAACCAGGGGATTCTCAGGGTCTCTTGGTCTTCCTTCTCTTTTCACTTCTGACCATTTTAGTTTATATATTCATCACCATATAAACTATTGCTATTTCCATGACTGGCCTGCTTGTTTTGATTTTTTCCTGTATAGTTGATTCTGTATATCATGAATAGGAAAGTCAACCTCAAACAGCTAACGTACCGTATCATTCCCCTGCTTAAAAGCATCAAGGAGCTTCTTTGTTACAGAGGTAAAGTTTGAACCCCTAAACCTGAATTCAAAGCCTTCATGCTTCATGCTCTTTTCCCACAACATCTTTAAGTGAACTTAATCCAACCAGAGGTACTTTCTTCACTGATGCATGTTTTCTAGCATGAATGTTATCTAAGTCTGAGATTTCAAGTCCCCTGTCTTCTCTTATTCAAGCAACAAAATGTTATTCTCTCTCAAGTAATACAATGAAACAATGTAGAATTGTGCTAATTTCTCTACACTCAATTCCTGAAATTAACCATCTCCCTCCTTGGGATCACATATCTTTTGAAATATTTTAAATTACAAGTTATATGAATTAACATGTATTATGTACTAAGGTTGATAACATTTAAACTCAGTTAATCATCAAATATGTGCAAAATGATGTATAAGTAGATTCTATTTTTATCTTTATTTTACAAACGAAAAAACAGAGGAACAAAGAAGTTAAGTAACTTGCCCAAGTTCACACCTATGTAAATGGCAAAGTTGGAATTTAAAACCCGTCAGTTAGAGTCTGTACTTCTAATTACTGTATTACGCTGTGCCTAGGAGGAGTGGGAGTGCGTTTTCCTGACTTAAAAAAAAAAAAAGAAACAATAAGATTAAATTTTCTTTTGATTTACTCACCTAGAAATAACTGTTATAACCAGTTTGATTCATATCTTTTCAGACCTTAAGGCCTTAAGACCTTTTAAGGCCAGTGACACATTTAAGAAATAATGGCAAACACCAGGCCGGGCGTGGCTCAGCGGTTGAGCGTTGACCTAGGATCCAGGTGATGGGGGTTCGATTCCCGGTCAGGGCACATGCCTGGGTTGTGGGCTCGATCCCCAGTCAGGGGCATGCAGGAGGCAGCCGATCAATGATTCTCTCATCATTGATGTTTCTCTCTCTCTCTCCTCCTCTCCTTTCCTCTCTCTGAAATCAATAAAGATATATTAAAAAAAAGAAAAAAGAAATAATGGCAATATTGGTTGTATGTAGGGGGACCTTAGAATTTTTTAAAGTTATTTGGTGACGTGTGCTCTAGCTGAACTTAGAAAGAGGCATGATTTAGGACTGGATGAGCTATATAGTCTCTAAATTTCATGAGAGTCATTCTGGAGACCTCCTTAGTGTGCTAATTGTACACCAGAAAAAAATTACAGACTTCTTCTAGGTCACAGTGGCTGTTAGAAACTTGGGAATCAGTAGACCTGGAAAAAAGCCTCCATAGAGAAAAGGTACTGATTCCCTCCTCAGAGTGGGGGAGCCCATGCGTGAACTATGTTTGAGGACAGTCTGATATTATTTCCATTTTCTCCATGTGCTTCCGTCTTGAAGTGTGGATGGGACTTCGTTCCTGACGTGTGGAAGGAAAGCATCAGTGTCACCAAGCCGGCAGCCTGTGCTGCTGTCATTTGTCAGTTGTGGTGTTTGTTCTGCAGATGGCACAGGAGGAATGGGTAGAGATTGTGGTGCCATATTTCCAAGAGTCTCTGACTAGCTGTTGTCCCCCCCCACCCCCAGTCGAAGGCTTTGTTCTGTGTAGTTACTTAAGCGTCTCCCTTCATTTGTTTGAACATGGACCAATGATTTTCCTCACGGTTTTGCTGAAGTATAATTGCAGCACAGCATTCTACGTACAGTTAATCCTCCTTTGTAGATCCCGTATTTGCAAATTCAACTACTTGGCTAAATTTATTTGTAACCGCCAAATCACTGGTGCTTTTGCAGTCCTTTGCAGACATGTGCAGAACAGTGAAAAATTTGAAAATGTTCTGCCTTCTGGTTTCAGCTCGTATATTGTAAACAATTGCCCTTTTGGTGTTCTGAAGTGCCATATTGTTTGCATTTTTGTGCTTTTTGCTGGTGGTTTTGCTGTTTAAAATGGTCTTGCAAGCCTGTTGCCGAAGTGCTGTCTAGCGTTCACAGGTTCAGAGGGCCGTGATGTGCCTTACTAAGAAAATGCACGGGTTAGATACATTTTGTTCAGGTAAGAGTCCTTGCTTCGGGCTCTGAGTTCAGTGTTAATGAATCAACAATACGGTACATCCAGAAAAGGAAGATGAGTCTGCCAACTGGTATGTGAGGCTGCTCCAGAAATGCTAGGGGAACATCTATTCAGACGAAGCTATGGGAAATACTGAAAAGTGGCTCCATTCGTGGGTTCACGAGGTAACTAAGTTTGTTAAAGGCATAATGACAGTGTTATTGCGAGGCTGAATGTCAAAGAGATTTCCATTTCTGTTTCCCAAGTCAGGAAACATACACATGTGTATAAATATGTCTATACACATGAATATGTGCATATAAACATGTGTGTATACATGTATATGCACATACAATGATTAAAGGAGACAATTTAGGTGACACACGCACTTCATGAGCAGCAGGTTCCACCCTCAAGTGTTTGGAGAACTGCCCAGGAGACAAGGAGCTGCTCAGCGCATGCCCATTGGCTGGGGCTGCAGATCTGACCACATCCACAGACAAGAAACAGGGAAGGAGTACAGGGCCCAGGCGTGGCTTGGCCGACTGATGTGCTGCATGAGTTCTGCGGGTCAGGAAGGAGGCTGCGGAAGAGTTTTAAAAATACCTACTAAGTGTTATACAGGAAGAGGGTTATTGGAAGAACAGGTTTCCAGCGTGGATGAGACGGGCCTAGTTTACAAGGCTGATAGCAAACGAACCTATGTAATGCACGCAAATGGCATTTTCGTTGACATGAATGTTGCGACCAGAGGCTCATGGGATCCCAGCGCTGTATTTCCCCAGAAACAGTTGTTCCATTCTCTAATTCAATGTTTGTGACTTTAATAGACATAACTACCATGAATGAGAATTGACTGTATATTTAAAGTATACAAAGTTGATCAATTTGTATACATACAATGTATATAAATGGATATGTATGTACATATATCTTAAAAGTTGCCACAGGCTAATGAACATTTTCATTACTACCAAAGCTTACTTGTGTCCCTTTGTAATCCATCCTCCCTCTACCTTCCTCTCCAGACAATCACTAATTTTTTTTGACTCTGTAAATTAGTTTGTTCTAGAATTTTATGTAAATGGAATATACTTTGTAAAAAACTCAGCCTCTTCTACTCAGCATAAGGGTTCTGAGATTGTTGCATGTTGTCGTGTGCACCAATAGTTCACTCCTTCTTATTGTTGAGTAGTGTTCCACAGGATGGATATACCCATTCCTCTGTTCACGGACATTTACAGTGATTCAGATTTTGGCTATAACAGCTAAAGCTGCTATAAACATTTTTGTACAAGTGTTGTGTGGACATGTGTTTGTTTCTTTTGGTTAAATAGCTAGGAATGCAATGACTGGGAAAGGTGGTAGGTGTCAGTTTAATTTTAAAGAATTAATTTTTGCCACTGGTATCACATTGTAGTTTAATCTGAATTTCCCTCATAACTAATAATGTTAAACATGTTTTCAAGCACTTTTTTATCCAATTAATCCAACATTATTTGTTCAAAAGACTTTTCTTTCTCCATTGAATGCCATCTTTGTCACAAAATAAATTGGCTGTTTCTGTATAGGTTGATTTATAGACAATATTCTGTTCCATTGGTTTATTTGGTTATCTTATTTTCAAAACCACACTGTCTTGATTATTATAACTTTTTAGTGAGTCTTGATGTCAGTTAAGTCCTGCAATCTTATTTCTTTATTATCTTTATTTTTGGCCATTCTAGGTCCTTTGTATTTTTCTGTAAATTTTAGAATTTCCTATCAGTTTCTACAAAAAAAGAAAGCATGTTGGATTTTTTTATTGGAAATACGTTGAATGTATAGAGCAAACGCGTACTATTTTGCTAGGGTTGCCATAACAAAATACCACAGACTGGATGATTTAAACAAAGTAACTTATTTTCTCACACTTCTGGAGGCTAGATTCTGAGAATAAGGTGTCTGTTGGGTTGGTTTCTTCTGAGGCCATTCTCCTTGGCTTCTAGATGGTCACATTTTTCCTGTCTTCTCATGGTCTGCCCTTTGTATGGTTCTGTGTCTAAATGTCCTCTTCTTATATGGACACCAGTTATGTTGGATTAGGGCCCACCTTAATGACCTCGTTTTATCTGAAGCATTTCTGTAAGGACCCTATGTCCAAATACAGCCCCATTTTGCAGTCCTGGGAGTTAATACTTCAACATCTGAATTTAAGGGGAACACAGTTCAGTATATAACAAAACGTATTATTTTTTTCCAGTTTTTTACTTTTTTTCATTTATCTTTTAATTCACCAATTTGATTATAATTTGTCTACATGTGGCTTTCTTTTTGTTTAATTCTGTTTAGTGTTCACTTAGCTTTATGCCTCTCATCACATTTGAGAAAGTTTTGGTGATTATTTCTTTAAATATTTTTTCTGCCCAATCTCTTTCTCCTTTCCTGATACTTCAGTTTCCCAAGGTTAGGCCTTTTGATATTTTTTTCACCGGCCTCTAATGTTTTTTAAATTTTAATTTGCAATATTTTTTCTCTGTTCTTCACAATGGATGATTTCTACGGACTATTTTCAAGTTTATCGATTCTTTCCTCTTCATTCTGCTACTCAGTTCATCCAGTGAGGGTTTTTTGTTGTTGTTTTTACTTTAGATAATTTATTTCTCACATTATCATTCAGTCTTTTCTATAAGATCTATTTAGAAGATATAGTGAGAGTTTTTATATTTTCGTTCAATTCAAGTACCTTTTCTTTATCTCAGGAGCATAGTAACAATAACTGCTTTAAAATTTGTGTTGGATAATTGTTCCATTTATATGATCTCAAGGTTGCCATTTTCTGATAATATTTTCGCTAGAGAATTTTTCACATTTTTCTGATTTTATATTTTGAGTGATTTTGTGTTCTGAAAATATGAACGTTAAGTTCTATAGACTCTGGGTCTTGTTATAATTTTCTAGAGAATGTTGGTGTGTTTGTTTTAGCAGGCAGTCAATCCAGTTAGGCTCAGACCTTAAGTTCTGTTGCCTTCTGTGGGGGGTGGTTCAAATCTCTAAGCATTTGCTAAGCTACTTGTGTCTATTAGGCACCTGTGTAGTTTGGGGGTTAGTCTGAGACTTGTGTAGTGGTTTCAATCTTGGTCCAGTTCTGAAAGCTTTTGCTATTTTGTTTGGTTCTGTCCCACACAGGCATAGGTGGGAAGTGAGTGTGAGGCTTATGACAATTCATGCATACAGTTGTTGGATTTTTTTCATCTCCAGCTCTCTCTTCAGCATAATTCTTTCACTCTCTAACCTACAGAGGCTGCCTTGTCTGGGCAGAAAGACAGGAGATTCTATAAGATTTTTAGTTTCCTACATAGGTTACTTTTCCAAGTTGTGGTTTTCCTCCATCATCTGTCTATTTTTCTAGAGTTGTTAAGTGGTGATATTTTGCCTTTTATCTAGAGATTTTATGTTTTGTTTTTTAATTTTTTACAATATTTTTATTGAATTTATTGGGGTTACATTATATAGGTTTCAAGTACAATTCTATAATACATCAGCTCTATATTGTTTTGTGTGTTCACCACCCCAAGTCAAGTCTCCTTCCATCACCATTATTCCCCTTACCCTCTTCTACCTCCCCCACCCCCCTTCCCTCTGGTGATCACCACACTGCCAGAGCTTTTAGTTGTATTCGGTATGAAGGATGAGTTCTAATGGGGTTATGCCACCATGCCATAACAGGAACTCTGGCTTAACAGTTTTGAGAAAATATTAAAGCACTAAATCTTCCAGCATTCTTGATCACTCTTTATTTAATATCCAAATAACATAGTTTAAGATCTATCCATTCCATGTATTGTAGAATATCTCCACAACATTTCTTTGACTTTCTAGGGGTCTTAAATTTTCCTTGAAAGTCAGCACTGTGGCCTACATTACCTGGTCATCTGATCCCAGATGTTGCTCTTGAAACCTGTGTCTACTGTTTGCACATCAGCTGTGTTCCCTTCTTTTTAGCTCAAAACTACCACTCTCTCCTTCCATCCCTCCACTTTGCCCAAGTTTCTCACTTCTCTGCTCTGTGTGCCAATCCTCCACACCGTGTACTGCTTTTACATTCATTTAAATTAATCTTTTAATTGCATAGCAATTATATATCTCTACACCTGCCTCTGAAACATGTATCTAAGTATTCATTAAAATACTCTGCTCAGCAAAGAGCCACCACTTCCAGTCTCTACTCCTGGTAAAGAACCAGGGAATGACCCTTGAAATGTTATATTCTTTCTTTAACATATTCTAGATCAAATCTAAGGCAAGGGCTCTAAACAAAACAACTGGAGAAAATTCTAGGAGCGGATACTGCATGGTGATTTCCCCTTGTCCTATATCCCAGGCACTAGGATAGGCACTGGGTGTGGGGAGAGGAAAAAAGATGTATCAGACCAAACTCATATTTGTTCCATTCCTCTTCCTTTCTCGATCAAATTGTTTTCCTGATGTGACAGTTACATGTTACCAATTGTGATATGACATGAAAAATGCTGTAATAGAACTATAGAAAAAGTGCTATGAGTTGAAATATTTGTGACACTTTGGAGGACTTGGGAAGCTTTCACAAAGGTGAGAGTTGATGGATGCAAATGCTCTTTTGGAGAATCTTGAAGAATGTCAAGTCATTTATCAGGCTGAGAGGGAAGAAGAAAAATAAGTAGATGGCATATTTGGCTCATGGCACGTAGTCTAGAGGTGACAGGAGGTAAAAGGCGTGAATTAAGATGAAATGGGTTCAAATTGCTTGCAGCTTTGCATGCCATTCTATGGAGTTTATATTTATTATGTAGGCAAATGTGTTCACATTTTGAGTTACCCATTCAAGTCTATTCTTTTTATGCTCTTACTTTTAGGCATCTCTAAACAACAACAACAATCATAAAAAAAAAGACCATACCCACTACTTATACTGATTTTCAATATTGCATATATACTTACATCAGAAATATCCTTAGCACAAAGTGTGAGGCTTAAACCATTAGGTGGAAATCTGGCAATATTTCTTCACTAATTAGTCTAGGAAACTGGCAAACAGAAATTGATCACAATGAATCTAAAAGATAATATATAAAACTGGAAGAAAAATGATAAGATGTATTTTGGACTTCAGAATCGTAGCAGGAAAAATTTAACCAAAATTAAAAATCTTAGAGATCATGCAGGGCAATGTTGCAATTGTCTATTATAAAAACTAATGTCTCACAGGAAGGAAGTTTGTACATTTTGACCACCTTCACCCATCTTGTTCTCTAACTAGTATAATTTTGATCTGGCATTTGTGTGCTCAAGTTCAACACCAAGTCTTTCTCTCTTGAGACATCTTGCTGGTTTCCTTTGAGATTTCAGACTACAGCCTACCTTGTGTTAGGCAATGCCTCTTCTCTGTTGGGAGCTGCATGGCACCCTCTCAGCTGCCCCATCCTGTAGTACACTTCCAGTGCCCCTTGGCTGAGGAAGGTCTCTTAGAAAGATGACCCTGAAGGCAGTCTCCACCTATATGATCACATCAGGACTATGGAAAATATTTCTCCATTCTATCAACAGTGGAAGTACAACTTATTTTTAGTATGGTCATTTCTTCACAGGTTTAGCTATATTATCAGGATTTTCTAGAGAAAAAGAACCAATGAGATTATTTATAATCTAAAGAACAAATAAGCAAACAAACAAAGTAGGAACAGACTCATAGATACAGAGAGCAAATTGAGTTACCAGAGTGGAGGGAGGTTGGGGAGACTGGGTGTAAAAGATAAAGGGATTAAGAAGTACAAATCAGCAATTATAAAATACTCATGGGGACTTAAAGTACAGCAAGCATAGGGAATACTGTATAGCCAATAATATTGTAATAACTATGTATGGTGCCAGGTGGGTACTGGAAATATCAGGAGGGACATTTTGTAAAGTATATGATTGTCTGATGATTATGAAACTAATATAAAATAATAGTGAATGTAAACTGTAATTGAAAAATGAAATTTAATTTTTAAAAATTCCAAAAGAATTCCTTTTATTATAGTGAAATTATTAAAAGAACCAACTAGTTAAAAAAAAAACAAAACACCACACATATACATTCCTTATAATAAATATATTATACATATATACAGTAATGTCTGTATACATATTACTCTATTTAAATATCTATATAATAGATTTATTATAAGGATTAGCTCACATGATTATGGAGGCTGAGAAGTTCTGAGGTCTGTAGTTAGCAAGTTGTGGACCTCGGGAGAGCAGAGGGTTTAGTTCCAGCCCCAATATAAAGGCCTGAGAGCTAGGAGAACTGATGGTGTGGGTTCCGGTCCAGAAACTGGCAGCCACGAGACCCAGGAAGAGCCAAAGTTTGACCCTGAGTCTAAAGGCAGGAAAAGACCAATGTCCCTGCTTAAGACCTCAGGCAGGAGGAGTTCTCTATTATTTGCAGGCAGGTTGGCCATTTTATTTTATTCAAGCCTCAGTTGATTGGATGGGGAGGAAATTTTGCTTCACTCATTCTACCAATCCAAATGGTAATCTCATCCAAAAACACTCTCATAGGTACACCTAGAATAATGTTTGGCCAAATATCTAGGCACCCTCTGGCTCAGTTAAATTGACACATAAAATAACCATCACCTTAGCTTTATCTTTTTATATTAAACTTCTCAGGCACAGGCCACAAAACGGGTCTCTAATGTTCTCTAGTCTTCATGGAGTATGTGTCAAGCTACATAGACAGTTCCTTTAAAGTCTGTCTCACTTGACAAGGAGTCAGGGTGAAATATCTACCCTTCCTCCTACAGGTCAGTCCGGGAAAGTGCCCCAGAACCCCAGTAATTTTCTCTAAAACAGCTTCTCTTTTGGCTCCTCAGGCTCAGTTATTCTATATCCTTGACGTTCTGTGGAGCTTCAGGTCGCAAGCTTTTGATTATCACTTGCTATGGGCTCCATTGTATCGTCCACAAATTCGTATTTTGCATTTCTTATCCTCAGTACCTTACACTGTAGCTGTGTTTTCAGACAGGGTTTCAAAGAGGTAAAATGGGGTCATAAGAGAGGATAGTGAAGAAAACATTATTTTTGTGGTACAGCAGTAAATGAGCATTCTATCAGGACTTTGTTAGCACTTAACTCATTTATCCTCAGTTGTAAAGAATAGTGTTACTAAAACTATAAAGCTATGTGGTCTCGCAATGCCATCCATTGAGACACGGTCAGTCTAGATATAACATGGAAATTTAAGTGTGTCTTTCTTCATTAAAATAAATAACACGTCGATGATACATATTTTGGTTGACAGCTTTTATGGTTCTTCAGGAAAACCAATAAGTTGGAAACATAAACACTACTTGAAAATTAACATTTTTATCCAGAATAATTCCTCATCAGGGTTCCTAAATTTGTGTATCTTTTCATATTCTTGCTTTCTCCGGGAAGCTTAATGAAATCCTTTAGAGGACACTCAGAAGGCTACAGTTTGTCGCATGCTGTTACATTCTTCTCACAGTGCACAGACTTCTGTAAACATGCAGGCTTCATAGATTCTTCTTGTCAAGATCTTATTGGAAACAGAAGTCTGTTCTGTCTGCTAAATGTGAGGCTCTGAGATTCACGCTCTGGCACAGCCATGCTGTCAACAAAAGGCAGTGGTTGGGCTGATGTCTGATTTTCTAATATTGACCTGGTTTTTAGGAATTCTACTAAAGTTAAGTACAGCAAAAGGCATGCTTTGGACACCGTGCTTTAAGGGGGCCCACATCCATTTTCTACGGCAACATGTAATATCTGCTTTCCCCGCTGTTTCCCTTTTTGCCTCTCTTTCTAGCTTTTGGTGTTTACCTTTTGCAAGATTGCTCAAAATCAGGCTTCTCCTCTTCAGCTCGGTTTTTATTACCGGCGATGTGTTGGTGCTCGGTTCCTGACAACTAGCAGGCTCCCAAGGCCTCACTGTGGAGATCAGGCACTCAGCCCCCAGTGTTCACAGTTCACAGGCTCCGGTTTTATGAAAAGTTTAAGTGCTAGTGAGACCTATGGAAATATTTCAAATAACAGTCTTAATAAAACCTTTCTGATTCAAGTTATAAACAGTTAAATTTTCTCTTAGAAGCTTGGGGTGGGAAAGGATACCGATGTTCTTTTGTGTGTGTGTGTGGTGGTGTTTTATTTTTTAGTTAATTCTCTCCCTTCAGAGAAGACTGACTTTAAAGAAAGTGTAAGTTTCAAACAGACTCCGTGTTTCCATTAAGCTTCCCATCCCCTCTGTCTACTCTATAATTCTTTCGTTTCTTTGTAAACTGAAGGCCAGCTGCCTTGACTCAGTTGCCTGAGCTTTAAGCAGAAGCCTCTTAGAGGGTGCAGGCCCTCCCCAAAGCGATGCCGGCCTCCAGGGGATGGCAGCCTGCGCTTACTTCTGGCCCCGAGCTCCTGTTCCCGTCTCTCCCCACAGCCCTGAACTGGACAGCACCTCAACTCTTTCCCTTAATCTCCCACAGAGCCCTCAGACAAGCCGTGTGTGCTTAATAGGCTTTATTGAGATTTTAGGGCGGTGGAAGAAATCCTAGGTTGGATCTCTGCAAATTGTCTTATCCTAAAAAGCCTTTGTTCACTTTGCTACTGGAGATTTTTGTCCACCCAGTAAAGCTCCCCTGTACCATGCTGGTTTCCCCATTGCCCCTACCCCCCTTTGCCTCTCCGTCTCGTTTTTGGTATTTACCTTTTGCAGGGTTGCCCCAAACCAGGTTTCTCCCTTTCAGTTTAGCTCTCTTCACCCTGTTCAGCTCACATCCTCTAGCGGTTCTCTGGGACTATATTTTTCTACCCGAGGACCCATTTATGTGTCTGACGAGAGGCAGTGCCGCGGCTCTCTGTCTGACCCTTTTGCAGATCAAATGTTGGATAGACTTTTCTTCCTCAGTCCCCTTTAGTCATTTTAAGTTAGAATAAATATAGACAATGATTTGTCCTCTGGATATTAAGCCTGTACCTCAAAAGATAGACGTGGCTATAGTTGGTCAGCTTTGAATTTAAACGATTAAATATCATAGTGCATTTGAAACTTAGTTTGTATTACTCTTTTTTCCTGGTGAAAAACAAATACATGTTAACCATTTTTTTTTTAGATCTGATTACACCAATGTGGGTGTTTGATTTTTGCACTGGTATGACTTCTGGAATAGGGAAGGTGAGAAATCATTCCCCTAATTTTTTTCTAAGTAACTTTCTGTTAATTAAGTATATTAGTCTTTTAGGTTTGAGTGAGAGTGTAGTTAAATACTACTGAATTCTTTTATAGTTGCTGGTTCAAAGAATTGTCAATGGCAGAATAGTTCCAGTAAATATTCCAAAACAAGCTAAAACATAAATTGCTGGTCATCTTTGGAGATGTTCTGAGAGCTGACTTTTTCGGCTCAAACTAAAGATAGAACTACACTAGTGTATATGACAGCATTGCATAGATGGGCCTCCAGGAGCTCGATAAATGTTCAGTGAATCTGAAAGGAAAGGCATGAAGCTTCTCCACTTTGCTTCATGGTTGGCTATGTTGGTTTTTGATTTTCTTTTTTGCTTGTTTATGCATTTATTATTTATTTCCCTTCCTGTACCTAAAATATTATATTGCAAGATATTATAAATTATAAATGGGAAAGAAGAAAATGCATAAGGGGCAAAGAACAAAGAAAGAAAGAAAGGTCAAGGAGCAAAGAAAACATGAACATGTAGCAAAAGAACACATCTCCTACTACAGAGTCTGGCAAGAGGCTGGTAAGACATGGTAATTCAGGATAGCTCATTTAACTTGGATCACATAGGGCTAGGGCCATCGGTTGCAGGCTTAATCCCAACAGGATGCCCACAAATTTGTTCTGATTGTTGTATCAGGGTCACCTGACATTGCTTTAGAGAGGCTTTTTAATACTGGCATATGCAGAAGCTTAGAGAGAAGACTGCAAAGAAAAATCTCCAAATAATTTGTTTTTCCTGGATGTCTTCATGGTGCTCACGTGTATACTAGCAATGCTCTCCTTAGGAAAACACGGGATGTCACATCATAAAACTTTGAGTGGTAAAAAGTCTTTGCAAACTCTCAAATTCAATGACTTCTAGGTAGAAATATACTTTGAATCCTATGAAAAGAAAAGTTACTTTGCTCTCTGGAGTCTTTGTTATCTTTAAAGTTTTTTGTTTTGTTTTGTTTTTTCTCAAAGTTTCACTTAAATCAGCTTCCTAGAGTTTGGGAGCCAAAGAGAAGCTGTCACTCAAATTAAGAGGGTAAAAGATTTGAGAGAAAAAAGAAATTAAACATTTTTCACATATATACTTAGCTGATTGCTATAGTAGGCAAAATTTTAAAAATGTGTTATATTAACTATTAATAGTTTAGGATTAGCTGTAAAATGAAAAATATAGGGTTTTTATATGTTGTGTGTGAGTCTATATTTGATGAGTTAAAAGTTAATGTATTTACATACTACAGGATGGATATGTATATGATAAATTATCATTTTAATTATTATTAAAATGACCATTTTCTTAGGAAATTACTCCAGAAGAATTTAGTATAACTTAAAATTTAATGTACATATTTTCAAATATATAGTTATGTTTTGATTTTTGGATGAAAGCCTATCAGATAATATAAAATACAAATAAGTTTTTAGAAACATTTTGTTGTTAAAAGATTGCTTCTTAAAGGAATTATAATAATTAAGGGTGTGTGGGAAGTTAGGGTGAATGTGTTTATATGAATTGATACAGAAAAAAGCTTTATTTTTTCTTAAAAGACAGGACTGAAAATGGTCTCAATATCTAATATCTTCTCATCTATTAACTTTAGCAAATTACTGAAATCAAATTTTTATTTCTCTTTTTAAGAAATTCTGCATCTAGGGGTCAAAGTTTGGCTCTTTTAAATGGTAATATTATAAACTTGGTTAATTTATATGATCTCTATGCCTGTGTTTCCTCAGATGTAAAATAGAAATGAAAATAATACCTACTGGCCCTGGCCAGTGTGGCTCAGTTGGCTGAGCATCGCCCCATTCACCACGAGATAATAATTCCATTCCTCGTCAGGGAGCCTACCTGGGCCGGGCCTGATCCTCAGTGTGGGTGTGCAGGAGGCAGCTGAGCAATCAATGCTTTTCTCTCATTGATGTTTCTCTCTCCCTTTCCCTTCCCCTCTCTCTCTCTAAAAATAAATAAAAAAGATTGATTTTATCAATCTATCAATATCAGTCTTTATCAATATATAAAGAAAACAATACCTACCTGATGAGGTTACAGTGGGGGGTTAATGTCTGAAAGAGTCCCAGGTACATAATAGTTATTATTTTTGCTTTGTTACTTAAATGAAAGATGAATTTATGTGGTGGTTAGGTACTTTCTTGGAAAACATACTAAGGTGTTCTCCTTGCCCAGAGGCAGGGTATAACCCAGCTCCAGAGGAAACACTTTTGGTTTTTTTGGTTTGGTTTGGTTTGGTTTTGCCTGATGTGCCTTGTAAGACTACAGAGTAATTAAAATTTATGTTTTTTAGTTTTGGACCAAGAGTTTTGATTCTAAAACTGTTGCTCATTTATCTGTTCTCAATTTGCACTCTTCATGTGAATGTGACCAAATCTGCACCAAGGGGAATAACTTGCTTTATGTATCACAGGCTAATGACAAACTATTGACCCTGGTTATCAATATCACTCCTAAAACCTTTCCTCTGCCCTGCTCTCCACCTTGAACACAAACAGCGCATTTCACATAATACATTCTTCTGATTCTTATTTTATGGCCTGCTGCTTACGTGGGGATTGGTTTGTATATTTTTGTGACTATAAAATTCACTGGAACTTCAATTAGACATTTAAGACAATTGAAATTCCAGAAGTTACATGAACTGGTGTGCCTTAGACGGTAGGGAGTATATCACAGGCAGAGATAAAGAAGAGGGATTCTGTTTCACATAGTAACAGCACTGTCCCAGTGATCAAGAGCAGTAAAGGAAAAAATGCATTGTATTCAGTCCCAACTTGTACAGGCTTCCTTTTGAAACAGCTAATGTGAAGAATTTGCAATGGAGTTGCTTTGAATCCTCATTTATGTTTGTTTGGCGATTTATTTTTTCATAGGCAATAAGAAGCCTGTATTTAGTGCATACCATTAAAAATATTGACAAACTAGGAATCAATGCAAACCTTAAAACTCTTTATTTAGTAGGATAGAGTTTAGAAATAATAATAGATCATTTTTCTTAAATAAACAAATCCTCTTTTAATACATATTGCAATTGAAAAGATAATATTGCTGCCATTCACAAAGTGCCATAATTAAAATTTTTTTAAAGATATCCATTTGCACATATATGAGAAATGCAATTATTTTTTTTTATCCTCATAGGGATGAGATAGACTGGACAGATTTTGCATTTTAATTACAAAGGAAAAGATATTTTAAGTACTTTTCTAGATTTTAGCCACAGACAATTTTTTTTATTCAGTTATTTTTCTAGAAGGACAAATAACCTTGCAAGTAGGTCCTTTTGAAATATATTTTGTAATCAATTATAAAAGAACTGTATAGGCACACCTTGTTTTTTCACTTCACTTTATCGCACTTGGCAGATATTGCATTTTTTATAAACTGAAGGTTTGTGGCAACCCTGCATCGAGCAAGTCTATGGACATCATTTTCCCAACATTTGCTCACTTTATTTTGTATCTCTCTGTCACATTTTGTTAATTCTCACAATATTTCAAACTTCTTCATTATTATTATATTTGTTATGGAGATCAGTAATCACTGATCTTCGATCTTACTATTGTAATTATTTTGGCACTACAAATTGAGCCTGTATAAAATGACAAACTTAATCAATAAATGTTGTGTGTGTTCTGATTGATCCACTGACCAGCCATCCCCCCATCTCTCTCCCTGTCTTCAGGCTTCCTATTCCCTGAGACACAACAATATTGAAATTAGGCCAATTGAATAACCCTATAATGGCTTCTAACACTTCAAGTGAAAGGAAGAGTCCCATGTCTTCCACTTTAAATCAAAAGCTAGAAATTCTTAAGCTTAGTGAGGAAGGCATGTCAAAATTTGAGATGGACCAAAATCTAGGTCTCTTGTGTTGAACAGTCAAGTTGTGAATGCAAAGAAAATGATCTTGAAGGAAATTAAAAGTGCTACTCCAGTGAACACACAAATACTAAGAAAGCAGAAGAGCTTTATTGCTCATACGAAGAAAGCTATAGTGGCCTGGATAGACTATCAAACCAGCCACAACATTCCCTTAAGCCAAAGCCTATTCCAGAAAAAGACCCTAACTCTGTTCAATTCTCTGAAGGCTGAGAGAGGAGAGGAAGCTGCAGAAGAAAAGTTTGAAGCTAGCAGAGGCTGGTTCATGAGGCTTAAGGAAAGAAGCGGTCTCTACAACATAAAAGTGCAAGGTGAAGCAGTAAGTGCTGATGGAGAAGCTGCAGCAGATCTAGCTCAGATAATTCATGAAGGTGGCCACAGTACACAACAGATTTTCAATGTAGATGAAAGAGCTTTATGTTGGAAGAAGATGCTATCTAGGTCTTTTCATAGCTAGACAGGAAAAGTCAATGCCTGCCTTAGAGCTCTAAAGGACAGGCTGACTCTCTTGCTAGGGGCTAATGCAGTTGATGACTACACGTTGAAACCAATGCTCATTTACCATTCTGAAAATCCCAGGGTCGTTAAGAATTATGCTACATCTACTCAGCCTGTGCTCTATAAGTGGAACAACAAAGCCTGGTGACAGCACATCTGTTTAAAATATGGTTTGCTGAATATTTTAAGCCCACTGTTGTGACCTACTGCTCAGAAATAAAGGTTCTTTTCAAAATATTACTGCTCATTGATAATGCACCTGGTCACCCAAGATGGAAATGTACAATAAAATTAATATTGCCATGCCTGCTAACACATCCGTGGATCAAGGAATAACTTAGACTTTCAAGTCTTATTATTTAATAAATACATTTTGTAGGGCAATAGCTGCCATTGATAGTGATCCTTTGATGGATCTGGGCAAGGACCCACCATTCTAGATCCATTAAGAACTTTTGGAGCCCAGCCAGGCGTGGCTCAGCGGTTGAGCATCGACCTGGGATCCAGGAGATTGGGGTTCGATTCCCGGTCAGGGCACATGCCCGGGAATTGTGGGCTCAATCAATGACTCTCTCATCATTGATGCTTCTATCTCTCTCTCTCTCCCTCTCCTTTCCTCTCTCTGAAATCAATAAAGATATATTTTAAAAAACAACAACAAAAAACCCTTTTGGGATTCACGGGAAGAAGTCCAAATATCAACATTATCAGGAGTTTGGAAGGAGTTGATTTTAACCCTCATGGATGACTTTGAGGGGTTCAAGACTCCTGCGAAGGAAGTAACTGCAGACGTGGTGTAAATTACAAGAGAAGTAGAATTAGAATTGGACCCTGATGATGTGGCTGAGTTACTGCAATGTCATGATAAAACTTTAAGAGGTGAAGGGTTGCATCCTATGGATAAGCTAAGAAAGTAGTTTCTTGAGATAGAATCTACTCCTGTTGAAGGTGCTGTGAAGATTGTTGAAATGACAACAGAAGATTAAGGATATTACATAAACATAGTTGATAAAGCAGTGGCAGGGGTTGAAAAGATTGATTCCAATTTTGAAAGCAGTTCTGTGGGCAAAATGCTCTCAAACAGCATCGCATGCTATGGAGAAATCACTTGTAAAAAGAAAGAGTCGGTCGATGCAGCAAATTTCATTGTTGTGTTATTTTCAGAAATTGCCACAGCCACCCAGCCTTCAACTATCGCCACCTTGATCAGTCAGCAGACATCAGCGCGGGATGCAGGACCCTCCACCAGCAAGAAGATTATAACTCAGTGAAGACTCAAATGACAGTTAGCATTTTTTAGCAATAAAATATTTTTAATTAAGGTATATACATTTTATTTTAGAGATAATGCTATTGCACACTTAATAGTCCACAGTATAGTGTAAACATAACTTATATGTACTGGGAAACCAAAACCTTTGTTTGCCATGCTCTATTGCAATATTCAGTTTATTTCAATGGTCTGGAACAAAACCAGCAATATCTCCAAGTTATGCTAGTATGTTTCTTAAAGACAGACTTTTAAGGGTACTATCAGAAAACATATGACCTTTATTTCTATATATATTTAAAATTCCAAAAAACTACTGTGAATTGAGAAGTATATTGATAAGACAGTGTTAAAAATAACTCTGAGGAAAGTTTAATGAATGATAGAGGGAAATCAACAGATATCATTTACACTGTTCCTGATATACAAAGGAAAAAATAATCCCAAAACACAATATGTAAATAATATCCAATTTTATTAGATAGCGGTGGATAGCTAAGTGATTTCCACAAGTGATACAATGAAGCTTTCTGTTTTTGTTTTAAGAAAGCCATTTCTCTCTCTCTTACACACACACACCTAAAAGTATTTTTCCATTGTTTTTGTTCACGGCTTCAATTTCACTCCCCTTGGTTCTGTCCAACTCTTTCATCTCTCTTTGACCTGTTGTTGACCTCAGCGCTAAATTGGCTAAAGTCTCTTCTAGGGGTCAAATGGTTCCGTTCTGTGATTCTATTTCTATTCTGCAAACATCGGCTGTATTTAACTATTTCCAGTCCATAGAGGTAGAGATAATTTTAGATTCCATTTTTATTTCTATTTCTAGTTTGCTAATTTTTTAAGAACATATAGCATTACAGAAGATCATAAGATTTACATGGTAAAAAACAGAGTAGGTGGTTTCTATTCATTCATTCATTCTCAAGCAATTACTTACTATATGCCAAGCACTGCACTAGATCCTAGAAACACAAGACGGTTTCAGTTCACACCACTAGAGAGCTCTCAGCGAAGTAGGAGGAGGCAGACACATAAACAAGTGTAAATGCAATAAAGTATTACAAGTGGCTTCATCTTGAAAGATGAATGGACTTTTGTCAAATGCTGGGAAGGCCATTCCAGGCACCAGGATATGTGAGCAATAAACATAGGTGGGAAGCCGCTGAGTATACTTGGGGAGCTACAATAGTTCAGTTGAGCTGGAGTGTGTAGGGCGCCTCTCATGGGGAGGAGTTTGGACTTGCTCATCTAAAATATCTGTCCCTTATGTGTGGGGAGTGCACCAGCTGGTTGCTTAATACATCCCATCAGTGAATGGAAGAATATATTAGAATGTCTAGATAATTTTGCACCGTCCTTTAATCTTTGTGTGTGTTTTTAAGTATGCGTCGTCATTAATGTGTTATCTAACTTATAAGTAACCAAATGCACTATGTGGGAGTATGCTTAAAAGTTGCTTGAGGATGGGATCTGCAACCAAAATGTTTGGAGATGAGTACTCTAGGAATTAGCACCTTTGGAGTGTTTTAAACTGAAATGACCTGTTTGGCATTGAGAAATGGGCTGCTCAAATTGTTACTGGGATAGTACATTTGAAAGCTCAGCACAATATATGCAATAGCAAATGGTCAGCGAAGTTACTGTTATTGTTATTGTTAGCAGTAGTATCCACAGAAGTGGTATGTGCAGAGAAAGTGTAGCTGAGAGGAGCTAACACTGGCTTGGGCACCCAGCGTGCTTGAATTCTCGCTCTGCCAACCATGTGAATTTTCAGCGAGATGCTTCAGCTTCCCGAGGGACAATTGCCTCATGAGCAACATGAGAAGAACAAGTTCCACCTTGCTAGTGTGTAGTGGAGATTTCAAATTCATAATACCTATCGAGGATCTGGCGTAGGCCATGGCCCCTGTCGCTGCTCAATAAATACTTATAGGAAGAAACAAAGGTATCTCAATCCAGTCACGATTGCCGCCTTCTGACTTAGATCTTGCTGCTTGTTTCTCTTTTTCTTATTTATTTGGATTTATGAACATACCCATGGGTATTTCAAGCCCCTAACTTTCACAAGTAATAGAGGTAAGGGAATTTTGCTTCTTTTTCTCCTAAAACAAATATAACAATGATCTGAAACTCTCTCTGTAAAAATATAAAACAGTGTTTTCATGTGCATGAGGAAGGAGCTTTAAGCCAATGCAGCCCCTCCCTTGGCCACGTTTACAGTCTTCAACACGTTGTGCAGAAAGTGGCTGGTTTGGGCCCCGCGCAGGCTCTGACTCCACATGAGCGTCCGTTTGGCCTGCATTTCAGTAACTTGGGCAAGGCATTTGGTGATGTATGTCTATGTAGAATTGTGTCATAACAGTCCTATGACAATGAGGGCAACTTAGAGTGTTTTCATGATAAAGCAGATAATTTCAAAGTGTGTAAAACATAGCTGTGTTTCCACCTCTCCTCCTTTGTATTTTATATCAATATTTTGAGTCATTTTGCCTCTAAAGCAATAATCTGCATACCTGGGCCATGATATAAAAAGCAGAATTTTCAAATTATGAGTGTTTTGAATAATTTATTATTGTACCTAGGTGTTATCAGAAAGAATTGATAAATATCAATTACCTGTAAAAAAAAACAAACCCCACAAAACACTAAAATAATTATTTGTGCCAGATATCACATGGAATTTGATTATGGTATCTTCCGTAATTCCACAAAACATTTAACTTGTTTAATTATGCAAAGAGACACTTTGAAAATAGTCACCAGTGTCAATGTTTCCATTCAGCCTTAAACAGAAAATGTAGCAGAAGCAAGACAGGTCTCAGCCGCAATTGAAGAGCCGCTTGAAGGGGAATCTGTTAACAGGCTTTTTCAGAAGCCAACCCTCAGGGACAATTCCGTCTTAAGTAGAGAAATATTTTCACATAGTTGCGATTACAAACTTAAGTTAAATCTTTATTTATTCTGCTTCATGGCATAAAGTTAAATTTGTCTAAAACTGGGTACTGAAATGGATGAAGATTTTCCTATTAAATTGAATATTGTGTTTAATGCTTTCTATTAGTTGTTTGTGTCTCATCTTAATTTTTGGTTATTTAAACATTCCATTTTAGGTCTACTATTTTTTAAAATTTAGACCTCTTTTAAAAAGGTTTTTCGTTTTTTTTGTTTGTTTGTTTTTTATTTTTAGTGGTTGCTCTAAGGTTTAAAATAGAAGCCTTTAATTGCTATCTGTCTTCACATGGGTACAGTTTCAAACGCAGTCTGAGCACTTTACAATCATATGCTCCCTATTCCTCCCTCTCATTTTTTTTGCTATGTTTGTCATATATTTTACTTTTACATATACTTAAAATCCTCAATATATCTTTTAATAATTTTACTTATACAGTCCAATACATTTTAGAGTGATTAAAACATAAGACATACCCCAGCCTGGCCGGAGTGGCTCAGTGGTTGAGCATTGACCTATGAACCAGGAGGTCACAGTTTGATTCCCGGTCAGGGCACATGCCTGGGTTTCAGGCTCGATCCCTAGCCAATCAACGATTCTCATCACTGATTTTTCTATCTCTTTCTCCCTTTCCCTTCCTCTCCTTGAAATTAATAAAAACATATATAAAAAAATAAAAATAATTAAAAAAATAAGACACATGTCTATTATATACACCCTCATTTTAACTACTAATCTTACATGCTCTCTAAAAACTTTTGGGGGGCCTCTAGAATTTCACAGTCGTACTTTGAGACCTGCTGATATAATCTATTAGGATTTATATAAGCCACATTTTTTTCCTTTCTTTGTACTTTCCACATTTCATTTGTGTGAACTTCAAGGCATGTCTTTCTAACTCGGTACTCTGAGTTAGTACTCTGATACGCAATAGATTTTTTATTCAGATGCATGTTTGTAAGACTAGCTTAAAATGTGCTGAAGAGAAAGACACCTCTATATTCCAGAGAAATGTTTTGAGAACTAGTGATTTAATTACATTTAGTACTGTGAGCCCTTTGTCATAAACACAGTGTTATTGTATATACTTTTATCTTGTAAGTCGTAAGGTATCACCACAGGGTCTGGCCCAGTTATTTGACCTTTTAGACTTTTGGGGAGTAACTCAGTTTACTACTTGAATTAGTTGAAACATTTCACTGTGTTATGAGATGTCATATAACAATTGGATGCACTCACATGAAAGAATGACAGACCCGTCAGCCATGTAAATACTCAAGATGGTCAGCATTGTTTAGGCCAGTCTACTTAGTTGCTCCCAAAGCTGATACTTCCAAATGTAAATAAAGCACATGCAAATTATATCCATTCCTGTTCAGAGGGGGAAACAGCTCAGGTATACTTCTACATAGAGTAATGTGAATGTACTTTGAAATATTTGAAATCTGTAAAACTATTAAAACATTAATTTATCTAAATATTTTTCTAAAATGATATTTTGATTCCCACCTTTTTGCTTCTAATAACCATGTAACCTTCTGCTACCTACAGCCTTTTTGGTGTTCTTCTTTGCCAGTTCTTCATCATTTGGAAAAAAAGTTACGGAATACTTCTGTGCCTCACTTTTATTTGATGGGAACATTTTTTTTTGCTTTGAAGAAATTGCCACTTTTAATGTGATTCTGTAAATTGAATTGCTTACATTTTTCAGGTTCCTAGAAATGTTGTTATCAATTGGGTTTTGTGCACAAAAATACAGTACTGTGTGATTTTAAAATCACACATTAAAATATCATAATTATAAACTACTGAATCAATCTCTTTGTAAATGTAAAAGTTTTAGCACTGGATAATAGATGTGAACTTAACAGTAGGGCATTAGTCTAAGAATCATTACTTTTTAACCTCTAAAAATGTAAGCCATTATAAATTGCTTAAGTATTTATTTGACATAATTTTCATATATATGAAATAGATGGCTGCATAATGCTATGTGTTTGCAAAATCTTACAGAATACTATATCACAATAATAAAATAACATGTTTAGCAGATTTATATATTTAAATCAAAACAATATCTTAAAAATTGAAGGTATATTTGCCTGCTCTTTGGAGATATCATTGAGCTTTAAGTAATCCTATCAAATCTGATTTAAAGATGTAAGACATCATTTAATGCTGTAAGAATATAACTTCTTATATATTGTTACAAATTCTTTAGGAAGCAGTCTACAGTAAATGTTAAATAAATTTATTACAGAGAAATATTTTATAGGTATTTTCTAATTTAACCTGAATTTATTATTTTCAGGGAAATTGGTAAATATATTTCATTTATATTTTAGACTTTTAATTTAACATGCAACTGAAATTAAGCTTTAAATCTTGAGCGAAGGACAATCTCTTGCACATAGATTTTTTTGTTTGTTTTATTAGTTATCTGTTGCTATTTAGCAAATTATCCCAAGTTTAGAGCTTAAGAAAACCAACAATTTTATCTTATAGTTTCTGTGCATTAGGAATCTGGGTCCAGCTTAGCTGGGTGCTTCTGGTTCAAGGTCTTTCTCACATAAGGCTGCAATCTAGGCGTTGGCCAGGGCAGTGCTTTCATCTGAAGGCGTGGCTGGGGGAGAATCTATTTTTAAGCTCATTCTTGTGGTTGTTGACAGGATTTAGTTTCTCTTATGGGATTGTCTGACTGAGTGCCTCTGTCTTTTGCTTGCTGTTGACTAGAGTGTTACAAAGTGCCTTGCCACATGGACCTCCCCATAGGTGAGCTTATAATATGGCAACTGACTTCCATCAAAGCAAAGAAGCCTGAAAGCAAGTGAAGGCATGCAAAATGGAAACTGTCATCATTTTGTAACCTTTTCTTGGAAGTCACAGTCTATCTCTTTGTTATATTCTGTTTATTAGAAGAGAGCCACTAAATCCAGCCTACATTCAATGGGAGAGTGTGAATACTACGCAGTGGGAATTATTAGGGACCATACAAGGAGCTTTCTACCACACTTCTTTAAGATTCTCTTCTGAATTTCTGAAACACTGAAAGAAGAATTTAAAATAACCCACATTGCCCTGCTGGCATGGCTTGGCCATTGAACATCGACCTGTGATCCAGGGGATCACAGTTTGATTCCTGGTCAGGGCACATGTCTGGGCTTGGGTCTTGATCTCCAGTGGGGGACATGTAGGAGGCAGGTGATCAGTGACTCTCTTTCATCATTGATGTTTCTATTCCTCTCTCCCTCTCCCTTCCTCTCTCTGAAATCAATAAATAAAATGAACCCACATTTTGTAAAACCAGTAAATTATGTTGAAGTAGATGTAGTAAAAAAAAAAATATTTGTTTCTTTCATGCAATAAAGAGACAATATTTAGTTCTTTCAGAAAGTACATTGTTTCATTTATTCAAAACATGTACTCAAACTTCTGTCTAAATCTCTTACCTCTTTTAATTTACCCTTTTATTTGGAGGGGCATGGATTCTTAGAGGACAAAATTTGTGTTTCTAATGCTTGTGCCATTTCCTACAAATGTCACACTTGATCTGCTTAAATTCAGTTGAACAACATTTATATATAGGTCAGAGAGCCCTAGGGAAGTGTTCCATTTCCACATGAATACACACCTTTGAGGTCAACACTCAACATAAATATACCTTTGAAATCATGACTTGGAGCTTCTCAATCAACTATTGACGATCCCTTAGCTTTCTAGAATGCAGAAAGTTGAATTAAGTAATCTATGTTTCAGGGTCAAGAGAAACATCTCTAGGAATGCTTAGTACAAATTCTCTGTGATAGAGGCTAGAGAAATCATTAGCTTTGCCTACATTTGCTCTCTTAATAACTCTAAATCTTCCAATGAACATTTTTAATTTGCACAAAAGGCAAGATTGTAAGGCTAGAGACCAAATGATTTTATTAATAGGTTATGTGTAAATTCCCTTTAGCTTGACATTAATTCTCCCATGCTCCAATTTCTCTTTAACAATCCATTAAAATTTTCTCTTGCATAGTGACAATAATATCCTTTGTCCTGTCATTAATGTTAGCTGTCATTAGTGGGGCCCAATCACTGTGGCAAGAAATCCCACAGCCAAGTTAGTCAGTTATAAAATACAAGACTATTTGAACTAGAGCTTCATTAGATTTAGTGCTTGTCTCATGGCACAGCTTTGTAATTTGAATACAGAGGTTCCCAGGCATTGCATTCTGTGACTTGATACCACTAAATGCTCATCAGTGTGCCTTAATCTGTCCAAAATATTTTTAATGAGCCTAGATTTACATCCCTAGGAATTAGCACTTAGGAAGGCCAATGACTCTCTCATTAGTCATCACTTCTTGCTTCCCATTAGCAAAATTAACAACTGTTCCACCCCAAATGATGAGGATAGTTCCAAACTGTTCAACAGTGTGGACTGAACAAAAGAGTTGTAAATTTTGTTTTACATGGATTTAAAGGACTGTGATGCTTGCATGTCTATTACGTTTTGGATAATAATTTCAAAAGTAGATATAAGTGACCATGATTGTAGGTAAAATAATGTTAATAACTAAACAGCCCCCTGTATCTTAATATGAAATTGAAATTGAGGTGAGAGCCACATATTTTATAATTCTCTTCATTTTATTTTTTATTTATAGAATTATATCTGCCCTATGTTTTTCCTTCACATCTTCCAGGATTGTGTTTGAAAGCAATTTCCACTTTTTTAAATGAGCAGGATATGATCTGACTTTCTTTTATGTTGTGCAAATGCTTTCGGAAATACCAATTAGGGATTGCTATCTTCCAGAATGCAGTCAAGAAGCATGTATTCATGATAGTCTCTCTCCTTCTCTCCTCTTTTGTCATTTAACTTATTTCATAGAGTTTAAAACTTAAAGTGAGTCCACTAGCCTGAACTTTATTACTCTTCTGACTCCTGACATTTAAAATTCTTCTTGCTTGGTAGAAAACATAAAGCTGGAATCAATTATTTTTCTGTGTGTGCATATGGTCAAATTAATACAGGGAATGAACAGGGAGGAAATGATTGGACAATGAGATGCTGAGTACTCAGAACTGAGATTTTTAGAAATGGTACAATTATTGGTGACGGCAAGGGCTAGTTTACCAAAGAGAGTACCTGGGATCATGTCAAGGATATCCAGAAACTGAGAGATCAGGGGTGTATCTCCAATGATGTTGAAGTCAATGAGAAGGCTAATATGTGTAAGGGAGGGAGGGGAAATAGTGTAGGCATCAATAAATTAAGAAATTACTAAGTAATAGGAGGTGAGAGCAATGAGCTGAGGGCAAAGTTGGTATGATCTGGTGGAATATGATGATTATACACAGAGTATAGAACATTTTTTTTTACCACTCCTCTCAACAGGACAGAAATTATTTAACTCTATTTTTTCCTGTATTGCTTTTACAAGGCATTTCTTATTGTCTTACACATCCACATTTTGCTTTATAATTATTGCAGGCATATTTAAGAAATTCATTGACTGAAATGAGGAAAAACCAGAAATCATTTATAACAAGAGATCCACTAGGCAGGCTTTCTTACTTTAGTAACAAATGAAATCCTATTGATAGTTGTGATTTTCATAACTAATTAGCCTTCGGATTCCAAGATCTTTGCATCTTCCAATACCTGTTTACCAGGATGCCCCAAACTCATCATTGCAATTCGACTCCTCTCTGGATATTAACCATGTAAGATTAATTACCGTAAGCCTCTCAACTGAAATAAACTCAGTGACTTTTACTGTACCATTCAGCCGTTTACCCCTTTTCATAAGTCTGGTAATGCTTCTTGAATCACAATTAAAATCTGTAGTAAATAAAGATGCTGAAAAGTTTCAAGCAGCATTTCTTAATGATTTAACATTTAGGTTTTTTGTTAATGCTCAAAAAACAAGTTGGGGAATACATTTGTCTGCAGCATGGAAGAAGTGAGGCAGAAGGCTTCATATTTATTATTGTGATCTGTAATTCATTTATAATGGCTATGAACTATAGAGACATTTACAAAGATCAGCAATCTGGGTGATATCAACAGGAAAGTTTACTAATGAGGGGAAACTTGTGGTATGATCTCTGATGTTGTTCCTGCATTTACAGTTGTTAATGATCTGGTGATACTGATGATATTAACACTTTATTATTCTCTTAAAAGAGTTTAAGACAAGTGGGAAATTTGGGGAATGAAAATCTAAGTAGACACAATAATGCTGTATAATTTCTGCGTGTACTTGCCTCTCATCTTGCTCCCCTAGATCTTCTTCTTCTTATTATTTTTAATAAAAATGAAAATTGAAAAACACCAATTATCTTTGCTTCAGTGGCATCAGTTTAAATCCCAGTCTCAGAAGCAAAAGTGTGTCCATAACCCTAATGCTAACACACCTGTTTGAAAACACCTCCTCCATGGAAACCTGGTTTTTAGAATTGTATTTTATTTCAAATTCTATTCTTCTCTTGAAAGTAAAAGATAATGTTGAGAATAGCATGCTCATCTCCAGATTAATCCACAAGGAGGGAGCTACCAAGAAAGTAATTTTGTAGAATTCATCTACCTGTATGTTTTATTTAAAATAGATGGCATTATGTGTGGAAAATTTTGATTTGATAGGAATCTCAAAATTGACAAAGAAAAATTAAAGAAGAGTTTAGGAAGGACAAGAAATTATCTGATGGTCTGTTGCTTAAAATCACCGCTTAATGAACACATGGAAGCAGTAATTAAATAATGTAACAAGTAAATAACTGAATTACTTGTTCTATGAAGTAGTCTCTGTAGCAGAAAAAAAGAAAGAAAGAAAGAAAGAAAGAAAGAAAGAAAGAAAGAAAGAAAGAAAGAAAGAAAGAAAGAAAGAAAGAAAGAAAGAAAAAGAGCTTATTTTATGTTAGACAAGCAAAACTCTGTGAGAGTCTAATGATTCAAAAAAGTCACGTAATAGTCTTGCAACATGTTGTTGCACTTTCCCAATTATTTGGAATATTTGCCTTGTTGTAAAGTGATGTAAAGGGTATGATTATATCTTGTCAAGATACAAATGATGAACAGAAAAAGAACACTAAATAAATATATATGATTTATAGATTTCCAGAGAGAAACTTGGTACACAGAACTGGAGCCATGGATTCTTATTTTAGCAATATCAGATACATTTCATGCTACGACTTTTAGGCTTAAGCTCTATAAATAAGCAATTAATCTCTGTGTGGACAGAATAAAGTCTTCTGTCCTCTAGTATCCTACATTCCTATCCATGTGAGGAAAATATATTTTTTGTGAAAGCAAGTAAAAACAATCATCAATTTGGTGTGACAGTTCATCATGTTCTACTATTATAGGTGTGCAATATAGCTTAAGAAGCCTTTGTTTATATTAAAGGTCCTTCACTCCAAAGAGAGTGAAAATCTAAGAAATTTCAAAAAATCAGTGTCACCATAAATAAATGGATAAACCCACAAATAAAGATCTTTATAACGTTGACTTTTGGGAAAGAAGTCAGGCTGGGTAAGAGCAGAATAGTTGGACAGAAAACCAAAACAAATGATTGTACTTGAGGAACTGAGAAGATAAGAAAATTGGGCAAGGTGGAGGGGAGAAAAAGGATGCCTTTGGGAGACATTTAGGTTTAGATGAGGTCACGAGTGAGGGGAACTCATGATGGGATTAGTGTCCTTATAAGAAGAGACACCCGAGAGCTTGCTATCTCTCTCCCCAACATGTGAAGACACAAAAAGAAGGTGGTCATCTATAAGCTTGGAAGGGAGTGCTCAACAGAAACTGACTATGGCTGGCACCTTGATCTTGGACTTCTAGCCTCCAGAAATGTGAGAAAATAAATTCCTGTTGTTTAACTAGCCCAGTCTATGATATTTTTTATGGCTGATCAAACCAGTTCATGGCACATTAGTTGCAAGATTTTCCCCCCTATAATGTATTACAGTCATTTTGGAGGCATAAATAAAGAACTTACAGAGGCCAGCTAATAATATTGATGCTCCAATATTTGAAAGTCATCAGGCTCTGTCCTTGTGACTTCAGTGGTCTTACTTTGGTTTAGACTTGAAGACAAGTTCAGCTTGAGTCCTCTAGGGTAAAGGTGGATTCAGAAAAAAGAATTCCATCCATTCAACAGCACGTGTTTATTGAGTGCCTGCAATTTGCCACACACTATCATGGGCACAGAAGATCCAGCAGGAGCACATGTAGAGTTTACATTATAGGAAGGGATGCAAACAATAAACTAAGCAGCGTGATCTACATAGTGTGATATCTGTTGACAAGTTCTCTGGAGAAAGATAAAGCAGGAACTGGGAAAGTTGAGGATGGGGTTCTGTTTTAAAGAAGGTTGTCAGAGTAGTCATCTTTGAAAAAGTGCTGTTAGGGCAAAGAGCTGAAGGAGCTTGGGGACAAGCCAGGCACATCTGGGAGAAGGTTCTAGATGTAGGGAACAGCCAGGACAAAGGGTCATCAATGGCAAAGTACATTTGCAAGCAGGCCAGGAGCCCAGTGTGGCTGGAGCAGAGTGAGGAGAGGATGAGAGAAACGTGCATATGCCTGCGGTGGGAGAGAGCAAGAGGTCGGAACATCGGTTTTGTTAATGTTTTTGTGTTGAATTTCAAAGGAATGCCAGTGAATCAAGCTTGAGTTATAATTACATGTAGTCACAACCACCAGAAGACTTAATTTCTAGGAAACTTTGCAAGAGAAACAGGGATTTTAATATCTTTGTGTTGACAGTTTTTTAACAGATGGTTATTTGGTTAATCTGAGCTCAGTTTCCAGACACTATATTTTAAATAGACAAGAAAGCTGCTATGTGAACAAAATCTTCACTTCAAGCTCCAGTCTTTTTGACAAGCAAGGTAAGCCAGAGTTTAGGTTTGAGGCCAAACCTATTCACTTCGAAGCCGAGGATGGCATTCTCAATCTGTGCAACTTTCTGGATGTGGTTGATATAAAATGAAGTAAGAATGCACTTTACACAGCATAGTCAATACTCTGCAAAAAAAATCAATGTTTTACCATCACTATTAGATCAAGATTTATTTTCAGCCCTTGGGTATTGATTCTGGACTTTTAATACATATTCAGGGTGTTTTGTTGATAAAATGTTTACTTCTAATTAATATAATCAGGGATAGGCTTTTAAACAAGTATTTGGGTTATTTATAATTATAATATTTTGTTCATTGAAACACCATTGTAGGAAAAAGAAGCTGGGGGGATATAGCTCAGCTATAAAACCTGAGGAAGATGGGTTGACAGTGGAAACACTTTTGAGAAGTTTATGTACATGGTTGTTTTGACATTTGTCCCTGAAAATGTTTTTAAATTCTGCTATGCTTTATGAAGATTTCTTGAAGTATTAGGGGGAATATGTTACCTAAGATTTCATTCTGGATGATTTTGATTACTGTGAATTGTGTTCAGCATAAAGTTGAAAAAGAAGTGAGACCGCACAGTGAGTTGGCCATGGCACTATTTTCCATCGGTTTTGGAGAAAGGCCATGGAGACACATGTGGGGCCAGGATGAAGAAGGGGGTGGCTGCCCACTCTGGGGGCCGAGCCTCAGACTCTACCTTCAGTGCTCATGTGTACCAGGAAGCCCTCATTACTTTGCACTGAGGCTATTCTAGTAACGTCCCGTCTGAACTCCTTGCCTTTCCATTTCTTTCATTCCTCAGTTTACCCTTCACATTACCACAGAATTTGTATTACAGAATTTATCTGAAGAAATCTGCAAAGACTTGTGAGTGGATCTAGAATACGTTCTGGACTCTAGCACTAAAACCCAGATGCCGGCGACCTGGCACAACCTCTCTCTGCAGACTGGTTTCCCACTAACAGCACCTCTGGCACATCCTGTCTTGCAGTGGTGCTGATTAATTCTGTGGCTGGGGACTCTCATCTTGCCATACGCTCAGGATGGGTTGCTCTTCCACACTCAGGACCAGATAAATAATTTGTGAAGCCCAGTGTAAAATTCAAACGCAAGCCTCATTGTTCAAAAGTTAAGTTTTTCCATATGGTAACAGGGCAGTGTCAAACCAAATGGGGGATCCTTCTGAAGCAGGGCCGTGTCACTGCACAGGTCACCTGTCTATGAAGCTGTCCCTTTCTTCACTCCTCACTGGCCAGAATTTAATGTTTCAAGGAGTAATTCATATGTTTCTTCATGTGAGAAACTTTCCCAAGTACTTTAAGTCAGAAAAAACCATGCCTTCCAATTGCTGTGCCCCCAAAGCCTGTGTACTTACTTGAGTTTACCTAGGGTATGGCAAGAACATAGGAAAGGGGCTCAGTCCTACTCACCCGCTTTCTCTCTTCTCTTTCCTAACCGTGCATTTGGCCCACCTGATGACACAGAAATTATGTCTGAGTTTCTGTGCCTTCATCAGAAGCCCTCAGAAAACCATGGAATTGGCTGCACCAAAGCCTGTTTATTTTCCACGGTTTTCCGTAGCCTCGGGGTTTTCCCGACAGCAAGCATAATGCAGTCCATGGGGACCCCGATGCCGCTCAGCCTCCCTCTCTCCCGGTGCCGGGGGGCGGGGGGGGGCAGGCTCCCTCCTGGTGAGGGGTCGTTAGAGCCCTGGGAGCGGGAAATAAGCTTTCAGCCCTGTGGATGAAGAACTAATGTAATAATTAATATAGAAAACCAGTACAGAATGGGTCCCAGGGGATGGATAAGTCAGCAAGTCAGCAGAAAGGCTGAATTATTGATATTTATTTTAAATGCTATTTATTTTCTATAAAATATATTGAATAGCATAATATACACTGCAAGAGACAGAAAAGCTCAGATGTTGTGTTTACAATATGGGCATATTTGTCAGGAATTCAAATGCCCTTTGGAAGTTTTGTTTAAAAAATAAAGTAAAACAAACTTTCTTTTATGTGTGTGTGTGTGTGTGTGTGTGTGTGTGTGTGTGTGTGTGAAATAATAACAGCAAACACAAATGTGGCAAAAAAGGGGGGAGTGGTTGGAATTTGCTTCCCTTGAAGGCTGGTTTTAAAAGGTGATGGGCATCTTTGATCTCAGCAGCTAAAATTTAATTAAGTGGAAAGTTATTAGAACCCTTATACCTATTAATTCCAGTTACTGGATTTTCATTTAACCAGAGAATCTAATCTAATTTTGGACAAAATTGTGAAGTTCATAATATTTGCCTTTTACCACCCACATTAATTACTCTCTATCATTTTACGCTCCCTTTGGATACAGTTCATTTGCTTCTGTTCACTGATACTACACCCCTTTGGTCATTTCTCTTACATTCAGTATAATATACAGGGTGAGGCAAAACTAGGTTTACAGTTGCTTGTATGGAGAATAATGCCATAATTAATAAATAATAATACAAGAATAAACTCTCGGTTTTGCGTACTCACAATTGCAAACCTACTTTTGCCCCATCCTGTTCTGAGATGATGTTAAGGTGTCGACACGGCACTGTATATCCCAGGTTCCTGGAGAGCCTGGGCTCATGCCTTTTGTTATTGTTCTGACATATTTATTAAGTGTCCTCTTTCATGCTTATTTCACACAGCCTCAATCTTTCACACAGCTTAGATGATAAACTATTTGGTCCTTCTAGTGTTGCTTTCTACTATTACCTAACTGGAAAGGAAACTTCTTTTTAATAGAAAGCAGAACTCTCAGGAGATGAAGACTTTATGGCACAATTTTATTTTTTTATTATTATTTTTTAATATATCTTTATTGATTTCAGAGAGAGGAAAGGAGAAAGAGAGAGAGAGAAACATCAATGATGAGAGAGTCATTGATCGGCTGCCTAGCCCGCAACCCAGGCATGTGCCCTGACCGGGAATTGAACCCTGATCGCCTGGATCTTAGGTCAACGCTCAACTGCTGAGCCACGCCTGGCCAGGCAATGGCACACTTTTAGATACGTAGCAACTGGTTGGACAGAATTAGTGAAGGGTGGGGGTGTGGAATGAATGAAACAGTAGGCTACATTCTTGTAGCCCTGGAATCATATAACTCAGTCTTATTACTTTATATGAATAACAAGTTCTCTAGAAAAATCTCTTAGATGTTACATTGCTGTAGCAGACTCAAAATGTCCATTTCTAGAAATTTCACTGAAGGGAAAGATTTAGCGATTGCAACACAGGCGTCATCATGGATCCAGAGCTTCATGAGCCAAAAGTAATTTAGAAATATATATATATATTTATATCTATATATATAAATATATCTATATATATATCTATATCTCTCTCTCTCTATATATATATATATCTTCATTGATTTCAGAGAGGAAAGGAGAGGGAGAGGGAGAGAAACATCAATGGTGAGAGAGTCATTGATCGGCTACTTCCTGCACGCCCCCGACTGGGGATCGAGCCCGCAACCCGGGCATGTGCCCTGACCGGGAATCAAACCTCGGTCTCCTGGATCCTAGGTTGATGCTCAACCACTGAATCATGCTGGCTGGGCAACAGTAATTTCTTAAGTAAAGTTAGTTTTTCACACATGTCCTTAAAAAGATGGATACACTGAAAGTCAGGTACTCTGGAGTCTTATTTCTTAGAACAAAATCAATTTAAATTTCCTAGTATTTTTTTTTTTTTTTTGGTTACAAGGGTACATCTTGATATATAATACAGAATGTCTGGCTGTTTAACTTCCTACATTACATGATCCCAAATCTGTCTTACGGTTTTATGTTTTTCATAGGCATCTGGTTTATAGATGACTAGCTAATGGAAATAAGACAAACTAAACTATAAGGAAGGTGGGATGAAACAGGCTCAGTGAGAAACAGTGTCTGCTAAGAGGATGTGTCTGGGAGTAACTTGCTCAGAAAGATTGACTATAAAAGGCAACATTTCCCTTCCTAATGGCGCTCTAATGGGCTTGCACACTGTACACATTATGTGGTCATCTTTTATTGGGGTCGGTGTTTTTTTGTTTTGTTTTGTTTTTCTTCATAGCTCCCATAGTAAGAACAGCCCAAGGGAAATCTTTTGTAAATATTTATGTAAAATTTTAGACCCAGATAGAAGAGTAGCAATCTGTCAGAACTTGGGTCCTGGAGTGATTTTACGGACCTGAAGCAAATTTGTTCACAGCTCTACATTCTTCAGGAACAAAAAGGGAATGTGATGCCTCTGTTTTCTTCAAAAGTTTTCTAGATGAGCAAGGCGAGCTATTAGAGTGCTTTGAACAGCCAGTATGGGTTATATAAATGTAGGTTATAATGAGGGTGAGCAGAAAAATTAGTTGGTTACAGCATGGTGAGAGAGTTCATGAATTCAGCAGAAGCAACCCATTATGCAGAGATTTCTGGAGGAGTCAAAAGAAACTGGTTTTGCTCCTATTTGCAAAATGACCTTGAAAATTCATTACCTGACCTCACTGTATGCATCAATAAATTCTGCTGTGTTTGGAAAGAGCCTGGGGGAAATGAGGCATTACCAGAGAACTGGCAATATTTACAAGTCTACAACGGTTGGACAAGTGTTTCCATTGCGCAGAGGGTCTGTGTTGTGCCATGGTATAATTAGGTTTGGTCTGATTTCCTTTTCAATTAAAGTGATCAGCTTAATTCACTTTTCTTTCAGTTACTAACAAGGTAAATTTGATAATATTTCAGGCTTATTAAGATTGTGCCCTTGTTTCCTGTAGCTCTTTAGGATATAGTTTTATGTCTCCAGGTTACTGAACGTGAGTCTGGTTCTTGCATTATTGTAGATAAGCAGCCGAACTCAAGCTGGCCAGCCTTCCTAAGAGCCTGCTGTGTGTGTATCAGGAAAAGAGAGAGAAGGTGAGAGGAAATACAGGAAAGAACATGCTGGGCTTGGAGTCCAAAGTTTAGAGTGGAAAAATAATGTGCTTGAGAGAAGCAGAAGTTGAGGCTGTTTAGGGTGATTAGTGACAGATTGTAGGGGGCCATGGATGCTATATTCTGGAGTTTCAATTCTATCTTTAGATGGTGGATAAACAAACAAGTGTTAAAAAAATAAGAAACATGATATTTAAAAGTCACTCAATTAGTAATATGTAAGAGAAACTGTGCCTATTTTCAAGTCCCTTAAAACTCGAAGTAAATGGCTAAACAATACGTCTTTGATCCCAGATCTGGTATTTTGACTATAAGCCTGTTTGCTGTAAACAATTTTGCTACAAGCATTTTCATGGTACAACTAATTGGCTATAAGGCAATTTCTCCATAAGAGATAAAAATAACAAAAAATAAAAGAGGGACATTAAAAAAGACACAATGATGCATGAAAAATTAAAAACAAAATTAAAAAGACTTTATTGAGAAAAATGAGAATACATTGTCTTTGAAGTCTCCCATTCATTATATTACACATACATTTTTTATTTTGTTGACTCATCTTTTCGTTTGGCCTCAGACTTTTTCTTTTTTGCCTTTTTTTCCTTCCTTCTTTTTCTTTTTTTCCTTCCTTCCTTGAGAGTAGCAGTTTCCAGCTAAAGAATCAATAATTAATGCTCTCAAAGACTGTTGTGAATTAGTAGCCACCTCTTTTGTATTTGCCAGAAGGTGCTAAACTTCTGGTTTTGACAGGTGGGAGGGAGGACGGCTTGGGAAAGATTGCAAACCGGTATGTGATCATTTTCTAGCATAGTATCCAATCTGGCTTTACACGTGGCTTTGCAATCTGGCTTTATCCGCAGTTGTCATCTACTATTTTAGGACCACCATGTCTACTCATCACAGTACCAGGGTTAAAATTTAATAATATAAAAATGGGAGTAACTGCAAGAACTTTGTTAATGGAGAAATGAAACCAAACTGACAACTAGTTTAAATGCATTAAGTCTGTGAAACGTAAACTAAACTGTCAACCGGTTATTTTATGTTTTACAGTGAAATTGCCCTACAGCCAATTTAGTTGAGTGGTGAAAACGTTTGCGGGGAAAACGCAACAAAGATGCTTATGGCTAAGACGCTTACTGTAAAAATACCTAGACCCCTGCAGTCCATTCATTGATTCTGGCAAGTAGGCATGGGGTTGGGAGGCAGGATACTGCTGGGGTGTGGAGGGGGGAAGGCAAGAAACCGGGTCTGATCTCCTTCTAAGCAAAGCAATGAAAGATCTGCTGAATGAACTGAATAGTTGTTGCTGGTAGGAGTGTCACCTACCTATGGAGTGCTTTTCATAAGATGCACCTAGCTGTCTAAAATTGCTTAAGGTAAAACATACATGGAATCCGTGGGTTAATGGGTCATGGCTCCCTGGAAATGTTTCGTAAGGTATAAAATGATTTGAGTATAAGATGGAGATGCTTCATAACCCACTGTTGCCTTCTGTGGACGTGAAGAGACTACATAAGTTGTTTGGAAACCGTACCCGGTAAACGGGGCCGCACCACGCTGGTGTGCTTGGGGTGCTGGAAGACGGGGCCTGGCTAGTGGTGGGGGCCCAGAGCTCTTGCCGCCTTACCTGTATCTCATGCTTACTTCTATTCTTAAAACTATTTGTATAAGTAACATCTTGATTCCTGTGAGTCTGATTTTATAATATTATTCTTTTTTTGTTGTTTTGTTATCCTCACCTGAGGATGTTTTTCCCATTGCTTTCCAGAGAGAGTAGAAGGGAGGGAGGGAGGGAGGGAGAGAGAGAGAGAGAAACATTGATGTGAGAGAGATAGATCGACTGGGTGCCTCCCGCAGGCACCCTGACTGGGGGCAGGAGTGAACCCACAACCCTGGTACGTGCCTTGACCAGGAATCGAACCCGAGACCCTAAGGTTCTCATTCATCACTCTAACCACTGAGCCCACCAGCCAGGGGTAATGGGCAGTGGATGGAGGTGGGAAGGGGGCATAGAGGGGATAAATGGTGATTAAAAAAATAAATTTAAAAAGAATTCATGAAGCATTCCATTAAAAAACAACACATATACATAAACTAGTTGTGTACAGTTGCCAAATTTTGAAAATTTTTTATCTCCAATCAATTAATAAACAAAAATATACAATCCCAGCAAAAATTATAGAATGACTAGATGCAATTTAGAGGGCAGTTTAATAGAGGGATGGCCAAAAATTTTGCAAATAATTTTTTTCTTAATTTTTATGAAAAAAACAAAACAAAACAATTTTTACTTTGTTGGGATTAAAGTTTGTAAAGAAGAAAAGCTGAGGCATATTTATCATTTGGATGGACACCAAGAGGTTTCACAGGGTGATGATGTGTTTGTGATGTAGGTTTAGACCTTGGCTTGGCAAGCAGGTAAACAGGATTTCATCAGCCAATATATATATTTTTTTATTGTTGACAGTATTACAGCTGTCCCCCATTTCTCCCCCTTCACCCAACCCTCACTCTACCTTAGGCCTTTACCACATTATTGTGTGTGTCCATAGGCTATGCATATATTATGTTCTTTGATTAATCTCTATATGGAGACAATTAAATATTTTAATTCATTTTTTATTTCAATGAAGACAGATTTATAACCCAGGATTCCAAATTAGTGTTCACAATGAGACATTTCCCTCTTTGGTGAAAGATAGTATACATCTTCTGACATCTTTCTTGACATAAATGTGCCTGGGCATCTAAATTTACTGGTAATTATAATGACATGTGGTACAGATGGAATTAGAAAGGCAAATAGTCTCAAGCAATATTATTTACAAGCCAGAGAAGAGCCTGGCGTATCTTTGCATTACAGTAGACTGTGTCTTTAGTAATTGGATTATTTGTGTCAGCCAGATTAGGTAGTTTAAAAGGCTAGACTGTTGATGAACATGGATTACCAAAGCTTGTTTTAGGACTCACTGTCTCCTCTTCCAAATATGACCCTGCTGCTTTTTCAAGTTTTCCTTAGCTATGTTAATATTAATGACTAAACTGGTTAAATAGCTCGATCCCATGAGTATTGAATATATTCTTTCTCTTTCATTTTGTGTTTTACCAATTAGTGTAATTGTCGCAGGATAATCTTATATTTTTAACTCTATATACTATACTAGCAGATCAACTTACCTTCTTTCACACATATCATACATACTTGTGGTTGAAGGATGATCTTTAAGAGAAAGAATCCTTAAGAGAAAAGATTAAAAATGTACCAGAGATGAAAGATAAAGGAGAACTCTAGGCTTTGGCTGAGAAAATTCAGGGAAAATAAGAAAATAAGAGAAAAATAGCTAATATTTGACTAGAGAGACAATGGGAGGTAGATAGTAAGGCTGATGATATAAAGTAAATTATGATTGTGAATAAGAAATAGAGGTATCTTGGGGCTGGAAAGAGAAAACAAAAACAGCAGATTACACAGCAGTAATTAAACCTTTGGGGCAGTTCAGCAGTGAGAGTTAAATAAGCTCCAGGTGCATTTTTCTTTCTGTTGGCAGAGAGGCTGTGATATGGGACAGAGGACCACAGAGTCAGGCCGCTGTATTTTGATACAGTTTATCTTAAATTGTAATAAAATCTAGTATATAAATCCTTATTTTTGGTGATATATTTGGTGAAGTACCTCCCTGATCACAGGGATATCTCAGAATTAGTTCCACTGGAATTTTGAATTAATAAAAATAAGAGTTCCAACAAAGTCTAATGCCAATCATACATCATTGCAAGAAGCTCAAAGGATACAGGCTTATAGCAAAGGACAGAGGTTACAGCTGGCTGGAGTTGCTCAGTTAGTTGGAATTTTTCCCAGTTCCTTTAAGGGAAAGATGCTCAGGTGGTGGCCGGGATTGCCGGTTCTCCAAGGTGAGATTTTCCAGGCTGGGAATTTCTGAGTGAGCCACTCATTCCCACATTCAATCACTGAAAGCTCCAGAATAATCCTGTATGGTTGCAAAAGCAGTGTGATGAGCTATCCACCCAGCTCTGACTTTGAGCTTCTGGGCGGAATCTCAAACTTTGCCACCAGCCCCGTGTTGCTATGTTTTGTCCCAGATTATAATAACCATCAGGGCCCCTGTGTATGCTGCAGTGGAAATCAATACAAAGAACATAAGAAGGAACTGAAAAATCAGACAGGTGTGAAAACTGTGCTTTATTTATTTATTTATTTTTTTAATTTTTTTAAAAAAATGTATCTTTATTGATTTCAGAGAGAGGAAAGGGGAGGGAGAGAGAGAGACAGAAACATCAATGATGAGAGAGTCGTTGATCGAGCCTGCAACCCGGGCATGTGCCCTGACCAGGAATCGAACCCTGATCGCCTGGATCCCAGGTCGACACTCAACTGCTGAGCCACGCCCAGCCGGGCTGTACTTTAAATTTTACTAGTTTTCAGTTATCTTTAAGGAAGTCTGTGCTGGGAAACAGGTCAAGGACCAGAATATCAGATACGCCTGACCCTACATCTTCATTTTCTTCTGTTGGTTGTAGCTTCCCTCTGGATTTTTACTTTTCAGGTTTTGATTTAATGATTCAGATTATTTTTCTACTTAAATATAAATTAGGCAAAGGTACAGTTTTTACTATTTCCTTTTAAACTGGCTATTGCTATATTCATGTAGAAATGAGGCATAAGGGATGAAGGAAACCAGGGCTTTTACTGATTCCTTTCCACGTGCTTTCTCTCACTCAACCCTCATGCCCAGTGTGATGATCTCTGGTAGGATTTTCAGTTTGAGACTAAGAAGGCAGAGGTTCAGAGGAAGCATGTGACTGCCTATGGCCACCACTTCGAAAGCCACCTGGATGCGACTAGAACCAGGCGCCCTGACTTTCAATGTACTTGCTTTTTACAGTACTGTCCCACCTTATCTCCGCTTTAATAAACTGAGTGGCTCATCCGCAAATGTTAATTCATTTACTGTAGAGATCCTTCCCTAGAAGTCACAGAAATACAAAGGGAGGTTGATAATAACAAGTATCTATTTTTGTAGGGTCCCCCGGACATATGGATTCTCTTTCTTAGCTCCCAGGGGGACAGAGCCAGCTCCAGTGAATGTGCCATCGGTGACGCTGTCGCTCATGAAGAGGCCTTTGGTACTAGGCCAGCTACGTGTCAGTGGTGCTCTGCTTTCAAATCTTGTAATTTATTTGTTCCATTTTGAGAACATGTGAATGTGCATTTTAAGAGAAATGTGGAGACAGCTTGCTCAGAAAACAGATCATGTGGGGGGAAAATGAAACATTTCTTACCAGAGGCGGCTTATAATTTAGTTTTCAAACTAGAGATATGTTTTAATATTATGCATAATTTTTAAAAATGTATAGGAAGAAGCAATAGTACCTAACAAGGAAGGTGAGGAAACAGGAGGCATATAGCATCTGTTAGTCTAGCAAATCCGGTGAAGGACACAACAGCTAAGAGAAAAAAAAGATTTTGTGAGATGAGTGTGAAAACCTTGGAAAAAACATCCTAGAACTAAAGCAAGTTCTGAGTCTGCAGGTGATAGCTTGGTATGCAAATCAGTTTTGGAGATCTTTCTGAGACTTTATTAGAATCTATGCTGCATTATCTTGACATTTTGTTTCACCAAGCCAGCCCAGCCTGGAGGATTGTGGTCCCAGAGATAAAGTAAACACCTTCCCGGTGATTCTCTCTACCCCCTGGTGCAAATCCTCAAGGCCTCCTGTATGTTGCTTTAGGTGTCTACAGGGGATTTCTCAAGAGTGCTTACTGAGGACTGTCCTCAGCCTTAGTATGATGCTTAGGGACCCACTTAGAGAAGCTTCCGCAGGAAACCTTACCACTCCAGACCTCTGTGTGCAGCTGTCCCATTGCCCAGCCCCGTAAGAATATCAGTTATTCAGTGGAAAAAGAAAAGACTCAAATAATGGTTCTGATCATATAATTAACTTACCATCTCATGCTCTGTACTTTCAAATCTGAGCATTTGTCAAAGTCTGAGCATTCACAAGGCATAGTACATATGTCACAGTTCGAGATATAGATTAATTAGGAACCACGATTTGCATTCTGCCCTGATGGCTCAAGGTATTTGCTGCAGATCTTGTATACTAGAGACACTATGGGTACTTATAAAAATGCAGATTTCTTTGCCCCATAATAGACTTACTGTATCAGTAAGTATGGAATTCGGTCTGAAATTTAAATTCTTAAGAATCTGACCACATACTTTGTAAACATTCAGGTGTAGGGACATCTGCACTAGGCAGGTCACTTTTGATAGTAACCAGATTATGACCCCAAAAAAGGCAGTGTTTAGCAGCAGGGTTGTTTTTTTGAATGGCTTCATGTTTTGTTATAACTGGGTGATAGGAATGTGTAAGAAGCTTGTGGTAGTGACAATAGACAAGCCACTGCTCTTAAGCCAGTGAAAGACACTGTTAAAGATTCGGTGTCTTAGGGATGTTTAGCTTCCAGATCTGTTGTTTAGATTTTACAGATTTCATGATTATAAGATCACTCTACTGTTTAAATATTGCAGAAAAAATAACGTTCTTGTTTGAGTTTCCTGTCCTTAACTTCTTTTTTCATTAGTTTTATTAGAATATAAATATAACAAAACTGTGATATTAATTTTTTATTTTGTTTTGAATACTCTTGGGAACTGTCATGTCACAGCAGAGCAGGCTGTGCGATACTTTATTTAATACTCACTCATCTATGGGATGCTCATTACTATTCTCATTTCATAGATAAATGAACAGGGCCTCAAAGAGGTTAATCAGCTTGACCAAAATCACCCAGCAGCTACGTGGTAAGGCCAACAGTGCTTTCAGGCTGCCTGACTCCAAGTCCAAGGACTTTCTATGACATCCTGCTACCCATTTGAAAAAGCGTATTGTTTCTCTCTTTAAAATGGACATTCTTACATTCTGTGCCCCATAAGCATCATGAAAATGCACAAATAGTATTCTTTAAAAGCAGTCGGTCAGATAGTTTTGATAGTAGTACTCTCTTAAATGGAAATTCTAAGAACAAACTCATAAAGAACCACTGTGGTGTGTGTGTACATGTGCATGTGTGTGCGTGTGTGTGTATGTTCTATGATGCAAAGCGAATGAGGGATGGGTATGCTATGAGCAGTATTGGTCTGAATGAACAAATATGTTCCCATTCCATCACCCATGCACTTTTTCCTCGTGATGTTTGTATCTTTTGCTGCAACTTTCCAAACGGAAAGTGCACGATGTCAGGCTAGTTGTCCAAACATGCCTTTTCCATTTTAAAAGCATATGAGGAACTCGGCAAGTTATCAACAACAGACTAGTAAAAACTTCTCAGATTTGAGCCTTCTGCACTGTTGCAATTAAAGCGGATCTTCCTCTCCACCAGGGGAATTGCACTGTATAACTGATTACCAAGCACATCATGCAGGCGGCTCTTAGAAACTGCAAACAGCCCATTATGGAGAATGCACCTTATTAGCAAAGGTTGTATTAGAATCTCACCCTGGTAACTAATCGCATCAAACGTACAGTACATCAATAGGCACATGCACTAGGAAGCAGCGTTTTCCAATTAAGTGAATCAGTTTGACCTTCTGAACTATAAATAAACTGCAGCAATAGCTCCTGATTAGGCTTAAGGAGTCTGAATTCCATCGCAAACAAATGCCTCAGAATTTAAGCATACTTAGAAAGTTAATCCTGTAAAGAGTCAATGAACAGATTTAAAGTTTCTGCATTAATGCCTTGACCTGCGTTTCCTCACAGTTCTGCCGTGCAGGCAGAACGGGGATGTACTTTTCTGAACAGATAAACAAGCCCTGAGTTCCTTTTCACCCTCCCTCAGGATAACTAATTTAACAGAAGTGAGCCCATGTTCAAAACAGAATAAAATATTTTCTTCCCTAAGTAATTACAGGGCTTGGTGTGGTTGGGCTACTGCTCCTGCAAGGATATGTGCAACCAGCTACACTTAGTGGAAAGTTAAAGTACTTGTTAAAAAACACATTTACCCTTGTGTATTTTTATTTGATGTGTATCCTGGAACCAACTCAAAACCCGTTCATCCAATTTAGATCTGAAGTCAAAATCTAATCAAGTTCTTTAAACATTGGACTTGGTATACAGGCCTGACACGGCTGACCCACCCTCAAGAGGTAGTACATTTGAGGGTTTTTCCTAGTGTTATAAATGAATTTCTGTAACCTTTCTAGGTCTCACTTTTCTCATCTGTAAAGTTAAGGACTTGGACTAAATAAGATTTAAGCCTCTTAAATGGTAAAATTTCTATGTGTGTGCTACATAGCTAACAAAAATTCAGACATTAATAAACTAGTCCAGATAGAAATGATTAATTTTCAACACTATTCACTGTAATTTTTGTCTGAATTTATGGGAGAGAGATGATAAATAAGAATGTAAATTCCTGCAAATTCGGATAAATAATGGCTAGTATATTTTCCTATTACTAAGACAAAAGATTTAATAATTAGGGAACCAAGCTCACTTTACATAAAGATCATTTTAGACTTTTTATATTAAACATTCAATTTCTGCAAAGAGCTTTGAATAGCTACATGAGCTCTTTAAATTTAAATAAAAATCCTAGCCTAGGGCTCTGGCTGCTGATAGGAGATAATAAGGATGGGTTTCTTCATTCCATTCTCTCTTTTACAGGAACTGGAAGAAACAAACTATACTTAGAAATTTCCCACATCAAATTTCATTATTTAAATTTATAATCTCTTCACTGGGTTTAATGAGTCCAACTCTTGAAAGTCAGTGACTGAGCGTAGGAGAAATACCTCCTTCAACTAAGGTTCAAGAGTATTTGTTTTAAGTTTTGAGAAAGGATAATGTAAGGTCCCTTGATCATATTGTAGGTTGTTTTGGGACATACAAAATTGGCCTGTTAGAGATTCGATGCCTTTTTTGACTAGTGTGATGGTTGAAAAATGAGCTTATCGTGTACTATTCTAGGGTGAAATCTTGCCTTTCGCTAATGTTTTTCCTTAAATTTTTGTACATACAAATGTGAAAGTACTTACTATGACATGCATAGATGTCTGAAGTGAAATTACAAAGTGAGAAATATTTCTTTACTCTGTTTTCCATCTACTTACCTTTCCTGTGTCCTTGGGGACTCTTTCATTCTGTAGATATCACTACATTTTCATCTCAAGAAAAGGCATCTGGCAGGGAGATTTACACAGAATCTCTTGTGACTTAATATATCATTCCTTCCAGAGGATTAGTGTATTCAATATATTTAGAAGAAGGTTAGAAGATGAACTCCAGTGACTAAGTCTCTATTAATGATAGGCTGCCTGAATCCAGGAGAGATCTCTAGTCAGAAGAATCTTCTTGAGGTCCTTCTTAGTCTATGACACAGGCAGCTGGCTCTAGCCCTTTCTTCTCACAAGGCTATTGGAAGGTGCTGAGATAATGTGGGCTCCCGAGGGTTAGCATTTTTGTTATTTCATTTTCTACTTTTCCCCAGCACGTAGGACAGCGCCTGACATGGGGTAGGCACTCAATACATGTATACTAAATTTAGGAATCCTCACGATCTCTTACTGCCAAAATTTAGACATGTCAGTTCAGGGCTAGTGGGGATGGCAGAGGTCTGTCTGCGAAGCTTAGGGTCCTGGGAAGCCCAGAGAGAATGAAAACTGGCTGCAGAAGGGTCGGGAGCCGGGGTGGTGGAGACTGCCATGCGCTTACCAGTCATTTCTCTTCTCCTGAGCCAACCGGTAGGTTACATTTCCCAGCCTCCCTCGCACTTAGATGGACTTGCCTGTGTTCAGTGGGTAGCTTCAGCTTGGTCATCGGGATTTTTTTTTTAGGTTTTAGGGGTCTATGAAGTTGAGTTTTCAGGTACAGAGTGGCAAGTTCCCTGGGACAGAGAGGAAATTGTCCAGCTAATTCTGCTCTGAGGCAGTGTTCACTGAAGAGCAATCATTAATTAATCTTGGGACGATGAAAGCCTTTTCCTGTCCCATCTCCAGTTAATAATGCATGACTAAATGATATGTTCTAACTATAAATCAAGGCAAAAAATATATATACCACAAACTTATTTTCCTCTCAAGTCCAATAGGTTGATATGAGTGTTGTTTTAATATTCCCACTTAGGCTGCACATCTAATGTTATCTTTGAAATGTGCTAACAAGCCTGAAAGTATTGGGGCTTTTTAATACATTTTTATTACAACTGAGGATTTTGAAAGATGAAACCTGATGCTTCTTATTCAGAACAGAATGTGAAAGAAAAATAGGAAATAAGAATATGGCAATAGAATTTATGCCACATGATAGAATTGCCTTAATTCACTTTCTTGCATGGAATACCTTTTTCTTTCATTTATGACATAACTATTTTTATGTTGCTAGCATATTTTAGTAAGAATGCTTCGGTGTTCTTCCTCTTTTCTACAGATCTTATATAGTCAAACTGATCTCTAAGAATGGGGGCTTGAATGACTCAATAATATGTGTTAAGACCTCTGGCACTGCCTTCGAATATGTAACAGATTATTAGGAAAGATATTGGGGCAAAGCTCTAAAATTCTAGAGCAGGTACTTTGGCACTCTGGGGAGAATCGGTGAGTTGGAAATTAACTCGTCATTCAGATGCATTAATAGCTTGGTTTAAACAAAATGGGTTCCTTTAAAAATATCAGCATTGCTGGTAATTATGGGTTATAAGGTCATAAACTTTTACCTTCACAAGAAACATGAGTTTATATGTTTCCTCCTCTCCTCTATGATAATCCAGTTAAGCTACTAAATGCCTTTGTAAATTGCTGAATTTCACTGAGACCTGTTTCAACACTAAAAAAACCAAGAAGATTGAATTAGGCCTGTGTTTTTAAAAATTTAAGCCAAGGAACCATTAGTATTTCATTGACAGAATCTGAGGATTCTGTGGAGAGAAAACTGGTGTAGTTTTAAAATCTAAATTGAATAGCCAGCATGCCTTAATGACAGGGAACTCTGAGAAATGTGCCCTGAGGCAATTTCATCATTGTGTGACCATCATAAAGCGCACCAACACTAACCTAGATGGGATAGCCTACTGCACCCCTAGACCACATGGTTTACACGTACCATCCATAATCTCAAAATAAGCATTCCATAGAATAACTGTCATAATTGTAAGCATACTTATGAATTACCAGCAAATTGTTTTAGCCAATTACTTTTGAGCAAGTGCTCTATTGTCATGGAAATTCTGTCGCTACAAAAATTACCGATTGTTAAAATTTGATGAGCCTACCAAGGTCATATTATTTAAATTGTTACACATTTTAAAATAATTTCTAAGCTATTATTTATTTTCCTCACATGTGAGGTTAAAAAGATAAATTTTAAAAAACAAAATAGAAAGCCATCAGAGAAGTAAATGATGAAAACCGTTTGCTTCATTTGAGTTCATTTTTGGAGAAAATAGAATGCTGACAGAGGAGATTTCGGAGCTCTTGGTCTAGTGCAGCATCACACCAGCATCACCAAAGAAGGAGAATGCGAGTTAGCCTCTCCCTCCACATCAACCACAAGAAATAAGTTTCAAGAAAAACTGAGCTAAAATGTACATGAATAATCAATTAAGCCACCTATATTTCCTGAAGATCTGGATACTTCATGATGTAATTTGAATATTAAACCGTGGGAAAAATTTAAATTTCCAAATGACAGAATAGACTTCACATGGGTTGACGAGTTCTTCCAAACTGCTACAAATATACTAGCTTCTTGTTAGTTTATTACCAACCAAGGGATCTTTCTTTCCTATTTCTCAAGTTCAATGGAAGGTGGAAAACACTCAGCTGAGGAGTGAGACAGGCAGAATGCAGGCAGTGTGGGCCCAGTGGTCTTGGCAGTGCAACTAGAGCCATGGGCCCAGTGGTCTTGGAGTGCAACTAGAGTCATGGGCCCAGCGATCTTAGCAGGGCAACTAGAGTCATGGGCCCAGTGGTCTTGCAGTGCAAGTAGAGTCATGGGCCCAGTGATCTTAGCAGGGCAACTAGAGCCATGGGCCCAGTGGTCTTAGCAGGGCAACTAGAGCCATGGGCCCAGTGGTCTTAGCAGGGCAACTAGAGCCATGGGCCCAGTGGTCTTAGCAGGGCAACTAGAGCCATGGGCCCAGTGGTCTTGCAGTGCAAGTAGAGTCATGGGCCCAGTGATCTTGGCAGGGCAACTAGAGTCAGGTGTTCAGAGCCGAAACCTGATCAACCATCAGAGCTTCCCAAGCAGAGAAGCGGCCACAGGAAGAGCATTGGCAAGGTTCTGCTGAGGGAATTATAGGGACAGTTCAGTTTTTGCGAGGTGATGACCAGTGTTCCCAGGATCATGCAAGAGGCTCTATGATATGTCCTAGCATCTTCTTCTATTGCAGAAAGTGTATCAAAATGAACATTTTAAGTCTTTTTAAATCCAGTAAAAGATATTATAACAAAATGATCATATGTATTCTTGGGCGAGCACATAAAGAAAAAAAATAAACTAAATCTCAGTAGATATAAGCAATAATTTTAGATGTCAGAGATACAATACTGCACATCTACTTGGAAAAGGGAATGGATAGAAGATTCTCAAAATAGTTAAAGGCAGTTTACATTCCTTGTTCTGTTCATTGTCTAAATTTGCTGTTAAACAATGAGGTAAAAATTTTTTACTGACCCTGATACATTTTAAAAACTTTTCAGTATGAACAAATGTCCAAGTTTACTAAAAATACACTTACCTGCATAAATTTGCAACTACTGTCAAAACAGCAGTGGGAAAGTCCAACTGATGCCTTCAGGCCATTGAATACTCATTAGAGGGGACTATTCTAATGCTCTTTTAGGAAGTGTTGGTGTATTAATAAAGATCTAGATTTTGTAATGAAAAACAAAGACAGACTTTAAAAATATAGTTAAAAATTAATGTGGCCTGTAGTACTTATGATATTTTAAGCAAAATGAATATTATACATATAGTGATGCATGCACAAGAGTTCTTGAAGTCATTGAAGAGGTTATAAAATTCTTTGAAGAAAACAAATTGTTGATGTTTATGAAAATATTATGGATGCCAAATGAATTATAGACTTTTGTTATTGACACTAATTTCTGTAATTCAAAACACACTAGAAAGAGAATTAAAGGAGACTCAATTTGAGTGCATACCTCATAATCAGCACATCTTTGATTTAAACATAATCTCAAAATCAATTCTTTTATATCAAATGCAGTTTCTTCCTTACAAAAGATGCACTATGTTGAAATAATTAAATTTCATATGCTTAAGATGGAATATATATTTACCAATGAAACTGACTGATGAACATAATAAGAAATGTGCTATTGATGAGACGGCTATTCTTGAAGAACTGAAATGCTTAAATTTGATAAAACGTACACAGGTTCCATTATAGTTTTGCTATATATGTGGACACCCAGTTGCTGGACACCTTTTAAAGTACCTTTGCAGCTCTCATTCTGTATTAACTTTGCTAGTGGAGAAAGTAGTTCCTCATAAAATATATTAAAGTTTACTTAGGGCCTGCACTGTCACATGACTCAAATTCACTTTTTAAATTAGAAACAAATGGAAATTATAATAAACACTTTTGTTTCTATGAAGAAAAGGAGGATGATTTCTTACAAAAAAATTGTTCTATCCTAGTCCCCTTACATTTTTAATAATTAAAAATTTAAAAAGGTCATATTATTTTCAAATTTTGACTCATAGAATTTGTATAGAATGTCTATTTTTCTTATCAGTTATTATTTTAAAAAATTAAATATTAACTTTCACTCCTTTCTTTAACTTGAGGAGGGTATAATTTTTCCCCCCTAATTTACCAAAAGCCAGTCTGCCCCAAATGCTCCCTTTTACATTTCAAGAGTCTTTTCTGGGGGACTCAAATTCTACAATTTTATTTTGTCATAGTCAGGATAGAAGATGTAAGAAAGGATTTTACCAGACAAGCAGATGAAGGAGAAAGGCTGTGCTTTGTAAAGGGGGCAGAGGAAGGGTGACTGTCACGGGAACTTCCTTTGCCTGAGACAAACAGGGCGAGAGGGGCGAGGGGAGTTGCCTTGAACACGCAGGACAAACAGCGTGGAGAGGACGGGTAGTTAAAACATGTGCTGTGTGCTTCCCAAACAACAACAATGAAGACAACGAAAAAGCCCTCCCCCCAGGAACAATCCCCCAAATACTCGTTGAAAACTAAGACAGACGGAGCCAGTTTCGGTGCCAAGTCGAGGGCCTCAGCCCACTCCCTCCTTTCCCGGGTGTTGCGGGCGTGGGCAGGCCTGACCAGAGGAGGGCCGCCTTCTGGTACAGGCACCAATGGCATATGGTAGTAAACTTAACTGTGGAGTGCAGCTTTAAATTCATGCTACGACAACAGCTACTTAACACCTGTTATCCCTTTAAAATGTTCTGGTCTTTTATATCTATTCAATTAATGTTGGTAAACACTTATAAAGTAGATTTAAAGAAATTAAGCAAATGCCCAAATCATAGAGAATTATTTGCCCCGCCAAACATTTGTGTTCTATGCACTTTATACTACCTCTTGATAAAAAATAATATATATATATATACATATATATATATACACACACACACACACACACACACACACACACATATATTATTTGTGGAGAAAGAAAACCAGATGAAAGTGAGTGGGGAGAAGAGAGAGGGACCCCGGTAGAAAGAGGGGGGAAGGAAGAAGAGGGAAGAAGGAAATGAATCCACTCCTTGGCTTTAGAGGTATAAAAATATTAATGAGAAAGATGTGAGGAGATTAGAACTTCTTAAATTACTATCAACTCAGTCAAAGCAAATGATGTTTGGAAACGAAGAGAAAGGAGAAAACGTCCCCAAAATATGAAGAAGTTGTAAGGGAATGATTGGATTTTAGAAGTGAGATTTTACATTTCTTTCGTTCCATGATCAGATTCTATTCTATGAGAGAACTTGTAGAAGGCATAGTAGAGAGAAGCTTTTAAGAGTTATAAAGACTAAGATAAATGCCAGAAAGGTAGATTGGAAATTGTAATCCCAGTTTTCACCATGGTAATTTGAGTCTAGAGAAAATAGCATTATCAGATAGATTTATAAGGAATCCATGGTGTCCAAATAGTGATGATGGATAGCTTGATTTCAAACTGGAGGGAGAATTTTAACACAGAAACAGTGAGTTTGTCTCTCAACCCTGACAGTGGTCTACATTTTATAGCAATGATTTAGATGGCGAGAAATGGGACGTGTTTGAATTTGCAAGTTACATAAAACTAAGGACAGTAAAATGTTGCATTGTAAAAACCACAAGCAAATTGATGTCAATATTTTGCTGTGATAAATTAAATATAAAAGTATGAAACATAAACCATTCTGCACTTTATTAAAAAAAACAAGAACAATACACAACAGCACAAACTTCATGAGTATGAAATAAGAGATTTAAGGATTAGACCAAGGGGCTTCCAGATGACACGAAGCTCAATAGGAATTTTTAATGTCATGTGGTTGTGGTAAATCTACTTTGAGCCTAGACTTTATTTAAAAAGAGGTACATTATCATAAAAGAGGAAATACCATGACTAGTTCTGTCCACTATTCTTTCAAAGAGATAGGAAAACAACAAAAGGGTAGATTTGGAGAAAGTGACCAGTCCAGGGTCATAGAGCACTGGAGGTCCCTAAGAAGCCAGGCTTCACTCAGACTTCTTTCTAAATTTAAAGCCTGTGTGGGTGAAAAGCTAACACCTGCACTCAGCAGGAGCTCTAGTTCTATGGAAATACTGCTAATGGATAGAAATTGCAGCAATTGATTTTTAATTTAAGGCAATATTTCTCACAATCGCAATTGAGACACTCATACTCACAGATGAGACACTTCAGGAGGTGTTAGGTTTTGCATCACCAGGTCTTCAAAGAGAAGTTTAATGATCGGTTGGGGGAACATATTTAATATTGTTCATTGCTTTGTCACCTATTCCCAAAACAGTGCTTGGTACACATTGGCCACCAATAAATATTTTTCGGATGAGTGGTTGAATAGAAAGAAGTCACTTATAACCAGTGTTCATGGAGCCCTCATTATTGGTCAGGTGTAGCTAATTTTCCTAACGCTGTAGGAAAGGACAGTTATTATTTCCATTTTGCAGCTCAGAGGAATGAAGCTAGCACAGGGATAGACGCTTGCCCAAGTCACACAGGAAGTGCGTGGAAGAGGCAGGGTTCTCACTGTGGTGTATCAGTCTCCTGAGCTCGCTTCAAGTTCCAGAGGGTGATTGACTGGACAATCTGTTAGGTTCCTCCACCAAACACCCCCTGATGTATGCTGCTATTAATTAAACAAGGGGGCTTAGATCGAGATGGTTCTGATACCTTAGTAGCTTTCCCGTGCAACCCAAAACCTAAGCCTGTAAATGCCTCATGGTTGGAAATCAAAACCTAAGGACAACCCATCACAAACCGCCAACTGGGCTTTTCCAAGCGGGGCAAATGCGCAAGCTGCAGCCGAGCACACGCACTCCCTGCAGCCGAGCACACGCACTCCCTGCAGCCGAGCACACGCACTCCCTGCAGCCGAGCACACGCACTCCCTGCTCGGCTTCTCCCTCTTCTCCGGAGGCCTCTCCCCTGCTTCCTACTGGCGGGCTGCAGCCTCTTCCAGGCTGGCACTGCCCACCTAGAGTCAATTTTTGTTCCAATAAACTCTTAAAAACTTTAATGTACCTTACTTTATCTTTTAAAAATGCCAATAGGAAGGATTTACCAACTCTTACTACCTTAGAACCAATTTGTTTACTGTATTTGTTAACATTAAAATAGGTGGAGTAAGAATTTGGTCTTGAGACAATTATCTGTATATCATGGCCCTTTTAATTAATTAGCAGGGAAAAGCACAGGAAGGCAGTAGGCAGACTAGTACAGTGTATGAATTCTAGTAGCTGGAGGCCAGGGTGGCTCTGGGCATTACGTTATGGATGCCCAGGAGAAGTATAGGGAGATAGTAGAAGGTGGACCAATGGCCATTGCACTATTTTGCAATGTCGCCTGGTTTAAACTGCTGGTTGTATTTTGAAGATTCATGCAGAGTGTGAGCTCTTTGAGGCCAGGTTTAACGCTTACTAATATTTACAACCTATGAGCCTTTTTCAGTATTGCACAAAGGATATGACTAGGACAGAATAAATAAATATGTGGCGAATACCATTGTCCTTCGGGCAGCTGGAATGGTGCTGGGATTCATTTGTAACTCTTACTAGAAACAAGCCTTTGCTTATTATAATAACCTAAAAATTTACTAGTAGCTTATCTTTAGGATTAGCTCAAGTTTTGTTCTTGAAAGTATTATACAGCCAAAGTAGTTATTATTTTTAAAATTATTTATTACTCTGTGTTTCCCTTTCATAACACCACTGTGCCAGATTGTAATAATCTGTTTAATTATCTGCCTGTTCCCCCCCCCCCCCCCCCCCCCGCCTGCCTCTTGACTAGACTCTGATCTCTTTGAGGGTGTGGTAACCATGCTGCTCATCTAGGGTTATCCTCAACGCCTAGCAAAATGCTTAGCAAATAACGTTGCCAAAGCAAAATTGCACCCAATGAAGTTAAACAGGCAAGGAAGACTGTATTTGAAGTTATTGCAATAGAGGAAAGAAGCCAAAACTCAGTCTGAGCTCAACTCTGGTGGAAGGATTGTAGGTAAATTTTTCCTCTTTCTAACAGGAAGTAGTTTTACAGCTTGTACCCAGGTGCCTGCCAAAGGCTCCTACCCTCCCACAGAAACTGGGAAACAGGGGCGCTCTCTTCCTTGATGATTATATTTCAATGGGAGGGTTCCTGGAACCTTGAGAAAGATATTCCTGGGCTGTAAAAGTAACCAGAGGCTTTAAAAATGTTTACATCACAAAAGGTTAGAGAAAGAATTTATAATTGCAAGTTTTCTAAATTCTCTAAGTAAAGGGAGTTCAAGGGCCTAGAGCTAGGAAGAAGCTTGTCTAAAATGAATTCATGCTAAAAAGACTATTAAGATCATTTTGGGAACATTAAGGCCATTTTGGTCAGTGCTCAATAAGTGTGTGTTGAATGAATAAAGTTTATTCTTAAGGTTCATAATTTTATAAGTCAGTTTATAGAAAAAGTAATATTAAAGGTAATTAGAGAAAATTAAAATAATATTAAAAACTCTATTTTTATCTGTGTTGCTCATTTGATACTTGGTTGTGCAGAAAATGCAATACCCCCAAAATATATTACCTGTTGAAAATGCATAACATTTTTCAAATTAAAAATACGTCAAAAACTTTTCAACTGGAAGCATCTGTTATAAATCACTTCCCACAGTGGAGCACACAATGATATATTAAATGACTTTAAAAAAAATAAAAATCAGTTTTTCAGAAGCTGTTGTATTTTCAAAATTTTTCTCTATTCTTAAACCAAAAACATTACATCAGACTGTAAAACATTTTGTATAAACTTTCTCTGCGGTAGCCATGGCTATAAAGTAGGAATAACAATGCTTTCTCTCCCCACCTTGATGGTTTGTTTATAAGAAGCCAATGAGAATGGGAAAGCACTCAGAATGTAAAAATAACTGTTGAAAGGCAAAATAGCATTAAAATGAATGATGAACATATAAAGTCGATTATGAAGGTATTTTCATTTTCTTTAACAATAATATCTAAAAATGTAATGAGATTTGGAGACTCAGGCTGTCTCCTAGGACATGGAAAATAATATTTGGTAACCATTACCTTAAAATAATTCATAAGTCTGAGTTAGTGACATGTTTAAATATTGGTTGTTGAATAATAAATACTGTTAACAACATTTCAAATATACTGATTAGTAGCCTCCCAAAACATAATTTGTAGAAGAATAGTTGTTGAGGAGATAGTATCAAATCCTTGCTATGATTACAGACTTTATTTGAATTTAGATACTCTCTGTTCAAATCCCAGGTCTTCTACATTCTGGGTCTATAATTTTGAGCAAATTTTGTGAACTCTTTAAGCCTCTGGTTTGCCATCTGTGAAACAGGAAAAGCATCTAACTCCTATAGTTGCTGTGAGGAGGAAATGGGATGGAGTGTGTAAGGTACTCAGCACAGGGTTGACCCATAGGAAGTTCTCAAAAAATTCACACACACACTTGTACATAATTACACATAACACCAGTGTGTAATCCTAACCTTGTGCAGATTAACTTTTGGCATTTCCAGTGATCTTGAAACAGTTCATTTTTTAAAATTCAAGTGGCAACATTTGTATAGTCTTTATCACACACTTATTTTATGTATAAATCTTTTCTGTTTCTGCAGGAATCTTCTGTTAGGGCAGAAATATTAGTAAGCTCCATATAACATGTCATTAATTTTAAATTGCTCTTGAAATAAAGACATTTTACCAAGCTGCATTTGGCAGATGTATGAGAAGTTCTGTACGGAAGCAATAATATTGGATTAGGGTTTTTGAGACCTAGGTTTTTTATTTACCATCTGTCTTTGGGAAAGTCACTTATTTTTTAGAATCCCAGTTTACTGATCTGTTACCATTTAGATAATTAGAATCACCTGAATGGGCTATTGCAAAGATCAAAAGGGATAACCCATTTAAAAGCACTTTATAAAAGTTAAGAACTTTTAAAAATCATCCCATAGTAATGAGGCGGACCCTCATCCAGAATTTGTTTTGGGAGTCAAGACTGATGTTATTAGACACATACTAAGAGGGTATGGAAAGGTTTATGACTCATATAATGAGGTTTTCTATGTAGGGTAGGACAGACACCCAAGCTGGTCAAAAATGGCTTTAGGGAGAGGAGACTGGCTTGGGGTGTTTCTGATGTGTGAGGAGTGGGGTCAGGGTGAGGGTCCCATGGCATCAAGTGGAAGAATGCCTGGGATTACTTCTTACCCATTTATTTAGATGTGGGGCTGAAGGGGAAAGGGAAAGAGTGGGGCTTGAAAAGCTGTCAGCAACCACACATCAAAAATAGAGCCCGACTTTATTACAGTCCAAATTGTGGATTTTATTATTAAACTCTCAGTGCCAGCATGGTGGTGGTGTCGCTCCCCAAAGGCCACCTCCTTCCCTCTTTGTTGGCAGAGCTGACCTCCCACAGAAGAGGCTGCTGATGAAACCCAGCCAGTGGGATCCCAGGGAAGTCTCCTGGAGGGCTATTAGGGATGATTTTGCTCTCTAACAAAAAGGGGTGCAAAGAGGCCAAATGCTTCATTTCTTTACCATCAGGGTATTTTGTGATTCAAATTAATAAACGAATAAATTTTAGGCTTATTGAGGAACATTTCAGCATAAATCCCAAAACTCCATTGTGTTAAAAAAATACATCCATCGTGTTCCAAGAAGCCTACCCTGAGCAACTTAAGATAAAATAGGTAAATGAAGGCACAAGGGAGGTATCCACTCATTTTAATAACAGTGGCTACCTCCTGGTAATCAAAAGGTCTAATTGTTAGTAATAATGTACTTTGATTACTAAAAATGCAGTGAATTCCTAGGCACTTAATAAATATATTTTGTGGACAAGATACAAAATTTCAAATTAAGGAGCCTATGCATGAAGAATTCTCGGCTGTGGTCAGTTTAGAAATGCTGATTTGGAGTGTGACTCCTTTCTTTGAGAGCCAGCGTTTTAAAGGGGGCTGCAGTGGGCAGAATAAAGTAGCTCCTCATGAGTCTAGGCCTAAAGTCCAGAATCTGTGAGCCTGTTACAGTCCATGGCAAAGGGGGCTTTGCATTTCCTGAGGGTACTTGAGTTCTTGGTGGGGAGTCTTGCATTCTTCAAATGTTATCACAGGTTTGGCTGTCTAATTTTCATACAATCTTAACCCTGAAGCCACGGGCAAGTAGAACTGTATATAAATGACACTGATTTCTCCCTCTGCCAGTCTACTGACGGGGCAGCGTGGAGATATAACTTTTGAATATTTGACAGTTCTCCAACCAAATATGGTCTCCTACAATCTTTAGAGCCTCTCGCGCAGTTATAGCTTATTAATGATGGAGTATTACATTCATCCATTTTCTCCAGGAGGTTTGAAATTTTTTATGAAAATACAACAGCCTGCATTCTCATGGGATTATTTTAATGTATTGAAGAGAAAACTATTATTTTAATTTCCTGGAGCCCAGGAAAGTAAATACTTATAATCCTTCTGTTTTTAAATCCTAACACCAGCTCTTACTTATTTTTTAATATTAATTATTAGAAATCCACAAACAATGAATATAAAGTTTTAGTTACATGTTTGTTTGTTTTATTGTATGTGTGTATTTTATTTTTTTCAAGTATCCTTTCCATTCCAGAATTCTGTTTTTCTTCCACCTTACCCATGATCCCTTTCTCTAGATGACATTAGAAGGAGAACTTTTGAAAGCTGAAATGCTGTTTTACTTGTGCTGGGCATGGCTTCTAGTGGGCATCACTGGCAATACCACTGAGTGATGCAAGTAAAAACAACTCTGCACCATGTACCTTAAGGTTATATTTCTGAGCTCTCCATCCAATCCCCTTGCTAAAGGTCCCTTAACCCAGAGGCCATAAAGAAGCGTAAGTCAAGAAATCAAATCTTTTTCTCAATTCTACATTTCTTAAATTCCTTGGCAGCATGTCTGCATTAACTGTTTGGAGCACTGTTTATTGCTCTCATATGACTGACTGGAAGATGAGGCTGGCCGGCCTAGTTTTCCTGTGGAATTGTCCCTTCTCCGGGCCCCTTTCTAAGCCTGTGCTGGTCATTTTACAGTTACCCAGGCAGCCTGCGTAGCTGAGACATGATCACGGTACACTTGTTTCTTAGGCTCACGGTTTTGCAGGTAAATGGCAATTTGCAACCATGCCTGTAAGTTACTGTATCTGCCTCAGAATATCACAAAACCGGACACCTCGTTGCATCATTTGGGGTTATTTATTCCTTTCCTTATTGTGAACAATGAGATGAAGAAATCAGCAACTGATTATTCTTTAGGAGCCATAAATCTTATGAGTTTAGTTTTCCCAGATATATTTTGAGAGAATTTATGCCAAAATGACAAACTTGGCAAGTCCAGGTTATGTCAAAAAATATTTGTGAAGGAAACCTTTCCAATATTTTACTGTTGACTGATAATCTACACTCCTAGTGAACTTTGAACTCCTGTTAGTGTTAATTGTCATGTCTCCTGTGTATGTATCAAAGTGTCAGCACTATATGGTACCCTTAAATTCAGAAGATGCTACATGCTTTTATTTCAATTTTTAACTATTTTTATTGTCTGCACTATTACAGATGTCCCCATTTTTTACCCCTTTGCCCACCTCTACGCAGCCCTCATCCCCCTTCCCTCTGGCCAGTGCCATGCTGTGGTCTGTGCCCCTGGGCTGTGCATATGTGTTCCATGGCTAACCCCTTCCCCTTCTTCCACCTAGTCCCCTCTCCCCTCTGCCCTCTGTTCCATGTACCCATGCCTCTGTTTCTATTTTGTCAATTTATTTTGTTCATTAGATTCTACATATAAGTGACGGCATATGGTATTTGTCTTTGTCTGACTGGCTTATTTCACTTAGCATAATAACATGCTTTTAGAAGTCATATTTCCTGGCCCTCACCTTATAGGAAGATATTTATATTTGATTCTATGTATACCATGAGAAACCAGTTTTGGTATATATTGATCACATTCTTCAATGTGGATGGTGGGAAATGACTCCAGATAGGTCATTTAATATCATTCACAGCATATCTAAATTATGCAGTCAGAATGAGATTAGCATATTGCTGCATAACATATGCTTTAAGGGACCAGCAAAATCTGAATAAAGAGAGACTCTCTGTAACTTCTGAAGAACATTTTATTCCCAGGAATAAAAATTGACTCTCAGAGACTGAATATGTAATTTGGAAGAGTGTGCTTACAATTATAATCAATAACTCAACACAGTTAAGATCCATGTAGAACCGACTCATTTCTCTCCTATGGCAGAGTTAGTCATTTTACATGTCTGTCTTCTCTACTAAAACACCACAATTAAAGGGTATGCCATTTTTATTTAAAAGCAAATAATAGCTATTCAATATATGATTGTGGAGTTAAAAATAAGTAATGTGAGAGAAGAGGGAGAAAAGTTGGTGAAAGTTAAAAAAAAATAGACCAAAGTCAATTTGTGGTACTTTACCATCGATGCTTTAAGTGCAAAACAATGTTGAAAGAAATTGGAGGTTGTTACATGGAGTACCAGGCATCTCACTACTTATAAGTCTTCTCTCTGGCAGCCTCAACAGTATGGAATCCAGATGCACTGGGCATGTTTCTCTGTCAAGGGTCTCTTAGGGGAAATGGCCCCTCCCTCATTCTTGGTCTATGTGGTTAATGTGGCGTTGATCCCCCCTCCTAGGTCTAGGTATGAGAACATCCTGAGCAGTCATAGCACCTCGATGATGGGTTCAAGAACACGACTCAAAGAAAATCGATAATAATCCTACTCAGAAGATTTTGTTAGAACTGTTGAAAAATAACATCCCTTTCTTTGCTGTAGTTGTTACCTATCCAAAAAATTTAAGCCTAGAGCGACCATTGCCATCAATGCCATCTCATCGCCCAGAAATAAGCCAGCACAGGAGGAAAGCAGAGAAGAGTGAGGGAAAGAGACGCTCTGATGACTTGTTTAGATCACCCATTGAATCCAGCAATCCCTGCAGCCAGCTGTATCTCTTGATCTTTTAGATTTATGACATTTGCAAATATAAGAAACCTGATCAAAGTTATAACAGACACTAAAATGTGGAGCATGCCGGATAGAGATTGAATGGCAGTAGGGATTTCCCCTCCCAAGGCTGCAGTGTTGGCATTTTCTTATTTACCTAAGCAGAGTGGTTGGTTAACTTCTGTTTCTTTTAGACAAAAAGTCAGACCATGTGTCTTTTAAGGTTGATATTTTGAAATTGCCACACTGTGAAAGGGCTTCATGTGAATGGGATAGACATCACCCACAGGCCAACACCTGGTTTTAGAGCCAGAAACAATATTTTGATAAAAACTTGGGTTATTTCCCTTTGTGGATGGAGTGACTGTACTTTTAATTGAAGTTGGAAGAGTAGAGCTGTGCTGAAACTAGAGTTCTGAAATTGCGTAGGAAGAGAAGTGTGTGTGTCACAGTCAGTGAGAGTGTGGGATGTAGTAGATGCATCGACCACTCAGTGCACAACTTTGTGAAGCCAACATTTTATTTTTCTTAATCCTCTGACTGGCTCAGAGGAGCCTAGTTCCCCCTCTGTGTTCAGAGCAAAGCATGAGGCTTAGGCCTGGCTATCATAGTAACATGGAGAGTCGTTCAATCGTGGGCATATCAACCAAGCCAGTCAATCAGTGCCCATCTCAAATGTCTGCAGTAACTGTCAGGAAATAAGAGTACATATTGTTAACTGGGCTGCTGGTGACTGCTTTTATCAACATGTGGAGAAAGCCTATTTGAAAATGCAATCAGTGAAAATAAGAAATTAAAGCTGAGGAATGGAGAGAAAATGATGGGTGAGGGAGAGAGAAGGGAGGGAGAAAGGAATGAGAGACTGGGGAAGGGGGAATCTGACAGTATTCTTGGACCCAGCCGGTATTAAAGCTAGGTGTATTTCTGGCACCTCAGTAATATGAGCCAATGTCTTTTCTTTTTTGCCTTTTCATTTTTCATTTTCTTTTTTGAGTTGTATTGCTGTTACTTGCAACCAGGAGAGTATTTAAGTATGGAGATCACATTTTAAGAGAGAAATTATCAAGTAGATATTCTGAAGCTTATGTGTTTTACCCCATGAAAACTCCTTAGATCTTAATCCACAGCTAAGGTAACACTATAATTTCCCAAGCAATTCCAAAGGATTCATGTTTTTGAGTTTTCAGCTTTAAGTAAATAAAATCTAGGGCAATTGCTATAGGCAGGCATACTGATGACAGTGCATTATAACTGGCCATGTGATATTTTTTTAAAATGACACAATCTGTAAAAAATTTGCACAAATACTAAAACAATCTATAGCTATATAAGGACAATTAAAACATGAGTAATGTCCTTGAAATAATCTTTCTCATAATGACAATAATAATAATTATGATTACCATAGGTACTTGATTAATTTTTTGTGAGGTATGTGTGACTATGTTCCCTATTCTCCAAATTAGAAGCTGACTCTCATAGAGGTGGCCTTTCCCACTTATACTGCTGCTGACTGAGGGTGATAGAGCTGAACCCTCAGTAACAAATACACCTCAATATTTCTGTGGCTTAACACTGTGTGTGTTTCTTGCTCAACAGTTCTGAGCAAGTAGTAAGGTCTGCAGAATAACTGGCCTCCATCTAGCTGTTCAGTCACAGGCTGGCAGAGTCTCTGCTATCTTTAATGCATGACTTTAAACATTCCAGCCAGAGAAAATGGAGAGATCACGGAGAAGCCTGTGAGGGAAGAATTTATGGACCAGATCTTGGAGTGGCACCATTTCCACTGATATCCCATTGGCTGGAACATCCTCAGTGCAAGGGAAGCTGGTATATTTTGTCCAGTTGTGGGCTCAAAAAAGAATGAACCATTTTTAGTGGCCAGCTAGTAGTTGCCTTCCTAGTTTATTTTTAAAATTGTAGTTAATATAATGATAGTAAAATTATGGACAAAGTTTCACTGGAAAGAGAAAGAAGAAAACAACCATAAAAAAATCCTTATAAAAAGCTCACTAGAGCCCGGCCGGGGGTGGCTCAGCAGTTGTGCATGGGCCTATGATCCAGGAGATCGGGGTTCAATTCCTGGTCAGGGCACATGCCTGGGTTGTGGCCTCGATCCCCAGTCGGGGGTGTGCAGAAGGCAGCCCATCAATGACTCTCATCATTGATGTTTCTATCTCCCTCTCCCTCTCCCTCTCCCTCTCCCTCTCCCTCTCCCTCTCCCTCTCCCTCTCCCTCTCCCTCTCCCTCTCCCTCTCCCTCTCCCTCTCCCTCTCTCTCTCTGAAATCAATAAAGATATATTAAAAAAAAAAAAAAAAAGCTCACTAGAAACTAGAACAAGATCTGGGTAGAGAATTTTCAGAAGTAAAGATAGGGTAAAGCTGAAGATTTTCAAAGGAAAAATCATTAAGTTGTTTCTGTCTTCACCTTTCAGGAAATCAGTAAAATTATAGAAAGACCATGGGGTTTAGGATCAGAGAGAACTGGATTTAATTCCCACTTGAATATTAACTAGCCATTTGATATTGGATAGCTGCTTACCCTCACCAAGTTTCAGTGTCTTTGATATAAAATGGGTATAATACACACCAAATAAAACTCTCATGAAGGTTAGAGTTCATATAAATAAAGAATCACTGTGTTATTATGTGATATGTGCTAGTCTCAGTATCATTGTAATCAGAAAAATAGATTGAGTAGCTGGTTCACGTTAATGGTATTTTATTATTAAAAATGCCCAGCCTTGGATTTTTAGCTCTTGTGAGTACAAAACTGACCCTGAGCTGGGGTTTAGGATACGGAGGGCTGGTGGTGAAAAGCAGTTTTAGATGAGAAAAGCAAAAGACTGTAGAGGCAGGTGGAGGACCAGGTGGTTCAGGGGTGTGTGTTGTCCTCTAAAGCTACATCGAATTCATATGACAACCCTTTACATTTCTGTGGTGACCCAAATTACTTGTGCTTTTGCATTCGCTGAGTTATGTGGCTTCTAAGCTTTGTTTCCTCACTTTTTCTGAATCCAAACTCATGTAGTTTTTATAGGAATATTTATTTATTTGTCTATCGTGATTTCAGTAAGAGATAAAAGCCACTTAAAAGAAAACAAACCATCATCCTGGCCCCTACAACGACAAACAGACTTGACTGTGGAACTCAACCTTCTTTGAAGATTGAATTTGCGTCTTCTAATCCTCTGGTCACCTTGGCTTTGGTGTCCACACTACTTGTGAAAGTGGGCGCATGGGTCTGGGGTAAAAGCCCCCACATCCGCTCCACCTCCAGCACAGACACAGTGCCTGATGTGAGCAGGTGGTGGGTGGGTGGCTGGGCGGCGCGGGCACAGGCCTGTAGTCGGCGTTCAAGGCTCTCAGCCTGCCTTAGAACCTTGGAGGCTGGAAAGCGCAAACACGCGTGTGGTTAATCTGTTGCTTTTAAAATAGTGCTGCTGTCCACTTTCAGTGTTAGCTCTCAGCCACGTTAAACTCCCTTGACTACAAAGTGTTCTCTTACTTTCCAGCTGTTGCGCATTCATTCATTCATTCATTCATTCATTCATTGTTTATTAATTCATTTATTGACTTATTTAACCTAGAACACTGCTGCCCGATTCCCTCCCAGGGCTCTTACTTAGCGTCTCCTTTTCGAGTCTCCTTCCCCTGATTTCTCTCACCCTATAAAATTGTCAGGAACAGAGCAAGCAAGTCTCTTCATGGGAGAACAGGAGAGGCAGAGGAGAGAAAGACAAAGTCCTCCTTCTAGCCTAAGTCCAGGGAGGGTGACGCCTGAGAAATAGGAAGGATCAGAGGCTGGGTGAACCGAGACTTATAATTTATCATCTTTTCTTCTATATGCGTTGCAGGGAAAGTAAAAACACTTAGGCTTTCGCCACCTTCTCCAGGCCAAGGCCCCACTTATGTAAATGTGATCTAGCAGAGTCACAGCAGATGCCCTGTTAGCTGACTGATGTCTGACCCATCGAGGGCTGAGACCCACTCTCGTCCTGGTTCCTGTAAGACTGGCCCTGGACTTTCAGAGGGGTGGGTTTTGTTCCTCCTGGACATATTGTCCCCCCGGGGTGCAGTGTGCTCCCCCAGTGTGAGGATTGTTCCCCCCTGGGTGCGGTTTGTCCCCTGGGGTACAGTGTGTCCCCTGTGTATGCCCGGCTGGCACCCACTGGCAAGATGGTTTGTTTCTTTGTATGTCAGCCTGGCCGTCAGCTGAATAAAGGAAATGTCCTGGCCTCCTTCGGCTCCACACTCTTCGTCGGGTGTCCGCATCTAGAGTGAACCTCCCTGGCACTGCAGTTGGCGTGACCCATCGCCCCTACACTGGGCATAGTCTTTGGCATTACACATATTACAAAATATAAAGTTCTTGTAGAGGAAAAAGACTGAAGACATGATATATATACATATCATTATATATATATGATTATTCTCTTTTGTTGTACATTAGGAATTTCAGTTTTATGAGATGATAGCAGATATCCATCCAAAGGGAGATGTGTTAAGATAGATAAAGCCGAAAGGTAAGAAGAGATCCCGTGTTTAGTAACGACTTCACTTGATACTTTTGATTTTGCATTTCTTTATTTACAAAGATTTTGAATAAGACCACAGAAGTCAAGCTGATTAAGCAGAAGGAAATTTCTACTTAAGTCAGTTTACTTTTCATGTATCTATTATTCCTGGTCATTTGATTGTGTCTCATTTTATAATAAAAATTCCACAAGCACTTTAGATACTGCTGTACTTTTAATCCAAACATGCTACATAGTCTACTTTAAAACAATTCCTTTAATGCTTTATTAGGCTGTTAAATTCTTAGATGACAGTGTTTCTAAAAATAAAATATTTCTAAAATAAACTTTCTTGGGAGATAGATATTTACAAAGCCATTTGCATCCCATTTTGAAAATGGCTTTAGGTTAACTTTTTGACCCCTCCTTTGTTTCTTCAAGGTATTTTCTTGAGAGCTGCACGCTCTGTTTCCTTATGGCTTTTATTATACAGGAAATACTTGGCAGAATTTGGGAAGGCATCAGAAAATAACATGGGTAGCCACCTTCCTCCTGGCATCAGTACCATCTCTGTCCCTTTTGCACACTCACTGCCCGTGATAAAGCGATCATTTCAGAGATACGTGGGCGAAGAACCTGCTCTCCACTCCCATGCACTGCCGGCAGCTGCGTCCTTCTGGGCAAACCCTTCCTATCTCTCATTCAGTTATTACCATTAGTCCGCGAGCTCTCAAATCGCCTTCTGCAGCCCCACCCCTCTCCCTGTTGACACTGAATTTTCGAGGGGCTGATGAATATCTTTACTTGCCCATACCTGCGCTCCTACAACACAGCACATTTGAAACGAGATGGATTTCCTTTGCGAACCCTCCTTCGCACCCCGACCGAATAATCTACTCCTTTCTCTGCTCATTAGCTTTATTAGTGGCAACACCAGTCTTTCAGAGGCCTTGGGTCTGGCAATTTACTCTTTCCTTTCCTTCTTTATCTTACTATTCACAAATCTCGATTCGACCTGAAAAATGTCTTTTGTGTCTCCCCTCATCTCTCCTCTGCGCACTTCTCCTCTTGGCCTGCGCTGACTTTTTGCTTTTCATCTCTTGCTGCTCAGGCCCACTCTCCTTTCTACCACTAGGATTTTCTTCCCGAGTCTCAGGTTGGTTCATAACGACCTTTCCTCAGCTGAGAAATCTTCCAGTTTTCTACTACCTGCAGAACGGATTGTAACTTTTTATGAATCCAAGGCCTTTCAAGATAGAGGTTTAACAGAAATCAAAACCTCAGTGCAGTCAGCCTGTTCCCCACACCCAGGATCTGTCATTTCGCACGGTTCTATCTTTTAGAACCCCCCTTTCCCCTCACCTGCCGATGTTCTAAGCCTCCAAGGCTTGCCTGACGTGCTGCCTCGTCTCCTGCACACAACGGGCTCATTCCCGTGAAATCCCAGGGAAACGGGTCTGGATCCCTGCTGCGCTTTGGCTTCATTGTGAATATAGTAAATTGTCATCACAGGCTGCTGAACTCACTCGCCCATCTATATGCCTGCTTCGAATTCAGTAGTGCAGTTGAGTCCACCTCTACCAGCCACTCTTTTCAAAGAAAGTGCAAGCTGGGAGTCACGGCATTTAAGTTCCCCACAGATGTCCCGATGCCCACAGGCTTCTGATAGGAGCATCTTGCTGAGCTATGGTTAGATGAGCTCCTAGTTTGGGGCGTGGTAGCGATTTTTGCATCTCTTAGTAACGTCTCTAGATGCGAGGCCAGTGATAAAGCAGCCTTCTTGACAGGTCACTCCCTCCCTGCACACGGCGCGTGCTCATTTCCATCGTGGCGTTTTTCTAAGGAGATCTTCAATTCTTGAATACAAAGAAAATCTGCAAACTTCTAGGGTTTAAACGTTTAGTTTTAGGGTTTGGAACTTCCTAAGGAAATCTACATGGCCTTTGTTTCCCTTTCAGCAGGATCACGGTGCTCTGCTCACAGCGTTTGACGTGTGCTCTGTACACTGGATCTATTTTGACTTCGTCTAAGCAGCGTGGGCCTCCCAGAGCCGGGAGCAGCCCCGGCGGTGCCGGGTTCTTGTATCCGCTCTCTCTTTGTGGCAGGGCGGGGGTTCTACCCATCCTCTCCTTCAACACTTCGTGAGCCACTGGGGCACTCTACAGGACACCCTTCCTGTTGCCTATGTGACTACCAGAGTACGGAGGGATCTTAACTTCTTGCTCTAGTAAATAACAGTGCTGAGCAGATCTAACTGCACTTGCTGGAAATTCAAGAAGCATTCAAGTCCACCTCAGCCCCCAAAGGATCAGAAAGCAGCACCGAGTGGCTCATAAATGCGGTGCCTTCAATCTCACCAATATAGCTAACTGCGTGTTTCTGGCATGCTCCGTCCTAGTCTAACAGAAGAAAAGAGTGGTTTAATGTTCTTATGTGAAAAACATATGAGTCTGTGTGTGTGTGTGTGTGTGTGTGTATAGCATTAGCACATCTCAGTAATAACAAACTCTTCCTTTCTGTGATGTTGTGACATTTTAATGCCTTTGCAGGAAAAGATGACACAGAGTCATCTGCAAGTTGTAACATTTCAATTTTACACTTTGGAGATTTCGTCTTTTGATGGGATCCCTTTTACAACCTGACTAATGTCAGGTTAAGCTGTCTCATTACCACCTTTGATCATGTTCTCCGCAGAACAAGGCTAATGTCATCATCATCATTAAGCTCTGGGAGATTTTCCTGCTGGTGCCTCAGATAATCACAATATTTTTCATTTTATGAAAAGCATGAAGAGAGTTTCTACTTCTCTCTTCTTATTTCTTATATTGAGTGTTTAGCGTGGAGGCAAAAAAAAAAAAAAGAGTAGCAAAACAAGTATCTTGAACGAAGCCACCTTAACTATCCTTCTAAATAATATTTTTTTCTATACATTTTGTCCTCTGTGTTTTCTGGATGGGCCTCGGCCTCAAAATGAGGCTTCAAATTTAGGAACCAGGTTAGATGTTCCTCTGCATTTCATATTTCAACTAGGTTTTTAAACCTTATCATGAGTAGCCAAGCGCAGCAATCTAGCCTGAAACTGGCAGTTAATGGGGGTTTTTTTAGCATGTGCCCTGCTGTCCTGACTAAACTTGCTACCACCGTTCACATTCCAATTAAGCTATCAAGAGTATATTGCAGTTTTATTATATTAATACTATCTTTAGGGTTGTTTTCATAATGGGAATATGATAAATACCGTGTGAAATTATTTCGTGTGTGCGAATCCTTACTGCTGTGCTTGTATCAATGTCAAAGGACTATTGTCAGTATCTGGGCTGCCTGGGGAATGACAGTGGAGTCTGAATAATTACTTGGCTGCTGAAAGGTCAGCTCAACCGCTTCCACAAACATTTAGGAAGGCACCTTACGTTTCAGTCGTTAAGTACTTAACCAGAGCTTTGATTATTTATTTCTCACTGCCTTCTTATTAGGTCATTAAGAATTATCTTTGTTACTACGATTCTATGAATAGAGACACTGGAGGGTATGGAAGTAAGTGGAAACTGTGGTTAAGCCAGTCACCCAAAGTTACAACCAAGGTCGCAGACACAATGGAAATCTGCAGTTACACGCCTAAGCCCCGCGTGTTGTTTCATTATTGAACAAAAGGAGGCGGGATACTCCTTAGATGCGGTATGTTTGCAATAACAAAGCAATATCTTATATTTACATGACACCTTTAAGGGTCATCTTACCCCAGCGTTCAGCAAATGTTTCCCCGGTGCCTGCCTTGTGCACCGCCCTGCGAAGCAGCGCGCACTTGGCAATGTCGCTTGTTCTGTCCTCGAGGAGCTTCTTGTATAGAATTCGTCATAACATGAGGCGCTGGGGAGGGGAAGACACATCGTAACTGTTGCTAGGAGCACGAGTCAAAGGTCATAGAGCAGGAGTTGATTCTTAAGTTATTTTTTTGCCTTTTTTTTTTTTTAATTTTAAATTTATTTTTTACTGTCGACAATGGTACAGGTGTCCCTCGTCACCCGCCCCTCCAGCCTCCCCGCGCACCCCAGGCCTCTCAGACCCTTTCCCCCCTGGCCTCTGGCCTCTCAGCCCAGGCGGCACCCTGCACCCCGCACCTGTTCACGCTCACCCACGAAGAGCCCGGGGAAGGGACAGCCGGCAAGCAAGCGGCCAGGCCCCCCAGTCCCCGCGTCCGCCGCGCGTGGGCGGCTCTGCCCGTGACCCCCGCCCGCGCCCCTGTTCCCCAGCCTGCGCGCCCAGGTTGCGGGAGGGAGGCTGGACCCTTGGGCAGCAGACAGGCCCCGGCCTGACCGGCTCTGGATTTCTGAGACCCCCTAGAGGCCGCGACTTCCACTGCACGACCCGCGCCCGCGCCCACGCAGCCTCTGCGGGCCACGCGGTGGGGGGCGGGGCGCGGGGCGCAGGCCGGGCGGGCGGGGAGCTTCACGCTGGTCCTGCGGGTTAACCGGCGGATCACCAGGGGTGTCGGGGCCTCTGAGGAATTAAGGGAGCCCGCAGGTCACTGAGAAGCGGCGACGGCCCTTCAGATGCCCCTCGGCTGTGCCATGTCCCTCAGGGCACCCAGGGCACCGTCTCCAAGCCGGGGCCTTGCGGCGCGGGGAGCCCCTGCCCCAGGGACTCAGGGCACCCACCAGTCTCGGCATCTTTCTCTTCATTTCTGGCATTAACTTTTTTTATATTGAGAAATCCTACCTCCTGGAAGGAAAAACAAAAACAAAACCCACACAGTATGAAGATAAACGCCATGAATAAAATATGAGTAAAATCTCAAAATATCATTTTGGATACACGGGCGCCCAGCCGAACAGGCCTGTCCCCCATTTCAGCCTGTGCCTGTCACCTTCACTTGTCAGATCCACAGGCAAGGAAATGCCCCGGGGCTTCCGTCTTTCCTTTGTCTTGCTTTTCTGTTTCCCTGGTTAGCAAGTTTCCCCAGCCCCCTGTTTGTCTGTAGGTTTGGTTTCTCTTCCATACTCTTTGGCATTTCCTTAAGTATCACCATTTCCTCAGAAGGCATAACAAAGGGCTTATTTACATAATAAAATCAAAATTTCAACTTGTTCTCTGCACCCTCTGGTTTTATCATCATTTCGATTTACTACAATTTCTGACTCAAGGTTTCAGGGTGGGTGGTTTGACCTATAGTTGCATCAAAGAATTTGAATATCTGGACTGAAAAAAAGAAAAAAAAAGAGAGAGAGGTTATTGAAAACTGTTCTCTAATTCAGAAAGAGCATGATCAACGTGCATTTTGTTAATTACATTATAAATCTTTTCTACTTAACTTGTATCATGTTTAAATCTTTTCTACTTAACTTGTATCATGTTTTCAATTCAGTCCGATGATTATTTAGCAGTTTTTTATGTTGCTATCTTAGGCATTTGCCTGACTGCTCCCTCCTGTAATCGGAGGCTTTGGTCCACCCACCTATGTTTCCAATTAGTCTCCTTGGTCTCCAGACTCTGGTCTTACCTTATTATTCCAGTCATTCAGCCAAGGATAGCCAGGAGTAAGTGTCTAAAATGCAGATCTAAGCATCTTACCCTTTGCTTAAAACCTTTCAGTAACGTCCCAGAATCCCCGACACTGAACTACTTAAGTTACCTTCTTAGATTCCCCTGGAATGTCTGTAAAAGTATAGAATACCGGGCCTGCTTCCCAAATACTGATTGAGAATTTCTACTGGGTCTAGGAAATCTCTGGTGGGATTTGGAGATTTGCATTTGCATTTGAGCATGAACCTGGTGAAATTCTTAGGCTTGACAAAGTTTAAAAATTATGAATTTAAAGATAGTAAAAAAATAAAAGTCATTAAATATGATCGCCTTGCTTACCTTCTATTATTAAGGACTCTTTGTTCAAGCTGTGCTTGATTACTTGTATTTTTCTGTCTTTTATGCCTTTAGGCTGTTGCACAGCTATTTCCTCTTTCTTGGATGCCCACTCTTATCTTTTAAACTGGATAATTGCACCTTGCTCTATAAGAGGCAGTTGGAACAATTCTTTATCTCTGAAGCCTTCTTTGACCTCCCACAGAGAACATTCTCACCCTTCTATGAGCTCCTATCACCCTTAATAAATACCATCATTACTGTGAGACAGAGTTCTGGTTAAAGTTATGGACAGCTGTGAGTGTTGTGGCCAAAGACGGGATGAACTAACGCACCTGACCCTAGCTGTGAGGGTGCTGATTATACTGCATCTGTCTTTGATATGAGCATTCACTATCCCATGACTGTCCTATCGAAGGCAATCAGAATTTTTTTTGGGGGTAATATATTTTACAATAAATGTGTACTAGGACATATGATAGGAGTTTTTCTGTTTCTTAGGACTTAGCAATTCAAGCCAAAAGCTTGAAGGCCAAAGCTGAAGAAAACCCCACTAAATGCATTCCACTCTAAAGACAGCTGCCAAAAGTTAGTACCATATTATTTCTCCCAGATCTTACAACGTGCTATTAGAATCAGTCCCCCTCTTCCCACTTATCACCCAGACCTCACTTCCTGCTCCGTATATCTAAGAAGTGTAGGGAGGCAAGAGATAATGGAAGTGTTAGCAGCATCATTGGCCTCATGGGGATTGAACTGTGGGTCATGAGAGGCTTTCCACCGTGAAGATGAAAGGTGGGTGCTGCCACCAGTTCAAGTGGGTGGAGACACGTACCTGGATGACAAAGAAAGAGACTGAGGTTCTTTCCCTCATTTGAGTATACACTTGAATATACACTTGGACAGTGGATTTCAAGCTGTCTTTCTGCCTTCTCAGCAGAGGAAAGAAATTGGAGAGGGGCTCAGCGCAGGACCGGGTGGGTATGAGGCAGTCTGCACACTCACTTAACATGGGAAGGCTGTGCAAATTTCCTCTGTCAAGTGCACAGGGGGGAGGGTAACTGGCTTCTAGCCATCCTTGTGGGAACCGACTCAGGAGATGTATTTACATGAGATGGACAGCTGGGGGTAGAAGCTGGGTGATCATGGTGAGCATGAACTTGAACCCCACACTTAAGTACACTGATATTCACCAGCGTGATATTCAGAGATGGACTGATAGTCAACAGTCCTCAGAAAGCTATAGATGCTTCCTAAGATGGCCATCAAAAGATCCGCTTCCCAGTTAGAAATGAGTTCAACAGAACTTTTTGGAAGGCAACGATTAAAGGAAAATAAACCACTTTATATTTTTATACCATCCAGTTGAGCTTCTTTAAAAAAAAATCTAGTTTACGTGAATGAAAATAATGAGCACTAGAAGGCACCCGGAGTTCACCGGAGGCTAGTTATATCCCAATAACATCATTTCACTCTTGTTTTTAGAGGTTTGGAAATACCCAACTCCAATCAAAACGAACAAGGAAGCCTCAGGATAAGAAGGAAGATAAAGAAACTTGTAGTTTGTACAAGTGACTAAGGGAATAAGAGGTCACGCAGAATGGCATGAAGTTTATATTGAGTTTGAAAATGGGAAATAAAAACAGTTTTTTTGTCGGTTTTACTTGGTGCTCCTCATTCAGCGGAGGCATTGCATTGAAGTGAGGAGGTTAAGAGAGTCTCATGGAGCAGGAACCTCTTGGAATATGAGCTTTGATGCCAAGCAGGGCTAAATATGCAAGCTTACTCCGTCCCCTAAAGCCATGGGGCTTCTCTGGCCTTCAGATGTGTTCCTAGTAAGTGAAAATAGCGCCATCAGCACTTTGGATTGCTGTGCAAAGAAGAGAAATTGTTTACCTGCACAATATGATAGCAGTCACAGAGTAAACCCTTACAAATGTAAATTTTTTTCTTCTAAGCGAAATATATTCCACTGCTGGAGAAGGTACTAGTTTCTTTTTTTTCTTTTTTTCTATAGAGAACCCACAATTCAGTTTTATTCAGAGCAAAGAAAAAAGATACTTTTGATCATACTGGAAGAAACTCAGCCGTAGCTTTGGAATCTGTACCCAACTACACACACAATGAGGACAATATTCTGCTAATACAATTGATTTGCTGCTGCATTTGTCTGCTGTTTGTCTAATATTAACAATTATAAACAGAGCAGTGCAGCTAGTATTTGGAACAATCCTCACAGTGTTACAGCGTCATGCACAACTTTTCACTTCTCTTCACACCACTGGTTCTCTCTGCGCACCTGGGCTTCCTCTTCTCCAGTAAAGTAATTTTTGATGTTGAAGGTCTTGCGAATCTCTTCAGGAGTTTTCCCCTTGACCATATTGGCAACAGTCTTGCATGTAACGTCAAGCAAACCTTTGATGTCTAAATAATTTGCAGCCAGAATAAGTTCAAAAAGCGTTCCTTGGTCAGCTTTGAGTAATCCTGGTCCCAAGCAGGGACATCATCTGTTCACTTTTCTTCGTTATCATTGTCCTCGGGAGGAGGGTCATCCTTGTGGCGGGTGCACCACTGATGGCGTTTTTTAATATTGCCGCATTAATGTTTGGTAGAGGAACTGGGTCATCACCACCTTCATCGCCCATTCCCGAATCTTCTAACAAGGTCTGGATAGTCACAGATTGTTTGATAGTCACAGATTTCACCATCAACTTCAAATACCTGTCCATCAGAACTCTGCAGCTTAGTCGAAGGCATGGTGCTCGGTCTCAAGGGGACAGCGGGCCGGAGGCTGAGAGAGCGGGGCAACGTCAGCGCGTCAGGAGAGAAAGGGGGACAGCAAGGCCACTGATAGCTGGTACTCGTTTCTCACATTTTTATAATAGATGAAGCTTCTTCAAAAAATGTCTAACTTCTTTAACACGGGTTCAACTCCCATGAAGCCACTTTTAAGTGGTAAATTCTGACAATGGGTGATTTGGGTGATGGGTGATGCGTTGGGTGATGCTTTGATTCTGACCATGGGTGACTTGAATGGGGACCCGGGTGTCGCTAGGTTTATGGAATCCAGAGCTCCGTCCTATGTCAATGAATCGTCATTCTCATGTGTTTGCTTACTCAGGCCCTGCCTTGACTCCCCAAAGCCTGATCAGTTCTTGGTGACGTGATAAAATTGTATTTCTGGGTTAACAAAGCTGAGGGCTAGCCCTTGGAGAGGGGTGACCGCTCGAAGATGTGACTTTCCACTCTCTAAGGACTTGCTAATCTTCATGTGTCACATAGCTCTGTGGACCTGCTTTATGACCTTAAGAATAGGCAGTTTTGAACCATATGATTTCACTCATATGTGGGATATAAAACCGAAACTCATAGACACAAACAACAGGATGGTGGTTACCGGAGGGAAGGGGGCCGTGGAGGTTAGTAAAGGGTAAAGGGAGTCAAATATATGGTGACAGAAGATGATTTGACTTTGGGTGGTGAGCACACGATGCAATATACAGATGATATATCATGGAAATATACACTTAAAACCTATATAATCTTACTAACCAATGTCACCCCAATAAATTTAATAAAAAATCAAATTAAATTAAATTAAAAAATAGACAGTTTTAGAACAAGGCAACACTAGAATGTGTCCTGAAACTACAGCTATAATAATATAGGCGTGCACGAAATGGCAAGCTCATCAGGCAGGATACTTAGGCAGATTAAACAGCAGGTACACTTGGATCCTCAGGGCAGAAAATGACATAAATCTGCAAGCAGGCATTAAGGAAAAAGAGTCGCAGCGGTAAAAATTGTCAGCCACCTGCTAGTTCAGCACAACAGCAGGTACACACGTCAAACGTCCACAAAATCAAAATGGGTTTTTAAAGCTGTCGCGTGGTTATAATGCCACTTTTCCCTCTTTAAAACAAGAGCATGCTGCAGTGCATTGTGTGTTTTAAGTCTTTGTCTTGAGAAGAAATGATAATTTTCTTTCTTGAATTGAAGAAAAGAAATGTAAAAATATTCTGAGTAAATCCATGGACATGTGGTTTTATCATACAATTTCAAAATTTAACTTTTCCCCCCACTATAACATTCCAAGAATATTAGGAATTGTATGGTTAATTTTGATTTCTTATAACAAGTAACTGCTTTCACCCAAATTACTGCTTACTAGTATCCTTTGTAGTTTTCTGATTGTAAGATATATTATGTTACCTGCAAAACTAAGCTTTCGGAGATACTCCCTGGGATTATGTCTCGGCTCGCATTTGATTGGATGTGGCATCCATGTCAGAAATTATCATGGTACCTGACACTTGGACAGCAAACAATAATTAATTCATTAATTATGTTGTTTAGTAGATTTTAGAGCATGCCTTTAGGGGGATAAAACAATTTTTGTTGAAAATAGTTTATAAGTCATAGATGTTTAGTGTTGAGAACGATGTCAAAGGTCATCTATTCCATCTCCTTCATTTGAAACAAACTGAAACTGATGAAAAGGTGGACTGATATATAACATTATTTGTCTATCATTTAAAGAATCCAAATATAAAAAAATATTTTATTTAAATATATATAATTCTTTAAGAATAAATTCATCATCCTACTAATTCCACTACTCCTACTTAAAGAACTTGAGAAAAGAAATTTTTATATCTTTAATTCATCTGTGGATGATGCAATTCATCTCTGAATTTCACTGGTGATTTATAATATCAGCACAGCAACCATTTAACCATTTAAGAAACACTTTTCTTGAATATTCTCATTAAGATAATGTATTCTAATAAATATACCACTATGCTCACAGCTAATGTGAATAAGACACGTTTAATATCAGAAAATGGACTTTTAGAACTTTAAAATATTTATATTCTGGCCCTTTGTAGAAAAAGGTTGCTGATCCTTCTTTAAACTTTGAACAAAACACACCCGTGAGATCTTGTAATTTCTTTCTTAACTTCCAAATAAAGTTTATTTAAATTAATTTATTTTTTAATACTCTAACCTAGTCCTGGTCCTTTTAAACCAGGTCAGACTAGAGAAAGTATGTCAACAATCAAGTAACAGATATTTTAGTAATCCACTAATAATCTATCAGATGTGACCTAATTTTGTAATATCAGGAAAATAACTATATTAATTGTTTCATAATCCATTCAGCAATTATTTCTTTTTGTATGCCTACTCTATGCCAAAAACTATATTAGGGCCTGACTATACAGTGGTACTGTTTACACAACTTACATTCTCTTGGGATGGTTAGTCAATAAGTAGTGACATAAGTTAGTTTTGATAGTAACCTGTGTTTTGAAGTAAACAAGGCAAATTGAAAGCATAGCTAGTAGCCTGTAAAGGGTAGGAAAGTACCATTAAAAACAAATTTGTCATATTATGCTAAGCAAAATAAGCCAGGCAAAGACAAATGCCATATGATCTCACTTGTATGTGGAATCTAAATAACATAATAAACTGATAAACAAAATAGATCTAGAGACATAGAAGCATGGAACAGACTGACAAATCTCAGAGGGAAGGTGGGGGTGGGTGGGTGGGGAGAGATTAACCAAAGAATTTATATGTATACATGCACAACCCATGGACACACACAATGGTGTGGTGAAGGCCTGGGGCGGGGGTGGGTGCTGGATAGAAGGGGTTAATGGGGGAAAAAGGGGACATCTGTAATACTGTCAACAAAAAAGATAAATTAAACATGTTGTTAACATTTATCAAAGGACTGCAATGTGCCAGGTAACGTCCTACGCAGTTTACAGCTATGATCTCACTGGATGCTATCAGCCACCCTGCGGGATCGATGCGATGAAGTCTGTTTTACAGGTGAGAAAACTGAAACAAGTCGGCAACTGTGTGCAGTCGCCAGCTAGCCTGTGGTGGAGGCCAGGATTTGAGTCTGGGAGTGTAGCCTCAGGATTCGGGGCTCTACTTGGTGAGCAGAGGAGACCCCTGGGAGCCCGCCCCTCGCGGGGTAGGTGGGTGTGGGTGAGGGCGTTCGGCCGTTGGGAGGGCCCCCGGCAGAGGGCAGGGCAGGTGCGCGGCTGGGCCGAGGTGCGCCGGGCTGGCTGGGCACCAGAAGGCGGCGCGGCCACGCAGGGCGAGGGGGAAGAACAGAAGACAGTGCCAGCTGTAGGCTGCCATACAGCCCGGGACAAGAATGGAGATTGTCTTCTACATGCGATGGCTTTAAACACAAATATGACTTGGTAGGATTTACGTTGTGACAAGACTATAGGAGGACAAGGGTAGAAGCAAGACACCGGCGAGGCTCCCGAGTGCTCACCAACGTCCATTGTTTGTCCCTTCGCTTTCTACTGACATCACCGGTGTATTTTCAGGCTGCAGTGGGTGCGGGTAAAGACTGTCTCAGCCTCCCTTGGGCGTGGCACGGTCATGCGATGATGGCAATGGGAGAGGGGCCGAAGTCTGCGGGGGGCTTTGGGGAGGGGATCACACAGGGTAGCGGTTCCCCCTCCTGCGGCTGCTGCTTCCTCCCCGCACGGGCAGGTAGAAGATGGAGATGCAAGGACCAAAGTGCAACTGGAAGGAGACCTGGAGGGTGGCAACTGTGACCTAATGACGTCTGGGACACGGGTGGGTCAAGGACTGTGCGCTGTTGCACAAGACCCGGGCCACTACGTTCCAGCTCCTCGTTTCAAGGAGAGAAAAGTTACAGACTTCAGTTTTATCTCAGCCAATCTTATTTGAATTATTTCCCAATATGCAGCCAAACTCATGCCCTAAATTGAAAATACAGGCAGGTCAGAAGGTTATGAAAGTAGTCCAAGTAAGAGTAGATAGTGGTTTGGATACAGAGACAGAGACGGTAACTCGATCAATGTATTGCTGGCTTGCAAAATGCGCTTAATATTTACTTGAAAGAAACAATGAGTGAAAAAAATAAGTGAATGAATTGAATACTTTAATTTAGTCAGATGATAATTAAGGTAGTTAAAAGACTATAAAACCAAAATTCATAGTGATTGTAGTTGTGTTAAATTATATATAATAAATTAAGTAATGCACAAAAGGGAAAATAATTATGTTGGCCTTGTATTAATGTCTTTCTAGTTAAAGTAAAAAAATGACTAAAAAATTAAATATAGCTTTTTACAGTCTCATTTAAACATAGGTTTATTTGGAAAGGAGAGCAAACTTAATTCATGTAGGCTACCATTCTTAGGCAGCTTCCCAGGGACAGATCAACATTAATACCTATGTCTTTTACTGAACTCAAAGGAGACAAAGTTCTTAATTTTTTTCCTCCCTGTTCTTACTGCCTCGCATACCACATTTGCCAGTTTGACATTTTTGGTAGGTACATGAAGGACTTCTTAAAAACCCCCTTTTGGTGAGATCAATGTAATCTCCACCCACTGCCTGCTTTTTACACATCGTGGGGTTCTATAAACCAAGCAAAGAATTCAGCAACCCTGTGGCTGACGCACTGGATACTTTAAAGATGCAGCCACCCGACAGCTGATTCTTCAACGGCTCTCCTTCTACTGACAGATGTGAAAGAAAATGCTCAAGTTGTCAGTCCGCTTCTATTTTTTATGAGCAAATTTTGTACTTTTTGGAGCTATGGGCTGGAGGTGCATTGCAGGAATGAGCTTCATGTGCCAATCTGCAAGGCAATCATTGCTCTCTCTTGTGATGGGAATAGCACTTGTGGACCATTTTTCACCCAAGGACGGAGAAGCGCCTCATTAAAACGGATTTATGAAACCTCCAGGGCGTCTGTGGAAGAGGAACGGTCAGCTGCTATTTCATCAAGATAGGAAACCTGGGCAAAAAGGAGTCCGAGGAACTGGATTATAGTATCAAAATTTGGCAAATTTTATGTGCTTTCTGCCCTGGTTTTATAACTGAGGTCAGCACAGCCATGAGACATGTTAGTTTTTAGCACCAGTAGGTGTACAAGGAAGTGGAAAATGCTAGATGCAGGATTTCTCCATCTCAACTGTACTGACATTGTGGCCCCGATAATTCTTTATTATACGGTGGAGCTGGGGTCTGTCCTGTGCATTGCAGGATGTTTCATAGCATCCCTTGTCCCACTAGAGGCCAGCAGCATACCCCATTGTGAGCACCAGAAAATGTCTCTGGACATTGCCAAATGCTCCCCTGGGAACGATATGCCACCCTCCCTTCATTGAGAACCACTGTGCTGGATAGAAATTGAAAAGGGGGCCTTAAAACACATTTAGATCCTAGAATTGGCACTTAGAGGAGTATCCAGCTTCACATAGAGAATGTCCAAAAGTAAGATGCAAACACAAGCCTGACTTAAGCAAGCCTTGTAATAAAACATTGATATGATGCGGAGCCCAAGAAGGCTTCAGGCGGTAAGTAGTAGAAAAGCTATTGGAGTAGGAAAGAGTGATTTAATTTGAGTGATCCATCCATTCTTCCAGAGTGGAAGAAAGCTGGTGAAAAGACCAGTGGGGTCTCAGGGCCTCCCTGACCAGACTGGGGTATAGGGATGGATGTGTATCAGGCAAGAGACTGAGACCTGACTAGTTGCAGAGAATGAACAAACAGTAAAATAAGAGTTTTATCTGTCACTCCTAGATTGTGCCAGATGATAACTTCTGAGGCTAAACACCCCTTACATAGCTGCCTTGGGAAGGCATGTTTCTGGAAACGCTAGGAAAGGCACCAATAATAATTGTGTGGGGCAAGGAGAGCAAGGTGGTTATTGATCAGCTCCAGTCTTTTCATAATTACCAGTTACTTGCCCAATATTAATTTATGCCCTGAGTCTGCATTAATGTAATTTTTAACTATAATTACTGGGAGAAGTAGTAATTTTTAAATAGCGTTTAATTTTTTAACAGCAACTAGAAGAAGCATTACTATCATTGATCTTGTCATCTGGTATCTGAAACTAAAGCTTTTTCTTTGGGGCTGGAAATCTTTTCCACTCTCTGTGATACATTGTGAGACTTTCCTCTTTTTCTTTGTTGCTCAATCCCTCCATCCCCCCAGCCCCACCCACCCTGACAGCTGTCAGCCTGCTCTCTATGAGTCTGTCTCTATTTTGCTTGTTAGTTCATTTTGTTCATTAGAAATCATATAACATTTGCCTTTCTCTGACTGGCTTATTTCACTTAGCATAATACTCTCCAGGTCCATCCATCTTGTCACAAAGGGTAAAAGTCCCCCCCCCCTTTTTTTTACAGTCAAGTAGTACTCCATTGTGTAAATGTCCCACAGCTTTTTTATCCACTCCTCTACTGATGGGCGCTTGGGATGCTTCCAAATTTTGGCTACTGTAAATAATGCTGCAATAAACATGGGGTCTGTATCTTCTTTCAAATTAGTGTTTTTGGGTTTCTTTGGATATATTCCCAGAAGTGGAATTGCTGGGTCATAATGCAGCTCCATTGTATTTTTTGAGGCGACTCCATACTGTTTTCCACAGTTGCTGCACCAGTCTGCACTCCCACCAGCAGTACATGAGGGTTCCCTTTCTCCACATCTTGGACAGCACTTGTTTGTTGATTTATCAATGATAGTGATTTTCACAGGTGTGAAGTGATATCTCATTGTGGTTTTAATTTCCATTTCTCTGATGATTAGTGACATTCAACATCTTTTGAAAGTATTGACTTTGAGACTTCTTTTGAAAATATTGAGTATTTTTTTTCATAGTAAAATATACTCAAGCTTTGAATTCATATGAGACCTGGTAATTTTTACAATAATTTGCTGCTCATTAATTCATCCATCCAGCCATCCATCTATCCATCCAAAGAGTTGAACTGCAAACAATTTTGAGCACTTATTGGTGTTAAGCACACATCTAAATATGGGACAGGCAAATGTACATAAATGTCCCTAACCTCAAGTAGATCCCAGAATCTTAGGGACATGATACTTAATTACAACAATATTAATTCATGGTATTTGCAGCACAGTACAAGTAGCCATGTCGAAGGCATAATATTTTAAATAGAAACCTAAAGAATCACTGCTGTTTCACTGGACAGAAACATGGATTTTCAGACAAAACACTCAGAATCAGTAATGGTTACGGAGGTGTGAAAGAATGTCATGACCAGGGAACAAGAACACAGTTGACATGAGCAGTTGGAACTAAGCCTAGAAAGGTGGTCAGGCACGGATTTGTTAATATTCTTATTTGGCTTTGATGTTTCAGCAGAAGACTTTTACAGCAATGGAGTGACTTGAGCAGGTTTGTGTTATAGAAAGATTACTCTGAAGGCAGTATGGAAAATGTATTAGGTTTGAGACAGATTAGTAGCAGAGAGACCAATAGAGATGCATTAGCTGGCTATTGCAATAGTCTATGTGACAGTGATGATATCCTGAATTGAAGCAGTGACAATGGGTTGGAAAGAAGAGATTTCATCTGAGATATATTTAGGTAGTAGGACTAAATGGGTTTGTTAATTGGTTGATTTTATATAAAGATGTTAGAAACTGAGGAACCAAGGACCAGTGTTCACTGAATCTGCCTCTAGGTCAACAAGGGCTTCCCATGAATAGTTTGACCACTGGTATCAACCACAAACCATGCATATTCCCGTACCATTATAAACATCACCCAGGGACTTTCTGGGTAGTTTTGCCATATGCATCTACATTTTTTTTCTTAGCTTTGATTTAGGGTATGCCTTTTGGTTTTGCCCCAGTCTCACTACTTTTTTTCTCTTGACTATCTAGAGACAGGACCACTGATCTCTCCCTAGCTTCTTGAACTCAACCTCTAACATTGGGTTAATATATATATATATATATATATATATATATATATATATATATACACACACACACACACATTTGGGGGGGCTGAGTAAAGAAGTAGGTGTAATGAAGGAAGAAGAGGGAATAATGAGTAGAGTTAGGAAGATAATTTACCTTGAGGTTGAGAGGGGAATAATATTCTTAAGGCAAGAGTGGCAAATACCTCTGAGAGATCAAGCCAAATAATAAATTAAAAATAGTAGATTCTGAAGTTAAGTGCTTAGCTAAAATATCAAAAATCATTTTATTAAGTAATGAAGGCAGAATTCATCCCTGTGGATTAAAAAGGGAACAATAAGTGATAAATTGAAGAAAATAAATATAGTCTGTTTTTCAATGACTTGGGCAGTAAAGTGAGTTATAGAGCGAGGATTATGTTGTGGGAGTAATACATGACCAAGAAAATATCTTGAAATGGAAAGATAAATACGTTTAGTATCCTGAGAAGAAAAGGGCAAAGTCCAAGAAAATGGGGTCAGCATTAATCAGGCCAAGTCCCAGGTGGAACAGGAAGGGAGTGAATTCATTAACACAGATGGGGCTGTCTGTCTTGGAGGCGAAGCGGGGCGTCTTCTTTTGAGACATCAAAGAAAGAAGAAAGAATCATGAGGGAAAATCGTAGGTGGGTAGAGAGAGGGGCGAGGTTGGATATGGGAGGAGGGAAGTTGATAGAGTTTATGTCTCATGGCTTTTTAGATTCTGAGAGGAGGGTGAAGAGAGGTAACTTGCTAGGATTGAGAGAAGCAGAGAGAGATGCAGTTGTGAAAATATAATAAGGATTGCCCGGCCGGTGTGGCTCAGTGGTTGAGTGTCGACCTGTGAACCAGGAGGTTACCTTTTGATTCCCCATCAGGGCACATTCCTGGGTTGCGAGCTCGATCTCCAGCAGGGGGCGTGCTGGAGGCAGCGGTCATTTCTCTCTCATCATTGATGTTTCTATCTCTCTCTCCCTTCTTCTCTCTGAAATAAAGAAAAAAAATTATATATATATATATATATATATATATATATATATATATAGAGAGAGAGAGAGAGAGAGAGAGAGAGACTTATACTAATTAAAAGAACAAAGAAAGGATGCTAAAATGAACAGCCTAGAGAGCAGTGGAAGGGATTTCAAGCTTTATTGGAATTGTTTGGTTGAGGCCAGATAGCACAGTTGCCGAATGACATGTCAGTTGGCTTGGTCTCAGGACGAAGGAAGGGAGGGAGGGAGGGAGGGAGGGAGGATGGATGGATCTGAACCTCACCACTGAGGTGTCAGAGGCGAGGGGAACATTCAGACGCTGCCTGGAAACAGTGTTTCTAAGTGTTCCGAGACGGGCCTCAAGGACAGCTGGAGCCGAAAGGTGTGATTTTGTGGTCTGTCTTTAACCAGGCTTTACTTTCAATCAAAGTTCTACTCCCAGTTAATCTTTTATTAAATCCACAACAGTACACTTTTTTGGCAATCTTTTAATAACTTTTGTCTAAACCTGTAAACATGTTTTTCAGCACTAATCAGTGATTTATAAATCTCTTTGGTTCACGTCGGGTAACCGTTTAAAGCAGGATGGCTTGTTTCAGGGGAAAATTGGAAAATCTCCTCGCTCTGCTGTCTCGCTCCTTCCCATTTTTCGAAGCACAGAATAATGGGGTAGATTAATCCTGCTCAATTTACGGTGCTGCATTATTAACCAAAACTGCTTTTTTAAGTCTGTTATAATTATGTCTCCACAAACCATAGATAAATGGTTTTGCTATGGGGGATTTAAGCTAAGTCACATTACCGAGGAGTAAAATCTCTGTGCTTTTAATTACAGCACTCCCATGATAATAGGAGATGAGTCCTCTAGTGAGCGCCAAGGATATGAAAAGCATTTTAATTCTTTCTCTAACGGAAGCAGAAAAGGAGACTGCTAAAGCCAGTCATAAATGTTCTTGAGTGGCCCTAAACAAGGTTCCCTGTGTCGCAGAGCGAGCCCTGGGCCCACCGCCTGCTCCCCTTCAGGATCAGCACACAGAGCTAACGCAGTTAGGGCCTCACCTGTTAGTGACCTCGGGGCGTCAGCTCCTGCCGGAAGAACTAACTCATTTGGTAAATGGCATTTATAGTAGGAACGAAGTTTTATGTTTTACGATCAGAGCACATTAATAGCATCTCTCTTTAGGCAAAGGGCATGCTCTTAATCTCCACATCTCCGGTCTATTGATAATTCTCATGTATGACCTGCAGGTTCATTCTGTCCTTTGGGTTTACTCTTCTATTTTTACTTAGCTTTTCACTTAGTCTTCTCATTCAATGTATTTTCTAAAGGTGCTATTGTGAGGTATTTATATCACTATTTTTGAAAATACTGCTTCAGATTTTGTTTACATTCTTTTTTGTGTTGCTAATGATTAGGTAGAATGGAAAAAAAAAAAAAAGCAAGTTGGAGAACCTAAGAGCATAAAGCTAAATTTAGAGACTTAATTTTTTTCTTTTATATTATAGTTAAAAGCAATGGGGATAAAAATCAACACTTTGAGTTGATAAATATATGAAATCAAGTTTCCGTTTTAAACCCACATAACCATTGTGGGATGTTTTGAGTATGGGAGGGGACAATGTCAGCAATTAAGCCAGGACAACAGGCTTAGCGCAGGACTGTCCTTGGCAACCAAGTGTAGGTTACCCTGCTTTTATTCCCCTTCTCCCATCCCATGCTGTTTTATGCTTTTGGTTTTATTTTTATTATTATTATTTTTTATGAAACTGCCTTATCTGTTTTTGGTGGTTTGAAAGCAACCTGAACTTGATGCTATTTCTCTCTGTACTCCATTGTATTTCCTACAGTGCTTTTCACGTAGTGTGTCCTCAATAAATCTTTCCCCAGTAAGTGATGAATGTCTGAAGCAGGTGTCAGCATCCTCTGCTGCTACGTGACCAATATGGCACTTAGCCAACTTCAGCTTCACATGAAAGAGCAGTTCCTGACATCCTGCCTCTCTCCTTTCTAAATAATCCCTTCAGAAATCTTATTACCCTCCAGAACTCTGTCCTATTTTTTTCTTAAGCTCATTTAAAAAGAATATTTCCGTATTTTGTTATCTGTAATTAGATGTATGTTCCACTTGGCTTCCAGTTGTTGAGTATATGAGGTCCTGTCCCAAATCCTCCCAGTTTACACAAAATCAAATCCTTGGTAATCTCTCTAAAACAATTTTAGTCTCTTCTCTCAGCTAGAACTGAATCAATTTACAGAGCAGTTACAAGTGAAGAAATACTTATTTTTCAATTAAATTTGGACATTTCATGGAATTCTAGAACTTTAGAAGGAAAAAAAATCACTTAAATATGACTGAAATCAACCACCTCTTTGGATGCTAAGATCCTGAAAATTAAAACCACTTGTCCTAGGTCACATAGCGGTGGAACAGAGACTAATGTCAATAAATCATATACATTTATATTTTCAATCTGTGTATGTAGAATGTAAATGTTCCCTAACTGGAATCAAAGGAAGTGTTTTTTTGGATAGTGTATCACCTCCAATGGTGAAAAGTTTGACTCTGGTGGCTTAACCAAACAAAGGCTTGTTTCTTAGATAAATAAAAGTCTATAGATAGGTGATGCCGTGATGGTGCAGGAGCTTGCACACATCAACTTTTTAGGCTCCTACTGCCTTTCTGTTCCACTGCCCCTAGCCTGTAGTTTAGTTCTCCTGATTTCCTCAAAAAAACTACCCAGTCCACAGATTTCCTTCTAATTTTCAGGCAGGTTGAAGAAGGAAGAGATGCAGAGGAGGGACAGTGCCTGTATTTGAAAGAAAAATCGTTCCCAGAAGTCTCTACTTGAACCTCATTGGCCACCCACAGCTATAAGTGGGATGGAACATGTAGGCTATATTTTAAAAATTGACACATTACCACTCAAAACACCCCCTACTATTTTCCTAATAAGTAAAAAAGAATTGGGTGTTCAGGGGGCACCTAGTAGTGTTGGCTGCAATTGGCTTAAGTGGGAAGGGAATTTATGAAAGTGTCTTAGTATCTCTGGGAAGGTCAGAGAGTCAGCCTAAAGCCATGGGACCAGGAGCGACACCCAAGCAACCCTCAGTGTCATTCTTATAGAAACACCATTCCTCCGACTGTCACCGACATTCATCATGAGCGATTAGATAAGTATCCACTCTACACCTGCTTTCCCCAAGGAGCTGGACTCCACATGCTTGACTTGCAATTTATTTTCCTGCCAGAGTGCTTTTTCATATTGATTATCTGTAAAACTTATATCCCTGCTGGTTTATCTTAATGAATTCAGTCAAACTTGGTTGATGGTGATTGGAGGTCATCTGAAGCTATCTTGATATATAACCACTTTTGCTGTCATTTTTACATCACAAGTCCTTCTATGCTTTTATGTAAAAAACTTAGTGATGTGGATGGGGAGTTTAGGTTCCACTGCAAGGCATTAATAAAGAGGTAGTTGGGGAGACAGGAATCTGCCCTAAAGTGCCTGAAAGAACAAGAAGCAGGAGTTACCCTTGGTTATGTGACATCATAGGGAGAGAGCAGGGGGTTGTGATTTTTGGAGTCAGAAGTTTTAAGATTAACATCCAGACACCGCAACGACTGTAGTGTGAGCTTAGCCAAGAGTCTTCAACCAGGGCTTTAGAGGTAAAATGGGGGAAAGTAAGTCTTTCTTAATGGGTGGCTCCAAAAGTTAGAAACAACTATACATGTGACAGCACTGTCATAAACTGTAGAGGGCTACATTCCTTTTACATGCTAGATCTTCAACCTTTTTCATCTCATTGCACACATCAACCAGCTACTAAAATTCTGTGGCACACCAAAAAGTATATTTTTGCTGATCTGACAAAAAATATGTATATTTTTATTGATTTACAAAAAATAATAATAATAGCAATTACCTACACTTTTAGCTCCAAAGTGACTTTTTAAAAAATTTACCTTTGTTGTTGAAATGATCACAGATGTCCTCCTTTAAAGTTGTGAAACCATAAAAATCCTAGAAGAAACCACAGGCAGCAAAATCTCAGACATTTCTCATAGCAATATGTTTGCCAATACATTTCCTAGGGCAAGAGAAACAAAGGAGAAAATAAAAAAGTGGGACTACATAAAAATAAAAAGGTTCTGCATAGCAAAAGAAACCATCAACAAAGTGAAAGGGTTTCCACTATACAAGAGAACGTATTTGCCAATGACACATTTGATAGAGGGTTAATATCCAAAATATATAAGGGACTCATACAACTTAACAAAAGGAAGACAAATAATCCAATTAAAAATGGGCAAAGGACCTAAATAGACACTTCTCCAAAGAGGACACACAGATGGCCAAGAGACATGAAAAATGCTCAGAGTCACTAATAATCAGAGAGATGCAAATTAAAGTGATTTTTTTAATAATGTCAGGTTCCTATACATATATATAAGGATTTCTGGTACCAAGAATTAACCAATCAGACACAACATTTTTAAGCAAAATGACCAATAAGTTGCAAGTCTACTATATGACCTATGTATATATTTATGGTTCAAGACAGGGCATTTACACCGGAGGGCTATTGTTGTCTTGGCTGTTGTTATTTTTTTATTTGACAGTCTAAGGGAAAAGAGGTCAGTGCCCCTGACTAAATAGTTAGATATTGCATGCTTTTAAAATTCTTGTGGCGCACCAGTGGAAAATCTCTGTGCTAGATGTAGGAACCCTGAGATTTGTTTTTAAGACTTGCATGCTTCCCCCAGCTGCTCCTGCTGAAGTCATTTAAAATTTTTGGGTTTCAGCTTCTTCTTAATGACATAGATAAGAAGGGTGAGATGAGATAGATGTTTAAGAAGAAAAGGAAAACCTACTGGTTTCCTAAGAGCTGCACAGAAAAAGGTATTCACAGTGGGAGGGGAGCAAAAAGCCAAGAAAATGGAACCAAACATACCTGGTCAAGTCACAGAGATGAAGAACACACACGGGAAAAATGTGAAGCAAGAGATTGAAAGGGGGAAAACTCTGCAGAACCTTCAAGGGTGGAGCCAGTGGCTCTAATGTCAGGTCGAGGACAATGGCGGAGAGACCAGCAGCTCCCTCACCAGGTGGCGGGCACGGGTGTCAACCCTGATGAAGGCGTCTTGTATGTCACTTCCACCTGGCTGCATTCAGTTGAAGGTGGCAGAGGAAACAGGGTATTGTTGCTGTGTCATATAGTTTTCCGTGGATGGCTTTTCACGTTTCTTCCTTCAGCATCAATATACATAATTTATAAAAGAGGGGTCATATCTAAAGGGAATGTGGTCACTGTAGGCAGAGGCAGGGTTTGTCATGGCACCATCTTGCCAAATATTTAAACTTCTCTTTTGTTCCCCTCGTTCATCACAATTTTAAATGCTCAGCATCATTGGATTCTCCTTCTTCCACCTTCGATCTGTTAGATCAAAGTCTAAGCTTTTAGGTCACTATCTTGTCTTGGGGACTCAAGCGTATGGCCTGACCCAGAAAATCCTCTGTCATATTATGGCAAGCAATTCCTTGGAAGGGGCTGATTTCTATGTACTGAGAGGACTGCAGTGGCAGAATTTGATTGTAAGCTTTCTGATGTTTTTACAGCTTTACAGGGAAATATGAGGAATGGCAATAATTTATTTGTTTATGCCATATTTTGTTGAGCTTCTGTGGCATGAAAACAATTATATTATCTTTTCAAATTTTCATTACACTTCTATAATGTAGATATTGCCCTTTTGTACTAAGGAAGCTGAGGCTCAAAGAAAATAAGTAATTCACCCGAAGTTACACCAAGTATACACAGTGTAACCAGGGTTTAAACCAGTGTTTGGGTGACTCCAATGTTTTTGTAGCTAATGACTACATTAGTCTGCTTGTCCTGCCATTTAGAATATCTCTCCTATCAACCACCAAACTAAAACAACAAAAATCAAATACTTTCAGGAAGGTGTTACCAGTTTCCTTAGAGACAAACATCTTTTCTGCACATTTCTCGTGATAATATGCCATCAAACAAACAAAAAACTCACTAGTATGAAGGCAAATTCGAAACGGAAGAGGTAGACTTACTATAGATTCAACTAACAGCATTTGATATGTTTACTGTTTAGAACTTAGAAGTCTAACTTCAATCGCTGAAAACTGTCTTTTCACAGAAAGAATTCTGGTAGGAAGGAGGGCAGCATATTGTTACAAGCGAGATTTGACATTTACTGCACCCACATGAAACAGTGTGGTAAAGTGAAAAAGAAAAAGGCAGGAGCAGAGAAAACATTTTACAGCATTCTTGTGTCTTTGTTTCATGAAAGAAAGCACAGCTCATCACACCAGTAGAACACTCTTAATTAGGGGTCTGTTAATCTTCAATGCTCAGCCATCTACGAACCATTCCAAATTGCATTTAGTTATACATACACTTAATTTTCTCAGATTTGGAATCCTCTCAACTGACTCAAGCATGATGATCGCCCTTAGATGTTGCTGCGAGGACCTAAGGCAGACTAAAGATTCCACTGCATTTTTAATCTATAATTGTTTCTAACTTTTACTTTTCAAATATTCTCTGAAGAGCTGTGACTGCCTTCTGACACAGTCTGGTGGTTTGATTAACTAGTCCCATGAAATGTGTGAGCAAGCAGGGGGGAAACTGCTCCACGCCATGCCCCAGAAGCAATGTGCATCATAGTTGAGGCCACCTGACACTACCAGTGAGCGTGATGCTCGGCAAAGATTTCTCAGACTTTAACATTTCAGGAACGATAGAACAGCTGAAGGCTGGAGTGTCATTAAAGATGAGATTTGTTCAAGTTCCACCATCCTCCTACTCTGCCCAGCTTAATTGGCATGCCAGTCTGCGGAGCCACCCTGTGATAAAAGGCCAAATGTCTACTGATTCTCCCAGCCGACTAGCGGGTTTGAAGGAGCCCTGGAGTTGCTTATAGACAGTGAGGGGAGCCTCGCTATTGAGGTTGACAAGGAAGCAGACTGAGCGTGGGAAAGAGCGTTTCCATGTGCGTTATTCTAGGTGTCAGATGCGTTATCCGAAGAGAACTGGAGATGCGGGACCGCTGGCTTCTGTAATGCCTCTCTTTCTCCCCCCCCCCCCCCCCCGCCTTTAAGAATAGAGCAATTAAATGCAACGGTAAGATGCAAGCTTACTTGGATGGGGCAAGATTTCAGTTTATAAAACAGGAGAAAATGTTTGAAAAGGAAAAAACAGTTCTAAAAAAATGACAATATTTCAAAATCAAGTTTTCTTTTTGTTTGTGTTTCCGTTTGTCCTGTTTTTTCTCTTCTTTTTTCTTTTTTTTTTTGTAAATATATCTTTATTGATTTCAGAGAGAGGAAAGGAGAGAGAGAGAGAGAGAGAGAAACATCAATGATGAGAGAGAGTCATTGATCGAGCCCGCAACCCAGGCATGTGCCCCGACTGGGAATTGAACCCCGATCGCCTGGATCCTAGGTCGACGCTCAACCGCTGAGCCACGCCCAGCTGGGTGTCTCTTCTTTTTTCCTTTAATCTTCACTGTTGAGAGCGTTACAGATGTCCCCCCTCGTCCCCTCTGCCCGGCTCCCGCCCTGCCCCAGCCCTGGCTTGGCCACGCTCACCCTCCCGCCGGGCAGCCTCCCTGCTGGTGCGCTCACAGCAGCGGCTGCTGGGCCTGATGTCACCTGCTAAACCGTCTTGGCTCATAATATCTGCCACAAGATGTTTGAGTGATAATGTTGGATGGTGACAAAGAACCAAAAGCAGTATATCAAGTGGGATATTAAACAGACCTTTAATCATGGTTGGGGCATGTCTTTGTCCGGGAAATGGACAAGAAAGTGAGGGCAGCAAGGACTTTTGGGAACGTGGAAGGCACCAGAAAGACCTCTGCAGCCTGGGCTGTTTGACCAGTTATAGGAAAGGTGGCTGGAGCCTGTCATGAGTTCAGGTGATTGAAGGAAAGAGGAACAGATGTCAGCGAAAGACGCTAGGATTGCGTTGCCAAAGGGACCGCATTGCAAGGCCTTTAACTAGCCTTGATTCAGTGACCCCCCCACTTCCAGAAACTCGTCTTCCTAGTAAAAGAAGTATGGGAGTGTAGTTGAATGCACATCTTTTTGAGAAATGGTAACTATTGTTTACCCAACTAAGCTCATATCTTGGTGCCTTCTAAGCTTTATCTTCCAATAACTCATTTTGCATTTCTTACCTCTGAACTGAATTACTGATTGCTGCCTGAACGTGTTTTCTGTCTCTATGTTTTCTCCTGCTGTTCTGGCAGCTCCTGTGCCCTTTCCTCCATTGTATCCCATCTGCCTGACCCTGGCTACTGTGATGCCTCTTTTCTGAAGCCTTTTCTGAAAGAAATCCCTCCCTCCCTTGAATTCCTCTTGTGCTTTTTATCTCTCTGATGGAATTCACATTTTACTTTATGTTATGGTTATCTCCCCTACTTTAGAAAACTCTCCTTGAGTGTCCCCTTCTTAATATGAAATTATATTTCAGTAATCTAGTTATATTTATTATCTTGTCAATAGAAAACAATATAAGAGTAAAGAATGAAGATTTTCCAAGGTGTTATTTTTTAAAAATGTATTCATACTCTAAAAGTTATGCAATGACATTCTGAAATGAGTGCTTGTATAGTAATGATGAATTAAGAAGAAGCTCAAATGGAGGAAGGCTGTAGTTAGGAAATTCTGGGTGCCTAGCATAAAATGTCACCCAGTAAGCATTCCGTAAAACTTCAGTCATTCGTATTCATTAGTTAAGGCATTGAAGAAATATAAGTTGTAAGACATTTGTGGACAAGTTACTCAGAAACTATAATATTCAGGGCAACAAGTCAGAGATAGAATAAGCTAGCTCAGGTCCTTACAACAACCATGCAGCTGTTAAATATAGTCAACCATTCCAAAGCCTGGCCTTACAAGTGCCAAAACTAACAAAGAAAATCTCCGTAAGAGATAAAGACAAGGCAGCTACCGAGGAAGAGATATATTTCTGCTTTATTTGTCAACTGCTTGCTTGATTCATCCATTATCTGACAAATATTTTTTAGCCCAATACTAACCACTGTTCTAGAGGCTGGGATGTAGCACTAAACAAATATTTATCTGGTCACAAAAGAGCCCCTGCATCTCTAGCTGTCACATGTACATTCTGGGCAAAAGGAAGAGAAAAGAAGAGAGACATATCCAAGTCTCTTTTAAGGAAGTTTTGTTGAAAGTCATTCTTAAGCCTCTTTTTGTGCAGAGTACCCATGTTTGCAAGGCAGGATGAGGGATGTAGTTTTCAGTTATGTATGTGGATGTTACAACAATATGTATTTAGGGTTATATTAGTGGAGGAAAAAATGTACAATGGCTATTTGATGGGCAGGTAGCTGTCTCTGACGCTCCCCTCAAAAACCAGGCCAACCAGAGACATCTGTCAGGTGTGTCTGGCTATTAGCTGACTTAGTCCAGGACCTAAAAGGGATTTCTACCCCCAGCTGGGGTGTCTGTCCTTCCTTCCCTACTTACTCCATTCTGTCTCCTCTTTCACTCTCCAGGTTCATCATAAATTTATACCTAAGAGCATGGACATTCTATTTCACTCAACTCTCTGGCTCAAGTAAGTTATGCAGATTCCAGCGTAATCAAGGACAAAGCAAGATGTTAGGGTAGGTACACAAGAGATATTAATTATAGGAGAAAGGGAACTAAACAAAGACAGCAATAAGAAATAATATTCAAATGGAAATGTCTATTTATGTTAAATTTAAATAATAGCCAAAGGATAAGAAGTATGTATATTTAATTGTTCAAGTCACTCAGAATTAGAGAAGTACTTTGTAATTAATATAATTAACTAATTCATACATTCTTTTCAAAGAAGGTGATAAAATATCTCCTCATTTATTAAATAACTCATTGTTTTAGGGAAAATTTCTACTTGGAAAATCGTAAGAATTAAAAATAAGGTTATCTTCAAAAGTTAATGTCATAATAGCAGTACAGGGAGCAGGAAATCTGATGATACTGAATGTCTTTTGAATGCTTAAGTTAGTATCTCTCAGCAGCTGTTTCACTGTGTTTTCAGGAAACAGCTGGAAGCTCACAGGTTTAATAGCAAAGGTTTAGGGAAAAAATTACGACCAAATAGACATGATGTGTTGATCATTAACAGCCAGCTATAGTTCATATTGTGTATTTTAAAATGGATTCAATTAAGTTGGTGGAGCGGTGTTCCTCAGGCCTTGCTAATTAACTAATAAAGCCCCTATCACTCCTAATTGTCTTGAACAGAGATAATTATTACAACAATGAAGCAGTTGCTGGTAAAGGGAAATGCAGCGTTTCTTAAAAATAGCAACAATTAGACAATGTAAACAAATTTGTGTAAGTGACTCAAGTAAAGAACTAGCTAATCTGGTTTGAATTTGATCAAAAAACATGAAACATTGATAGAAAAAAAACAACAATGCAGAATGATGAGAGTCATATATATACATATACACATATATATGAAGTGTCCTCATATTACTATTTCATGACAACAGTTTGATAACTGATTGCTTAATTGTTTAATTAAATACCTACCTTACAACTAAAAGGGAGATATCACATGGTTCCTGAATAGATATAAAAACTCAAATCAATATAAATGAGAAATAATTGTGAAAAAGTTAAGTGTAAATAAAGTAAACCAAATGTGGTTACTAAAATATACTTCATAAGTACCTATGTCCTTGATAACTATTGGTGACACATTTGGTTCTTCTAGCCAATGATAAGGAAATCTGATGTCACATAATTCACTCTGTGTATAAATTTAAGAGCAATTCACTATTTTAGGAAAGATACAACTATAATTAATTCTAAAATTGGATATGACTTTCCTTTGAGGGTTCTCATGTATAAGTTTGTACTCTGTGTAACAAACTGAACGACATACCCGTCCACATATTTTTAGAATGTTTCAGAATTAAGTCTCAGTCTATACTTATGAGGTCACATTAAAGCATGACTCAGTAATCTAGAATAGATCCAGTGTCTGTGTATCTACTTCCCAGATATTTAGCTTAAATCTGAGGGTATATTTTAGACTATTTTGGGAATGAATGACCTGCATCTTCTGAAGACAATCCATCAACAGACATTGGTCCTCTCAATCTATTTACGTCATCAGAGATACTCGACAATAGCTGAAGTGTATCGATAAGCTATAAGATGATCCTATTATTCATTCAGTAATAAACAAATGGATAGGTTTTTATTGGAGTTGGTAAATGTATTCATAGTCTAATGTTTTGTTTACTGACTTCCTAAGGGTTCTTACTGAGTAGATGAATAAATGACCTGGTGATTAGCCTTTGGAGGGTGGGGGAAAGGTGAGAAAAGCACATTTACCAGCTACCAAAGACAAGAGTCATTAGCTAAGTTGTACACCTTTTATATGTAGAGCGAAAGTTCAGGAACAGCCTACTAATTTTCTCATTATTAATGAATATTAGCAGCTTCAAAAAATGGGGCAAAAAATAATAGTGTTCGAATGAAACATTCAATTCAAGGCACTTATCCTCAAGATTTTATTTATTTATTTTTTAATGGGAAAAGGCATACAACCTAAAGGAGACATGTACAGCATGCTTCTAGATATTTATAGAGTTAATTGGATGTTGAAATGTTAAAAACATCTTTCTGATTATGACTTGTAACTTTCTTCATGACTGTGTGTTCTTACGGTATTTTTTTTTCTTTCTACAACAAACGAAAGTCATAGGAGGGAATAAAGTATATGCAAAGTGAAAGTGGCTGGCTAGAATAATCCCAATTTATGTAAAAGGTATATGCAAACCTATACCTTTTACATAAATTGGGATTATTCTAGCCAGCCACGAGAAAAATACAAACTTTGTTGAAGGCCTGAAAAATCCGAATGAGTGAATTATTTCTTGGTGTGTTACTAGGAAGAAGTGGAGAATGCGTTGTGCTGGTCGGTCGGGTTTCAGGATGGCAGCGGCCCCTCGCAGAGGTCGCCCTGCACCCGCTGGGCCGGGCCCCTGTCCTGCGCTCTCAGGCGGCGAGTCTGAGCCAGCGGTTCTCGGCCGCGTAAAGCCAGCCCACGGGCTCCCGCGCTGTCCTCCCGCCCGTGGCCTCTGTATTAACTTGCTTCGCGTTGCAGCTCAGACGCATCCTAGCACTTCGCTCTTCGGCTACCTTGTTCACTGCGTTACTAGCATGTGGACAACAAACACATTACTGAGCCAAGAAAAGTAGCCTAGGTATCAAACAAATAAATTCAGGAACATTTATTGTTATTTTATTTATTTTTATTATTAAAAAAAATATATATATATATTTTAAATTGATTTCAGAGAGAGGAAGGGAAAGGGAGAGAGAGATAGGAACATAGATGATAGTCACTGATCGGCCGCCTTCTGCACGCCCCCTCCTGGGGACCGAGCCCCAAACCCTGGGCATGTGCCCCGACCTGGAGTCCAACCGGCAACCTCCTGGTGCATGGCACAATGCTCAGCCAACTGAGCCACACCAGCTGGGCTATTACGTTACTTAAAATAAATTCTGTGAATAAACAAAGTTCACACTGTACATCTATTACCTATGTATTACCTTGCAAAACCTCATCTCATCTATAAAATGAGGGTAATATGAAGGCACCCACTGCACTGGGCCTTTCTGGAATTCTGTGAGGTGTCACATGAAAATCTCATATAGTGCCCTGCCATAGGAAATGCTCACTAACTATTACATGTGGCGATATTATTTTTACTCTGAATACAAATATTTTAAAATGCCAACTTACTAATTTAAAATTCCACCCAGTGCTTATTTATCATTTTAACCACACCAGCATGGGAAATTATCATTTTAAAACAAATCACGTACAACAAGGAAATTTTGCCAGTTTAGCACTTATAAAATGGTGCCCCATGTGGTTTTAATGACTCTTCCTTTAGCAAGTGAGAATAAACTTTTTCAGCATGCATATTTACTATCTTTTTTGTGTGCAAATTACCATTCATTTGTTATTTTTATTTATTGAGGTGTTGATATTTTCTTAAAAGTTTAAAAATTCTTTATCATATTTGATGATCTCATTAATTAATTTATTATTTTCTCATCTTCATTTATTCTTTATATGTTTCAATAAGACAAGCATTCTCTCTAATGTTTGTTTCCTCTCTATCTTTCTACAGATTTCTACTGAGTATAAAAAAGGACAGTCTTAATTTCTGTCCTATGAGATTTTGCATTTTGAAGGAGATAAGCAAACTGATAATTATTGCTGTTTTTATATACTTGAAGGGCTGATGTTGGGAAAGAGACTATTCATTCTCCAGAAGATAAAATAAGGCCTAATTGACATCAGCTTTGAAGGGACAGATTCCATCTTAATATATTTTCTTTTCAATTTTTGTTTTAACATCAGAGCTAGCCAAAGAAGGAATTAGAATTGCTTATCAGTGAAAGTCATTGACATAAGCTGGACCATCTCTGAGCAAAGTGATTGTATGGGGTTCTCAAGTATTGGATACTTGGTTTATGTAAATGTCCTCCAGGATTTACTCTGACATAGCAAGTCCATGGTACGTGTATGTCTCTAATTACACTATCAGGTCTTACTGGTTACTTTTCTCTTCCATACCACTATTTCTCTGTCAGTGTATCAATGTATAGTAAGTATTCTGCATTGCTTTTTATTCAATTTGTTTGTTTTCATGTATATTTTCTCAACTTGACTGTGAGCTCCTTAAGAGAAGGGGCTGTATGAGTCATTTGTGTCCTTAATACATAATACAGTACCTAATATATAGTAAATAATAGATGAATATTTGTGGAAAGAATGGAAGAAAACATGAAAGGAAAACAATAAAGGAAAACTATCTAAATGTGTTAATACTTTGCTGGGGCAAAGTGATCTTTGTGGTTGCTCTGAAAAATCACCAACTAATTTCTTAGATAAAAAAAGTATAATGACTTTCTCTTTTTACAGAGAAAAATTCATGTTTTTGATGTATATATGCCATGTTATCAAATACATAAAAACTCAATCTATAGAAAAAAGCATTTACTGCCTGACAAACCACTTGTGTTCCAATTAATTTATTTTAAGAAAAGCCTTGTAAGACAATGAACTATCTTTTTTTCTCACTGACATCAGGAACAAAAATAACATCTTTTAAGAAATAAACATGGGGAAATTTTGTTAAGATATATTCTATAAAGTTGTAAAACCCTACCTATATAGAACCTTCAATGTGCAATCAAAATTAGAGGACTGCATTTTAAAGTGTGCTCGTGTGGAACTTACAGGTGATGGAGAGACAGGAAACTACTGCTGAGTATATCCTGGAAAAAGCTCATTGAATAGGACAGTCTGACACATTAGGCCGGTCCTCTCAGTGGGGGACTGGTTCCTTCAGCTTCAGAGAGCTCCCTCGCCCAACGTGCTCCTTTCCACTGTAGTTCACATCAGTGCCCAAACTTTCAGGGACTAAAAGACCTGGCTTGGGTATCTTAGCCCAACCAGGGACAACTCTGAGGGGCCAAGAACTCCACACAGGAGAGGAGGTTGTCCAAGGCTGTTAGAGCCGATTCACAGTTGTCTTAGTTGGCTTAGTCTTGGGCTCCTAGAGTGAAATACCTGAGACTGGGTGACTTAAACACGAGACATTTCTTTCTCACAGCTCTGGAGGCTGAGAAGTTCAAGATAAAGGTGCACAGAAGAGTAGAGTTAGCTGGGCTTCTCGAGTCATGCTTTATTATGTCTTAATTCAGAATGCAGAATTACATTAACTGTGTTGAGAGAATAATTTAATTACTTGATAGATCTCATTTTAATACCCTATCATGTATAGTATCGGCTGCCTGAGGTTAGCTTTAAAGGACACTCTATTATATCATTTTTATAGTCTGGGAAAAGGGACAAAAGGATTATTAAAAAGTACATTTATTCAAATATGTCTATAATAAATTGATGGTAAAGTATAATTTTAAGATAATAAAAGCATTATGGTTTGACAAAGAAGTGCTAGACTGGAGTTTAGGAGCCTCAGGTGCCACCCCCACTCTACCGCGCAGGGCGCCCGAGCTCGGGCCAAGCACCGCCTGGGTGGCGCTGCACAGCTTCCTTCACTAAGGGCCGTGGCCTTTCCTCTTCTGTGGCTCCCTTATCTCAGACTTCACCCTCTCACCTTTCATTCCCTTCCAGTTAATTTTGCCACAACCATGATGACCTCTGTCTTTCTCTCCGAAAGTAATATCATCTCATCTCAAACCCTCCGTCAAGGCCGTGCCCTCTCTCCCTGTCTCCTTCCCTGTGACTCACGTGGTGGGCACTTGGGACGCTTGTTTGGTGGCCCAGGCAGTCACCACAGGCAGGTGGCTCACGGGTCGAACAGGACCTAACCATGTGTTTTCTGGTCTGCAGGTTGCTGGCTTCCAAAGTAATGGAGAAAGCACAGTGTTTAAATTTAAATTACTTGCCAATATCAAAAGGCGTGGGAGCTTTCAATTAAAAATAAGATTTTCAAGTACTTTTTGGTTCGAACACTGGTAAAAGAGCACCTGTATTTCTACATGTGGTTTGGAGAAGACGGAGGGGTGCTAATACAATGAAAATCACCTGGGGACTTAGGAACTTTATAAAATGCACGTACCTTCTCCCTGAATCTTCTCAAAGACATACTGGTTTCTGAGGTTTCTGATAGTCTCTTGAGGGTTGTACGGTCATAAACATCTTTGTTGACTGTGTGTTGTTACTAGACCTGAGTATTTTGTCTAAAAAAAACATTTACTAGAAATATCCAATTCCACTTGACTTTGGTATGAGGAATTTTGAATCAAGTGTTTCCTCCTAATACAAAAACATAGTATAGCAGACAGCAGATAGATGGACTGTGGGACTAGACATTCAGTAGAACCGTCATTCTAACTTAGCTGGATTTGTGTGTGATCCTGCAATTTATACTAAGATTCTACGCTGACGTGCCTCTCTTTGGAAATGGGTGTTATAATTTCACAGTTGTGTGTTAAGGATTACATCAGAAAACATATGTAAAATGCTCACTGTGGAGTAATTCCTTTCTAAATGCTGGGCCCGTTTCCTGCCAGTTAGAGTGATTAATGAGTGAGCCACCTTGGCTTCCTTGAGGGAGGAAGAGGCTGAGGATTCGGGCATTTCTTTCCTCAGGAAGTGCTGCTCTGCTCTGGGGCGCGGTGCTGGTTGCCCTGTAGGTGATGGCTTGTTGCTTTAGCAGTTCAGGGGGGGGGGTCTCGCTTCCCCTCGGCAGGTCACATCAACCCCCACGCCTCGGTGGCACAATGCTGCGGCACATGAATATTGCAGAATGGAGGTTGCTCCATTATTTACTCCTTCAGAAGAGAAGCACTGATCAAGGCCAGCATATCTGTGCTGCCAACTTATTATTCCAGTTTATTCTCTTACAAGAGGATTAATGATTGGGGTAAAAGTCCATCCAACTATTAGAGAAATAAATATATGTATGCTATTTTATTACATCAAGAAGAATTTGAAGTCTTTAATGTTACATTGAGTTTTTAAGAGTACCTTGAGAAAGAAGTTCCACATTTCCCCAAGAGTTTTGACTTAGGGGGTCTTTTCTATTGATTGTGTGTGTTTGTGTGTAACTGAGGAATAATGTTCTGAGTTCTAACACTCATTGTTGATGTTTAAAGCACATAAATTAGCCGTGTTAGTGGAAGTACTTCTAGGCAAAATCTTTTCTGATTTTCTGAAAAGAAAGAACTATTCTTACACGAGGGCAAAGAAGGAAGACTAGAGAAGCCTCGTTCCACCTGTACCTTGAGAGATCACCTTGGGGAACCCCAAATCTACACTGAAAATGTGAGGCAGGCAACTTCCATCCTTTAGGCTGCCCTTTATCTCAGCAGTCAGTGGGCTGCAATTCGTCTTGTTGATTTAGATGCGATCTAAGGCATCTGGGGATGGGATGCTGACTGTTGATCAGGGCTGCCTACCCATTGCTGCCTCTACAGCAACTCCTTGGCCACAGCGTTGTCTGTGGGCTTCATTTTCTACCGTCTCTGTCAGCCACTTCCTGCTTTTCCCTCTTTCCTTGTCTATTCTAAACTTAATGATCACTAGCTATTTTTAATTTTTATTGAATTTACTGTGGTGATATTGGCTAATAAATTATGTAGATTTCAGGTGTACAATGCTATAATACACCATCTGTGTATTGTATTGTGTGTTCACCACCCCAAGTCAAGTCTCTTTCCATCACCATTTATCTCCTTCTACCCTTTCCTACTCCCCCCCCCCCCCCCCTCTGATCATCACCATGCTGTTGTCTGTGTCCATGAGGTGTTACTGGGGGGGGAGGGCACTTAATCTCGTCACTTTTTTTTTTTTTTTAATATATCTTTATTGATTTCCGGGAGAGGGAGGGAGAGGGAGAGAGAGAGATAGAAACATCAGTGATGAGAGAGCCATTGACCAGCTGCCTCCTGCACGCCCCCTACTGGGGATGGAGCCCGCAACCCGGGCATGTGCCCTCACCGGGAATCGAACCACGATCTCCTGGATCCTAGGTCAATGCTCGACCGCTGAGCCTCACCCAGCCGGGCTCTCTTCACCTTTTTAACACAGCCTATCAACTCCCCTCCCCTCTCATAGTCTGTTCTCTGTATTTATGGGTCTGTTTCTATTTTGTTTGTTAGTTTATTTTATTCATTAGATTCCACATATGATTGAAATTATATGGTACCTGTCTTTCTCTGACTGGCTTAGTTCACTTAGCATAATACTCTCCAGGTCCCTCGTGCTGACACAAAATGTATTATTTCCTTCTTTTTTATGGCCAAGTAGTATTCCATTGTGTGAATGTCCCACAGCTTTTTTATCCACTCAGCTACTGATGGGCACTTGGGCTGCTTCCAAATCTTGGCTATTGTAAATACTGCTGCAGTGAACATAGGGGTGCATAGATTCTTTCAAATTAATGTTTCAGGATTCTTCAAATAAATTACAAGAACTGGAATTGCTGGCTCATAAGGCAGTTCCATTTTCAGTTTATTGAGGTACCTGCACGCTGCTGTCCACAGTGGCTGCACCGATCTGCATTCCTACCAGCGGTGCACAAGACTTCCCTTTGCTCCACGCCCTCGCCAACACCTGTTCATGTGATTAATCTTTTAAACTACACTCTCACCAGCATCTTCCCGTGTCCCTCTAGCTTTCCTGCTGACATTGTCAGAAAAATCTCAGTTCTTGGACAGTGCTGTAATTCTTTTTTTGTTTCTGCACCTGAATTTTTGTCAACTAATAGGACAGAAAAAATCTACTATTTCGAATACTGTTGCCACTCAATAGTCATCTCCTTCAGCTTTAGCTGGATCCAAGAATTGACAATTAGTCATTTTTCATGGGTGGATTGTGCTTTTTTTACCACTTTTCTTCACAATGATACCAACCTTCACCACACTCTTCTGTCATACTCCACATGACAGTCTTTTCACACAATGCGCCTAGAATGCCTTAGAAAGACACGCGGTGTAGCACACACAGATAGCAAAGAAGACAGTAACCTATTGCTGAGGAGACAAAAACAAATTCAAGCATTTTTATAAAGCATACAAGAGCATTTTAAAAAGTGATAAATAAAAAGGTATAGAAATTAGTAAAATAAAATGCTCTTTAAAGAATGTCTTCAGGTGTGGTCTTATTCTACTTTTCCATATTCTTCCCCATCTCCACAAATACAATCAAATCCATCTTGAACTCCCTCCTTAGTTTTAGATACTGTCGACTTGATATTTCTATCCTCTTAAATCTAGCACCTTCTGGGGCTAGACACATCTTCAAGTATTTTCCATTCCTTAAGAGTTCCCTGCTTAAGGCATTTATCACTTTTTAGTTACCATCTTATTTCTCTTTCACTTATATCACCTAAATTTCTTGGGGAAAAACAACAACGATTAGCACTCATTTATATCCTTTCCTTCACTCTCTAATACACTATAATTTGATTCTTGTTTTTAGCACACTACCAAAACTGCTCTTGATCAAATCACCAATAATTTACTAACTGTGAAGTCCAAAGAACATCTCTAATACTTGAGATTGAGACTCTTAATCACAATATTCACATAATATTAATGAGAACTAACATTTATTGGCATTTTCTGATATGCCTTGATTATACTATGTATTTCATACCCATTATCTCATTCAGTCCCCACTGTGAATCTGTGAGTGAGTTACTATTGTTATCCTCATCTTACTGACAAGAAAGTTAGAGAGATTATGTAAATTGTTCGTTCACACGGTCACAAAGTGGAAAAGCCAGAGCTGAACCTTTATCTTCTTATAGCTCCACATTCCCTGATTTTGGGGGAACCACACTCCCTCTTTTTATACTGACCCCTCTCAATCTACCATTTATGCTTTCTTGGCAGATTCCCGTCTTCCATTCACCCCTTAATACATTGCTTCTCAATTTTATTTTTTGCACAATAGAATCAACTGAAGATATTTTTATGACTACATATGTTATAGACCCACCCCAAAGATTGAATCAGAATACCCAGGGATGGGATATTACCCATACCTAGAAATGTGCATTTTAAATTCCCTCCCTGATTTTAAAACGTAGTGTAGTTGGAGAGCAACAGCTCCACAGTCTTCTAATAATCCCCTCTAGTCTCGCAATTCTGCCTACCATCTATAAACTAGCATTCCCAAATGTGTATTTCCTGGGAAAATGCCTTTCCCCTTTTACCCTTTTCTTAGTCTCTGGTGTCTCATATCTTTCTACCTGCTCAACAACCGAATCTGTATGTTCTGCAGGAAACTCATCATTGCCCCCTGAAGCCCTTGGATAAACCAGGACATATGGTCACCCCCTAACTGCTTTGGTCATTTCCTTTACCTGCAACATAATATTTCAGACTTTAATACGGCATCCATAACCCCATATGATATGTCTTCTACCTATTCACTAGCTTTCTTTCCTTAGTAGTGCACAGCCCAAAATATATTCTTTATCTTTCTAGACTACGTGTAGCTTCTGTCATTATGCTCCCCCTGTCTAGAATGTTTGTCCTTGATTCTTGAGCCTGCCCGACTTACTCCTGTCAGAATCATATAGGTAACACCTTTTACTGGAGTTCTCTATTAATCCACTTTTCATTAGCTACACGTTGTAGGGAGACGTGCCTCCTCTACATAATACCCTATCTGCACTAACTGCTACATCTCCGTCAGCTGCTGCGTTGAACTGAAACGACAGCGCCTCCCAGCACATTGCTGCATGCTCGGACCCAGGCTGAGTAGCTCTGCCCATTGCCTGGTGGGTTGCTGATTTCTCTCTTCGGGCTTAGACATTGATTACAGGCAGACTCTCAGCCTTGACTGGGCAACACCCTCCCTTACTCTTCTTTCCTATTGGACCAGGCAGCTAGCTGAGTTCCCAGTGGGCTTGAACATGCTGCAGTTATCATAAACTTAAGTTCTAACCAATGAAGTAGGCAAATGTAATTTAGAATGGGAGATATAAAATGCCATAGCAAAAGTATATAGGAGCATTAAGGGAACACAGAGATTTTGATTTTGCTACGGAGAGGTGTTCGTTATGTATTCCTAATTTTTAATTGGGTCTAATTTCATAAATGTAGATACTTTGAGTTTCTGAAAAATTTGAATCATGCTAGATGTGCTATATTATCTTTTAAAAATGAATCAATTGCTGTATTGTCATTTTTCTTTAAAACCTTGATTGTTTCTTTATCATTCACGTATAGTTTCAAAGAATGCTTAATGTAGTCCACACATGGTTGTCAGCATTGACCAAATCCAGGGGCACCATCAATATTTTATTTTATTGCATTTGATCTTGATTGCTCCCATTTTCATAGTGCTAGGATTATTCACACTGAGTGCTATGAATAGCATCCCTTGAAGTTGGGTAATATAATATCCTGGTTGAAGCAACCAATAAACACATTTATAAAGCATCGGGCATCTAGCCAATCCTGGCTAAGTCCCCTATGCATTTGAAAATGCAAAAAATAAGTATTAGATTGGCTTTACTGAATCAAGGATTTTTAGGCAAGTTTATAGAAAGAAAATTTACATATATATCTGACAAAGGCCAGTGTACTATATTATATAAATATGTGCTACATCATCAGGCATGATGGGAGCTGCCAAATGTCAGAAGTCAATGTCCCCTGGAATATTCTGCTAAGCCTTTTGAGAACAAAGCAGGGTGTAGATAATCAGGGAAAGAAGATGAGTGATGCAGTCCAAGCTAAGGCACCACATGAAATTGCACAAATCAGGCCAAAATCTGTAGAGGAACTCGGAAAGCCTCTGAAATTGTATTTGTTTATGGTCAGCAGAGGACACTGAAAATGGCATCTCGATAACCAAGGTTAATGAGATTAGTGCTTTGCTCACTTCTTTATTATCTTTTCACCATTTAATATCTTACCATTTCATAAATAGTATCCAGGTTTTGATAAAGAACTATCACCCATGAGCATCAAGGCAGATCAAGTAAACATTTATAAAAAACAGTTAGTTCCTTTCTTCCTGGCCTTGATTTCATTTACTCAATTAATTATTTAATCTTAACAAGGAACATAGCCTCCCTGTGCTCTCTTCATTCCTTGAAACTAATGAGCAGTGAAGGGAGGCAATGCAGTAAATGGACTCTGGATGGAGGGATAAGAGAATTGTGGGTAACTGTTTGCCTTAAGTACCATGAATATAACAGCAGCAGCTTGGCAATAATAATAAAGAAAGTAATTTATATTGAGCACATCTTATGAGAGGTTATTATATAGAGACTGATGACTGGTTGTTCTTCATCACAGGTAGGCGCAGAAAAAGAGGATCTGGATTTAAATATTAGTAGACTATATTATTGAAAGAGATAGTAATATTTTCCCAGTAGGAGTTCAGCATAAATAAGAATGGTTATTCTTCTGTCAAAAACATTGTAAGCTGAAGTCTGTATGTTATTAGGGGGAGGGATTAAAATATTATCTTGTAGAGAGATTATATATATGTATATATATATATATATTTCATATATATTTTTATATATATATTAACTTAGAATCCTACAGAATTGATTTCTAGGATAATAACCTATGCCGTTTAGCTAGTACTTTGCGTCACTATTTTGCTTTGAGATGGATGCTTGACTTCATTTTCAAGTGGAGTAGATATACCCTGAGTGATTACAGAACCTGTTCAATGCCACACAGCTAAGTAATAATGGTGAAGTAGGAGCTCAAACCTAGGTCTTCTGACACCAAAGTCAATGCTTAAATTGCAGTTAGGTTTTGTTAGTTTGTTTTATTAAATATATCTTTATTGATTTCAGAGAGGAAGGGAGAGGGAGAGAGAGAGAGATAGAAACATCAATGATGAGAGAGTCATTGATTGGCTGCCTCCTGCACGCCCCCTACTGGGGATCGAGCCGACAACCTGGGCATGTGCCCTGACCGGGAATCGAACCACTATCTCCTGGATCCTAGGTTGATGCTCAACCACTGAACCATGCCAGCCAGGCTTAAATTGCAGTTTTGTCATGAAGAGCTCTTGAAAATTTTTCTATAATGATTCAATCTATAGATGAAGAAAGTGAGGCAAAGATAGTTAAAATTACAGAAATTTTAAAGGAACAGAATTTAAAGGATTCTTCTGTTGATTTTGTCTGTTTTTACACAAGTGTACTTTCCGCTAAGTAGGACTCTACTGACCTCTCCTATACATATAAAGGGTGGCATGAATGAGTGCTATGCAGACATGCTTCCCGTGCACACCCATTTAGAAACGGGCGTGAAACTCCACTTCCTTCTGCTGCTTTGTGTCCCTTTGTGACAGGATAACTTACGAAAGTCAAAGAATTCATAATGCTGCTCTCATCTCCTGTATTCTAAAGAAATCTATTAGTTGTGTTGATAGTCTGCCAGGCTTTTGCTGATACTGTTAATGAAGTCAGAAGAAATCTGGAAGAAACCAGACAAGAGAGTTAGCTAAGGATCATCTCCATCAGAAAGGATTGCTCTGCGGAAGGAAGTAGTAGTGGGAAGGATGGAAGACTGGGTGGGTAAGATAATGGTGAATGGGGTGAGCGGTAGAAATGGAGAAAATGTAAATTTGCAAGCAGCTGCTATGACAAGAGAGGCACTCAGAAGAAAGATGTCTACAGAGGATTTTTAAGAAACGTTGCTGTTTGTCAGTTTAATCCTCACACTTCTTCCTGACACTCTACTACCTTTACGAGGGAATTCAGGGAAATCGGGCATTGTTCTGCAACGCTGTTAAGTCAGAGCTGCATATCTGAGGTGATGAGAGCACTTCAGTGATCACTTTGTGGAACAGGAAGCTTAATTCCTTTGGCTTATTCTAAGAGTTATGTCTTTAAACACTGAATCTCATGCCTAATGTTAACATTTTATTATAAGGAAATGCTAAACAATTATTTATTTATTTATGTATTTATTTATGTATTTACTTTTACTTTAAAAATTGAAGCATCTGCTGATTTTAGCTAGAAAAGTGAATTATGGTTTATTTTTCTTCAGTATCTTTCTTATTCCAGTCAGTCTTCTTGTACCTTGTCTGTTAATTTTCTGACTTTACCCCTCAATGATTAAAAGCTACCTTCAAAATAAAATCTATATTCCTCTTTGGCATAGAAGCCCCATCATTATGTAACCATCATTATTTAGACACAATCCAACCAGTCATGTCTACTTATAGTGGGCACGTGTCACGTGTGCTGGATACGTGATCCATTGTCCCAATTGAAGGTCCCTAATTATACTGCTATTCATTTTTGTGAGTGGCCTTTGCACATATAATTTTATTATCCTTCTTTCTGTTTGGCTTTTCTTTCTTTTTTTTTGGTCTGATGAATATAACCTTCAAAATGTAGGTTAAGCCTGGCTGGCATGGTTCAGCGGGTGAGCATCGACCTATGAACCAGGATATCATGGTTCAATTCCTAGTCAGGGCACATACCCAGGTTGTGGGCTCCATCCCCCGTAGGGGGTGTGCAGGAGGCAGCCAATCAGTGACTCTCTCATCACTGATGTTTCTCTCTCCCTCTCTCTCTTTCTCTCTTTCTCCCTTCCTCTCTCTCTGAAATCAATAAAGATATATATTTTTTAAAAATGCAGGTTAAGTAACACCTGTCTTGTTTTTCTTGCATTCCAAAGACACAGAAAGCTACTACCTTCTTTGTATAGTCTAAGGATTTGGAGTATCCCTTTGTTGTGCAACATACCACATATTGTGCAGTAGTTTTCATACCTATCTGTTGTTAGTTTTGAGAATAGAGACTGTGTCTTGCTCACATTTATTTGCTTAGAACATCGCATGGCATATTGTACTTGCTAATTAAATTTTGCTGACTAGAGGGTCAAAGAAACTTCTTAAACATATAACCTAATATTTCTACATGGTTTAAATCAGGGGAAAAGAGAAACGTGTACCACAATCCTTCTTGGGGCATCTTCCTCCATTGCTTTTTTGATGCAAATGTGATTGATGGTCTCCTCACTGGAAATAAAATTTTTATTGACTGGTCATATAGAATTTTACAAAGAGTGAGGGTTCTGAGATTTTTGTGTGTGACATATTTTGAGGAGTGAGCTGTTACCAAATGTAGGGAGAGGAGAAGAGAAGGAAGCAGGAGAAGAGAAGACCCCAGGTTATGCGGTCTGGGTATTACATGGGTGATGGAAAAGATGGATGGACAACATGAACATCTGTAGAACACTACTGATTCCTAAATTACAACTCATTTAGATTCTAGAATACTTGCTATGTAGTGTACTGGTGAGATGACCTAGAGCAAATCATTCTACTTGTCTTAACACCTCCCATCTAAATCTTTAAAGAGGTGGAGACTGCACAATATGTGCAATTGAATTGGGGAAAATAGGGCAGTCTGTGTGGTTTAGGCAGAGAAAATTGGGTGGGGGTTGTTATCATGTTTGTATATTGCTTTCATTGTGCTTGGTGTGTAATAGTTTTAGCATTAACTGTCTGTAGTTGCCCCTTGCCTCCTGAGACTTCCCCTTACCACCGGATCACCAGAGACGTCTTCCAGGGCTCCCTTATAATTTAATTACTCAAAATGGACTCCTTTTGTGGCATTTAAAGGACAGTTTACCTTCAAGGACCAGAAAAGGAGAAGTGTGTCTTATCTTTACTGCTGACCTATTAAATTTGCAAGTCCAAAGTTAGAAGGCAGTAAGAAGTAGTAAAATATGTTCTGTGTTCTCTCTAATATTATCTCCACCAGAACACTGCTTGTTTCTACAGGTAACCCAGATTCCTATTTACAATGTAAAAGACACTGCAGCATGCACCTGACAACTGCTATGAAAGAACAAACAGCCACTGAAGAGTCATTTGCTCAGGAAAATTTTACTTTGCTCTTGTCAGTGCTTTATCCAATATCTTATGCTCTGGAAATTGCTCTCATTGCTTAGAGGTATCCTGTGTTGCCAATGTGCTGCAAGCTGATAAATTAAATCCTGGGGGCTTTTAATTTTTATGTTTGATATTTCATTAGGAAGTACAGTGAATTTTTTTTCTCTCTTTACCTTGATCTCTCATGGTGATAACAGATATCTGTCTTTCAATTTAAATACAATTGAACTTGAGATTAGCTGCTCACAGATGCCAGCAAACCTTGACATGTGTTGCCTAAAAACAAATTTCAACTAGAATTTGAATAACACCTTTCACTTCAGTGCCCCAAATTGCTTCACAGCAATATGTCATCAATATTTCACAATGTGGCATCACTGAGCAGCATATTCAATGATTCAGCCATTGCTTCAAATAATCTAGAGAAGCAATAGCCAGAGGAAAGCAAGTCTTCTTATTTGACCATACAGTAATATAAATTTAATACTTTACAAGTGTTTCATCATCAAACCTGGTTTAGAACAGTCTAGCAGAAAGGTGCAAAACTGCTCCAGAGGCACCATTAATACTTGTATCTTTAAATCTAAATCAAATGAACAAACAAATCCCTGCTGTATACCTGATATTTCATTTGATACTGCAACTTTGAATGCAGTATATGAAGCAATTTTTTAAAGATTAAAGTTGTTATTTCATTTGAAAAATTAATTCATAAGATGGGTGTCTAGTTACTACCTGGGAGTGCAATTTGCCCAAGCTGTGAACAAGCAGTGTCCTTCTGGGTTTCCTTCTCTTTCTTACCACATCCAGTACCCATCCTAAAGCCTCTAGAATCCATATTATTTTCATCCTATTGTCGTATTTATAGTTCAGGCCCTCACTTTTTCTGTGGGTTATCTTAGTACTCATATGATTGCCTTTTTTGAATCTAGTTTTACCTGACTATCCTACCTTACTGTCCTGTATATGGCTCATAAAAATGCCAGAGTGAATTTTTCATAATGGAAGTGGACAATGTCTCTTCTCAGCTAAAAATAACCTCCAATGACTCTCTGTAGATTTCAGAATGTTTAAAATCCTTAACGTGGCACACAAGGGTTCCCAGGAATTAACCTCTGCCTACATTTCCACCCAAATCTACTTTTATGAAGGAGAACACCCTTCAGAAATGAATACCCATGTTGACCCAACACATTGAACTCTTTGTAGTTCCCTGAACATGTCACTTTCTCTGTCATCTCTGGACTTTTGAATACTTTGAGTCTCCTACCAAAAATATATAATCATCTGCTTACTCGGTTTTCTCCCTCACTAGGGCAAGATCTGTTGCATTCAGTCATAGTGCCTGATAGCCAATATTAATACCTGATTTTTAAATTAAATATAAGCTGATATGAAGCAATGAAATCTCTATGCCTCTTACCTTTCTATTTTTGCTCAAAGCTAGACATAGGCTACTACAATGTCCACATTTTAAATTCTTAATATTTTATAAAAGTTACAAACCTTTTTTAGAATTGAAAAGCTAAGACTTCATTGAATGCTACAAACTCTCCTGGCAGAATAAAAGGCACAGATACCCTTGCAACCCAGTTTTCCATAAAGCTTCAGAAGGTTCATAAACACTTTGAATTTAATTTAAGGATTTGCAGCTAAAAGCCCCTACTCTAAGCATTCACATACACACTGATAAACATACTCGGGAATATCTTCATTTGGGTTGCCTTACTTTGTCTCATCATAATTTAGAGAATCATAGAATCTCAATATTGGCAAACCTACAAAAATATTATTAACCCAGTTTCACATTTATTATATGAGGGACCACTATAATGTTTATGTCAGATGTTTTTCTCTTTCACGTTAAATATTTTTATTTGATAAGAGTGAAGCCACTATCTCCTAAGCTTGACCACATCTACTTTGAAAGAGCCTGTCTGATCAATACTTATCTGAGATTTCTGGTTTGAGCTCAGACATATGTGCTTGGAAGTCATCACCCTTTTTCTTAAAATAAGGAAAAGCTAGACAAATAGAAAATCAATAACTTCTTTTGAACCCATCAGGGAACTGAAATTGAAAGGAAAATTGTCTTCTTGAAGTCTGAAGAGACAGGAGCATATAAAGTCATAGCCAAGCAGAAGCCACTGAAACCATTAACTGGTGGGAACAATTAAGTGCTAATTTGGTGAATTTCTAGAGAATGAATGTAGGCCAGCATGCAAGTGAGAAACTCCTGGGTACCTTAGTCTGAGGCCAGGGGGAGTATACTATTATGAGTTTCACCTTGAGAAATCTCATAAGCTACCAATGGTGAAGCTCAGAGAAAGATCCTCTTGTAGCTCTGGCAGGACAGGGGAATATTAATTATTGTGAAATGCGCCCATAGTATCCTCTATAATGAAGGCTTACTCTCTAGGGAAAGAGACGTTACCAGAGCCTTATTCTCCTTGGGGATGAACACTGCTCCACTCCAGCCCCATCTGACTGATCTGTCACACTAAATTGTGTGCAGGGGAAACACAATCAATAGGTGTCATAGCTACAGGGATGTAAACTGGGACACTGAAGCATGAATGGGGGGGGGGAGCTATACTACTGTAGAAGCATTTCTAAAGGTCACAGCTCAGAAAAATAGGTCAGCTAAAAGACTGGTACTTAATCTCAGTCTTTAAATTATGGAATGTTCCCACCTTTCACACCTTCCCACCATACTAACACAACTCTACTGTCACAATAGGGGTCATAACTAAAAGAGATGCAAGATACAGGCTCTCTCTCTGAAGATAAATAATTATGGAGGTCTGGTATCAAGAGAATGGACAAATCTAGAGACCATAGAGGAAGCTGGAATCTTGGAAATCTATAGTTATAGTAAATATTAAACACAGCCCAACTCCTGGACAAGTTTTCATAAATACACTAAGTCCTATTTATCTCAGTTCACAGGTGTTTTACCCAGTGCACTCAAAGGTGTATTACCCTATGCAACATATCTGGCTTTCAACAAATTATTATGAAGCATGCCAAAAGGGAAGGAGAAACATAATCTGAGAGAGCAAACACCAGAACTAAACTCAGAAATGACAAAGATGTTGGAATTATTAAATAGATAATTAAAATTAACAATGGTTAACATAATAAGGGATCTAATTGAAAAATTAGAATTATGCAAGGACAACTGAGTAAACAGGGAGAGGAGAGGTAAAATATAAGAAAGAATCAAAAGAAAATTCTAGAAATCAAAGACGCTATAATAGAAATGAAGATCATCTTAAAAAGGATCATCAGCAGACTTAACAAAAGTGAAGAAAGAATCAGTGAGCTGGAAAATAGATCAATAGAGACTCCCCAAAGAATCAGTTAGCTGGAAAATAGGTCAATAAGTATGCAAAGGGAAGAAAAAGAACAAAAATAACATAAAATACCAGAACAAATCATCCAAGAATTATGGAACAAATGCAAAGATGTAAACATACACATAATTGGAATACCAAAATGAGAAGAATGAGAATGAAGAATTATTTGAATTAATAATGGCTGGGAAATTTACAAATTAAAGACATTTACCAAATGGCAGATCTAGGAAGCTGACAGAATACCAAGCAGACCAAGCAGAATAAAAATAAAAAAATAAAACCAAAAGAAACAACATAAAACACAAACAGCAAATGACACAAAAGCAAAAACAACAGAAAACACACATAAAACAAACAAACAAAAAACATGGCATATCATATTTGGATTGCATAAAACCAGAAACAAAGAAAACATTTTAAGACAATCCAAAGGAGACCAAAAAAAAAAAAAAGATTCAAAACAAAAAACACCTTACCTATAGGATCGATTGAACAATGATAGAAATTATAATAGACTTTCAGAAACCATGTGACAAAGAAGGGAACAAACTGAATATTGAAAGAGCTGAATAAATCTACCAATCTAGAATTCTATATGCAGTGAAATCATCCTTCAAAAGTAAAGGAAAAATAAGACATTCTCAGAAAAATAAAAACTGAGTGAATTTATTGCCAGCAGAACTGCCATAAAAGAAACAATAAAACAAACTCTTCAGGTAGAAGGAAAATAATATAGGTCACAAGCTTGGATCTATAAAGAGGGGAGAAACATTGGAGAAGGGATAAATGAAGGTAAAATAAAATCACTTTTCTTATTTTTAACCAGTTGGAAACCTAAGTGTTTAAAGTAGCAATAGTAACAGTCTATGTAGCTCTTGTAGCATATGAATAAGTGAAATGAAGGACAGCAATGCCACAGAGAATAGGAGGTAAAAAGAAAATTGGCTATACATGTTTCAAGGGACTTGCATTATATGTATAGTGTTTTTTTGAGATGGATTAAAATTAGTTAAAAATTTATATTGCAAATTCCAGAGCAATCACTATTTTTTAAAAGAAGTATAATTGATACACTGACAGAGAAGATAAAATAGAATAATATAAGGTATTTGATTAATGCTAAGGAAGTACAGGAAAAGAGGAAAAATAAAGACAATCCAATGGAGCAACAATTCTTACTAATAAATTATAGTGGAACAATTGGATGTCCTTATGTATAAAAGTGAACCTAGACATAGATTTTACATATTCGATAAAAATCAACTCAAAATAGTTCATAGACAAAAAGATGCTGACCTTCCCAATTTTGGAAATGAGTGGAGTTTTTTTAATGTAAAGGCAGTGTCCTCTAGTTGATAAAATTGTTTCCCAAGGGTATATAGTTTGCTAATTTAACAAGTAAGTGGATGGTGGAGAGTGTGAGCCAGCTTTCCACTCTTGGAGTGGGAAGTTGCAAATAACAAGTAGAGGAAGCCCGAATGAACTATATAGCAATGGATTAGAGTGTAAGACGTCGGTGTGAACTGAATGAAATTTTGGCTTAGAATAGATACACGAGCTCTATAACCACATATATTTCCTTGCTCTTCCAGCTGAGAGGCACTAGAAGCAATGATACTCCAGTAGCAATGAGAACACATAGTACTTAAAAATTAGTTTCTAATATCATTCTCCAGTGTAGTGCCAGAAAGTAAGAAAATGCACACACACGCATATACCACTGGGGTGTGTCAAAGGAATATAAGAGCCAACTGAAAGCTTCCAATTACCTACGGTAAATCAACTGGAACATCAAAATAAATAAAATAATATTGGATTATAAATAAAAGTATAAAATAAACATCCATGAGTCCATGCTGATACAAATGACTGAATAAATAAATGAATGAATAAATAAATACGTAAGTGTGAGAGCATAGACGAATCCCCATGCAGAATTCCAAACCATTTAATATACATACTCTGTCCCCAAGGAGGTGGAGCGTAACTCCTTACTTTCTGAGTGTGGGCTGCACCCAGTGACTTCCCCCCAGAGAGTACAATATGGGAAGGGAAGGAAAAGTAACTTGGCAATGGAGAAACCTGATAAACAACCTCAGCCACAGGCAGAAGGTCAAGTTTACATCAATAGTTACAAATCATGCCAATAATATACACCCTCAATGCGATGTATGAGAATGACACTTTATTTCTATGGTAGTCTTCCCCCAAACCCACAACCCTGCCTCTAAACATGAGAAAAACACCAAATTCCAATTGAGGACCACCTTACAAAATAGCTGACCAATACTCCTTAAAATAGTGAAGTTGTCAAAACTAACCAAAAATATCTGAGAAACTGTCATAGCCAAGAGAAACCTAAAGAGACTTGACAGGTAAATGCAGTGTAATTTGCTAGCTAAAAACTTGGAACAGAAAAAGAATGTTTATTAAGGAAATCTTTTAAAACTATGCACTTTTAAAAATAATGTATAAGTACGTGTTTATTAACTATGACAAATGTACCATATAAATGTTAAAAATAAGGGAAATTGAGTATGGGCTATATGTAAGCTTTCTGTACTAATTTTGCAACTTTTCCATAGATCTTAAAACTATTCCAAATTAGAGATTTATTTTAAAATGTAATCTAATGTAAATTCCTGGATTCTATGGATATTGTTTTCTACAGTTGGGTTTACTAACAACTTATTCTTTGTTAGTTAAAAATTAAATCTAGAGTCAGCAGTTTTTTCTCATTGTCTTTCTCAATCTGTTGAGAAGCTAAGTTAGCTTAAAGATAAATAATGCAGATTTTTCCTGTGTTGGATGATTGGCTTTTAGCAGAATTAGAATTAGATATCTGAGTAGTTGCCTATCCTTTTATATACCCTGAATTAGTGCCAATTTTGTGGTTTTTATATTAAAAACTATTTGTGGACCTACGTTCTCTACAATGTTAAGTCATTTATTGCCTGTTCTCACAATATCACAGTTTTATATTCATATACTTGATGATTTCAGGCAGTTTTTTTGGTTTCATTTTTCCCATGATTCAGCTCCTGTCTATATTATTTACCCAAAATGTGTTATATAAATATGTTTTTCTATCACATTTAATTATGAAATGCCTGAGGTGGGTTGTTTCTTTTTAGTTAGCAAATTTACAAAAAGTATCATGTAACAAGCTGCAGTATTCAGTGGTGTCCAACCGTAAGCAGTTGTTAATTCCTAAAACTGGGAGTTGGCTGGGGGTCAGCTGACCTAATCTGACCTTAGCTGGGGGCACCTCTTCTCAGAACACCTCTCTCCTGCTTAAGTTGGAAAACTAGTCCAGGTATGTTTTTCTTACTGTTGACCAGAAGTGAAGACATCTAGTGGGAACAGGAAAGTCTTCTGGAGTCCCAGGTTTGAAACTAACACTCTCAACCCTGCCTGCTCCTTTTTGGCCCAAATCAAAGCACATGGTTATTTCCAAAGTCAAGAACCAAGGAAGTATTCTCCATCCACAGTGAAACAGCACCAAATATTTCAAAGGATATAGTAACAGTGAGAAGAAAATTAGGCAAGAAACACAATTAACAAGTGTTTTTTTTAATGTTTTTTGTTTTTTGTGTGCTTTCTATCCGTTGATCCTAGAACAACGCCTGACAGATAGGACATATTTGTTACATTTTCGTTGAATGAGTGGATGAGTAAATATTTGGCTGAGTGGATAAATACTTCACTTTCTGAGGTTTTCAGGTACAGATAAATGCAGGTGTATTTTGGATAGACAACTTTCGGTGTCTTAGGACCATCCCAATATTGTCATACTATCTTTATGATTCTTAAACAAGTCTTGGGGGCAGCTGCAAAATATATTAAACTTCAAGTGTTGTGCTCGCACTTTGTGTATGAAAATGAAGTCATCTATTTTAAAATACTTTTTTCTGATCTTTTTTCTTTCCATTTCTTTTCTCAGAAAGGCTGTGTAAAGTAAGATTTCATGTTTTCTTGTGAGATGCGCAAGGCTTCTCTTCCTGTTGCGTGACCTCCTTTTAGAAAATTATTTCACCACTAATAAGATGTCAGTTAGGAGAAAGCCTGCGTGATTTTGTCTAAGACGTGTTTCCTCGTGTTGCTCTTGTTTTTCTGTAAGTGTGAGGAATAGCACACCGTTTGGATTGCTGTGTCTTCAGTTTCTCTAAATTGCACTTTGCGAGTCTGATAGACATCACAGAAACCCGGTCGATGCACAGGAATGTATGGGCACCTCTAGGACTTGACAGAGACACGAATGATACTAGCGCCCATCAGGTGATTCCTGAGGAAGTATTAATGTTTAGGTTTTAAAATCAGAGGAGACTGAGAGGCAGAAGAGCAATTATTCTTTTGATCGTGGTGGCGGATCCCGTGGCCCATGAACGAGGGCCTCCCTGCAGGACTGACACTGTTGTTTCTTTCTCCTGTTGGCTGATGGCCCACGCAGTTGTCTCTTTCCAGAAGGACCCCTCTGTGGAAGGGGCTCCTCTGCAGCTGGCCTCTGTCCCCTCCCTCGGGGAGTCCTGCATCCAGGGACTGGGTGATATCCAGGGGTGCAGGGGCCGGCCTCTGGCTTCCTTTGAGATGACTCAGGGCCCCAGCTCCCTGGGAGCCCTCCTGAGGCTCTGCTGCAGGGTCACAGTGCCACCTCGTCGCCATCTCAGGGGTGCTTCCTGCCCCTCTCCAGGCCACCGCTCTCCAGGCCAGTCCTCAGAAACCTTAGCGTCGAAATCTCTGCACGGAGTTGGCTTCCAGGGACCCCAAGAAGCCACTACCTGTAAGGATTAATTCAGTTCGCCCACAGAGACATGCACCGCTTTGTCTCCTCTGTACCCTTTCTTGTCATGTCACATTGATGATAAGAAAGACTGCATGTTCTCTGGAGTCACTTAATTGGAGTTTCTAGCCTAATGCAAATGGGCTATAGATATTCACACAAAATGATATTCAGCGCCCAATAGTCAGCACAAAAGAGAATTTAAAAAATTGTTTCCATCTTCCACACTACACAGGGAGATTTTTCTGAACAATGGATGATTATACACAAATGTATAAAATACAAGTGAAATGAGGTGCTCATATATTAAAAACAAAATATGTAAATCTGTGTCCTGACAGGCTTCTGTAAGTCTTAGTAACAGCAGTGGCAGAAACAAATGCTGCAGGGAGTTGAATTATTGATTATGATACCCAGAAAGAGATTATCAATTATGAATTGGGGTAATAATATTTCCAGCTATGTTTTTCTTTTCATTGACTGTCTTATCAATAATTACAACATGTTTCTCCCATGAGTGAAGATTAGAGAAATTAGCAGCTTTTTGGAAAAGGAGAAGTCTTGTATTGGATGTAAGCAGCAGTTGTTATATGTGCTTCTGTCTGAAATATAATCTGAAACAATACATAATATTGTTCTAAGGAATTAATGCACTTTCCAAAGTACCAAAACTATTACTAACATGAATCTTTTATCTCATAGAATCTACTGTAATAAACATTTTTTCCTTCTCATTAAAATATGCATAACTTTTTAATGTTGCTTTGTAAACTTCTGGGGGGAAAAATCTATCACCCTTGTTAGTTATTATAAAATAAAATTGTGGCTTTATTTGGCAGTAGAAAAACACTGTACTATAGTGACAGTACTTTTCACTGAGTATAAAATATAATAGCTATAAAGATTGAATACATGGAAAATTCTAGTTTCACTGCAGAAACATGGCTTACATGTATATACACACATACATATCTCATTTTGTGTGTGTGTGAACAAGGGTGTCTGTGTGTAGTTGTGTGAGGTGTGTGTGTGCACAGGTGTGTGCGGTGTTTGTGTGTGTAGCTGTGTGAGGTTTCTGCGTGTGTAGCTGTGCGAGGTGTATGTGTGCTATGAACAATGAATTACTCCATATCAGGGCAGTAGAAAGAAGATTCCGCATACCCTAGTGTAGGATTAAATATTGATTTCCCTGGAAGGTAGTGAATTAGAAAGATATTGAAGTGTAAGCACTGTCATCAAGCTATCAGGTACATTTATTGAAGGTGCTTTTCTGTACGTCTTTATACAAAACACCTCCCTAAAGAGCAGAAGAGATGGATCCTACCCATGAGGGGTCTATAGTCTAACAAAGCCACGAGCATCCTGATTCATTCCGCATTGATTCATTTAACGTTGGCAACATAAGCACTTGGGGATGCCTTACTCCGAGCTGCTGCACCCAGCCACTGGCGGGCCCCTGAACAGGACCTGCTTCCCGCACCTGCACGCTCGGCGGCTGTCAGCGTTCGCAGGGAAGCAGGCCGGTCTCACCCCTTTGCTGACCGCATGCAGCCCTTCGATTCTGCCCTTTTCTTCCCCCCTGACCTGTAGGTTCTTTCCCCGTATCTTTTTCCCTTGCTCTCCACCTTCCCCCTTCCCAAGCCTGTTTCTCCCTGAGGCAATGACCTCAGTAGATTTTCCTCCTAACATCTGTAGTCAGGGAGAAATTCTATAAATTACCCACTTGGTGAATGCTATAATAGGGTATTAATTTCATAAGCTATTGTAAACCTGAGCCTGGAATGCACCATGTGGATTTCCTGGCCATACCTCTGCAAAGATCACTGCACTGGGACTCCTACTTAGGTCACCTTCCACTCTTACCCAACCCCACCAAGCCTCCCTTTCTGCGGTGCCATGGGTGGGCACCAAAGTCACATCTAGATGACTATGGCTACCTAACGCCTTCTTGCCTCATGGTTTTCTTCTCAGCATCTATCTGAAGATCATAGCGCCCTTCAACCCACCTTTATCTCCTTTGTGCATATGCCCATCTATTTTGCCCTTAAAGTTATTGTTATTATTCTACACAGAAGTTACTTTAGGCCACGCCCAGTAGCATGGTGGAAAGCCTGCAGGTGAGGTTAGCATTCTCCTGCCTCTCCACTGCCATTTCCAAAGCCATTAATCACTCTTCCACCCCGGGTGTCTCCCTCCTCTGCAATGGGTACTGTACGTCTGTGCCGCCTCATCTTTCTCACTGCAGTCACCGGCCAACATCTTCATCAGTTCTTTATATCTGATGGTATCTTTGATGTTTTCATTCAACCACATAATTCTAAGCATTAGCCGGGGTGATTTCAGTGTTCCTGTTGATTATGAATCCAATGCCTTAGTTCTTTCTGTTCCATGTGATATCCTGAAGTCAAGTGAAATTTTATTTTATTCTACCCTAATCACCAACACATCATTCTGTGACAATGGTTATTATTATGATCAGAAATCCCAAACCCCAGTACAGTCATGCTCTGCTTAACAATGGGGATAAATTCTGAGAAATACGGCGTTAGGTGATTTCCTCAGTGTGTGATTATACTAGAAGGCACTTACACAAACCTAGATGGTGTAGCCTACTACACACCTCGGTTATAGGGTATAGCCTATTGCCCTAGGCTGCAATTATAACACAATGGCAAGAATGTGTGCATCTAAACATAAAGGTACAGGAAAATACAGTGTAAAAGATAAAAAATGGTGCACCGATTAGGGCACTTACCGTGGATGGGGCCTGCAGGACTGGGAATTGCTCTGGGTGAGGCAGCGAGTGAGTGGTGAATGAATGAAGGCCTGGGACATTGTTACACATTACTGCAGGCTTTACGAACACGGTGCGCTTAGGCTGCACTAAATGAATAAGACAACACAAAACTAAATTAAGCACAAGAGAAAATGATACAATCTAGAGATCCAGCAAACACAGACGTCTGTGGCGGCTGCTGGCATAAGGCGGCGCACCATTTTACAGCAAACACTTTTTTATAAGTAGAAAGAGTGCACTCCAATGCGATGAAAAAGTGTAGTACATACATAAACCAATAACATAGTCCTTTATTATCATTATCGAGTACCATGTGCTATACATGGGTGTATGTGCTATGCTTTTATACAACTGGCCACACCGTAGATTGTTTATACCAGCAGCACCGTAAGCACGTAAGTAATGTTTGTGACATGGGATTTTGAGGCCTACGATTTCAGTAGGTGACAGGAATTTTTCAGCTCCGTCGGAATCTTAAGGGAGCCCTCATGTATGAGGTCTCTTGTTGACTGTACTTTACTTTCTGTTGATAGCCTTAATGTTTTCAGTTTTTTCGTATCCTCAGCTCCAACTATTTCTTTAAATCACACGGCCCCTCCTGTTTCCTTGACGTCAGGGTCTCCTCTCAGTCGTTCGGCTCTCTTTTGGCTCCACTTCCGTTGCTCCAATGACATGTCCCTGATCAGCGGGGTGACCTGGGCTGCATCCCTGCCTCCGCTGCATCCTCCCAGCCGGACGGCAACCCGGGTCCATGCTGCCGCCTTCCTGAGGCCCAGGGAGCCGGAGTGACCCCCAGTCCTGCAGTCACCGTTCTGCTTAAGATCCTCTCCCCTCTCCTGACCGTGGGAACGGCATCGCAAGGGGCCTCCATGCAGCCATCCTCTGCCACCGGAAACGCACCCTGCCACTCCATTCAGAAAAGCCCGCGTGGGATGCGAATCGGTACGTTCACCTGCTAACACCCTTTAGTTACTTGCCTATAGAACAATTGCTAAATTCTGTCATGGTTTACAGCCTCCTACATGAAGATCCTCCACAGTCTCAGATCTTTTCACTCCCTGACTTGTCTTTTACTCCCTGGTAATGTCAAAAACGTCTGTGTCTTCTGCTTCTGCGATTTATTTTGCATTTTCATTTCTTTATGCAGAGTGCTCTTTGCCTGGAACACCTGCCCATTTTTCTTTCTCTTGCTAAGTTTACATATCATTCCAGACCTAATTTCGTCATCGTAGTCCTCAGGGAGGCTTTCCAGGATCCCCAGGTTGAACTAAGTGTCCCCCTCGTTTTGCTTCCCTAACCCTCAGTGAAACCCCGTTGTGTCACTACTCACTTTCCTCTCTGTGACAGTCCCTCCCATCACACTCTGAGATCCAGGAGGCAGGGGCTGTGGTCTTTTCCTTCAGCGCCTCCCTGGCCTCGTATTGCCCGGAGGACGGTACGCAGATTGTTAGTGACCCGCAAGGCCTGCGGAATCCGCTATGGCCTCTGTTCTGAGGCCTCGCAGGTGCAGATGCTGTGCTGCCTGGGGTGGCGCCTCCACTTGCTTCTGCTGGAACCGACACTCACGCCTCCGCCTCGTTAACCTAAACGGCCTTCCCCTTCCGCCAAGCGCCCGTCCGCAGAGAGAGTCCCTGGCCCTAACATCGGATGAGATTCACTCTCCCATTTATATTCCCTAGGCATCCATTTTTACTGTTTCTTCCTGATAGATGGTAATTATACATTTTTCGGATTATTTGGTTAATGCCTGTTTCCCCCTATTTCACTCTGTTGGCAAGGATTGTGTTTGCCTTTCTTTCCCTGGTACCCGATGCTTTGCACAATGCCTGGCACTTAGAGCCCACTCAGTAAATAAACAGGTAGGATAAGCTCATGGTGACTAAAATTCTTTTACAATGACTCCAGTGCTTGACTCAATACCTCACGTATTACAGATTAAAGCTTTGCTTTTGGAACAGAAATTAACATTGCAAAAGGCCGACATTCCTGAGGTATTTAACAGTGAAGAATGAAACTACTAAGAAACAGAGAAATGTCATATTTATATTTTGATTTTCAATTAAATTTTTTTCTTGGCAACAAGGCATATTTAATTTATTCCGTATTTGAGACCTGTCGATCAGATAGACTAGGCTTAGATTTCTACAAATGTATGAAAATAGCCATAGTCGTCTTTTTGCGCAGCAGGAGCCCCTCTGTGAAGCCTTGGTTGGGGACCTTCCATACTCTGCCCTGTCACATCTGAGCAGATCCACTCCTCCCACGTGAGTTCTCTCCCTGTGTACAACCCGCCTCTCTGATCTCACCAGTGTGTTAGATTATTTGTTTACATACCTTTCTTCTGAGCTGGAATGTGGGCTGTTTGGGGAAACAACTTTGTCATTTCAATCTTCATACTCTCAGCATCTACTATGGGGCTGGCACAAAAAGATTTTAGTTAATATTTGTTTAATGAATAAATGATTCAGTTATTTATTCTGAGCATCTCAGAATTACCAAATGCTTTTTATAATGGGGATTATAAATAATGCCTTAGTATAGAATTACTTCACCTGAAAAAAAAAGCCCTCTTTTTTTCACACTAAGTAAGCCAAACTATTAATATATTTGCTGAGTTTTCTCTCTGCTTAATGTATTTTATGCATTCTATTTATTTATTCATGTATCTGGTTCAGTGTGCTATCTTGTCTTACAGGAAACTTTTACTGATTTTGAATAAAACCCCAAGTCTAAAGTTGAGTATTAGGACAATTTAGCACAATTAAGAAAGGTTGATTATAATTATATTACCAGGATAAGAGTTATTGGGTTTTTTTATATAGCAACTTCCTTTGAGGGCTCCAAATACTTATATAGAGAAAAGAAGTTCTAAGTTTTGAAATCTAATTCTTGAAATATTTATTCTAGTCAACATTATCCCCCACAAATTATGATACAGTTAAATAAAATGGAAAATAACAACTATAACAATTATATATCTTCCATCAAAAATCACATTGGTACTCCAAAGACATTTTATTTATTTTATACTGTGTGTGAGCAAGTACATGGGAATACATAATTATATATACCTCTTTCCCAGGTTGGGCTGATTACTGCCTGCCAGTGGGTCTGTACTCATTTTTTGTTTTTGTTTTTTGAATTTATTTCTGCAGTAGACTTGGTTCAATGTACTATCTAATGTGCTGTTATACTACGTCCTGTGTGATGGCCTGGGACACATGATACAGGCAGGACTCTTACCTTTCAGTCCAGGTTTTAGAGCATCCTCAAAGGTCCTGCAATCAGCCACACAATGTATTTTTGACACTGACATCTCTTGGGAAGGGGTGGTTTCAGAATAAAAAATAACCAATTCTGAATCCCAGTTCACATGACCAGCTCTTGTTACCCTTCCACCGGGTGGGTACAAAGGTTCCAATACAAACCCTGATTCTGAGATCTCTCTGATTTAGCGAGCCTGCTACACATTCCATTAATAGAATGATGCACTTTTACTCAAATAAATTATTTATTGATTAAGAAATCTCAGAATTATGACCTTTAAAGGAGACATTCAAAACATATTAACAGGTTTTATTTTTATAGCCTACATTTTAAATTTTTTAAAAATAAATCTCAGCTAGTCAGTGCAATACAGTCTGATAAATGAGCGGGATTCCAATAAACAAAAGAGTCTATCCATTGGCAGCGATGACAGGACACAAACTAGAAAGCACTAAGAAAGTACTGATTGAACAATATATGATGCCCTAAAGCCCTTTAGAGTGAACTTTTCCAGACTGAAGCGTTAGCTCTTTACCTCTGGTACAGGCTTGTGAAGGGCAGCATTTAAGACATACTAACAATGTTCGAGCACTGCCTAATAACAATAATAATAAAACCCCACCAAAGTGAAAAGGGTAAAAATAACAGGGCTCTGTAACTACTTGCCTCTGTGTAACAAATTGTACAGGCTGGCTTGTAATTATAGAAGGAAGGTGTGAGCAAACAAAACGAAAACATGGCTTAACATTTCTCCATTAATATTAGGTTTAATTCAACCAAACCAACACACCAAGATTTAAAGAGCGAGGAACATGAAAAGATCACTTATGAAGCTGTTTCTCATGCTCTGCTGGTTGACATTTCCATCTGTGGGGACCTGTCACATTATGTCCTAATGTAGTGACATCTTTGATAACGCGGACAAGCACCAGCAGAAACCGAGCAGCGGCTGCAAACAGGCCGATTCGCACCACACTTCGCGGCACAGGATTGAGCCTCGTGTGTGAATTTTTGCTCCATCTGGGCCAAATGTCATTCTGAAAAGCAGCCTCATTTGAACCTCTGTGGCGTAGTTAATATGCTCTGGATGTCAGTGACAGTGGCAGGACGGAGGCTGAGCACTACCCAATGTCAAAATGTGTTTTCCAGCCCCGTGTCAGAGCCCTTTAGCACAGCAACATTTGTAATTTCTGAACAATTCCCATAAAAATGAGGGGTTGTTGACCTGAACCAAACTCCCTATGGCTAGCAATGTCATTCTCTCTCTCGTTTCACTTTCCAGGTTGATAAAAATCAATACTTTCTCTCATAGAGTTCTGACTTTCCTAACTGCGTTCAGGCTCCTGTGAAATGTGAGGAGCAGACAGAGGGCCAGGAGCTGTTGCTTTTATCTTCCGGGGCTGCTTCCTGTATGCAGCCCAGCAGGGGTAATGCTAGAGATGTTATAAGGAGCAATTACTTTGAAATTAATCAGTTGGGAATTTTTTGGTGGAGTCAATATAATTTTTGAAAATAGTTCACTTGTGTCATTAACATCTATTTTTAATCAAATTACTGTAAAAATCTTTGAGCCTAATGCCCATTAACTCCCATTCTATGTTTGATTTTAATGATTGCTGATTTATCCTTTTTTAAAAAAAAACATATGTCTTTATTGATTTCAGAGAGAGGAAAGGAGAGGGAGAGAGAGATAGAAACATCAATGATAAGAGAGTCATTGATTGGCTGCCTCCTGAACACCCCTCACTGGGGATCAAGCCCACAACCCGGGCATGTGTCCTGACTGGGAATTGAACCCCGATCGCCTGGATCATAGGTCGATGCTTAACCACTGAACCATGCCAGCCAGGCTGCTGATTTATTCTTAAAGAAAATAAAGTTTATAGCTATTGTACTGTATGCTTGAAATTAAAAGAAGAATCTAGAAGAACATAGAGCCGTGACCTCCCATCTCAATTTACTCTGCATCCCCCTACCCCACCCCACCTCACCCTACCCCACCCTACCCAAAGATAAGAAGAAATAGATATGCAAGGGGCTCCCCATTTCTTTCCTTCTAGAAGAAGCTCTTCATGGCGTGTAGCTTTCTTAAAATTAACCTAACTAGACATTCTGAAAGTGGTTCAGTTTCCTTTTATCTGGGCTGGCAAAAGATAATTCAATTTCTTTTATATGATATTGCCATGCTGTGAGCCAAGGGTTGGCAAACATTTTCCATAAGGGGCCAGATAGTAAATATTTTAGGCTTTATGGCTCCTATGTTCTATGTTGTGACTACCCAACTTCTGCCATAGTATAAAAGCAGCCATGGACAACATATAAATGAATGAGTGTGGCTGTACTCTAGGAAAACTTTATTTATAAAATCATATAATGAACCAGTTTGGCCCATAGGCCATAGTTTGCCAGCCCCTTTTCCAAGCTAATGATTCTCAAACTTTAGTTCACATCAGAATCACTGAGAGCTTGGCCCAGGCCTATGCTGGGGCCCACCACATATCTAGTGAATAGAATGGGTGCATTCTGATTCCATTTAAATAACATATGTATACATATATATAATTTGTTTTAATATGTATGCAGAATTTATATATTTAATAAGCCATTCAAGTGACTTTGATGAGCCTCAAAGGACACATCATTGCCCCAGGACATATTATTCATGAGAACTTCATTCCGTGCTTCATGGGTGGGGCACTCAACTCTTCATATTCCCTGATCCTTAGGAAATATTCTTATAGATTTACAGCAGGCTATTTCCTTGATACTATTTCAGATGCAGAGGATTTTGAGTATCATAGTGGTGTAAATCTTTCAGCAAAAATAGGATGTCAGAATACACACCCAGCTGTCATAGAGAACAAAGTCACTGAAGTTAGAGTTGAGAAATAACCTTGTCAAGTCTGTAATCCTGCTGCTCAGACTTTGGACAGCAGCAGTGTTCTGGAAGTCAGGGGATCTAAAATGATAACACCATACTGGTTAAATTTTATCAAGCACTTATTATGTTCCTGAAGCCACTAAAATCTTTATTAATCTATTTCATTCTTATATCAACCTTTTGATGTAGGTGATATTACTACTTCTCACATCCCACCTTTTATTTTATTTTTTATGCAAGTCCCGCTACAGAGTTTAGACTCTTACCCTCTATTCTATACTTTTTTTTTCTTATTAGGCAAAAAGAATGCATAAAAGAGAAAAAAAATCAATGATGTAATTCAGAGAAAAATAAGAAAATATTACTAAATCTAGGTAATATTACTAGTTGACTCAAAATAAATATTTTTAAAGAACATCTGATGATAATAACAAAGGGAGGCCAAGGGGGTATTTGGGTTGCTGGCAACTTTCATATCATAATATCCTGAAGTAGAACTCTTCAGAAAAGACATATTTTTAAAACATCCACATAAAAGAGAATCAACCACAGGATGTGATATTGGGATAAAAGATGTAAAAAAATATGACATTAGATAGATTCAGAGTGTTTACACTTAATGTGATGAAAAAAAAATCAAGGATGTTAGTTACACAATGACGGTGGTTTAATTGGACTCTTTTGATAGTGTGACTAGAGACTTTTCAATAAGCCAGTGTGAGGTTCTTGAGAATGTAGGGAGCTCCTGTGTGTGGAGCTGGAGGTAATTAATCTGTTCTGCACCAGTGTACACATGAGAGGCTAGTAAGCTACCGAGGCCTGTGAGGCGGTGATACTCAGAAGGGCAGGTGGAAAGCAAGCCTAGCGTTTACCAACAGGAGACAACACAGCAACCCCCAAAGGACGCCTAAATTCTGTGCCCAGTCCAGGAGGTCTGTGGCATAAGAACTGGGCTCCGTAAGCGTATGTATCACATCTGTCTTCTTTACTGTTATATTGCCACCGTGCCTGGCACCAGGGGACAACGAGGATGGTAATTATACCAGATTGGAAAAAATTCATGGGCTTTGTAAAATACATGTGATATCAAATTTAACATTTATAAAAACATCGCTGAAATATTTTTCCATGCCACGTACTGGTATTAAACGCCCTGTCCTCCCGAGTTTCAGGCCAAGTCCTGCCACCTAAGGTAAATTCCTCATGCAACTCAGAAATCCAGATGGTTCTACAGAGGTTCATCTGCAGTACCTCGGGGAAGAGTCTCTTCACTGGTATTTTTTCTCATTTTTTTCACATTGTTGCCAGTGTGTGTTTTAAATAGGTCCCTGAAAGTAGAATTGCTGACACAACAGGTGAAGTGCAAATATTCATTTTGCCAGGTATTACCAAACCAGCTAGATCCCAGAGTGCTTTCCCACAGTTTCACTGAAAAAAATGCACTGTGAAACTTTTAGATTTCTCAATCTGATAGCAGAGAAATGAATATTTCCATGTAGTTTTAGTTTCCATTTTCTTATCATGAGGAGGCTGAACATTGTTTCTTATTGCTCCTTGAAGTTAAGGTTCATTTGCATTTATTTCTGTGAACTATTTCTAAAGAGCCTTTGTCTTTAGAGCTCTATATATGAGGGACATCAACTCTTTGTGATAAGCATTGTCATTTCCCAGCTCTTTTTGCCACACAAGATACTTTTAAATTTTTATGTAATTAAAATTAACCTTTTCTCTAGATGATTTTGAATTTTATATCATAATTTGTAAAATTTCCCCCACTTATAAGGAAATCACATAGTTTGTTTTACTCCCTGTATAATTGTACTTCTTTACATTAAATTCTCTGATGCAATTATAATTTATAAATTGTAATTATTTCAACTGTATTGGTTTTTTCCTACAAGGATCTCCAGTTATATCAATACCACTATTGAAAAGAGTAATTTTCCCCAGATATCTGAGATGCTACCATTGTTGTATTCTGAATTTCATACACAATTAGACAATTTCTGGCTTTTCCATTGTGATCTATCCATCTGACTCTCTATTCATGCAGCGATACCAGTCCTTTAAAAAAAGTCTCAGAGGCTTTATAGTGTGTGTCAGTGTTTAGCAGGACCATTCCCCTATCATTGCAATGATTTTTTTTTTCCAGTGGTTTCCTTGGCTATTCTTACTTGTTCATTTTCCAAATGGATTTTATAATCAATTTAGTTAAAAAAATATAAACCATTAACAACAAAACTGATCAATTAGAATTTTATTAGCTTATAAATTAGCACAAGGAAAACCAATATCTTTATGATGTTTAGTCTTCTTATCCAAAAACATCATTTTTTTTCCATTTTTTAAAGTCTCCATATATATGTCTTTCAGGAGTGTTTTATGTTTATATTAATATATGTTTTGGACATTTCTTGTTAAGTTTATGTCCAGTGTTTTGTTTTTGTTTACTATTTTAAATGGCATCTTCTATAATGTCTTCTAATTGGCTTTTGTTTGTTTGATTTGAATGCTGTTGATTTTTTAATATTAACTTATTAGCTACATAAAAACATACACAAAGAAATATAGATAGCTGATAGAACATAGACTGATAGATGATAGATGGATAGATAGAGATAGATAGATAGATAGATAGATAGATAGATAGATGATAGATAGATAGATGATAGATGATAGATGGTAGATAGATAGATGATAGATAGATGATAGATAGATGATAGATGATAGATAGATGACAGATAGATAGATAGATAGATAGATAGATAGATAGATGATAGATAGATAGATGATAGATAGATGATAGATAGATGATAGATAGATAGATGATAGATGATAGATAGATAGATAGATAGATGATAGATAGATAGATAGATAGATAGATAGATAGATAGATAGATGATAGATAGATAGATAGATGATAGATAGATGATAGATAGATAGATGATAGATAGATGATAGATAGATAGATAGATGATAGGTAGATAGATAGATAGATAGATAGATAGATAGATAGATAGATGATAGATAGATAGATGATAGATAAATGATGATGATAGATAGATAGATGATAGATAGATAGATGATAGATAGATAGATGATAGATAGATGATAGATGATAGATAGATGATAGATAGATGCTAGACTTATCACCTATAAGTAGCGATGGTTCTGCTTCGTTTCCAGTCCTCACACTCTGCCTGCTTTCTGTTCTCTCCCTGCGCTGACTAACGTTCCAGAACCGTTTCAACTAGTAGTGGAGACCGTGGGCAGCCTTTCTTATTCCCTGTCATTAGTGAGAAGGCTCTTACTGTTTTCTTGTTAGGGAAGATCCTGGCTCTTACGTTGAGGCAGACACATTTTGTTAGGCAGTTCATTACTCTATGGTGATGACCATCAATTCCTATTTAAGGATTTTTAACATGAATGAGTGTTGTATTTTGTAAAATACCTTTTTTACATAAATGCACTTTTCCTATAGCTTATTTCCTTTGCTTAGCTTCCAAAATGTAGTTTGTTTCTCTCGCTACGCCCCTGGTTTTTCTTCTTTGACAGTCCTAAAGTACCTGCCCTCCCAAGTATGAATGGCTCGGGCTCATCCCTCGGCGTCTTACCTGTCCGCACTCACCCTTCAAGTGATCTCACCCGGGCTCTGACTTTACGTAGCGTCTGCACACTGGCACCGGCCACGTTTACACCCGGCAGTCTTGGATGAGCGCATCCACCCGCTTACACACGTTCCCCGGATACCTGCCAGCTTCCTTAAGCTGTGCTGAATTTTTTCTGTCTCCACCTCAACGCTGCTTCTCACCCAGGTGTCCTCTCAGTTAGCTTACTTTTAACACACATTTATACGGGGCATACCATGCACCTGACATTGTTGTAAGTGATTTATAAAATACGAATTCATGTAACACTCATAATAACTTTGTAGGGTAGGTATGATGATGGCGCCCGTTTTATCAACGGGAAGACTGAGGCGTGGAGAGCTGAAGTGGCTCGTGCAGTATCTCAGAGAGCAGGTGACAGCTCTGCGGTAAACTGTGAGCAGTCTGACCGCCCAGTGGGCGCTCCTTCCCTCCACCAATGAACTCTCCTGTCTGCCAGGCCAGGGAACTTCGCGGTGGTGTCTTTCCTGTTTTCTTTAAGTCCCAGATGTCATATAGGAGCAGATCCTAATGGCGCTTCCATCAGAACATACCCAGAATCAAGTACTCTTCACCTTTCCCATTGTAAACCCCTTGGTTTAAACCACCATCATTTCTCGCCTGTATTGTTTAAATAGGCTCCAAGCAAGTTTCGTGCCTTTCACACTTTTTGCTTTTACAGTGTATTCTCCACGTGGCCCCTCTTGTCTCACTTTAAACATACATCAGATCTCGCCTGTCCTCCGTCCAAACCCTTCATCGTCCCCCAAATCACTTCGTAGAAGGCCACGTTTCTGCGGTGACTGAAAGGCGTCCTTCTACCAGGCCCAGCCTTACAGCCGCCTCACCCCCTCTCCACCCGCCGCCCTGGCTCCTGGTCTTGCCTTTTAATTGAAAGGCATAAGCGTACAAAACTCATTTTACACGGTTGCCTGTATGGACATATCAAAGATATCAAACATACCAGAGCACTGGCCTCAGCAAGGGCTGGAGAGGAGAAGGGTCCAGGCCTTAGGACTAAGGCAAAGGGAAGAGTGAGAAGAATCAGCAGAGGGCCGCGCTCGTGCCTCACACACCAAGCACACGCTCAGCTCGGAGCTTTTGCAGCTGCTCTTCCTTCTGCCCACGATGTCTGTTTCTTAGATCTGTGCATTTTGATCTTTTAAAAAATCTATTTCTTTTCATTTCTTTTAATTCTGTACTCATAGGTCACCTTCTGAAAGATCTTTCTTAAATGCCTTTTATAAAATAGAAATTTTTCTCATTACTCTCACCTGCCTTGTTTATAGTATTTATCATCATCTGAACTATTATATATGTGTATTTGTTTTGTTATTGTTTATTTTCAACATATTCCCATTAGAGACTTTCATTTTTTCAATGTTGGATCTCCACTACCAGAAAAAGTACTTGTCATAAAATAAGTGCTTAGTAGTTATTGGCTGATGAATAAATAAAATGCATGGTCCCTGAGCTCTTCTGACAGAGCATTGCACAGTGCCAATACTCCACGGTGCACCATTTAGGAAACTGAGTTAAATACTAGACAATGGTGTTTCATTTAAACTTGATGGGAAGTTCATCACTTTCTACTTCACTTTGATCGTTGACTAGCTAACTGATGACGTTGACTTAAGCCAGTTTCTCCTGCCTCTGTTTGTGTCCAAACTGCATCTAGAATACATTTCTTTATATTTATCCAAACTCAACCAGACTCTGTGTTTTACAAAATAAATATTCCTTAAATATTGGTCTCCTTTTTCCCCCCTCTTATCTCTAACCAGGGTTGGCTAATAGATTTGAACTTTTAAACAAATTAATGGATTCATTTGAGGCTAAGAAGAATTAATGTATTAAAATGGTTTAGGTGGCTTAGTCAGGGCTTAAGAGTGTGTTTGATAAGTCATGATTGCCAAGGGCCAGAAATGGTGAGTAACAGCATGAGTGACACACATTTTTCAACTTTGACTTAGAAGGTAAGTTTTTTAAGAAAACATAATTTATTCCTGTTTTAAAAAATCTACTCATCTAACACAGAACATTGTTATTATATTGCACATAATAGATACTCTCTATATATTTGGTTTTGCATGAATTATTATTTGCATGAATTATTCTGTAAATGCTAATGAAACACTTATTTGTATCCAGAGCATGAATCTCAAGCCTCTGTTTCCTAGGCAACTTTTCCTTTATAAGAGTAAAAGATCATTAATCCTTAAAACATTGCTAAATAAATCTTTCTGTGGCACCAAAATGTCACCTGTCTCTATATCATAAAATAGAGTTCTGCAAGTTCTCATATGAGAGAAAAGAATCTCTTTTAGCTGTATACCTTCTTGTGCAAAATAAAAATAATTTATATTTTTCTTGGAGTTAACAGGTGTTATAATTCTCCTCAACATAATCTATCAAACACTGCTAAAATTCATTAGGTCAGTGTGGCTTCTTTTGAATTCAATAGAAGTTCTCCTGTTACTTTCCTAACTGATAAAAACCATACTGCTGACAGGAATGAGAAGAGATATAGGTGAAGAATTCACAGTGCTTAATTTTTAAAAGAAAGTTTTCTAATGGGTTATCCCATTCTCAAAACAAAATCATAATATACCAAAGAATGCAGATGCTTGTTCACAAGTTATTATATTTCCAATTGTCAGTTCCTGGCCTCTAGGGCAGTGATTCAAAGTTACAAGTTTCACTCAATTTCAAAGCATTTACCAAACTTCAACATGAAACTAGCCTTTAAGAGAGTGTGTGTGTGTTGTGATTGATTGTTTCTTCTCTGAGTTCTCGGCTTAATTGTTGTTTTGGATTTTTAACCGATTCCACTTAACCAAGGGTAGACATATTTACAGATCTTGCTTCTATAGTCTCTATGGGTTTAATTGTCCTTACCTCAAAAAGAAAATAAATCATGCATAATAGCCAATGAATGCCTAAACCATCGATTAGTGATTATATATTTTTTATCATTTCTTCTTTTTATTAAAGTATATGACTTCAAGCCATCGGATCTGTCAGCCAGGCCACTAGGAATGTGATCTGACAGCTGCCATCTCTAAATAAGAAACTTCACGGGTGTGGTGGAGCCTGGCAGGCGGTGTGTGTAACGCGGGCCTGATTTTGTGGATTTGTGAGTAGTATAAGGAATTTGATAGCAGCCATATTTGGTGGCACTGGATTCAAATCCTAGCTTTGTTATTTATTACATGACTTCTCTAAGTCTCAGTGTCTTCATCTATAAAATGGAGAGAAAAGTAGCTAGCTTACAGAATTGTTAGTTGCTAAAGGAAGTTTCACTATAACACAGACTTCAGCCCCCAACGGTCCAGAAATGTGGTTTTAAAGGGATTTTTCTCCATTTCATGAAGTAAATTTTGGATTTCCAATGGGTCAAATAGTAGACCTCTTTCAATTTCTGTTTCCTTCCCTGATATCAAGGTCTTTGTTTTTATGCCTGTGTGAGAGTGTGTGTGTGGGGGGGGGCGGGGGGGTGTTACTAGATATAGTTCAAGAGATCTCTCTACCCTGCTCATTTTCATGTTTCTTTCTCAAGAATGTCCCAAATAAATATTGTCGGTGTTAGGGGCCTTCCCCATGTGATTGTTGTTTTATTGAGATATAGGTACTGTAGGCTTAAATTGGGTTGAAATGAACACATTGACATATTTATAACCTACAATATTCAGTTGAACCCAGAGCCTTTGTCTGTTTATTTCACAGCTATCTCCTAGAGTGTGGTGCCTTCTAATTCTTTAACAGTGGTGGGGGTAAAATATTGTATGCTTTTAAGTACCATGGGTATTTTCTCCTATAACCCCAAAGATTCCATTTTTGGTGACAGAGGAGTGAGCAACAGCAGTAGAAACATGTAAGGCTTAATAGAATATCAGTTAAGTAATCTGGCTTTGGGAGTGAGGACTTCTTCCACATGGGCAACTACGTGATGGACTCATGTATTGCACAGGGAATCAGTCTATCTCTCAAGAGCTCCAGAGAATGGAGAAAAATGCCTGATTGAAACAATAACCAGTGGTCACAAGATGAGGGTCATTCTCCTAAGCATAGCATTAGCCCTGGCCCACGCTGGGGTCAAACACGTGATCCAATACGAGGCACAAGGAATCCGAGACACAGGGTACAGACCAAGACACACAACCTTGTTACACTTTAAGGAGGACTCCAAGCTCATACTTCTGCTGCTAAACATCAATTGTTGAAACTTGCAACTTAGGTCCATAAATATAAAACAGAGGCTTGAAAGACTTTGTAAAGGCACCACAGTACAGGTCAAAGCCCAGCAGGCAGCATCACAGCCTAAAGTACAGGTTCAGCAGCAGGCAGCAGAGCCAGTCATTGTCAAAAGGAACAGAGGAAAATCCGAAAAGTTTGTAGTGAGCGTCTCCTTGACTGTCCTGCTCACAGCACCAGTTGTTTTGTGTCTGCCCCACGGAAGGTGGAATCAACCCTCCTTCCCCTAAGTTGGTTCAGATATCAAGACAGATAATGCCAGGCATGCCCCAAGAGGATATGAAAAGGGCTATTTCTCACAAAATGGGGCTCTTTGGGGGTAGGGGCAGGGCAGGGACCCCAGCTTGTCCAGAATACCTTGATCTGAGTGAGGAGTGATATCTTTGGTTTGTACTGTGGTTGAGTGATGGGGCTGGAAGGAGTGTTTTTATACGTAGACCAGAGTTTGTATGGTTTGATCTTGCCTATAAGTGTCATGGGAGGGAACACAGACTTACATGTGGAAAGAGGGGATGGAAGAGGGTTGGGTCCTGAAAGCTGTCGGAGGCCAACCCTAAAAAATGGAGTCAGAATTTTAGTGCATAAGTTGGTCACTTAATGAAACCTTTGATTTTTAATGTTCTTTCGCATGGTCTACCAATGATTTTTCTCCTTTCCTCTCAGGTTCTCCAAACTCAAATGGCATTCGCTTTGCTTCCCTCTCCATTCCTCTCTATGTTACATATAAGGATTAAATCCATTTCCCAAGTCTTACTTACAACTACTTGAGAGTTTTCCTTCACCACTCAACTATAAACTCCCAGGGGACAGGCATAGCATTTACCTTTTGCTATGGTGGGCATCCAGAAAGATCAGTTAAATGAGTTGCGAATATATCACCTGTTACTGACTACATAGAAAAATTGCTAAGTTAGCTCAATCCAAAGAAAGAACGCTGTTCTCTTAAAAATTAACAAAGCACAATGCAAAAATAAAACAAAACTCACAAGTCTGCACCTCATACCTTGTGTTGTCTTTGACGAGGCATATAACATCTCTGCCCTCATTTCCCAGGCTGCAAAATGGGGAAGTCCTTTCCCTTGAAAACCTGTGAAAGTTTTTTTCTGAGGTTTTTACATCTGAAGGGACTCTAAATAATAACTTAGTGCTTAAATATTAATAGAACTTTGTCATTCCTTTGACTGGACAGTTGTCTTCTATTGGTAAATAATAATGACCCGAGGGTATTAGGCTCAAAGGTTGGATGTCCAACACCTTTGAAGAGGGGAATAGAGTTTAACCCCACCTGAAGCTGAGTCCTGTCCACATAAATGAGAGGCCCTCTGTGCCCTCTTAATGGTGCTTCAGAATCGTTGCTTATGCACATTAACAAACATCGCAGCGTGATTAGGGTGAGTAAAAATCATTACAGTGTCATCCCTTCCTATTATTGAATTGTAAGCATTCGATGTGGAACTGCCTGAAGCAATTGCTGAATGCAATAGACCCAACTGCGCCTCCTGTGGAGCCCACAGACTATCCTACTGCAGCCCGAAGGTTCCACACAAGGCCCTTCCCTCAATTAGGATTTCACCACTTTTGAGAGCAGCTGAGAGTTTCAATCATTATTTTATCCAAGGTCCCATCAATCTTGTCTATTGAAATAATTTGATTTTTTCTTCTATGTGCATACTAAGTCTCCGTGAAGAAAACTGAGGGGGAAATAAAGTGGAAGAAGCGGAATGTTACAGGGTATTTAAATGCAACTCCTAAAGAATCATTTTAAATCACTCCATGATGCCTGCACCTCAGGCCTTGGGGACAGGAAGGGTCCCTTTGAGGGCCTCACTCCTTATTGCAGCAATTTGAGCCAAGCTTGCCCTCAGGTCTAGAGGCAGCATGCGCTGAGGTTAAGAGCGAGGATTCAGAGGCACATCGCTCTGGTTCCCAGTCCCAGCTTCGCCTCTTAGGGGCCTCATGACAGATCTTCTCTTCTCGCCCTTGCAACTCAGCCTCCTTCGGCCTAAGGGGCGGAGAGGATGGTTCCAGCTTCAGCTGCAGGCTCCACGAGTTAAATGCAGCCGGTGATCTGCACCTAGAGTGGCTGGGGCATAATGTCATTGAAAAGTGGTAGATATCGCTCTTTATCTCTTAGCCGCGTTATCTCCACCCTCCTGTCTTCAATCACTCCTGATAAAATAGGGCGGCAAATGATGTGACAGGAAATGGACGTTCTGAAAATGACGGTCACCCTGAGGCTGTCCGGAATTAGGCCTCGTTCCCTGTTTCTACAACCATAGCGTCCAGCAATAGCTACCAAGGGCTGCCGAAGTGGGGAAACGCTGTTTATCTTGGCTTTTGTTTTACAGTGTTCATCTTTGCTTTGGCTATTTGGGGATTGAATTTTAACTGCTTATTAAATATATTACGTAGAAGTAAAACTAATATAAAATATATCGATGAGCATTCCGAGATGCTCATGGTTCGCCTTCGTATTGGACAAGACCTTCAGCAGAACCCGCAGCAGGCCTTTGTTAAATGAAGAAACAATCCTGTGGGCGGATGGGCTGGCCCGGCCTGCAGGCCAGGTTACAGCTCATCCTTACATTCAGAGGGTGGTAGTTTTTAAAGCCATCAGAAAAGGGCATTTTACAAAACTTTCTGACTGTTTTCTATCACCATTTCTGTCAAGAAATTTTTTCTCTAACCATAATTGTGTGTATTTTCAGGACAATTTCTCGAACTTTAGCCTTGTAGAGGAACACAGAGCCCATTCTTGGTAATACAATAGCTCGCATGTATTGTTGAGTATTGTCTTTACTTCTCTTACTCTCCAACCAGATAACAGTGATAGTCTCCATTTTTCTCAGCACCATTTTCTTATCTTCTCAAGATCATAATCATAATAATGATGATGATAATAATAAAGGAACATAATAAACATGCGCTAGGCACTCTTCAAGCACTTTGGAAATATTGAATCATTTAATTTTTCAGCACTCCTATAAGAATTATTGCTATTCACGTTTGACATCTGGTAAAACAGAGGCAGAGAATATTTGAATGGTTTTCAAAAGGCCACATGTAGGTAGCAAGCCAGGATGTAATCCCATAATGTGTGCTCTTGTCCATGAAGCCTCTAATTGGTTTCCTGAGTGAAAACTGCTCTCTCCAGCTTGTCACTTCTTTGGGGTTCAATGTGTGATATTGGTGCTGTCTGTGGTCACACCAAGTCACACATGGTACCCTGCATTTCGTGGGGGATGGGGTAAAAATGATATGAGGACTTCTCCTGTTGTCCAATAAGATGAAGTCTCATTAGGATTACACTTCCATATGAACAGAAAACTGGACAAAATATATGAAACAATGATATTTCAACATTAGACAGCAGGCAGTGCAAGCCTGAGATTTCCAAGAAAAGGTAAAAATGAGCTTAGCCTGTGATCACCTCACATTTCTGCCTAAATGTTTCCAGGCTGCCATGGAAGGGACTAGGAAGGAAGAGAGATCCTAAAAAGAGCCTAGAAGTCACCCTGAGCTAAGATCATAGAAATCAGAGTTCCAGGAAGGCAGGGTGGCTAGAAGGTGAAGGGTGTGGTAGAGAAGAGAAGGGAGAAAGCTCTGGAGATGGGTGAAGAGGTGCCTCTCTAGTCTTTGGCTGTGTGCTTGTTTGGATGTTCCTGATGTAAAACTACACAAAGCCATGGGGAAAAACACACACGCTGCATTTTAAGTGTGCTATACAGTATTGTTGACTAAAGGTACAGTGCTGTATGGGTGATATAATAGCAACAACAAATCCTTTTCTCTAAAAGTAAGACCCCCTGCCCACCAAGCCATGCAGCGCTTTCTTGAGTCACCTCCCCTGCTCTCTAGAAGGAACACAAACTATTCTTATACTGGACTAGGTTCTGGAAATTATCAGCCTGCTTGTCAGTAGGGAACATATTAGCAGGTAGAGCACCAAGGAGTTTTATTATACATCATACCCATTGGGAGCATTTTAGTAAAACATTTTGAGACAGTGTATAGTAAGTGCATGACATTCTTCAAACAGTAAAATAAGACTAAAAATGTCAACTCATGTGAGTGACAATTGTTTGAATCTGGAGTGAAATGGTCTTTCCACATCAGCTTCACTTGGTTCCTGTATTAGAAAGGCTAGGGGAATCCTGCAGTGTGATTAAGAGGGCTGTTAAAAGGATTTTTTAAAAAATTTATTTATTTAGGTTGATGCAATGGTATTAAAATTACAGCCATTGGGATGAAGCAGAGAAAGCATAAACTCCATAAGGTACAAAGCTTTGGGAAAGCTGTGGGAGGGAAGATGTTTTCCTGGCTACACACACCTAAATTTTAAGACTGTCATTAACATACACTTGAAAAACTGATGATGAGAGATATTCTAATAACGACTTAATTCTAATCCATCAAGGCTGGTCATCCATCAAAGCTGTGTTTGCGATGCTTTGATTGATGGAATGAGAAGGACATGGTTCCATATTTTAGCTAAAGAGTGACAGGACAGATTCACTTTAAAAATTGCACTCTGCTTTCAAGACAAAAATAAATATCTCAATCAAACGGACACTATCAAATAAATAGCTAACTCGTAACAGATCCTTCAGTCTTGTGATAGGCATCAATGCTGCCATGACGACAGGCACACATAATGCCACCATCAAATGACAAGACTTAGCCCTTCATGCTGAATCCCTGATGGGCCTGAGGCACGGATGAGCGGGTTCAGCAGTGCCTCAGGGGTGCCTAGATGCGGGTCAGTGGAGGTCAAAAAAGACGCCCCAAACTTTGGGAGCCAGGGTAGCTTCTTCGCAAAGTCTCTTGGAGGAAGTTCGTGTCTGGAGCTGGGATGGGGAGATGAGACGGTCAGAAGCAGCCCGCGATCAAGGGCACGGAAGCCTGGGCTAACAGAGGGGGGGATGCCAGAGGAGGGGGAGGTGTCCCTGTGAAGGACAGTTCCGTCCAGGCCAGCAGCATGACATGGACAGTGTGCTCTTGGGCATGGACTCCTTGGTGGCCTGGGGCAGAGCAGCAAACATATATACAGGCATTGGCAAAAGTAGGTTACAGTTGTGAGTTCACGAAACAGCTTATTCTTGTATTTTTTAGCATTATTATTATTAACCTACTTTTGCCCACCCCTGTATTCCAGAAAAATTTACGAGACGAATATATCCACGTAGGAGAAGGTGAAACAATTATTGGCAATGTACATTCATTTATGTTGAACACTTCGAGTAAATGGACACTATTACTGGAATTGATACCTAAGCACTGTGACTCATAGAATTCAGACAGGCATTTTCTACCTTCTTTTATTTAAAACCAAATTACAGTATTGGACACAAAATGAGAACAACATTTAAAAATAACAAATAATATTTTTATGGGTTGTTAAATTAGAACATTTGTTCTAAAGTCATATAACCAAAGTCATGTAAGTGCGATTTTCCTAAATGAAGAGCCAGAGTAAAGTAATGAAAATTGAAGAAAATATTAGAAAATTGATGACATGATCCCTCACCAAAACTGGGAGTAAAGAGGGTCAGGTTATTGGAGATTGAGAAAGAATTTTCTTAGGAAGGCTCTACCATTGAGCCTACCTTCTACCCCAAGGATGACTACCCCTCTGGAGAGGTGGCACGTGGCCTCTGCATTGGGGGAGCAGGGATGGAGGGTACCGTGGGCCGGTGTTCGAGTCCACCGGAATACCTAACTGCTCAGGGATGAAGTGACTCTGTGGGGATGGGCCTGCATTTCTTGAGCACATGAGGGCTAAGGAGGAGTGAGGGTTACTTGGACTTGACGTGGACAATGGTGAGATTGAACCAGGGTAAAATTATTTCAAGTCCTGACCAAGTGGGCTGCCTAGAGGAGCGAATAGGCTCAGCAGAAAAAGGTTGGACGTGAATTTCCAGACTCTGGTGGGCTGAGGAAGAAAGAGGGGGTAAGGTGAATGCATGGCCCAGATCAAGAATACTGCGGGTGGGAAGTCCTTAGCAACTGGGGCAGGGCCAACAAATGTGCCCACCCAAGGAAAGGCAGCTTTAAATAGCAGCCAGGTCCAGAGAATATAGAACCAGCTCTGACAGCAGCTTACAAGTGCAAATGTCCCCCTCTCTAATTAACATCTCATGCTTCCTGTGCTCCAGCTTCAGAGGATTCAGAAACCATGCTTAGCAAATCAGTGGAGGAACACAGCAGAGCAAAAACTGTCCAGGATGCCTTCATCTCTGGCTCATTTATTTTTGGCTGCTATAGGCCCTAGCAGGCAGCAGAGTACTAGTTATATGCAGATTTAGACCTCAGGAGAGATCAGAGCCCCTAAACCCTGTGTTATTCAAGGGTCAATTGTAGTTGTAGCTTTGAATGAAAGTGGAATTTTGGATTGTTACATTAGTCTGGATATGCTAAGAAATAAATCAAATCTATACCTTTTCTGCTTTAAATGTTCTTTATATTATTGAAGTTTTGAGCACTAAGCAAATTTTACCCAGCTTAGAAAAAACTAGCTTTTCCCAGGACAGACCCGGGAAAAAAAAAATAAAGTAAATTTGGGATTGGATTCCACTAGTCTTGCTTGTTTAATGTTCTGGTTGTGTTATATGTCTGGTCCATTCAGATTTTTTTTTTTTTTTTTTAACAATCAACATACAGCAACATGGAAGAACCTTGAAGACTTTAAGTTAAGTGAAATAAGCAAGTCACAGGAAGACAAATATTATGTAATTGCTCTTATATGAAGAATCTAAAATAATCAAATTCATAGAATCAAAAAGTGGAATGGTGGTTGCCAAGGATAGGGCGTTGGGTGGAGAAAATGGGGCATTACTAATCCACAGGCATAAAATTTCAGTTAAAGCAAGATGAATACCTTCTAGAAATCTGCCGTACAGCTCAGTACCTTTAATCAACAATACTGTTGTACACTTAAAATTTTGTTAAGAAGGTGGATTTCATGTTGAGTATTCTTACCAAATAAAATGAAGAGAAACAAGAAAAGAAAAGACGAGGCATGTTACCCTGGCCTGACCCTTCAGCTCTGCTACCTCCCTCACCCCAGTGATTCATTGAGGTGTGGGTCCATGACCAAAGCCAGACCTAGTATACCCCCTTTATTAGTCTGGGTTCTCCAGAGAAACAGAATAAGATTTATATATATGAGACAGAGAGAGAGAGAGAGAGAGAATGAAAGGTATTTATTAGGAGGGATTGGCTCATGCAATGGTGGAAGCTGAGACTTTTCACAATCTGCCTTCTGCAAGGTAGAGGCCCAGGAAAGCTGATGGTGTAGTTCAAGTCCAAATCCAAAAGCCCAAGAACAAAGTGCCCCAATATTGTAAGTCCTAGTCAAAGTCTAAATGCCCAAGAACCAGGAGCATTGATGTCCAAGGGCAAGAGATTGTAGGTCCCAACTCTCACAGAGAATCAGTTTGCCCTTTCCCCACCATTTTCCTTTATTCAGGGAGAGTGAGTGACCCATTGTACTTGGTGAAGGCTAAAGGATTACCCAGTGTTCCAATTCAAATGCTAATCTTGGTCAGAGAAAGGCTCTCACAGATGGACCCAGAAATGGTTTACCAGCTCTCTGGGCATCTCTTAGCCCAGTCAGGTTGGCACATAAAATTAATCATCACACCTGATTCTTGGGTGTCAGGATATGAGTCTTGGGCAGGCAGAAGTCACGATTTCTGCCACATTTCAAGGGTCTGTCCAGAAGGTAAAGAGAAGACAGATCCAATATCCTTTAAACCTCAGGAATATGAGTTCCTTGAAGTCAGTGTACTCATTGACTTTTCAGTAGCATGACTAAGGAACTCCCTTTCTCTCATTAGGTTTCCTTTTTCTCCACCACATGCACTAAGTTACTGAAGTTTGCTTATAGTTTCATGGGTTTCTGGATCCAAGAAATGTATTAACCTCTCAATCCAAGTTCAGAAAACTTCTCTTTATGTGACTTATTGAAATGGGGTCCTGGGAATTAATGAGAGAAAAAGAAAGTGTAACCAAAAAAAGGAGACAATGAGTATCGCCTAATTCTTGAGTATTTCCCAGTTTCCTAGTATTTCTGATTTACTTCTATTATTGTGAGAAAGAAGACACATACATTTTTGGAACATTAAAAAATCCAGCAATATGTTAATGTGTATGAAAGAACAGATAGTTAATATACACTCAATCATTGGATTTGTTTATAATTATAACCAATTGTTTTCTAAAATGTCAATATATTTATATCTCCAAAAGCACTTATTACATACATAATAGTTGGTCAAAAGTAACCATGACCTGTGTGAGTAAATTATGCGTAAGGGATGGAAATTTTTTTTTTTTTTGGTAACTGTGCCTAGTCTTGAATGTTGTATTTTTACAAACTTGATACCGCTTCACTGTGTTTCTTAAAATGCTAGAACACTTTTACCCTCATAAATACAGGGAGTATTTTACTATGAAGAGTGAGCTTGCTGGTCATAATGGTAGAGGATGGTTTTATGAGTGTGTGGTGTGTGTCTCTTTATGCTTATGTTCTGTTTGTGTTTAGATTTATAATGTGAGAGAAGAAAGAGAAGAAGAACTGGTGTTTCAAGGAGAAGCCTACCAATGCATGGAAAAGGGGAAACTCCGTATTTTCTTCTAAATTGCAAAGAACTGTCACCCATTAGGAAACAGCCGGTAGACCATCACAGTCTCAGCATGATTCTTATCTCAGGTAAAAATGTTTAAATCTTTACTTTGTGAGTTAGGAATGATTACTTTTTCATATTTGGCCTGCTAGTGATGGGAAGCTTTTTGTTTTTCTTCTTGAATATCATACTCCATGTACTGTTTTAAAGGCTTCTGCAATAGCCTCTTAAATTGGTCTCCCTACTTCCACTCTTGCCTTCTGCTGGTCAACCAGTGTGATCCTGTTGACACCGTTGTAATAACCTGGTTATTAAGTAACATAAAAGGAGCGAAGGGAAGGCCAGATAATATAGACCTGCCTTTTCTACTGCTTTGCCAGAAAGCTGCAGTTTGGCACTCTCCAGGTCTGTTCTCTGCAGATCCCTGGGGACAGGACTGGACAAAGAAAGAATAGATGCATGCCCAGTAAGATCTGAATGACGGGAGAGGGTGCTTGCACGTCGGTCATACCTGGGAACGGGCCCTTGGCAAGAATGGGAGTGGCCCCTGCAAGGGAGTGAACCCTGAGATACATAAACTCGGGAACGAAGGGAGTTCTCTCTCTTGGCCTCTTGTGCTCCTGGCTCTCTTGTTGCAGGGGGTGCGCACCCCTGCATTCGCCCACGTGTCCCACAGCCATGTGGACCCCACACAATGTATTAATGGACTGGAACTAGCTTAATGCTGTCTCAGACTCAACTCCACCATGGAATGGAAACTCTGGAAACTGGCTTTGCTTTTAGCCCTGTTGACGTCCCAGCTGCATCTTTTTCAGGACTGGTTTAAGCGAAATGGGACTTTAGAAACTGAGTGATATAATTTCACTTAAATATAAATCATTCATTCTCCTGTGAAAGTTTTAGAAAATTCTTTTTCTCAAGATATCATAAGCACCCCACTCCCACTGTTACCATGTAAATGAGAGTGTCACTCCTGTGCCTTATCCAGACCTTTCACAGGCTTTATACTACTGGGCTCCTTGCTACACTCTGCCTTCATCTTCTGATAGTCTCCCTTCTGCTCTTGCTCTCTCTTGGCTGGTAATTACTGGTGTCCTTGCACTTCCTTTAACTTGTGTTCTCCTTAGAACACTCTTCCCCTAGATACCAACATGACTCATAGTCTTACTGCCTTTAGGTCTCTTCTAAAACATCATTTTTTCAGAGGTACCATCCAGGTCACTGTATATAAAACAGCCAATTCCCACCATTATCACTCTTTATTCTCTTATTCTGACACATTGTTTGTTTTCTATCTGCCCTCACTTGAATACAAACTCCAGGAGGACAAGGATTTCATTTTGTTCACAGCTTTATTCTCAGAAGTGTAGGGAACCAAAATGAAAATCTGTTGAATAAATGAATTTTCTCAACACAGAAGTAACAAGCATAGATTTCATAGTATGCATAACTAGACAATCACCTGTAGATAAAACTATTAATATCTAACTTTTTTTAATGAATCTGAGAGAGAGAGAGAGAGAGAGAGAGAGAGAGAGAGAGAGTTCAAGGGATTTGCAAGAAGTTACACAGTAAGAAAATGGAAATATATCCAGAGACCCTGTCTTCATAGTTACTGCTTTTTCCATTTTTCTTACATCTTGTAAGAAAGAATCAGCTGGACATTCTTCCAAAACATAAATCACTAAAGTTTCTGACACCTGACAACAGGGCAGAGTAACACTCTGTTTTATTTATGAGAAATTATGCTCAGAGAAAAAAAAAATCCATGTGGTAGAGGCTAACTGTTGAGTGCGATGTAACAGGGCTTGGAGGATGTGCCACAGCACAGTCAGCCTTCGCTTTCAAATCCCTTCTAGAACGTCAGGAGGCATTATGCATTGTTAAAGACCTGCCAGCTCCTTCCCCCAAGGCGATGCCATCCCTGTGATGGGTGAAGCAATTTTCTCTGCTGATCTGTGAGGGTTCTGTAGCCCATGAGTTCTCTGGGAATAAGAATGCATGATATTATGAGTGTGAAATGTTAAAAACAATAACTAGTTATTCATGCCATTCAAATGTCATTTGTTTGCAGGGAAGACTTGCTTTGGTTTTTGGAGTGGTGTGTTAAGGTTTCAATTTAAATAATTATAGTAAGAAATATGTTATTATTATTTTTAACCCTCACCTGAGGACATGCTTATTGATGAGAGAGAGAGAGAGAAACATTGCTGTGAGAGAGAAATACATCCTACGTGTCCCGATTGGCAATGGAACCCACAACCTTTTGGTGCATGGGATGATGCCTCCAACCAACTGAGCCACCTGCCAGGGCAGATATATGTTATCTTGTGACCTGTGCAATTATAGATTAGCTCTTGATTCTTTTATTATCTTCCATTTAATATGCTCAGTAAAATCTCCCCTTTATCCGTAAACACAAAGAAGGTGTTCAGATACCTTCCCTTCAGGGCGCCCTTCTGGCCATGCTTTCTGCCACCCACGCCTCACCGTCTTTCACAGCGTCCAGTGTGCAGAGCTATGTGGTACAGTGCAGAGGGTCAGATTTCTTCCACATATCTTTCTGCCCCTAATTTACAATGTTTCTCATTTTATTTTTAGGTTTAGGAAGGTGGAAAGAAAAAAACAAAACATGTTTCAATTAAGTAATTTTGATTAAGGAAAATTTAGCAAGGTGGAAGAGGGAAATATAATAGAGGGCAAGAGATAAATAACTAGAGAAGTAGGGGGAACGATGGAAATGGGAGGGGGATGAAGTGAAAGAAAAGGGGATGAAATGGGAGAGTAAACTGTGGGGTGAGGAAGGGGTGAGGCTCGCACTTGACCTTGCCCAGGAGCGGTTGCCTGGGAGCCGCTTTCCCCACCAGCCCCTGTCTTTTTCTCTACACACCCAGAGGTTCCTCTGTGTCCAGGAGGCCCAGCACCCGGGGTTTTGCCAATAGAGCTTTTTTAGAAGGTGCAGCATCATTAGGAGGCTAAAAAGGAGGAGATATGATAGAATATTTCTTCATTGTTCAGCAAATTGTGTTGGATAATGCCTGAGGTCTTTTTCTTCTTCAAGGCATGACATTTTGCTTGTTATTTTTAACTTGAATTATCTTTATCTTAAAATTATTTTTTCTCTCTTCTGCATTTTATTAACTTAGGTTTCGGGGGCATGTGGTTCACCAATGCCTTTGGTTTTCGTTGTACAACGACACTTGTGCGGGGCCCACTGACCGAAATCTCTGCCCTCAGGTTGTCCTCACCTGTGACTGGGACTCACACAATCCTGTTCCGCTGCGATGAGTTTCAGCTGAATGGTGAGTGGAAGTTTGATCCAGACAGTGTGGCCCAGTGGGCCCACTCTATAATTTGCTAGGGCCTAGTTATAGAGGGGGATATGATGCGTCACAAGCTGGCCACAGCTTCTGTCACAGAGCTTTAGATTTCATGCAGGAGACAGACGTACAAGAAATGCTAGAGTGAGACACATGGGGTGAAGGAGAGAGACACAGTCTAGATGTATGTAAAAGACTGGAGGTCTCTGAAGAAGGGGCTTTAAGGTGAGACCTGAAAGTTAGGAAGAGTTGGCGCGTGAAGGACAGAGTGGGAGGAAAATTTCAGGCAAAGGCAGGCAAAGCTCCAGGACAGAAACGATCATGAGATGCTAAGGCCCGAGGAAACGTCGCCGGGCATCGAGTAGGAGGGAACGTGGCGCTAAGTGAGGTGGGAGATGTGAGGAGGGGCCAGGCTACTGAGTGCCCAGAGGATATGAAAAAGACTTTGGCCGTTACCCTAATGCAGACAAGTGGCATGACTGACTTAAATGTTCTAAAAGTTTTTTTTCTAGTTCCTCAGTAGGGAGTAAACTGGAGAAGTTCAAGTATAAATCTGGAAAACCGTAAGGGTGATGGCAGATTCAGGTTGGGTTGGAAAAAAGTTGATGGCTTCAGAGATGTTATAGAGGGGCTGAAATGCCCAGGAATTCAGTGCTTTTGGAGGAGAGGTGAATCCGTGGCAGATGCGAATTACCTGCGTTCGAAATTGAGTTATTTCCTGATAAGGGATAGGTGTTTGAAAAAGGGCATGTGTCAGAAGATGAGGGAAGTATGGTGACCATGGGAGTTTTGGGCGGTTATACTATTTCTAAAGATAGTTTTTACCCAGACTTTTCAATCTGTCCAAATCTAATAGCTCTAAACATAATTCTTACCAGTTTTCCCTACTGGTCCAGTAAGTGTCAACTGTGTAACTACTTTATTTATACCACCATCATTGCTCTTCTGATTCTACCAATCCAAGTATCATTTTTTTTTCAACACCAGTTCTTTCTTCTAGTATTTAAATGAACATAAAAATTCCTAGGCGATTGCCTTTATTTTAAACTGAGAATAAGATGTACACTATTTGGATGCCTAACAGTCATTTTTCTAAATACATATGGGATATTATCATGGACCTTGCTCCAGTGTACACATGCCAATGAAACAGGTTAGGTATGTAGTTTTGTATAAAAGGTTTACCTTTTCTGCTCTCACAATGAATGGTAGCATCCAGATTCATTTAAGTAGAGGCTGCTTGGTAGGAAGTCACATTAAAAAATTTGAAGAAAACATGGGCATTATTGAAATGGAACAGGGGTTGCAACTTAAAATTGTACCAATTATAAGCTGCCACTGTTAGTGAATTATTTACTCTTAAGGCCTGGTACGTAAATCAAATCCAATATTACAAAACTATCTGCTTTTTTGTAAGTTTTTAAACAACAAAGAAATGATTGGCAGTTTATTCATGACTAATAAAACATTTTCTTTATAATTTAGTTTCCAACATCCTAAACTAATTGCACCTTTCAGATTAAGCACTTTAGAATTACCTCTATTTAAAATTCCATTATATTAAATGCCTCATTATTTAATAGCCCCACCAGTAGCTCAAATACAGTGGAGAGGTTTGTATCTCCTTTTCTAACCTAGTGTATTCAAGTGGCCTGGAATATTTTTTAAGTTTTACTTGAACGCCCAATCTGTGATGTCAATAGACGACATCCATCAAATAACAGAGAATCAGTGGGAGCACATCAGGAAGAGAAGCACATTTACTTGTTCACAGTTTTGTTTCCATTTGCATCACACACTCACACACTCGTTTAGTCACGCAGTAGTTCCTTCCACAAATAATGAACAAGCAGCCCCATGGGCTTCATAGTGCAGATAAATAAGACATGAAGCTTCCCACGGCGAGCACACGGTCCTGTGGGGAAGAGAGTCATGCAAGTGGCGACTGGACACTGCCTGGGGTGTGACACCTGCCTTTGCAGGGAGCCCGGGGACAGACGAGCAGCTTCTTCCCCAGCCTGGGGAGGTAGAGGGGCTTGGTTTTTGAGGCATGTCTATGAGACAGCCGCTTGGGTCAGAGAGCAGAAACCTTTCTGATAAAGAAGAGGCCAGCTGGAAAGGCACCAAAGGGTGGGTGAACTTGAAACATTGCAAGGATGGCAATCCGTTCTTGATGGCCCACCCCCAGGGTGCTGTCACGGTGGAGAGAACGACAGGTAGGGCCCTGTGCCGTGAAGAGGGCCTGGGCCCTGCACCACGCTCGGTGTGCAGCTCTGCTGCTTCCCAGGGGACGTCAGGGGTTCTGATGGAGGGAAGGTAAAAACCCTGCGACCCACCGAGGAAAATAAGCTTATGACGAGATGAGAAGTTCCCTGCAGGCCCTGTTCAGCGCCGAGGGGGCACACGGGAGGGGGGACGCTGAATGGCTGCATCTGAAGAGGCTCTGGTACAGAATGCACGCTCGCAGATAATTCCTGCTGGATTCCAGATGAAAAATCATGCTGCTTCTGAGCAAATTTTAATTTTTATCTTGTGAGTAGTAGGAATTGTGTAAATGAGAATGTTTCTCTTTTGGATCAGCTGAGAGTATAGAGCAAACTCTGAACACGAGGGTGGACCATTTTGTTATACATATTGAGTCAAATTGCTGGCTTTGCAGTCTTTATGTATTTATTTGTATTTATTCACTAAACCATGATATTTTCTTTCGGGTGTCTTTTGTGTGTGTATGCATAGCAAAGTAAAAATAGCACTTACTGAGTGCTTACCATTTGCCAAGCATTGTTATAAGTAAGTACTTTTTATTCCCCAAACAAACCTATGTAGTAGGTACTATTATTATATTCACTTTACGGATGCAGAAACTGAGGCAGATAAAGGTTATTTGCTTTGCCCAAACATGGTCACATGGCTAAGGACATGGCAAGAGTGCGATTCACGGCCAGGACACTTAATCATTTTGCTACCCACATATTTTTGTTTTTTTCTTCACCTTCAGAATTGAAGTGGGATATAATTAAAAGGTACTAAAATTTCAGTAGGGACTCAGAAATGGGATTAGTTGACCAACATGTTTTATTTCTTTGTGCTTAAAAATACTTCCTGATTGAGGGATTTAAAAATCTCTTTACTACATTGTCTTCTTTCAGTATTTTTTCTTCTGCCTTTTTTCACCTGAAACACACTTGGTTAAAAATGTTACATATATTACCAGTTTTTCCAGGTGAGTAACTCTGTTTTTTGATCGGCCTTGCCAAATTTATCAGATTATATGTGTATACATGCCTGTTGGAGGGCTGTAGTCATCGATCGACTCGCCTGATAATTCTTGTATTCATTTACTTTTCGTTGGTTTATATTAGTTCATTTACATTTCATATGTTAGTGCATTGACTAGAAATGATAGAAAATGGTACGCAATCGTGATGGTTTTGCTGAAGTGTTTAATTTTTAATGATAATAATGGTTCTTATAACAGCAATTGCACTGTTAACATGATGCAAGATGAAAGCAGTCCGCCTGTTTGCTTAAGGAGATGGATTAGTAAACGGCATACCCGGGGATCAGACCCCTGCTTGCCTGCGTCCAAGGCCCATATCTGTGAATATTTTCCATACTCCATCCAGGAGTCTTCAGCGCTTCCACAGCGTTCAATCTGTTTCCGTGTTTTTATGATCATCTCAATGGAATGCCAAACATGAGTTAAAGATGCAGCATGTCAGTTACTTTAATGTTTTTCTCACTCATACATTTTTAAGGTTTTGAGATGATATTGGACATATTTCTACTATATGTTTTAGCTTCATATACTGATAGGTAAATCACTGTTTAATCATTGTTGCAATATAGATTCTATCAAGTGCATTAAACATGGGACTAAGTATAAATCTTTTAGATGAAATCCACTATTCCTTCCCACCTGTGCTTTAAATAGAAGGAGATTAGAGCATACTGTACCTAAAAGGTATGGTTAATTGTAATATGTTTTGGTTTCTAGTAAATTAATGTTATAACTTCTTAAAACTGTTGAGATTAGCAAGTTACCATTTTTATTTGTAATATATGGGTATAAAGTTATCAAAATATATATGAAGTGAGTCTCTGTGTACCAGTCATGGAGCTATTTATAGGCAGCTTGGACTCCTGAAATTAGAAATTGAAATTACACTAAGAAAATAGAAAAACTCTAATAGCTTTAAATTGTAAGGTGTCATTTTGTTATTATTCTGTAAGTGTACTTATGCAAACAAAGGGATCCAGAAATGATGACATCAACTATATCTAAAAATGTTTTTACCTAATCATAAAGTATTTCTAAACTGCATTTTAAATAGCTTCCAGTTTTAGTAATAAGAAATTTGCATTGTGTACAGCTCTATATCCACTGCTGTAGCCTTACTGTTACCTGATTTGTCTTCCACTTGCTAAAGGCATTCATCTTCTGTCATTACCCCCCCCCCCCAGTGTTCAGTATTGGTTTCTTTATTTTCTCTATATTTTCTCTTTAAACTACCTACTATTTATTGAACAAATATTCTGTTTCTGGCTGTGAGCTAATTGGGCTGTTTTCGTATATCACTTAATTCTCATAATGGCCCTGGAATTTGATATTGTTATTTCAACTAATTGACTTAGAAAACAAATGGCAAGAGCGAAGTGCCTGATTGTGTAAGTAGGCACCGGAACCAGGATTTGCTCCGTATCTAGGCTGATTTCAAAGTATGAGCAATGAACCTCTTCCAGACCATGCGACTTTTCAATATCCTCCCCCGCCCCCCCACTGCCCAGGGTAAGGCACCTAGATTGGGTCTGTTCACCTTTGCACGCAGTCACTCTTGGAGAAAAAGAGAGTGGGCTTATTAGGAATTATTTATATGTTACCTCTTAGGTAATTAATTATTCTAAAGAAAAATATAGTGAAAAATCCATGTTTGACTTCAGAGAAATTGGTAAATAAGGAAAAAGGCTCATGATTAAGATGGTTCTATAATTTAGCTCCTATGAGTGGAAAGGTAAAATAACCACTTTTCTATAAACTTTGGGAGATAACGAGAGCATATTTCTCAAGTAGTTTGGTTCTAACAGTAATGGTTGGAGTCACCTTGGCAGTGATATTGGTATTGTGCTTGTGAAGGTATTAAAGCTTCAGCAAGGGGAGCACCTCTCTACATACTAGGTGGGATGCTTGCTGGATTCGTTCAATAAAGTCAATTAGAATAAAAAAAAAAGTTTTGGCAAGGATGGCACTGGTAGTCACCAAGCTAATGGCAGAAGTATTACCCTCATTGTCTCATCCTGTACCTTTGTCACTGGGCATTAGTGTCTGAGTGACATCACAGCACGTGGATTTGAAATTTCTTTGGTAGATTTTGGGATTGCTGCTTCCTCTGACTGTGTTTCTCTATAAATGTCCTCTTACCTTTTTAAAATTTCTTCCTTTTCACTCCATTTATTTCTTTATTGCTTTAGTGTCTAACCTTAATTGCATAGGAGACAACAGGAGAAATGACATTCAAAATTTAGTGTCCCCAATGTGCCAAAAGCCAAACGCAGGATCCCAGTCCTGTTAGCTCCACACAACTCTTCCAAAGATGAAGCACAATATCCCTGCTAGGCAAAGGTCTACTCTGATGTTCTGTGAACATCAGACGCAGTTTCAGGCAATGCAGGGCTACTTCCTCTGACTTGTCCTTTTGATTAAAGTTTATTTATTAACTTTACCAGCAAGAAAGTTTGGGAAACACACTAATATACATAATACCATGTAATATCATTCATCTCACCTGTGCCACTGTTTTGTTGTTTGATTTTTTGTTTTGTCTTTTTTTTCTAATTTATCTTTATTGTTGAAAGTATTACAGATATCCCCCCTTTTTTCCCATTGATCCTCTCCACTCCCCCCCCCCCCCCCAGCCTTCAGCACACACTATTGCCTGTGTCCATGGGTTATGCATATATGCATGTAAGATCTTTGATTAATCTCTCCCCTCCCACTCCCCCACCCCCACCTTCCCACTGAGATTCATCAGCCTGTTCCATGCTTCAGTGTCTCTGGGTCTATTTTGTTCCTCAGTCTATTTTGTTTATTAGATTCCACATAGGAGTGAGATCATGTAAAACGGAATCAGAAGAATCAGAAAACCTGAATAGGCCAATAACAACTGATGAAATCGAAGCAGTAATAAAAATAAACTCCCAGCAAACAAAAGCCCTGGTCCGGACGGCTTCACAGGGGAGCTTTCTAATTCTTTAAGTTGTAGGATTAGGTAGTTTAGTAAAAATTTTTCTTGCTTTTTGAGGTAGGCCTGCAGTGCTAGGAACTTCCCTCTTAGGAATGCTTTCGCTGTATCCCATAGATTTTGGGTTGTTGTGTGTGCATTTTCATTTGTTTCCAGGAAGTTTTTGATGTCTTTCTCAATCTTATTGATAACCCATTCATTGTTAATAACAAGCTATTTAGTTTCCCTGTGTTTGAATGTTTTTGAGTGTTTTTTTACTGTAGTTGATTTCTAATTTCATGCCCTTGTGATCTGAGATGATTGATATGATTTCAATCTTCTTGAACTTGTAGAGATTTGTTTTGTGTCCTAACGTGGTCTGTCTTTGAGAGTGACCCATGTGCACTTGAGAGGAATGTACATTCTGCAATCTGGGGTCAAATGTCCTGTAAATATCAATTAAATGAATCTGACCTAGTGTGCCATTTAGAGTCACTGTTTCAGGTGTTGACTTTTTGTCTGAAAGATCTATCCAGTGAAGTCAGTGGGGTGTTAAAGTCCATGACTATGACTGTATTGCTGTTGATCTCTCCCTTAAAGTCCTTAAGGCTATTATTGATAGGTCCTTATTTATTACCATGTTAATTCTTTATGCCTATGTTTCTCTCTCTATTTTTTCTTATTATTACAGCAGTCCCTTTAACATTTCCTGCAATGCTGGTTTTGGTGGTGATAAATTCCTTTAGCTTTTTTTTTGGTCTGGGAAGCTCTTTATTTCACCATCTATTTTGACTGATAGCCTTGCTGGATAGAGTAGTCTTGGTTTCAGATCCTTGCTTTGCATTACCTTGAATACTTCATGCCATTCCCTTCTGACCTGTAGAGTTTCTGATGAAAAGTCAGATTACTGCCTTATGGGAGCCCCTTTGTAGGTAACAGATTACTTTTCTCTTGCTGCCTTTAATATCCTCTCTTTGTCTTGAAGTTTTGGTATTTTAATTATGATGTGTCTGGGCATGGGCCTCTTTGGATTCTTCTTGCTTGAGACTCTCTGTGCTTCCTAAACTTGTGTGACTTTTTCCTTCACCAGGTTAAGGAAGTTTTCTGCCATTATTTCTTCAAATAGGTTCTCTAGTCCTTGCTTACCTTTGACCTCCTCTGGCACTCCTGTGATGTGAATATTGTTATGTCTCATGTTGTCCCACAGCTCTCTTAGACTGTCCTCCAGTTTTTTAATTGTTTTTTTCATTTTGAATCTCTGATTGAGTGATTTTTTCTACCCTGTCTTCTAATTCACTGATCTAATCCTCAGCTTTATCTAATCTGCTGTTTATACCTTCCATTCTTTATTTCTGCTATGTCATTCTTAATTTCCTTCATAGTTTCCATATTTTTTTTTCATGCTGTTGAGCATCTTTACAATCAGTATTCTGAACTCTATATCTGATAGATTGCTTATCTGTGTTTCATTTAGCTCTTTTTCTGGAGACTTCTTTTGCTCTTTCATTTGGGACTTGTTTTTTTGTCTCCCCATTTTGGCTGCCTGTTTGGGTTTGTTTCTATGTGACTCCTAGTCTTTTGGATGCTCTCTGGTGCAGGCCAATGGCAGATGCTATTTGTGACTGGCCTTGAGTATCCTGCTTAGAGCTATCAACAACCCACAGCTTGAGGTCTCCTCTGCTGGGGCTGGGCGCATTTGGACAGGACCAGGATGCACACCAAAGTCTGCTTTTCCAAAGTCTGGGTCCAGAAGCAGATCAGGCAAAGACTCAAAGCACTCTGCCTCTGCCTGCAGGCTGATTAATCTGATTCTCTTAATAAGCCTCAGGCTCTAGAAACTCCTCAGGATGGGGTGGCTGTTTGTTATCAGTCTGTTAATGAGCCTTAGGCTGTAGAAATTTCATGGGGTAGGGCCAGAGGTTTTCCAACAGGGTGGGGCAATTTCTTCCTCCTCAGGCAAAAACTGCTTGGAAGATAAATGTCTGCCTCTGCAGTATGAGAGAATAATTCAGCACAGCAATCCAGGGGTGTGCCCTCTGAGCTCTATCTCCAGAGTCCACAACCCTAGATTCTCCTTACACAGCTCCAGTCCACTCTGCCCTCCTTCTACTGGAGCCCAAGGTGAGTGGCTACACACAAAACTTTGTGCTTCGGCTTTTTAAGAGGGTGTCTGCATTTTCAGCCATCTCTCCAAGGAAGAGAGAAACCCAGCTGCTTTTCACAGCCAGATGTTATGTGGGGACTGTTCTCAGTTCTGGTGCTCTGGGCTGGGAAGCCCAGCCTGGACTTTAGGCCCCAGAGTCCTCAGTGGGACCCCCACAGCTGAGATATACCTCTGAACCTTCAGCTGCTGCCTGTGGGAGCCCACAGGTGCCTCCACACTTCCTACCAGTCTCTATACGGTCTCCAATTTATGTCCTTGGTTATGAGGGTGCTCTCCAGCTCATCTTCAGTTCCAGTTGATTATTCAGGATGATTTTTCTCTATTTTAGTTGTAATTCCAGTTTGGCCCCAGGAGAGTGTGAGTGTAGCTTCCACTCAGTCCGCTGCCATCTTTCATCTCCCCATTGTTTGTTATTTAATATTTCCCCCACTAACTGTCATCTTATATCTGGATTATTTCTATAAAGTAAGTACATAATCACATTATGTCCAATCTCTCCCTGCAACAGTTCATTCTAAATATTTATACATGTTTAATCCTCCAAAAATCACTATCTTCCCTGGCCATACTTCTGTATTTAAAAATCTTAATGTTTATTTACAACTCCATATTACCCATTCTCAAGATCAAAAGTAGGCTTCTGAGCCTGAAATCGAAGACACTTCACAACAGGACTGATGGCTAACTTTTTAAACCCATTCTTTTCTACTTGCTTTTATTACCTTTCGAGCAAGTGTGCTACAGAGCAGACCTTATAAATTGCCCTCTCCATGTCTTTGATATTACTATTTTCTCATTACCTGGCCATTTTCAACCTGTAATTCAAGAGTCAGTCTGGGGCTCATCTCTTCTATAAAGGCTTTCTCCAGACCACAGTGGTGCTTCTTCTTTCACTCTTACAATTATTTTCACATCTTACATTAGTTACTCTTTTATTCTCAACTAAACTGCAGGTGCTTGGAGGAGAGATACCTTATGCACACTTCTCTGTCTTTCCTATAGCACCTAATATAGTAGCTGTACATAGATTTTCCTTTTATATTTATTGGTTAATTGACTAATTCATTGAACAAAAGCAACGTAAGTACTATTTCTAAGAGTTACAATATAATTATAATATTGCATTATTTTTTGCTGGAGAATTTAGAAGTATTCTTAAATCATGACTCATAAACATGAGTCATGGACATGGCTCAGAATCTTTTCCCTATAAAATGAGGGTGTGTTCTTCAGTAGCCACCAGAGTTCTTCCTTCTTGTATGTTCTATTTTGTAGGAATGCAGAGGAGGAATATATTAACAGAGAGAAGATGGAATTCTTTTTTAAGATTGAGAAATTTCAAAGGTCATCTAGTGAAAATAGAAGATTCTAGGTGGTTGATGGTGAGATTCCTATAATTAAATAGTTAAAAGAAGACAACAAATAGCCTATATTTAGGTGTCTAAGGAAATTAGTCTGGTATGGATACAAGCTTCTTGGATTGGCACAATGGGAAATAAGCTGGGAAGTAATATTGGGACAGATGCCTGTAATGCTTCCATCAGAGACATGCAAAAGGGACCTACTTAATATGTAAAGCTAAGGATTTGAAGGACAAAGGGTACTTATATGTCACAGTCCCATTTTTACTCACAAAAAAAAAAAAAATGTTTTCAGACATTATTTCAAGGCTTTTGGCTTTGTAAGCCTAGTATTGTGTGGCCTATACAGTGTCTGAATATAATGGAAACAACCAGCTTTCTTTTCTTCCAATTGAAGTTCTCTAAGCTACTTTTAAAATTACAAAAATATATGTTATTTTAGAAAGTACACAATGTGTCAAAGGTCTCCAGAGTTGACTTAGAGAAAGCGCCAAACATGACTTCAACTAAAAACGAAAGATTTCAAATATTTTATAAATGCTGGCTATATTACCTCTATCGGCAAACACAGCTAGAGAAAATTACTGCAGAAACCAGGTGGGACCTGTTGGTACCGAGAGTGGTCTGAGACTGATTGTCTAACAGTTCATGCAAGCTGAATGGTCCATGCTGGATTGAACTTGAGCTGGCAGGAAGAATATTGTTGAAAGATGGCAGAATCATTATATCCATTTCTATGAAAAATGAAATATTTAGATGGAGGGCCCATAAAAAAAAGACTGAAAACTGAACACATAAAGTTTTCCTCATGAAGCTCTTTAATGACTGAATACACATATATATGTGTGTATATATACGTACATACACATATACACATCTATTTGTACATATATATGTACATACATACATATACATACATACATATGCTAGACTTTACTGATGCCATGTATTAAATGGTGATCTATCCAATCAACAGAATTTAATTAGAGTGTGGTCACACTTTTATTTCCATAGACAGAAACAGCAGATTTGTTTTCATGTAAAGAGATATTGACTAATTATCAAGTAAATATTCTGTGCTTATGTAATGCACAGGGAATCTTAGTGCTTTTTAGATTGCCCTCAGTAAGAAAAAACTTGAGAGAAAATTCTTTTTGAATAAAGAGGGAGGATTGTGAATTTCATTTCTGTGCCTAAGAATGCTCCTCCCTGATCTACCTGTTTCTCTGCACAGTTGTTCACAGCATCCAAGTGAAGTTACTCTCTCTGTTTCACGGACGTGGCTATTTTTGCTGAGCCTTAAGAGTTTTGTTGGTTGCCAGATCATTAATGGGCTATGAATGATGCAATAAACTTCTCCTGCCCCAATAAAGAAGCAGCCAGTGCTGAAGCCTGGCCTGAGAATAGATGAAATGCAACAATAAAAGCCATAAACACAGTCTTTCATTTGGAAGTCCTATTAAGAATTAGAAATAATTCATGTTCAGATGGTTTTGTGTGGCAGAGATGCTGTAATGAAAGAGTTTGCAGGACTTTTAAAAAACAGAAGCAGAGAAAGGAGGGGACCATTGGACTTGAAACAGGCTGTGGCGGGGAGGCAGGGAGCTCGTTGCCTTTGTTTCTCTCTTCCCATTAGAGTCTCGGGCTGGTAAACGTTACGTTTATAACTGCAAGATTATGGGCCCGTTTACAACTTACCAGGCAGTTATTTTTCTGGAAAAAAATAATTGCTGTTTTTTAAAGCACTCTCATTTAATGCCATTTTAAATTCATGTTAAAAGATCTAAAAATGTATTTTGGGTTTGAAGTTGCTTCTACTGATGCTACAGCTCCTTCTGGGTTGAGTGGAAAAGGAAGATGAATGGGCTTCTTCTTCAGCGAAATGCCAATTAGGAAAGCTTCAGCCTGGAGTGCAGTTTATTTTCAGTCGGCTATTATGTGAAAATTGCTCATTTTGCTTTTGAGTTTCCACATAGTGGGGAAAACACTGGGAATAAGCCTGTGGGATGCTGAAAAACACGGGTGGGAGGCGTTCATGGCTCGTATATTCTGGCTCTTTCACTCACTAATCGAGCTTGGGCCAAAGGAGTTACTGTCTGTTATAAGTTGCATGGCACCCCCACCCCAATCATATGTCGCGGTTCTGACCCCCCAGTGCCTCGTGATGTGACCTTACTTGGAAATAGGGTCATTGAAGGTGTAACCAGTTAAGATCAGGCAATTAGAGTGGGCCCTAATCTGATATGACTGATGTCCTTAAAAAAGGGAGATTTGGATACCGAGATACCGTTGGGGAAATGTAACTTAAAACGAACACTTTCCCCAACCCAGAGAACCTCTCCACAGAAGCAGTAGAAAAACAAAACAGTTTTGTTATTAAGGATGAAGCCAAAATACGGTGGGCATCACACACAGCCCGTTAAGCGAGCGCAGGGACAGGGGGGCCCGCGCCCTGCTACACAGCCAGGCCCACACCGCCCGTTACATGTATATTTTCAAGATAAACAATGACCAGTCAGGAAAGAGTGCTTGGCGACACTTAGTCACGCATGGGTCATGCGGGCTCTACCTGGTACCCGAGGTGGCCATCTGTGTTCACTAATTGGCTTTATCCAGGAGAAAAAAACATGCATCTGTCTCCGGCAAGGGGTGGTGTTGCACCTCGGAACAAGGCCCTACCGAAGTTAGGCTTCTCCATTCCCCCCAAAACTGGGAGGCCGAGGTGCCGCCTACCCCGAGGATTCTGCTTCGTGGCCCTCAGAAGGAACAGCCCTGCTGACACCTTCACCTTAAACTTCTCCTCACCAGAGCCCTGAGACAATGTTTTTCTGTTGTTTAAGCCCCTCGGTTTTTGGAGCTTTTGGTCCGTTAGGCAGCCCCAGCAAACTGACGCGTCCTTTGTATTTGTTTCCTCCTGGAAGGGGTGGGGTTGGGGAGGGCATGGTGATACTACCTACCTCAAAGAACTAAATAAAGAACGTGAAAGCACATAAAATGCTTAGCAAAGTGCCCGGAGCAGAGTGCTCATTGCATCTTACCTGTTAGTACTGCTCTTTCCTTGAGAAAATCACCTAGTATTGATGGATGTGAAGCCAGGAGGTTAGATGCTTTCTCTCTTGTCTTTTGCAACTCTGAGCTTCAATTATTTTATTTTTTTCTGTCTTAAAGTTTTAAGCCCCTTTTGTTCATTTCATTACAAATCAATCCATGAAGATTACTGAGTATCTCCTATTCAATTCAATAATATTTATTATTTCCTATGGAATATACCTATGAAAAACTGGTTAGGTAGATTAAGGGAAATATAAAGTGATATAAAGGAAGCACACAAGAGGGAGAAATGAAGTCTGGGGACAAAAGGGATAAGTGAAGACTGAACAGATGAGATGATGTTGGGAGTGGAGTTTGGGGCTTGACTTCATCGCCCAGGAAAGGGCAGAGATACTTATTCCAGGCCCAGTGAGCAGCAGGGCCTACAAACAGCAACAAACGATATTACTTGTTGCTCTAAATATTTCTGGAGCCTAAAATTGTAGGACTAGCAGGGACAGATGTGGCTGAAGTCATGGGCCAGCTTAAGCCAGAACAAAGGGAGAGTGGAGTTAGAGAAGCTTTAAAAGAACTGAGAAGCAACAGGTAATAGAATTTTGAGTACAGGTGATACCTAACATGTAACGCGAGCTGACTATATGTCAGGCCCTATTCTAAGTACTTCTGTGCATATTAACAAATGGAATCTGTATGGCACCTTTCTTAAGTGAATATTTTCATCTTCGCCTTACAGGAAAAGACATAGAGGCCCTGGGAGCTTAGGCAATATGCTTCTGATTATAGAAACTGGTAGCAGAGGTAGAATCTGAAACTATGTGGCTTTGGTTTTAAGAAGGCAAATGTGTTCACTGTCCGTTATGCTGTAGCAATGGGTAGTCGGTGCCATGTGCAGACTACCCGGAGGGAGGTAGGCCCGAGCAGACAGTAACGCTCATATACAAATCTTATCTGTTTTTTGTTTTGTTTTGTTTTTAAATTTATCTTTACTGTTGAAAGTATTACAGATATCCCCCTTTTCCCCCCATTGATCCACCCGGCATCCCCCCATTCCCCCCATTCCCCCCAAGGCCTTCTCTACACTATTGTCTGTGTCCATGGGTTATGCTTATAAACATAGAAGATCTTTGATTAATCTCTCCCCACCCACTCCCCCTTCCCACCTTCCCTCTGAGATCCCTCAGTCTGTTCCATGCTTCTATGTCTCTGGATCCATTTTGTTCATCAGTTTATTTTGTTCATTAGATTCCACATATGAGTGAGATCATGTGAAGTTTGTCTTTCTCTGCCTGGCTTATTTCGCTCAGCATAATATTCTCCAGGTCCATCCATACTGTCCCAAAGGGTACGAGATTCTTCTCCACAGCTGCATAGTATTCCACGGTGTGGATGTCCCACAGCTTTTTTATCCACTCCTCTGCTGATGGGCACTTGGGCTGTTTCCAGTCTTAGCTATTGTAAACTGTGCTGCTGTGAACATAGGGGTGCATAAGTTCTTTCTGATTAGAGTTTCAGGTTTCTTAGGATACATTCCTAGGAGTGGAATCACTGGGTCAAAAGGCAGCTCCATTTTTAATCTTTTGAGGAACCTCCATGCTGTTTTCCATAGTGGCTGCCCCAGTCTGCATTCCCACCATCAGTGTACTAGTGCTGCAGTTCAAATGTCACATTTTCTGCAAAATTTTCCCTAATGTCCCCACCAGGAGTCATCCCTCATGTAGTAAATTTAATATCTTTTTTTTTTACACTGCATGGCTAATAAAACTTGTAAAATTTGTATCAAAGTGACTTTTATGACAGCCTTAGCTTCTTTACATGAGTTGTCACTTTAGTACTAAGAACTATGTGTGATGGCTTTTTTTTTCTTTATGTCTTTATTGATTTCAGAGAGAGGAAGGGAGAGGAGAGAGAGAAAGAAACATCAATGATGAGAGTCATTGATGGGCTGCCTCCTGCATGCCGCCCCTGGGGATCGAGCCCGCAACCCGGGCATGTGCCCTGACCATGATCTCCTGGGTCCTAGGCGGGTGCTCACCTGCTGAGCCGCGCGGGCTGTGCCGTGGCTGCGTTTTTAGAGTAAGAGGTACGAAGTGAATACCTGGTGAATGCGTGGCTGGAAGGGAAGCGGAGGGAAGGGACACCAGCGGTCTATGGTACATTGTCGGAAGCCAGTAAGCAGTGGAGTGAGCGGTGACTGAGTGACCTGAGGCCCTTCCTAAGTGGGAAAAGCTGGAAAATAAATTGGTTTCAACAAGTAATTCTCTCAACGACTGGAAACTGGTAGCAGTGACTGTCGGGGTTAAAGAGGAGTGACAATGAACAGGGAAGATGAGGTGGGTCTAGTAATTTAGGCGTGATGTTAGGATGGGTGGTTTAAGAGGGGTAGAGAGAGGGCAGAGTCAGGAAGGAACACAGGACGTATTATTCAAACAAAGCAGCAGCCCGGCCGGCGTGGCTCAGTGGTTGAGATCGACCTAGGATCCAGGAGATCTGGGTTCAATTCCCGGTCAGGGCACAGGCCCGGGTTGTGGGCTCAATCCCTGGTCAAAGGTGTGCAGGAGGCAGCCGATCAGTGACTCTCTCATCACTGATGTTCCTCTCTCTCTCTCTTGCCTTTCCTCTCTCTGAGATCAATAAAGATACATTTAAAAACAAAAAACAAAGCAGCAAAGGACTCGATTAACTTCATAAAAGAACAGAAGACCCTAGCTAGCTGGTTTGTGTTAGTGGGCCCCAGTAGGGGCATGTGCGATGTGTCTCTGTCACATCAATGTTTCTCTCTCTCTCCCTCTCTCCCTTCAACTCTCTCTGAGAAAGCAATGGAAAAAATATCCTCAAGTGAGGATTAAAAAAAATTTTAAAACAAGAAAGGGAGAAAAGTGAAGTGGCATTATGTACAATGTATTAAAATTTGCTAACAGTGATCAGATACTTTTCTTAAATTAGTTTTTAAATTAAATTTATTGGCGTGACATTGGTTAATAAGATTATATGTTTCCAATGTACAGTTCTATGATAGATCATCTATATATTGCATTGCGTGCCCACCACCCAAAGTCAAATCCCTGTCACCATATATTTGACCCCCTTTACCCTTTGCTCCCCCCTACACCCTTCCTTCTGGTAACCGCCACACTGTTGCCTGTGTCTATGAGTTTTTGTTTGTTTTCTTGTTTGTTTATTTGTTGCTTTCAGTTTTATACCCCACAGGTGAGTGCAGGGTGTCTGCTCTCACCACTCTTATTCAACAGAGTACTGGAAGTCCTAGCCAGAGCAATCAGTCAAGAGAAAGAAATAAAAGATATTTTAAAAAATTTTAAAAATTAAAAAATCCAAATTGGTAATAAAGAAATAAACATGTTACATTTTGCAGATGACATGATTCTTTATATAGAAAACCCTAAAGACTCCACCAAATATCTGTGTTCTATTCTTGGGGATTTTTTCTCAGTTGACTTACTTGGCAATATAATGAGAATTAAATTGGGAGAAAATGAAAACCACATAGTATTACATTTGCATATAATCATGGTTTTAATTTAAAAACTTTTAAATATCAAAACAAACTTATACAAAGTAGGATGTAGAATCCACATTTTTTGAGAACTTATAATATGTTCTCTGCTTTATGACTCTTATCTGGTTAAGTCGGCAGCTCCATAAGGTTGTGGCTCTGTACTCCCATTTACAACCAGAAACCCGAGAGTCATAATACAAAGTTGTACAGTTTGTTTAAGGCCATCCAAGGAAGTGGCATGAGTGGGATTTGGACCTGCTTTGTCTGACTTTAAAGTTTTTTTGTTTTTAAAATACCACCTTGTTTTCTGCCTTCACTAAGAGCAATGGCCAGTGTCCAAATATACTATATAAAGGCCGATTGTCACCAGAAGCAATCTAAGTTAATGAAAGGTCCTGACACCAGAAGATCCAGTTTTAATTTCCCTCCTTACTACTAACTCATAGAGGGACCTTGAATGGGCCACTTTCTTATAAAATAAAGATGATATTAACACACATGCTCTCGATGTGAGAATTTAATGACAGAATGTGTATGACCATGATTTGTAAGTTCTAAAGTGTTATGTAAACTGAAATTATTATTATTATAATACAAATTTTAATATAAGCATTTCTCTCCTGAGGAGATTAAATCATCAGAATAAGATGTGAAAATTTGTATTTAAATTGGATTGATAACTAATTTTATAATAGGAGCTATACTATATGCAAATGACTGAGACATGATCTCATACTAATCTTGCTATCCTTTAGGGCTATATTTTAACTTTTTTTAAAAATATCCGAATAAGAATTTTATTGTCTGTATATTGAGGAACATGTTTATTTTTTGCATACATTCTTCAATTTTAAATTTATATTTTCTCTTTATAAATTTATATAAAATTAAATGTTTAATGGTCTCAATACTTTGAAATTTTTTGTTTAACCAAGATTTAGGAAAACACATTTATATTGAAGAAAAATGTTATTATATCTGCTATAAATTTTACATAATTTTAGTAGAGAAAGGAAAATGAGTGGGTGTAGTAAATGAAAATTGTATATCTATGTATCTACATCTATACACACATACATGCACACACACACACACAGAGACACACTCACACACCAGGTAACAGAAAATGGGATGGGTGGGGTTTGGATTATTCTATAAATAAATTACCTATTTTTTAGGAATGTGCCTGAACTGTAGCTTTACTATATGTTGTTTATATTACTTCCTGTAATAATAAAATTTCTTATTAATTTAGTAATTGTGTCCCTGAATCAATGTTTTTTTTATTTTCTGAATCCAACACTGACAAGAAATCTGAATAAGGGGTATTTTGAGAATCCAGAATCCAGCAAGTGATGGGTAATGATTTATAGGTAAAATTGCTTTCATTATTTTTAACAATGTTTATAAGATTATGTAACCTACATGAATAGATCTGGCTTGTTACCTTACCTAATTCCACATGAGGGAACATAGTATGTGGCTACAAGCAGAGTCTGGCAGCTAAGCAGCTGTGCATGGGAACTGCCGGCTCATCCTTGGCCACACAGGAAGCCCTTGTTAAGTGTTCACTCAATCTAAAGAAAGAAGTTTCAAAATGTTTTGATGCCAGTAATAGTTTTATATTTGAAATTTAGAAATTTAGGCAATGGCTATGCAAGATACATTTTAATGATGCGTTAAAAAACAGTTTTAATGAATAATAGCATTCCATTTTAGCTGCTGATAGACCCATTCTTTCAGGAATAGGTGATGACCAAGAATTAACCGACAGTGAGAGGACTCTGGCCTTCTACTTATGGTTCAATGGGGTTCTATGGCACTGTTTTCCTCCAACGGAAACTCATTTCCAAAGCAAAGTGGGGGGGAAGTCAATGACCAGGGTAGCATATTGCTGTCCTGTTCCACAGAGCGTTTAAAAGTAGCAGAGGGCCAGAAGGATAATGTGCTGTTTCAAGTATATTTCTTGGCTTTAACTAATGCTTTGTATCACTGGGAGCCATTCAGGTTTTGGTAATATCATTTCTAAATAAGCTTGCTGTCATTTTCTCTTGCCAGCCCCTAGGCCCTCTGAACTTGGCTCATGCCTTTGGGTTTTCATTCTAATGCACAAAGTAGTATCTGCCAGCGTGCGATTCCAATAGCTTCTTCTATTCTGGGGCCAGCAATACATTCTTTGTTATTTATGATCAGAACATCTTTAAGGAAAGAAGGGCAGCAAGCAAAAATAAAGAGAAACCAGATTAGAAAGATCTCTTTATGTACTTGGTTCTTTGTTGATATGAAACCAAAACCACACTGACTGAAACCCTGCATTTCTGAAACACTTATTCTTATATTGGTCACCTTATTTGTGTTAATAACGAGTTACTGAGATTTAGAAGATATTACTGGGGAATGCAATTTTTAATTTATTATGTAACATATTTTAAACTACACATCCACATTAGGCTAGATTTGGAATAACTTGTTGAAAGGATAAGACTGGTGGAATAGAAAGAAATACTTTCTGGGTTCTCTTTTGATTAATTTGGGAGACTGGTCAAAATAATGGATTTTATCTATTTTTTTAACTCACTCCAGAAACAATATAATTCCCTGTCTTATAGAAATTTTGACATTTATTTTTCAACTTGAGGTGAATTCAATCAACTCTGTGTGTGTGTGTGTGTATGTGTGTGTGTGTGTGTGTGTGATGACTCATTCATAATGAAATTTAAAATTCTACATTGACTTAGTTTGCTAACCACGTCCTAATGTTCTTGAATTGGGAAGGAGTCAGGTACTTGCCAACAGGTATAATTTCAGCCTCACTGCATCTCTTGAATTTTATTCCAAGACTACGGCTGTTACACACCTACAATAACATTGTGCTTCTGTTTCCTAGATCCCACATTTACTCTGACATCTACACAAGTTTCATCTAAAAATTGTTAGAAGTAATAATCTATGGGGGCCATTGAGAGCCAAATAGTGAATATTCTAAATTCCAATCTCATATCTTTTCACCTAAAATACTTCCTTTTTAGCCCATCAACATTTGAAATTCTTGTGAAATGACTTGATTGTGTGATTTTCAGTTTAATCGTTTAATAAATTTAAGCAGTTTAAGAAATTATCACTACTCACTAAGAAACTGCCATTTAAATTTAATTTACTTATTAATAATACTACTAATAACATTTTACTATTAATCAATACTTCTTTTCTCTGCACAATATGCCATGCATTAAACCAAATGTTCTAAATGCATTGCTTCTAATTCTTTTGTGTGTGTTATAAGTATTACAACACTCCCTCCCTCCTTTCACATGTTGGATCACTGAGGCTGATGAGGCTCAGGAGCTTTCATACCTCATCACTTTGCTGCAGGTATTCGGAACTGCAGACCTTATGGATACATTAAGTGCTTCGGGTGTGTCAACTCAAAGTGGCACTAGAGCAGGCCAAGTCTGAGGCTTTGTTTCCTGTGCTCCGAAAGAGCAGCTCAGATGCTTTAACCTTCAACTCTATTACTTCAAATGTCTATGTTGTTGTCTACTTTGAAAACTGTATCAGTTGCAAGTAATAGAAACCCAGCTAAATCTAGTTTAAGGCAGAAAACAAAAACAAAAACAAACAAAATTGAGCTTCATCTGAAGGGTACTGAAACTATTCAGATAATTGAAGGAAGAGCTTCAGAAACCTGGGAAATTGTGGGGCCAGGAGGCTTTTGATGGGCAAGAAGTAAAGTTTAAATCCATACACAAGTCAGTATTTAAGGGTCTTTGCTGTGAACTCAGAACTTCATCAACCCTTTTCCCTGCAGAATTAAATGCACTGAAAGATAAGTAATAATAAGTAGAAAGTAAAATGTAGTCTGTGAATAATATGGCCAATTACGGAATCTCAAAAAATATATGAGATTGATCACTTAGGCAAAATATCATGTTACCTAAATAGGAAAAGTTAAAGTTAACCTCAGACTTTTTGTCCAGTAGCAGTGACCTGCTGGGATATGGCCTCCACCATATCTACAACAATCTTTAGAGAAAGGAAGTGTGATGACATTTAATAAAATATAAAAACAAGAATCTCATTAAAAACAGCCATGGTAGTATAAACTAATTTATCAGGACTAAGCTGAAGTGTGTTACATCAATAAATGTGAATGAATTAAACTTTACTATTAAAAGAAAATTATTTTCATTCAGATCTCAACCATATGTCATTTGTAAAATAAATATATGAAATTATTTCACATTGGTTGAACAGAAAAGCTTGAGTAAGGAATAAAATATCAACAATAAAGAGGAATAGCCACTTTAATATCCGATACGTTATTTTTTGATGTAAAGCTAACACATGTGACTCAGAAAGATTAAAAAGGAAAACGTATAATCTAAACAATATCTTTTATGTATATGTGTATAATATTTCATAGCATGAAGACATATAGGCAAACTCTCTAAGAAATCCAAGATAAAGTAGTGCCTAAGAATCTATATGTTCTCATCTCAAGCCACTTTCACCTAAAGTTGATGACCAGGCACATGGGGCCAGCTTTACTCATGGGGAGAATTTCCCTCTCCGCTGTCTTTCAAAGATACCCCTGATTGTGTCTGAAATCCACTCACATCTGTTTTGGGTTTGTGCGCATGCACTGAACTGACCCATGTGTAAAACAAGTTCAGTCTTTTCCTTTCTCATGCAGTTGTTTTTGTGTGTTTTTTGACACTCATACAGCTCTAAGTACAAGTCCAAAGAGGGCTTCTTCTCGGCCAGCTTCCTTGTGTCTTCTTATCCGGCTCTGATTCACTCTTAGATGTGTAACTTTTGTTTTACGATGGACTGCTACTGAGCAAACCCAACTGCATTCTTTGACAAGCCCAGTGGAATCCAGTTTATAATGGCAGTGTGAGTGGATAGTCACACTGTGTCCCATGGTCAAGCTTCCTAATTGTACTAGGACTCATTAACAGGTCAGTAATAGTTTCTCAAAGGCTGTATAACTCTTTGTTAAGGATACCGTGTGTGACCTTGTTCTGGAATACCATGGAGCTGTGTTGAGATTCTCCCCCTGTCTTGCCGTAGCTCCATATGGCATCTTTTTCCACCACTTACTCACTCACCATATTGTCTGCTGCATAGTAGGACTTAAGCAATGATGCCTCTTGCACCACAGCCTGCATTCATTGCAGAATCCTTTCCTTCTCGGAGACTCACTCAGCGCCGTGGCCTTCCATGTAACCCAATATATGGGCTGGTTTCTTATCAGTATGAAATGGAGTACTTCTAGAAGCCAAAGAGTGCTCTGCTTCCTTTACTGTGACAGGAAATAAATCATTCAGCAGTTTGTCTTCTATTTTAATATTGCATTTCATGATTGGACCTCTAAAAGCTTCACAGAAGTCACATGTCTTAGGCATTCATATGGTTCATCTCCCACCGTCTAGAGTGCAAGGATCTCACCAAGGTCTCAGCATACTAGCCACCTCGTGTTCATTTGATCAATAAGTATGATGTCGTTGATGCAACAAGTCAGTGTGATGTTTTCTTAAATGTTCAGATGGGTTAGATGTCTTCAAACTACATTATGACACAGGGCAGGAGACTTAAAAAGCCCTGAGGTAAAGCCTAAAATGCCATGTAAATGGACCCTCTCTTCTAATTAGATTGAGAAAGTATCTTCCCTAAATCAATACCTGTACTAATCTGCTCTAGCAATGATACCACATTTAGCATAGCAACTATGATCTGGCAGGCCTACTATCTGATGAAGACTGAAGTCATCTGCAGGCATGCTCCAAGATGCATTTAGTTTTTTCAGGGGCCGTATTTGTGAATTAAATGGGAATATGGTAGGGGCTGCTACCTTTGCATCCTAGATTCTGAATCATCTCATAGTCTCTGTGTTTGATTTGTTATGTTGGGCAAGGTAGGGGCTTTAGTTTCAGAGATTTTTCACCTGACCATTTCTACCATGATAGCTCTTGCTCCACAGGCCAAGAACTCAATGTGGGAGTTGAATTCAACTGCCAAGCTTATCAATTTCAATTATGTACCTGGAGTCTGGGAAAAGACTCCAGGTGGGTCTGCAGACTTAGTGGGTCACCAGAACCTGGACTTCAGCTAGGACTTATTTATTATCACCTGACCCACAAGTCCCTACTCTATCAGAAGGGCTATGATGGTTTCTATGGCAACCCAGACCCTGTGCCTCATAGTCTTTGAAATGTCTGGACTAGTTCCTCAATGCAGTCACCTGAGTTCATTGCCATAGTTGCCTTTGGGGAAAGACTCAGGAAGTCATCATGGTATATAACTGGGTATTACCAAGGATTTCCTCTTCAGACACTGAGTTCCAGATCTGAAAACTGGCTCAGGTGTGGAAACTCAGCAAGGGGTTGTAATTCTATATGGTGGCAACCACCTTAGCTTCCCTCATCTCCATTCTTGCCTCCCTCCGATTGTAGATGTGGCAGTTTCAGCACCTGTGTCGGCTACCTGTGTGGTTGCCGTGCTCGATAAGCCATTCCTAAAACTTCCTGCATGTCAAGACCCCACCTGCCTTTCCTACATGATGAATTTTAAAGCAATTGTGGCCTCATAGCTGCTGGCAGTTAAGTCCTGACACTTGGCTTTTACTGCTTTGAGGCTATATTGTCCCTATAGTAGTTAGTGTGAGTCCAGCTCTGTGGTCACCTCTCCGTGGTCACCTCTCTCGTCACCTTCCCTGGCCTGCAGCAACCACTGAATTTCTCTGTGATGCTCACGCCACCACCACTGCCAGTTCCTAATGGCTTTGCTGAATGCTGTGTCTTTTGGGCTCTCCCGTGGAACATATTTTGGTGAGTCTTCTGATCTTACATAAAATGTCTATTCTAGCACGCCTGCCACCCTCTGGGTGTTGTTTCTGTCCTACCTGCCAGGGAAACGCAGACATCGACTCTTTTCTGATGCCATCCATCACCTTTGCCATATATATGCAAGAGTTTTACTAGGAGACTTGACCATGAAAGAGAATGGGAAGTGAGTGAGTGGAGGGAGCCGGTAGAGCCATGAGTCTGTCCAGCATTCTGATTCTTATGAAGGCGAGAAGGAGGGAAAGGGAGGTTGGAGGTATGAGTCTTAGACTTCAGCACAGTTCTAAAGAAGTTCAGCAAGGCCCATGGGAGGTTTTCCACCAAAGTCACTTTAATATCCCTGCTGTGCTCAGTTATTGGTTGGGAGCAGCCCATAGGATGGTTGGCCTTGAAGCAAATGCTGTGATGGATTTGAGAATTTAGCAACTGGGGCCATCAGTTAATTATACTCCTGAATTTGACAGATGCAATTTCAGGGCTGACACAGGATCAGCATGTGTGGATAGCCACACAGACACATAATTCTCTCATACAAACAACTGTAGAGCAATTGCAATTATGAGGTTTTCTTTATTAAAATATAAATTAGTCACTCGTGTTAGTATGATATCTCACAATATGCTGTATAATATTATAATGTAGCATTAATGATTCTGGCTCAAAGCAGGCATGCAATCATGTTTAACAGTAGGAAACCTATTAATAATTCACAAAATTACTTGACAATAAAAATCAGATGATAGCCAGAAATGCTGAACATACATTGGCTAACTTTTTTTTAAGCTGTTCTAGATAAAACATTATTAGTAAAATAGGAACTATATGGAGAGCTCTTTTGTGTGTGTGTGTATTTGTCTTATAATGAAATACCAGAATTTCAGTCAAAATAAACTAAGGATGTTTAACTTAATTTTAGCTAATTTAAAAAATTTCTATAGTTATTAGTGCTACAATTAGTTGTCAAAAAAGATATTAAAGAAAAAATATCATTACAGATGACATCATTGTACAAGTATGAGAGTTAAAAAGAGTATTATGATTAATAAGAACAATCAGTAATGCAGCTGCACCTCATATTTCATATAAGTATTTATCTTTCTATATACAAACAGATCCAAGGAGTGTATATAATAAAGGAAAATATCACATTTACGATAAGCAAATGATACATAAAATATTTAGTATGCAAGACCTATGTGAAAAACAAATTAAAAAGCCATTTGGGGCCTTAAAATAAGGGTTTAATAAAGAGGAAGGTAACTTAGCATTGGGTTGCGTAGCTCAATAGAAATGTGTCCCTTCCTTCAGAATAATCTATTAATTTAACAAGATACCTTCCAAATATGGATTAAAAAATAAGATTATCTTTTATATTCTTGTAAGAAATAAACCCTTGCCTAAAGAACTAAGAAACTTCTGAAACTAGAGAATGCTACAGACAATACGCAGTAGGCCTTACAGCTTGGCCGGGGTCTGATTAGCACAACCCCCAATGCTAACTGAGTCCTACTCCACTTTTACTGTTACCAGCTCAGCCAAAGTGTGTGAGCTCAAGATACTGAGAGTAACGGATAAAGAGCTGCTGTTTCTAGCCAAAATATATCAGGTGCTTTACCCCAGAAATATTTTCATTCACTTATTCAGCAATCAACAATTGTTTATTTTTATTTTTCTTCTATAACACATCATCTGTATGTTGTATTATGTGTTCACTGTAACCAAATTTGAATTTACTGTCTTTAAATCATTTAAAAGAAAGAAGCAAGTATTTTTATAACTATAAGTCATTTTCAAGAGTATCAAAGTAAGCGTAATAGTAAACTACCTATAAGTTTTTTGAAGGCAACCATTAAAAACAAAGGAATCACAGTAAGAAAAGCATCAGAAATAACAACATGGATGAACTTTGAGGCCATTATCCTAAGACAAAGAAGCCAGTCACAGAAAGACACGTATTGTGTGAGTCCACCTCTCTGAGTACCTGGAGTAGCAGTCACATTACAGAGACCACCAGCAGAATGGTGGCCGCCTGAGGGTGGAGGGAGGAACTGGAGTTGCTCAATGGGGATAGAGTTTCAGTTTTGTAAGTTGAACAGTTCTATAAAGAGATGGTGGTGATTGCTGCATAATAATATGAGTGCACTTAACACCACTAAACTGTATATTTAAAATGGTAAGAATGAGCCCGGCCGGGCGTGGCTCAGCGGTTGAGTGTCGACCTGGGATCCAGGCGATCGGGGTTCGATTCCCGGTCAGGGCACATGCCTGGGTTGCGGGCTCGATCAATGACTCTCTCATCATTGATGTTTCTGTCTCTCTCTCTCCCTCTCCTTTCCTCTCTCTGAAATCAATAAAGATATACTAATAAATAAATAAATAAATAAATAAATAAATAAATAAAATGGTAAGAACAAAACACTTTTATATATGTATCTTAGAATTTTAAAAAATTTAAAGAATGGAAGAAAACACTATTAGCTACCCCTCATACATAAGTCAGTGGCTATGAAAAGGCTTGATTGGACATTTAAATCTGGATTTAAGCTTGATGCCACTGCCAGCATTTACTTGTCAAAGATCCTATGTGGCAGATGAGTAAAAAGAAGCTTTTCGTAGTCATGTCCTTAGTGAAACCTTATATTTGTGGCTTAGGTTGTGGTCTGTGTCTGGAACATGCCTCTTATAGAAACAGCTTAGCAGGATGGTTAGGAGTCCAAGGGTTGCCGATGCCCTGAGCAAACATTCTGGGAGGCCCTCGTGGGGGTTGAGGCTTGGTGGCATTTATTTGAGTGGAAACAGGAGGCTGCCCCTGGGTTCCCAATGCCTCATCTACACCTGTCTAGCCATGAAAAAGATCCAATCTTGTCTTCATTAAGCCCCAGACAAGGGCCAGTGTCCAAAGACTTGGTGCCGTTGGTTCTGAAGCTGAGTCCGCCCCAGGCTTTACCACCATCGGGCTAGCTTTCCCTGGCTGTGCCCCCACATGGAGTCCTCATGGTGCCAGGGTGCAGGGGGCTCTAGGCCCACATGGCTGCTATGGAGAAAAGGCTCCACTGAAGGGGGTGAACTTGTGTTACTAACCAATTAACTTTCCAAGCTTTCCTGGGCTTCTGATGGGTCCACCCTTTAACCCATCTCTTTCCTAGATCTTCAGGGTTCTGCGTCCCTTGTCCCCATCTTGGCTTCATTGCACTTGTACTTACCTCCCCCCATAGTCTGGGGAAGTGGACCAGGGAGATTGAAAAGCCCTCCTTCCTCCCTGAATGGGGGAAGGGCGGTGTTAATCCCCTTTGCAGGGCCACGCTGCGATGCCCTGGGGGGTGCGGCTGTAGCTTCCAGGTTAAGCAAGCGTGTGCTCCCAGGTGATTATGCTTAATAATGTCTGGTTTCCTTTGCTCCTTCCTTTGCTAATATTTAGCTATGGTGCTGACACAGGCAGAGGTTCCAGTCCCACCCCCCGAGCACGCACCAGCTGTGTGAACTTGGGCGCGTTGCTTACTCTCGGTTTTCTTATCTTCTGTGTGCGTTACATGAAGCACTCAGAAAACTGCCTGGCACGCCACAGACGCTACAGTATTTAGTACTAGTGTTATTATTGAGAGATCTTGGGATCAAAATCCAAATTCTATCATCCTTAGGGGAAGCCTGGAGTAAGGGAGTTTCAGCAGTAGAATGTTACCTTCTTCTTTCAGGATGATGCTGATTCTGAGGGGACAGCTCCTGTTTGGGAGGAGCGGGCCAGGGTGTCCCCCCCTCCTTCTGATTGATTTAGTGCCACATCCAGGTGGCTGGAGCTTCTCAGTGCGTATCCAGTCCAGTCTATGCCGAGTAAAGGGGCGCATATTTACAGCTCAGGACCTCTGGTTTTTATCTCAAGTTCACAAACCTGGAGTCAAGGGGGATGAATCCATTACCAAGAGAGAGGTATTTTGGCCTCACTCTCTCCTTGTAAGTGCACTTCCCAATAGTCATCTCTTCTCCTTAATCATTAAAAAATTGGCAAGTGGTGCAGCCCTTAGCAGAAGGTGGGAGCTTATTTATGTCTCCTCTTTGTCTATAAAGACAAAAGAGAAGCACAGATGAGATCAGATCGGGGAGTGATTTGTTTGGTAGTCTCTCCGGAGAAACCTCGGCGATCCCTCCCGCCATGCTCATATATCTTGTTGTGAAGCACGCTAATGAAGACGTTAATTAGTGGTTCCGTGGCATGGGCTTCCCTTGGATATTTTCAAGGCCTGCTTCTTCCCCACTTCACATATGCTTCTCTTTGTATGTTTCCTGTTACCATTTCTAAATTCTGTCTGTGAGATGGAAGGGAAACCCAAAGCAACAACAGTCCTTTCTCTTTTTCCCCTCAGATTCAGTGTGTGTCTAACAGCTCATATTGAGTTATATGTCAAAGGAAATTTACTGCAGCCAGACAAACACTAATTTGGCAACACATCGGGTAAAAACCAAGCACTACTGATTACAATAAAGCTTAAAGATGAGAAGTCCAAATCTTCTCCTGATAGCTTTCCTAGATATAATATTAATATTCTCATTAGCATATTGTAATGCTGAGCATAGAAAGTGATATGACAAAGAAAGCTTCCTCTAATGATTAGTGCCCAACCTATGGTTCCTAACAGCTCTGATTCCTTGCTCATCCTAAGTTTGACCTGCTTTGCATGTATCACTGATTTCATAGATTCACTTATTCAGAAATATTTAGAGACTGCGTCTCTTATTTAATATATTGTTGTAAAACATCACAATAGACAAAATTTTACCAAATTTACCAAGTTAAAATTAAATCTGTTGGGTGAAATACTTTATCAAAAATTATTTTGGAAGACTGGATAAGTGACCTGGCAATAGGGATCTTGATATGAAAAAGTATAGAGACCCTCACACACAGTATTTGGGAACATCCTAGGATTTTAGCTCATTCCATATTCATTTTGAGTCAACAATACTGGTTAACATACAAAATACAAATAAAAATACAAAAGCAGATATTAGTAGGACCTTAAGATGCAGTCATAGAATTATAGAAGAATATGCTTTTAAGGAAACAATAACAGGTTGAAATGACTGTCTAAAAGAACAAACAGGGTAGTGAGTTTAAATAACAGTTTGAAATAAGAAGAGGTTCAGTTTGAAAAACTGAAGATTTAGTGTAACAGAATTATTTTTCAATATTGGAAATATTCTACACGGTTACATAGATTATCAATTATCACTTTTTTATTTTTACATTAATTTATGGATTGGTTTATTCAGAAATATTTATTGGCACATATAACGGTCCACACACTTACTGTGTAATCGTAATGCAATGATGAAAGAAAGAGTAGGCCCCAGTCTATATGAGATTACAGAAAGAAAGGGTAAGCAGAATTGACCCGTCAGTTCAGACTAATATAGGAGATAATTTCTCTCAAACAGAACTGATCCTAAATAGAATGGATGTCCCAGGGCTGATATTTCTTTTCCTGTTTTTGTTACTAGAAGGATCACATGTATCAGATGGCCACTTGTTTGGAAACTTAAGCACTGAGTGAAGGCCTATCCCAGTCCTTCTCAGTAACATTTTATGAATGTATCTCTACTTTAGTTCGTTTATTTGAGGACACTTTAGTCAGGTGTAACTCAAAGGAAATGTCACAATAATAAAATAATAAAACATGAAGCACTCATTTTTCATAAGTAAGCTTAGGCTAAACCTGATCAGCATGAAATCCTGCTCTCAGAGTTCCTATTTACTCGACATTTACAGTCTATCATTTCAGAGTTCTCAGAGAAATTGTACCCATAAATTACAAATATTGTTACTGTGCCTATTAATATGGAAGAGGGAAAACGAAGATGGGACAGAAGATTCCTATCCTATAGTAAGTAGGTTTTATAAGAATGACCTATTCCGCTGTAAATTATAAAACCCAACTCAAATTTCAGATGTAGGCAACGTGTTTCCGTCTACCTCTGGGGAAGTCTCTTGATGGATAATGGTTCCGGGAAGAGGTGTTTGCTCTCTTCCAACCATGTCATGAAGCATCTTCCTCCTCCTGTCTCCAACTCTCAGCCCTGCTTTCTGCAGTGGTGACTTTCTGCTCAGGCAGCCTCTCAGCCTGTAGCAACAGTGAGATCCTGTAGTCGATCCAGGCTTATAAAAGGGACTTGCAGTGTTTGATTGAAGAACGCCTTCTTTATGTAATATCTTACTGAGTCACCCAACTTGCTTCTGATTGGCCCTGCTAGGGTCCTATGTTCACTTGTTGCCCAACCTTATGGTGAAGATTGCGGTAAAGGTGGGAGTATAATCAATAGTCTCATGCTGTGGGGGAGACAATTTCCCCAAAAGATTCATTGCTCAGTAGACCAGAGTATGTCAGAGGACCATGAGAAATACTGTCCTGCTGGCCTCATTCATTTGAAGTTTTCATGACACAACTGGATTAAGACAATATCAACAGCACACTTTCATCACGGGCAGAGAAGCTTACATGATATTAGTGCAGACCTCATACTATCCTACAACACTAGAAACAGCTAAGGATCCAGAGGCATCCCCAAATTACTAATCCGAAGAGATAAGTTCAGTAAAGTCACAGCATTTGACCTTACAACTTTCTCTAAGTGTCTTTCTCCATCCCGACGGATTTCCATCTATATGAATCAGACCTTAATTACATCACTTGCAACTCTGTGCTTAACCTGCTCAGGTCCTGAATAATACTTCACGTTTAGTAACCTTTTTCTCATGTAAAGATGGTGCCTGATCTTCTTACCATCCTCATGAAGATGACAGACACTATCCTTGTTTTCTAGATGGAGCGGTGGAAAGCTTTCAAATGGCTCCAAATCACCAGCTAGTTTGGAGCTGAGTACCGTAATTCAAACTAGCACTTCAGTGTTCTATCTGTCAAACCTAGAAGGCAAAATGTTATCAAAATTTCTTCTTTGATTTGTTTCAGTTCACTTCAGCTCAATTTGATTCAGCCAGCAGTGTTAAAAACCTACAATGTGCTCAGTGTCATCCTAACTACTCTGGACAATGCAGAGTATGTGTAAGGCAAACTCCCTTGACCTTAATTGTTTCATAATTTAATTGCAAGTACAACACATAAACTCAGGCAATAGTTGCATAATAGTTTGAGTTAATATATACTCTAATTCTTAACTGCAAAAAGTGATATAGTTAATAAGTGCAATGCACTTCTGAAGTTATATAACAAAGTTTAGTGTTGATTCTGACATACTGAAAGTCCTCTATAACACAATTTTAAAATTTATTTTTGTAACTTATCCACTCCAAATCAAGTTTTGTAAGCCAAGCTCTAAAATGTTGTATGCACAGTAATGGCTTAAAAAAAAACCCAAAACAAAAAACAACCATGCTGGTTCTCACGGAATTAATTCTGAAGGAGGAGAGATGTTAAATGAACATGCACACTGGCCTACAATAAAGCTTGTTATATTTGCTTTGAAGGGCAAGTCTAACTTGCTGCAGGAACAATAACAGGGGTACTGAGTTGGGTTTGGAGAAGGGGATTAGGAAGATTGAGGCTGAGGCATTTAAGTTGAAATCCCAACAATGAGTAGAGGTTTGTCAAGTAAGGATGGAGGTAAGCGCACATCTGGAGGAAGGAAGAGCCTGCAGGCACACATCTCAGAGAGGAGCGTAGGACCTGTAGATAAAACAAAAGCACATACTTAGATAGACAACCGTGCAGTTTCTCTCGCTCTTTAGACTTCTGGGGCAGGTAGTAATCTAGTATTCTAGTATTCACCTCATTCGGGAAGTTAGTGGGTGTTCAGGGACTAACAGATATAAGGTAAAACTCAAAGGGAGAAAACAGAGGCCTTCAGTAAGAATTCTTTGGTAGGTTCCGATGGAAGTTCTAGAAATCAGACAAAGGGAATTAGGGTTGTGCTCTAGCAAAGGCTTTGGGAGTTATTTATGAAAATTTCAGGCTGGATTCACTGAATAGTAGAAATTCATTATGGGGTGTTTAAATGTCTTTCTCTTTAATGGTATGTTAACTCGTCTCAATCAACTTAAGAATAAATCTCATAATTTTGCGTTTTCCCATCAGTACTTAGAACATTACCTTGTACATAACAGGTGTTCAGGTAAATTTTGTGGATCAATTGAAACAATGATTTCAGAGGATAAGTTTAGCAAAACTGTATCAAGATAATTATAACATTTGAAATAGTTACATGCTTTCACAACTGTGTGCAATGATTTCTCGTTAATTGCTTTCTTGAGCCCATAGCATCTTGTGCATCATAGTAGCCATCCCTCTGAGGCAGGGTAGGTTCAAGTGTCTGTCATTGGTCCTGCACTGTGAGCCCAGACAGGGACTATGCTTGATTCCTTTGCATCCACAGTATCTACACAGCTGCAAAGCAAGTAGCGTGAAATAATTGCTTTATGTTTATTGAGTAGCAGAATTGCAAATATGAACTTGAAAAGATGAATGGAGAAATGAAGTGATCAGTTATCTTTAATTATCACTTCATTAACACCGACGCAGGGAGGGAAAAGAGATGAAAAACACTGTACAACACTCAAGAAGTGCGTGCTGCTGAATGCATAAAGCTGCATTGAAAAAAATTTATATGATTTGACCATTTACAAGAGATGCGAAAGGTGGTGATGAGTTTAAACACATAGAAGTTTCATACTTTCAATGCTTTTTGAACTTTTATGTGCATAAAAATCACTCGAGGTTTTTTGTTTTGTTAAGTTCACATATGCTGAGGCCAAACCATAAAGGCTCAATTCAGTAGCTTTAACAAGGATTCCAGCACTTCTAGTGCAGGTTGTCCGAGACCACACTTTGAATCTGCATTAACTGTAAATGGTAGCATCATTCACTTTATTTGCAAAATCGAAAGGAAGATAATTGTGTCCTCTTTGAGCTGTTAAAGGATCATTTTAAACAACTCGGATCTTTCGCTCTTTTATAACAATTATCTGTTGAAAGAAAGAAACAATATAGGATGCTAATGTCTCCCTTTGATTCTTGACCAGGGAGAAAAGCAGCATGAATTGTAAGCTGGCTCTCAGTATTTGTCATTACTTAAATACCTTTAACCAAGCATTTTGGATATAATTAAGTGGGTTAAAAACTAATGCTCTGCGCAGAATCCTGCTGGAACTTTCCCCAAACCTATGGCTTCACAAGCAATTACGTTCTTAACACCAGGCAGGGAGGCGACCCAGAAGAGCAGGTCATGGAGCCACTACAGGGAGCTGGGCTGAATGAGCATGTAGCAGAGCATCTGTGAGGAGTTTTCGGGAGTGCTGCTCTTTTTTGAAATGGAAGAAGCCATGGAGCTGCAGGAGAAAGGATTGTGGGTCTGTTGGGCTCTCATTCCCACCTCTTCTGGGAAGAGCTGTTTCTTCCATTCCAACCACATGGTTTTAGTGGGACTTATGTTCTTCTGTGACCCTGGGATCCTGGGGATAGTTAAGTTCAATGACAAATGGGTGCTCAAACCAGCGAGGATATCAGAGGCACGTCTGGGTAGTCTTGGGCTGGGAGTAGAAAAATGCATCTACCCCATGACTGGTAGTGAGACGGACATGCTGTAGCAATTGTGTTCTGCATTAAAGACCAGCTTTGCCAAAGAAAACCAGGAGGGACTGCATGGGTGTGGGGGAGTGGGGTCCAAAGGAAAGAGCCAGAGGATACAGACAGAGAGAGGCCGAGAGCTGGGTAACAGCCCAGTCCCTCGTTCCTGGTGGTATGGAGACCATTTTCATTAATGTGGCTACGTGCACTTTAAAAGAACTCGCCCAAACAGCTACATCAATTTGTTATATTTAATAAAAAGTAGACTTTATTTTTAGAGCAGTTCAGGTTCACAGCAGAATTGAGCAGAAGGTGCAGAGATTTTCACATGCCCCCCCCTTTCTGCCCCCCCCACGCACAGCCTCCCCATTATCAGCGTCCCCCCCTCGGGGGGTGCCTTTGCTATAACTGATGAATCGGCCACGGGACATCCTTGTCTTCCCAGTGCAGAGGGGACCTGAGGGCTCACTCCTGGCGGCGTACATTCCAGGCATTTGGGAAAATGTGCAATGGCGGGTGCCCGCCATACAGTATCACGTGGAGAATTTTCACTGCCCCAAAAATCCTTTGCTCTGACCATTCATCTTTCCCTCCCCTAAAATTAGATTTTTGACATTGCAACCAAGGACTTCTAACAAAGTCGGCTGTGGGGTTTTCTTCAGTGACTCCATTACATTGGGCCTGTTGTGCGAATTGCAGAGAGTTAACTTTTGGAGGAAATTCTTCTTATATTGTAAAACTAAGTTGAAGTTTGCTATAACTATGCATTACATTATAAGAAAAACTCCTCGGATAAAACAAAACAAAACAAAAAAAACCTTCCAGCTTTTTCTCTACTTCCTGCCCACACTCGCATTTCAAAGGTAAACAAACATTCAGGGAACACAGTATTTACAGAGAGGCCTTGAATATGGGAAGGAGACACCACTTTAAAATCTCATTTTCTTAAATATGTTTCTGTTACACTTCACTAGTCAAAACTTATGCTTTTAATTCTAATGACTCTTGACCAAGGTCTATTCAAAGTGTCTCCTTCAGTTCAAGAGATATGTTGCTCAAATCTTATTTGGATTATGTATAATTTATTAAGTTATTCATGTTTCCCTGTCTCAGTAACAAATGGTCCAAAATATTTTTTTAGCAGTCATAAATAACCTGTTCACTAAATGCCCAAACTTTTGTAAAATTCAATCCCTCAAATCTCATTGTCTTAAGTTTAAAACTCACCCATGCAATTACCCGAAGTTCATACATCATCGTTGATGATGTTCTGGTTTCCCTGTCACTTGGTGAGTGATGATTACCAGCTCCTCATTGCCTTTTGACTTTTACTATTAAGATTTCTTCTTTAGATTTGGGGTTGCTGTTTTCTCGTAAATTCCTTTTAATTATTCCATAATGTTTTATTAACTCTGAATCTTAGACCTATGTTACAATTTGACTGTTTGCTTCTATGACCTGTGGCGACCTACAGACTATTTTCAGTGTTGTAGGAAGGAAGAACATTCCAGAAAACATCATATCAATCCACAAGAAGAAAGAGATTAGATTATCCCCAATATTTTAGGAAAAGGAACTCCATTCTTTCTGTAGACTTCATAAAACAAACACACAATATGAAATAAGTGGGGGGAATGGAAAGACAATTCTAAGAGCACAGTTTATTAAAGAATAGAGAACTCGGCCGTGCACGCATCCTCTCAGAGTATCGATGGAGATGATGTGACCAAGAAAGGTGAGCAGCAGCTTCAAATGACAAGGAAGCCTAACAGATAAGGCGTCCGGATCCCTCAAAAGTCCTTACTGTACTGCTTGCGAACAGATTGCTGTTTTGCGGCAAGTGGACAAGTGCTCTTCAAACCCTAATAAAATGATTATGTGAGATCTATCCAAGGTACCTTCTTATTATCATCTTAAGACCTCTCCTAAGTCAAGAGGGAGAGAGATTTTTCTCAGGTAAAGCTTATAACCTGAGAACATGTTTTATCTTTAGAATGAGAAAAATATATTAAAATAAAGATTTTTCTTATTACCCTTTAGATGCTATTGGTGCTGTTGTAATAACCTGGTTAGTATTTATAGGAAAGGAGTAAAGGGGAGACCAGATGATATAGGGATGCCACTGAGAGAGCTTTGCCAGAAAGCTGCATCCAGCACTCTCCGGGGCGTGCCCAGCTGATCTGCGGGAGAAGTTTCTGGGCACAGGCAGTGCGGACGCATGCCCGGCGAGGTCGGGGTGGTGGGGGAAGGTGCTTGCTAGTCAGTCACCCCCGGGAGCAAGGCGGTGGCCAGAAGAGGCATGGCCACTGCAAGCACACGGCACCTGAATATTTAAACTTCTAGACGAAAGAGCATGCTCTTCTCTCTCCTCTGGCCTGCGGCCTGCGCCCTGGTGGCTCCTGCTGCAGGGGGACGCGCTCCCCTGAGCTCATGGGGCTCGTGGCCGGCCACGCGGGGCCAACACCTGGATGGACTAACGGGCTTTAATCAGCCTGACGCTGACCTGGAGCCGCTGCAGCAGGGACGGAGCTCTGGACACCGGCCTTGCTTCGGCTCTGCTGGGGCCCCAGCTGCTCCTCTTTCAGGACTGGCTTGAGGGGATGGGGCTTTGGAACCCCATGAATGTAGCTCCTCGCAAATAAAGGCTTTACCACAGCTCCCTCTCCCATGGGGGCTTCTGAAAATCATTTCAGTGGTCCCCAAGGGCCTCCTCTCGCTGGCCACAGGGAAATTCGATTCTCCGGTAGCACCATGGCTGTCAGTTTCTTACTTCTCTTGGCCTCCAGATAGTCTGCTGTTCAAACCCAGAGCACTAGCATTCCGACACGCTTCCCCTACAAGTGTTTTAAGCTTCCAGGAAGAGTATTTCAATGGGTTGTTGAATTTTAACTGCCATTTACTAAGCATTCTCTAAGTGAAAACTTAGAACATATTTTTTACCAACTTTATAATAGGGATCTATAATATCCTCCTTTTTGTTATGGAGATTTCAACACTTTGGGAGGTTACTTAAAGTGTCCTAGTTTTTGAAAATGAGAAAAGCCCATTGGGACCTCAGTCACTCTATTAGCTTGTGTGCTCCTTGAAGGAAGATTCTAAATTTCATATCCCCAGTGTCCTCTTATTTGTTGGATGAATTAAAAAAAAAAAAAAAGCAAATTTAAAATCCAGAGTTAAGTTCACAGTTTATTTTCCTTAAATCACAGGCCAACTGCAAGAAAGGGTTTTCCAAGCACACATAAACCAGATGACATTGGAGTGGCATTTCTTTATCAGTATATTTATTTTGAATGCATTTATGTATGTAAAGCACCTAGGACACTCCTGGCTCAGTGTACAGATATGTGGTTTATTTGTTGGCTATTATTACTGTTTTGAAGTGTTAATTTATGATTTATATTTATATTAAATGCTAATAATACCCACTCGATAAAGAAGAAAAAAAACAAATATTTTAAAAGATTAAATCATTTGCTTGACCCTAAAGCTACTTTTCTCTTGTGAGAGACCCTTTCTAATTCATGTCATAGATTATGAATTTGATGAAAGAAACCATGCTTTCTGTTTCTGAGCATAATAAGGGCTCCTGCTCACTTGAAAGGTGACAATGCAGCACTAGTTTGATTTTCCGTAGGGCCGTAATGATCTTCGCTAATGGCCTACAGCAAGAAGCAGATGAAAAATTAAAATGCTTACTCTCCTTCCTCTGTATTATGTAAGAGGGCTTCCACAGAGAACATTGTTTTCATTATCAAGGATGATTGATCCTCTGTGCTTTATTTGGCTGTGAAATTCAGAGGGCAGACACATTTCTGACTTTATATCCAGTTTCATCTCTTCATGCGGCAGAGGAAGTGAAATAACCTCTCAGGAAACATTGAAAGCAGACACTTATTATGTGAAACAGTTTGAACTATCCAACATCTACAGCTAATTCTGTCATGCTTTGCTAAAATAGTGCAGCGTTTAAATACTGGAGGAGCACTATACCCATAATGAAACCATTTCCACGCAAAGAGCTTAGAACAGGTATTTAGTCTGGATAGGTTCATTATGAATGCCTTAGCATCCTAAAAACATTTCAGGCTAATGCAATGCAAAGAATTTCATCTGGAGGGTAAGGAATATATACCTGTTTTAATCAGAACCTGATATGGGAAGTACCTTTTTAAATGAAGATTTTCTTATGTGGAAAATAACTTTTTATTGGGTTACTAATACACACATATAAATAATTAATTCAACTGCCCGTATTATCCACTTAACTCAAAGTTATGAAATGACTTCTGTATGCCTGGCATTTCCTATAAAATTCTGAGATAATAAATAGGGCAGGTTAAATGTGTTAGCACATTAGAGCCCACACATGAATAGACGTTTTTAATAAAATTCAAAGTGTTAATCCTGATCATAGTTGAATGTGTTACTAACAGCAACAAAAATAAGTTTTTGATTTGGAATAATTTTTTCTTTTGTTTGTCTTGTGTGGTTTCCAACTGTGGTGGAGAAATGTCCAATATAATCATAAAATAGTATTAGTTTATAAAACGGAAAAGATAAGAAGAAACACCTCAGATTTCAAATGAATCCACTTTTGCCTTGGTGGGGTAGCTCAGTTGGTTAGAGCATTGTCCCGTAGGCCAAGGTGGTGGGTTCCATCCCTAGTCAGGGCTCATATCAGAACCAACCAGTGAATGCGTAAATAAGTGGAGCAACAAACCGATGTTTCTCTCTCTCTCCCTCCCTCTCTCTCTCTAAAATTAATGAATAAAAGAAAATGAAAATGAATCAACTCTTGCTGATTAGGTGATGGAAACCTGCTTACTGTACTATAATCAAATAATGAAAATTGTTAATTTAAATGTGTTTTTATGTTTATATCTTCTAATTTTTTAATTTTACTTTCCCTTCTGCCTCCCATTTTTGGGTAACTAAATTAAAAGCAAAATGGTATTTTAGTGGAGTTTTCTAATGTTGTGTCTTTGCCTGCTGGCGTTTAGGGCAGTGGTTATATGATGCCCACAGATGATGCCCCAGCCTTGCTGCAGTGGGCTGGGGTAGGGGGATTGCTTAACCTTTCTAAGCCTTGGTGTCCTCATCTGTGCATAGAACTAACCATACTTCCTCTCTCATGCTATGAGAATTAAATGAATAATGCACAGAAACCCTTAATGCAATAGAAGTGTTCACTTAAATATTATTTACTTAAAATCGTTGATTTTACAATGGTACTGGCTCAACCTGAATTTTAAGAAAATATCATTTTCACTGGGGTCAAACTGGTCTGCCCTTAAAGGAATTCTGTTTTATTCCGTGAACAAGGCAACAATAGGCCACTGGAGGTAAAGCTAGGAAGATAGGCTTCTCTGACTCAGAGGTTTGGGTCCTCAGGACGCGTTTCCTCAGGAGCCCCCCGTGTTCCCCAGGAATGGGGCACAGCTCTGTGAACTGCCACGCTCTTCAGCACGCTCTTGGCCAGAGCTGTTCACGCTTCAGGTATGTGGGATTTTTCACCTGTTTCTTACTTCTCATTATCATTTCCACTCAGGTTGCCCGGGAAAGTTGGAGCGGTTGAGGGTGAAAGGCAATGGGGCTTTGATTCTATTTCATTTATCCTGAGCATCCCCAAGTCACGAGGGGAGGAAATTTGAAATCAATGTCTAAGAGCTACATTTCTGAGTCATCTGCCTCCCATAAACATGTATTATAAAGACACATGAAAGTAAAAGCTTTTGTTTTTATGTATTAAAGGCATCACATTATTTTCTGTTTTTATGTCAGATAATCTTTAAAATTCTGCTCACAGAGTATCAGCAAAACATTTTTAAAAATATTGCATCTGCAACTCAACTATTTTTAAATATCAGGGGTGTCTCCAAATTACTCCAGGTTTAACCTGCTCTGAGCGGTGGAGAGGCAGTTGGCTTTTCTTAAACTTGACTCCCCGAATGCTGGTTTGACGTAATCTCTTCAGACGAGTCTTTGTGTCCTTTAGTACTTGAACCCTGATCCTATGGGAAGCGTCAGCTTGCACGTGTGCTTGTCTCTACAAATTCTGCATATGGGAATTATCCAATTCTAGAAATAGCTGTTCATTATTAGCATATCAGGAGGATTTTGGTACATGTGTGAGTTGGTTCCTAATAGAGCCTTCGTCCCTATGGCTCAGGGAACATGAAAAACTAGGTTTTATTATAGACACCAAAGACCAAGTAAATCAGAGCCTTTACTCAGGCTTGTGCTGGATTGCAAATATCTCATAGTTAAGACTGTAAGAAGTATCTATAGTTGTGTTCTTTCAGTGTCACCTTGAGGATATAAAATTAGTTTACTTTTTTATGATATGTGACAAAAAAATCTCTATGAAAATAAACAGTAGTGCTTATCGCATTGGTCAGATACTAGGATTCCGAATCTGATTTTATATTCCTATGAGAAGTGGTGTTTAAATACAAACGTGTCCACTGATAGATTAATTTAACGTTAATTGAATGTTAAACTGGTACATGCATTGGGAGGAGAGGACAGTATCCAAGCTCTAGTGCAACAATGGCACTTATGTCTGCCTGTGTTTGTGTGCTCATGATGCTGCAATATGCTGCTTCTAGTATGAAGGGACAGCGTATCGATTGTCAGTGGATCTGAGGTCCAATTTGCCAGCACCAAAGCTATGTTTGCTGTAGCTAAGCCCTGTTTGCCTGGGTACATGTGATATGCCAATTAGAGATAAGTCCTCTATGGTTAGTTGAATAGCAACTGTCAGTTTATTGGGCTTTAAAACTAGTTAGGGGGAGAAATCTATGACAATTTAATTCTCATAAATTTTTTTACCAGTCCATACTCTTATAAATATCTATCTATTTATTATATGTCCTTTCTTCTCTGAGTAATTTGTATATGTGTATGGGGCATTGATACACACACAGACACACACACATATAACACCTGGAGATGCAAATTTAATCATTGCTTTGTTTAGTTATTGCAAACTTGAACCCAAGCAGCAACACAATAGTTCAGAGAAATATGATTTATTTGGAATTTTAACAATCTGTTCTTCCTTTTCTAAGCTACTTTCACTCATTCACATTAACAGTAAAAGCCAAACCCAATTTTTCTATCCTATGTAAACTTTAGCCCAATTCAATCATATAAGTAACGCTTTCAGATTCTCTCTGCCTCTTAAAAAGATTTATAGGTGTTCTGTCCTTTAGGAGGTCTTCTTTGGTGTTTGAGTGATCTTAGCATGCATGGAAGAGATGTGTCATTAGGTAGAGAGTGAGCCCTGGCTCCTCTGGTCTCCAGGAGATATTTCTTGTCCACTTCATGGCTGGGCAGTCTGCTGGCCACTGAAGCTAAAGCTTTCTTCTGATCAGATCTTTTGGCTTGATGATAATCCTAAGGCACTGTCTCACCCAGCAAGTTTCATTTGGGCTCCGGCTGGGGCTAGAGACTCCTTGAATGTGTCTGGCAGTGAATTTCATTCAGTCCTGATTTGCGTGATGTGCTCTGTAGCTCTCAATACACAGCCATCTGCTCCTCTGGTAAGTCCCCCATCTGGCTCCTCCATTTCTAGGTCCCTTTTAGTCATGTAGACAAAAAGGGGACCCAGGGAGGTAAAACTGCAGAGTGTCAATCAAGAAGCAATCACTAGACGGCAACAACTGAACTGACAGTTCTGTACCCACCTGGGCGAGGAGACAACTGAAGCATGATCTCTTTGAAGATACATGGGGGTGAAAGTAGATGGGGGGAGGTGAAGATGGCAAAGGAACACGTCATCTAGCTTTTGGTGTTACCCACACTTAGTACCACTCACCCTCACTAAGTCAAAACCTTGAAAGGGGAAAATTGGGGTACATATAACAACCACGGAACTTCCATTTCTTCCTCTCTTTTGTTTCCCTCTAAAGTCCAAAGCTTGAAACGCACAGGTCGAAGAGGCATCTTCACCTTGGGAGCTTTCTTAAGAGAGCGCTCAGTGACCATTGATCTCCCAGGCTTGGTTGTTTAAATGCTAATGAAGAAATAAAGACATTGAGGAATTTTCCTCCCAAGGAGTAAGCGCCCATCCTAGCCTGGCAATTCGCGTGGAGAAACAGCCCTGAGTCCGAGTTCCTCCCCTGGTGCTGATGCCAGCCCTCGTCTTCCAGGTTGCTCCTTGGAGTCCCATTAGAGACATTGGTAAGGGCCTGGAGCCCCCTCCCCCCACATCTTTATCTTAATCGCCAGGAGTGCCACACAAGAACGAGAATCACAATCATAATCGGAGGACTCATTTCTTCATCTTGCAAATCTTGCAAATTCTTATGAAAACTCACAGTGACATATTGTTCTATCCAGTTTCTATTTGCCCTTTATCTTGTTTATGAATCATAAAGAAAAATACTTTTTTCAGTTACAATGTCTTCTTAAATCAGCTACCCAGGATTGAGCCATGCCTCCCAGGTTAAAGGCACAGTCCTTTAGAAGTCTGGCCTCACGGCAGACAATGGCTACACATACACGGGTCCACAGGGTACCCTCACTTCTGACCAGCTGCCTACAGATTCGTGGTTCCCATTGCCATGTCAGTTTTCATAATTTGCTAAAATGACACACACAACTCAGGACAACGCTATGCTTATGATTAAAGTTTTATTATAGTAAAAGGTACAAATCAGAAGCCACCAAAGGAAGGAATGCATAGGATGAAGTCTAGGATGGGCACAACACAGAGCTCTCTTTGTCTTCTCCCTGTGAATTCCTTGACAACATTAGCTCCTTCTGGCTACAATATTTAGAGAATTGTAAACTAGGGGACCTCAACCAGGCCATTGGTGTCTAAGTTTTTATTGGGGTTTGATCTTTAGTTTCCAGCCCCTCCTGGAGGTTTAGTCTTCAGTTCCTCTGAGATCATAACAGGTATGACCTGTTCCAGTTCCCCCATCATGAGTTACACTGTAAGATTTCCTATTGGCCAAAGCACTAATAGACATTTTTATCAGGCAGGATATTCCAGGAGCCCAGATATCATCTCTCAGTAGCTTACGACAAATGTCAGACTTCTCTTTGGAGAAAGTTTTATCTTCCCTACACATCCGGATTGTGTTATAAACAAATCCAGGAACTTCTATGCCCATCTGTACTTGAAACCAAGCCTGCACTTTTAAATACACTTGAACTTGTACACACCTATACTTGTCTTAAACAGTGTCAAGTAACTTTCTGGTTAATCTTTATCTTCTTCTATTTCTCTGTGAAGAGAATATTTCACCACACTATTTGTTTGAAAAAGCCCATTTTATTAATCTACAACATATTTGTAAACTCTTTCGATTTCAATTATCATTTGTCAGTATAACTAAACAGAGACATCTTTAAAGTAGTTTAACTTTGGTATCTTTTATTAATGCAGTTTCATAAAAATTATGAGGTTCTTGAAGACAAGGATCATATGTCTTTTTCATTTTTAATTCTAAGGGCCTCAAGAGTATGTGTTTCATATTGTTACTAGTAAATATTTAATTGAGTGAGTGTAAGTGAATGGAGTCAATTAGCAGGAGGATTGCATTGGAGCTATAAAAAGCATTGGAATGTAATAGCAATGCTCAAAGAACCTTTAAGGTTCAAATTAACCAAATTATTATGGTGACCACAAGTCACAACAAAATGGAAATTCGGTTGGTGATAGAGTGCCAACTCTTATCATCAAAAAGGCATCACTATATTCTCAAGCGCTTTGAGAATGACAACACTTTGCATTACTTAATGATGTAATATGTCAATGTAATAACGTCCAAACCTGTAGAGAATGCTTATAAAAATTTATTTGAGCCAAACAGAGGATACACCTGGAAGCAAGATCTCAGCAGACTGAGAGAAATGCTTCTCAGAATGACAGTGTGCAGCTTTTTATTTGCATTTGGAATTAAGAAAGAAAGTAAAGAAGATTACATGAAAGTGGGAGAAAGCAAGGTAGGGAATTGATTACAGGATAGTTCACAATATTATGTGCTCTCTGGAAGGTGCTTTCCCTTCTCAGGGACTGAAAAGAGGTATTTTAAAGGTATGTTAATCTAGATGCACAGAAACAATGGACGGGGCTGGCTTAAAGCAAATATAAACCTTTTACAAAGATATTATAGGTCTGGGGCTTGATTACTTGCCATGAGCTGCCCAGTTTAGAAATTTATGATCAGATCACACTGGGAGGTTACTTTCCATAAAACTCCTATTCTTTGGTCCACTATCATGTCTACTTCCAATAAAGCTAGGAAACACTTCCGATATGTTCTTTATCATTTTAAAAAATCTAATATATTCCTTGTGTAGTGGGAGTTTAAGCTTTAGTCTAAGCTGTTCCCAGCTAAATAGACAAATTTTACCAGGAGTCAAATACACATGAGCATATTTAAAAGAAAGCTTTACACACATCCAAGTAGGGTCATTTGGAACCTTGGTGGAGAATTTTGTCCCCAGACTCTAACACTGTGAATGCTGCAAAGTAGAAGCTGAACACCTTATTTCTGGGGCACCTTGAATTGCATGTGGCCTAAGAAACTCAGTGCTCAGTGATGATGTTGAGTTAAGGTGGCGCAGAAGGGTTTTTTTTTAAGTGAAGATGCAGCATGGCTTCTCTGCATCAGGAGGTCCAGGGCTACTTCAGGGCACTGAGAGCCCAGTGCAGCAGCAGGAGGGGAGGGATGTTCTAAGGGAAGGCATCATCGTCTCCAGGAGATGGCGCAGGGGTTGCCTTGCTTCAGGGCAGTGGAGGGCCTGGGAGTAAGATAGAAATATCATGACTGAAGCTTTGTGATGAGAGGGCTTGTGATCAGCAACTGCGAGGCATAGCAAAGGGAGACTCAGAAACTCTTACTGATGAGAGGTTAGAGGTCCTGCATTGCCTGGGGTGGAAAACAGAAAGAGGTATAGCATATGAGATGCTTCTACATATATATCTGTTGATAAAATCTGGGTATGTTTTTCTAGTGTGTAAAAGTGATATATGTACAGTCTGTTATTTCTACAATTCTACCAGACTTAAATCTTTTTTATGCGAGATTGGTCACCAAGAAATCATTGGTGATGCCGTGTAGCTCATTGCCACCACGAGCCTGCATCCTACTGGGCTTCCCCTGTTTTCCACATCCACCGCCTAGGGACCCCCACCCCACCCAATGTTTCTGATTCCTAGATTTCCTTGGGAGAGGCTGTGCTCCTGAACGCAAGGGTAATGGGAGGCAGTAAAAGCAAGATGAAAGAAAACAACGGAGGAGGCATGGTCGGGAGATTTTGGAATCTTGTGTTTTCTCTTTGCTCCTCACAGTGACATCAGAGTGGATTTCAGGTGCAGGAGCTGCAGGATGAGCTGTGAGTCCAGATTCCAGGCTTAAGCAAGAGGGATAGTGGAGGAGCTCTAGGCAGAAACAAACAGCGGCGGAGGAAATGGAACCACGCGGTCCCAGCGTGTGTTGCAGCACACACTGTTGAAGCCTTGCAGTGGGGTGATGATGGGCTCGCCACAGATAAGGGCGAAGCTCCAAGCAGTTCCAAGGGTGGAGCTGTGTGGAGCACTAAGGAGTCTCCAGAAAAACAGAATGGATTGTGTGTGTCTCTATCACCTATGAGGAGATTTATTATGGGGAGTGACTCACTATGGAGGCTGAGCAATCCCACGACCTGCAAGCTGGAGACCCAGGAGAGCTGGTGATAAAATTCAGTTTGAGTTCAAGGTCTGAGAACCAGGAGCTCCACTTTCAGAGAAAGAGAAATTGATGCTCCAGGTCAAGGAAAGAGAGACAGAGATTGAGAGATAGATGATAGAAAGATAGATGATATAGATGATAGATGACAGATAGATAGATGATAGATAGATAGATAGATAGATAGATAGATAGATAGATAGATAGATAGATAGATAGATAGATAGATAGATAGATGATAGATAGATAGATGATAGATAGATAGATAGATAGATGATAGATAGATAGATAGATGATAGATAGATAGATAGATAGATAGATAGATAGATAGATAGATAGATGATAGAGATAGATAGATAGATAGATGATAGAGATAGATAGATAGATAGATGATAGATAGATAGATAGATAGATAGATAGATAGATAGATAGATAGATAGATAGATAGATGATAGATAGATAGATAGATAGATAGATGATAGATAGAGATAGATAGATGATAGGTAGATAGGTAGATAGGTGATAGATATATGATAAATAGATGATATAGATAGATGATAGATGATAGATAGATAGATAGATAGATGATATAGATGATAGATAGATAGATGATAGACAGATAGATAGATTAGATAGATGATAGATAAATGATATATTAAAAATTTGCCCTTCTGCCTTTTTGTTCTATTTAGACTCTCATGGGGCTAGGTGCTGAGGACCTTCTTTCTCCAGTCTACTAAATCAAATGCTAACCTTCCAGAAACACTATCATTCAGACACACTCAGAAATAATGTTTTTGCCTGGCCGGACGTGGCTCAGCGGTTGAGCGTCGACCTAGGATCCAGGCGATCGGGGTTCGATTCCTGGTCAGGGCACAGGCCCTGGTTGCAGGCTCGATCAATGACTTTATCATCATTGATGTTTCTGTCTCTCTCTCTCCCTCTCCTTTCCTCTCTCTGAAGTCAATAAAGATATATTTTAAAAAAAAGAAAAAAAAGAAATGTTTTACCAGTCATATGGGCATCCCTTAGCCCTGTCAAGATGACACATAAGATTGATCATCACAGTATCTTATGCTGTAGTTCCTAAATCCCACACTCACTCCATGCTCTCCACCCCAATCCTGAACTTCCACCTTGAGCACTTAGAATTGGTGAATTTCTTATTAGACAGTGAAGGTAAATTCTGCAAGCATCTTCTGCCACTGCATTTTGCCTGTTTGTTCACTTAGTACATTTTTATGATTGAGATTATGAGTTAAACATTTTGTGAATTAATCTGTGTGCATAACTAGCATGTATAACACTATATCCATGGAAACATACATTCCAAATTCCAATGAAATATCATGTACAACTGTGTAGGTAGAATAGGACTTCCCATTGGGTGGGCAAGAAAGAAGGAGCATTAAAATGAAAATAATAATAAAATAAAAACAGAGTGATCATGGTGGGAATGAGACGGTACATACTTTTCCTTGATTCTCACCCCAATCAGGAGAACGGTCATGAGAAGGATTGTAAAGGCAGCCAGCTGAGGCATTCAACTGAGACAAGCTGAAAGATGAGGCCGTTCTTAGTTCTCAAAAAACACTGCTTCTGAACTCACCTGAGAAAGAAAAACTGAGCCATTAGCATTCTAAAAATTAGTCATTTTGAGAATTACCTAGTTCTTTGATTGCCTTCCTCCTAATAGACTCTATGCTTCTACCTACTAAATCTTTTATCTTAAAGCATAACAATGTCCAACTTGAAATTTCTATTGTCAAGAAAAGAATATCCCATTGATGCAACAGGTCCCCGCATTGTTTCAACGGAATCTAAGGAGAGTATAGTTTAACACAGTGGAGTGCATATGATGTCTTTATTTTTTAAGGCTCATTAGGATAGACCCATGGGTGCCTGTGGAGCGCCAAGCATGAGCTAGATGCTGACCAAAGCAGCATCTTGTCCCTTGAGCTAAGCTTCTCGGGGCTCACTGATATGAGTGAGGACTGACGATGAATAAAGCACAAAACAGATAAAAGAGCCTTTGTCATATGTGTAAAAGATTTTTTCTCCATGGAGTTTAATTATACTTTGCTTAATAATTCCTTCAAAATATTACAGTTGGAGCTTTATACTCTAATGAATTTTATCAGGGTGGTTGTCAAAAAACAAACATAAGAAACACTGTCTGAAAAAGCAAAACCACCATAATTAAGACAACACACTCAAATACAGATGTATTTCCCAGTCCTGGGATTTATTGTCTTTTTAATTTTGAGAAACAATGCTCGTTACTGATGGGAGTATTTCAAGAGGTGTTCAAAACAATTTAAGAAAATAAGAATGGAATTCAGAAATTAGAGCATTTGAAGGAAATTAAATAGATATCAGAAAGGGGAAGCTTGGCCTACAGTTGTATACAACTTGAACTTTTTCTAGAAAGAGTTTTTCTGTGGTGCATTTGTACTCACTGAAGTCAAGCCCCATGGAGTCAGTGTCTTTACTGTGTATCCCTCACTTGTGCTAGTGGGTAAGCACACAGTAGATACGGAACACAATACCTACTTGTTGCAATAATTAAAGAGTGAGCTCTGCTGAAAGGCAAGGACGAAGTATCTCCTTAACCCTTGAAGCCTGCCCATGGGATTAAAAAGTCTCTTTTATAAAATCATTCTACTGTGAAATACTTTTAAAAGTATAGATGACACTTCAATGAAAAGAAACCAAATAGTTACTGCTTTTAAACCTCTATGTACTGAGTTTGCAATGTGACCTACTCCACAGCAGTGTTTTCATTTACACTTCCCTTTCATTTCCAATGTCTGCTGACATTGTTTTCTGTGTTGTATCTGCCAGAATGGATTGGGGCCATCCAGTGAGAGACAGATATTAGAACCAGGAGAAAGTGATTATAGGTGGCATCTGGCAGGAGTCATTTTCTCTTAAGGCTTTGACATGTCATTCCTGGTAAATCAGTTCTATTAGCTATCTAAAGGCACCAGATGTACTATGGAAGATTATGCCAATAAATCTTTGGTGGATTATGTATATATATTTTACTATTGCTGATGTATTGCAGTTCACATAAGCTCAACTATGTTTGTCTAGATATGGATTCCAATTTAAGTGTCTTAGGTGCTTCCTTACTGAATGCATGTTTCTGAAAGTTGTTTTTTCATAAAATGACCCAATGCTAGAAATAAATTCTTTCAGCAGATATTAGTGTATTGATAAGCTATTTTATATGTTTGACTTCAAAACATTTTAGTAGATCATTGTTGTGGTGAGCTCAGTAAAATTGCAAATGCATTTTTAGTAAAATATTTTCTGTAGGATCTGGCAGTCATTGATCCCATCTATATGAAATTATATTTGCCAGATAGTCCAAAACATGTAACAATAAAATGAGTGTACCTTGGTAGTATTTGTGGACTTAGGATAGTTCACTGATAGATACACATTGGAGTCAGGATATTACATAGTGCTGTGCATGCTCTTTGGGATTGCTTTTCTTCACTGCATGAACACTGACCACATTAACCTCATTTGTAAGAAGTTTCTTGACACTTAGAGCCATAGTTATGCTTTACCTCTACACTTATTTAAATTCTACATTTCTTTCTGGGTTCAGTTTAAGTTTTATTGTTGAAAAATGTTATTAATTTCCAGTAGTCATTAATGCCTTCTCTATCTTAATATCTATTGTAGTACATAGAGCCAGAAATAACTACTACATTTAGGTTATTTTTTCTACATAGTGGTTGAAATTTTACTCATGCCTCAAGACCCATATCAAGTTCTTCCTCTCTGATTAATCACAGATATGCAAATTAAAGCCACAATAAGATATCATCTCACACCTGTCAGAGTGGCTATCATCAATAAATCAACAAACAACAGGGGTTGGCGAGGATGTGGAGGAAAGAGAACCCTCATGTTCTGTTGGTGGGAATGCCGACTGGGGCAGCCACAGTGGAAAGCAGTATGGAGTTCCCTCAAAACATTAAAAATGGAACTTCCATTTGACCCAGTGATCCCACTTCTGGGAATATATCCAAAGAAACCCAGATCACTGACTCAAAAGAATATATGCACCCCTATGTTAACTGCAGCATTATTTGTAAGTGCCAAGACTTAGAAGCAGCCCAAGTGCCCATCAGTAGATGAGTGGGTAAAAAAGCTGTGGGGCATTTACACCATGGAATACTACTCAGCAATAAAAAAGAAGGCAATCTTACCTCTTGTGACAGCATAGGTGGACCTGGAGAGTATAATACTAAGTGAAATAAGCCAGGCAGAGAAAGACAAGTACCATATTGATTTCACCAAATATGGAATCTAATGAGCAAAATAAACTAACAAACAAAATAGAAACAGACTTATACATATAGAGAACAGATTGACATCTGTCAGAGGAGAGGGGCGCTGGGGGGCTGGGTGAAGAAAGTGAAGGGATTAAACAAAAAGCAATAACTCACAGACACAGACAGCCGCACGGTGATCACCAGGAGAGAGGAACGGGGGACAGTAGAAGAGGGTAAAGGGGAGATAAACGGTGATGGGAGGAGAATTGATTTGCAGTGGTGAACACAGAATAACACAATGGACAGATGATATATTATAGACTTGTCCATCTGAAACCCATAATTTTCTTTAAACCAATGTCATCTCAATAAATTCAGTGCAAAATAATATAAAAAAATAAAATGGGTCACTGCATTCTTAGTGCCACTCTTGTGCCTGGTACATACCACTTTGTGTTTTGGTCACACTAACCATTTTTATTTTTTATTTTGGTCCCAACTATACTTGTTGTTTGACCTCTTGGCTTTTTCTTCTCAATATAAAGTACAATAGAAGGGGAACAGGAAAAGGGTTGTGGCAGAAATATGAGTTTTTCTACATCTTGGTTTTTTATTTTACCCAGTAGCATGAAAATCTATTAATACATTGATGTTTTTGAAACATTTGCCTCTGCTTTCAAGTGATTTAATCATTCAGTTTTCATTGGTTTTATAGGTATTTATTGAAGGGCTACCGTTGTACTGATTTCTCTGCTTGGTGCTGTGAGGATCACATGGCATTTATTAGAGCATTTGCCTCAGGGGAATTTATTACTCTAGAGAGACAAAAGATACATTCCTGAAAAACACCAGGATTCCACTAGACAGAACCTGAGTTAAGTGCCAAATTGGGTGATGCAGCAAGCTAATACCACGGGCTTTTTGAAAACGAAGAAGTCTGTGTAATGGCAAAATTATAAACTCGGGGTAGGTGGTAGTATGCAGGGTGCAGAGTCTTTTCTTTTAGGAAGGAGCCTTCAGTGCAAAAGCAATGGAAGGCCTTCAGAGGTCTAATTAGCTTTATATCCTTTCCATATCACCATCCATTGCTTTACACAACACTCTTAGCCACTTAATCTTTGTCTGAAATTCTTCTGATCTTTTAATTTTCACATTGAAGTTGAAAACAGCCTTCCATGGAAAGTTAGGAGCAGAAAACTAAACCTAATAAAACATCTCTGCGGAACGATACGGGCACTGTCACTATTCATCTCTAGCTTTTGGTCAGTCTGTGAGATTTAATACTCAAGAACCAGTGGCTCCACTTATGAAATTTGCCTCATCGGCAGTGAAGTCATCCTTCTCAAGCCTGACTTGTTCCTGAAAGAGCAGGGGAGGAGCGGGACAGTACCATGGTTACCTTTTCAAACGCTTTGTTACTTAGCAGGCTTGAGGGTCTCACACTCATATTTTTTGCTTGTGAAATGCTGATGCATCAATAAAGTCGTGATGATGGTTTTATGATGTCAGAGAAACTTTCATAATACTGAACCTGACAGTATTAATTTCTCTCCTATAATTGTGTCAATAGCATTTTGTAATTTAATATTACTTTTTTAAAAAATAAATAACAGATCGGGCATCTGTCGGCCTTACCCTGATGACTATGGGAAGCTTGCCAAGGATATGGCTTATGAAACACAGCTCTAGAGAAGCTCCATCTGTCCCATTTAGACAATATACAGCGTTAGATCGCAGGGGCAGAAGCAGTAACTGCAAGCCGCTCTCAAGGCAGACAGCGAGAGAGGGCTACTGATCACACTGATTAAAATAAACAAACCCTTAGGGTGGGTTGTACTCAGTGTAAATTTAAGCCAGATAACCATTTCCAACAGACTTCTGTATTGAGGACCAGTGTCGGGTGGGAAAATAAAGCAAATACAGGTCAGCACATTTCCAACAGATGTAATTTCGATTTATCCATTTTGGAAGTCACTATGTTTCCATCTTTTAGAAAAATAGCATTTAAAGGACAGAAAGCTGTATAAAATGTTTCCCCAAAATATCAGAACTCAAGGGCATGTTTAAGCTGGGTCAGGAACTCATGATTCAGTCAGGCTGTCCAGAGAAGCGTCCAAAAACAAGGTCAGAATGGAAGGGTGTGTTCTATCCAGGTCAAATGGAACCCCATCGTTCCATTCCGAGCTTTAATGGGAGTTTCAATTACACATATAAACCATTAACGCAGATGGACCTCCTGGAAACAGAAAAGCTCTAGAAAAACTTAAAATCCATTGAATTATGGGGTAGTTCTTCCAAAAAAGAGTTCCTTTTGAGGTTATAAGTAATTGTGTAGAAATGCTTCAAAGATAGACTTTTTGGATACTGCTTTACTATATATTTCTAACACATACTTATCTAGTTTATACACCTGGTATCTAGTCAGTGCTCAGAAGTAAAATTTGAGCCCTGCTGAGAATATTAGAAAAGAGCAAAGGTGATTAAGTCTAAACTGGGCGTGCATGTCTTCTGCAGTCATAAACTGAAGGTTGATTGTCCACGCGTGTGTAATTGACTCCGAAGGTCAAAGGTTAGTTTAGCCTGCCTTTCCCACGTCGCTGCAGACCTGGTGGACAGGAATATAAAGGGGTTTGTTTCACTCAGTGGTGTTGGTTAATTTTCATAATTATCAAGCAATATTTACTGAAGACCAACTAAATATTTATTTTGTCTTGATTTCCAATGAGAATTTTATTATGTATAAAAGAAGCAATCCTTTCTTTGAACTGTGGTGACACAGATGCTGACAGAGCTCCAGAGATGGAAGGCTTTACTGTAAGGAAGAAAGCAGACACTTAAGTGGGTGAATAACTTAATCACTCTGAGCATTAGATTTTCTGAACCATCAAATGAGAAGGTCAGATTAGACAATTTCTAAAATTCCTGCTGGCTCTTTGATCAATGAATTTTCTCTCTAAATCAAAATTGCACAAATTCAGTGTCATCACGTGTACAACTGCTAATAGCTCAGAAAATTTAAGGTCAGCTTCTAATAGTTCAGAAACCTTAGGGTGTGCTCTAAGTCAGAGTTTCTCAGCCTCAACACCATACACGTTTGGGACCAGATCACTGTTGCAGGGTCTGTCCTGTGCACTGTAGGATTTTTAAGCAGAATCTCTCTGTTCTCTGCCAACGAGATACTAGCAAATCCTCTCACCACCACCCCCTTCAGTTGTAATCAGGGAAATACAAGTTAAAACAATACTACTAGACACGCAACAGATTTGGTTAAAATAAAAATGTTAGATGTGATCAACAATTGGCAAGAATATTAACCACTGAACAATAGGAATTCTGATAAAAATGTTGGTGAAAATGTTAGTGACTTTAAAATCATTTCAATAGTAAAATCAGACTTTAAAATCAGTTCAACTTAAAGGTATTTATACTCCTTAACCAAGCAGCGTTATTCATTGTACACACTGCAGAAATGAGAGCTGGTTTCACTCATGTCTACACAAGAATGCATATACAAGAATATTTATAGCATCTTTTTTCTGTAATAGCCCCAAGCTGGAAATGTCTTATATTATGGTAAAATGGTTAAATAATTGACAAATTATTGGTTAAAATATTGACAAATTAGAATATCATAGAGCTGTGAAAATGAGCTAACTACAGATAAATAAAGCCAACATGGATGGGTATTAAAAACAGCTTTGAGCAAATAATCCAGATAGAAAAGAACACATACTTTATAATTCCATTCATATAAAGTTCCAGACAGGCAAAATGGAACCATATAGCTTAGGAATACACCATTAAGGAGTAAAACTGTAGTATCAGGTTAACTCTGAAAGGGAGGAAGGGTGTTGTCATCAGGAAGGGGCATTTGGGTGCCTGACAATATATTTTCTCTCTTGGCTGAGTGTTGACTACATAGGTGTTCATATTACAATAATCCATTAAGTTATACATTTATATTTTAGCATTTTATAAGTGTGCTAATGCTTACACAGACGTAAAGAACAAATAAAAGTTATATTATGTGCACTAAATACAATGGAACTGACATACTGGTAAAATTTTTTTTGAATTTTTTTTAAGCCTTCAGGCAGAAGGGAACAGTTGCAATAAAGGGCTTAGCTGGTAAGCTTATCTGAATTTTAAGTTTTAAGTACTGGATTTTATGAAGATTTTGAGGAAAGGTGTTTTCACAGTTAAAAGGAAGAGAAGATTTAGAGTTGGTACATCATAATAAATTAAAGTTTTAGACCTTTCAAAAGGAGCCCATAGTCTTCATTTTCTACTCTTGAAATATTTCGAGTTCTTCTCTCACATTATCCTTAGAATTGCTCCTTTTGACAAATACCAAAAATGAAGTAATAAGGCCAGTATTTCACACTTAGCCAGGCCACTACTCTCCTTGTTATCAGTTTATCACTATTATCATCTCCTTCTCTAACCAACCCCAACTTACTCCTTCAAAAAAGCATCACTCCTTATCAAAGCTTCCTTCACTCTCAATTTCACAACTTAAAGCATCTGAGGTGACCTTCTGCAAATCCATTAGTCACATCTGTAAGCCAAAACCTTTACCTCTATTCGTCTTCTGGCCTCTTTTCTGTTCAAATGGAAGAAACAACCCTGTTCAGGTAAAACCAAAAACCTTATGTTTCTCAGGTTTCTATTGTCTTCTTTGTAAATATTATGTTCCTTCCTAATTTCCAATATTTTTCTCCAAAATCAATAGTCTCTCTCTAGCTATCTACTCTTAATTTTTATCAGCATGTAATATATATACACCAGTATTGCCTATCTTAAGAAAAATCATCCATGAACCTATTTCTCTGCATCTTTTCCCAGCCAAATAGTCAATGTTATTTACACTGATATGTCTCTATTTCTTCAGCTCCTATTTGTTCTTAACTCATCTCTCCTTGCTTTTATTTTTATGTTTCTCTGAATCCACTCCTGCCCGAACCTCCCTGTTTTCCAAATATAATGGATACCTCTCCATCTTTATTGCTCTGCAACTAGAGTCAATCTAAGAACATTTAAAGTTGACTAGTCCTTGAAACACTCGTATCACTTGGCTTTTTTATATACTTATATTCCTTTTCCTCAATGATCTTGTCCTTTCCAGTCTTGAAAATCCATCTAGATGCTGATGTTTCCCAATTTTATATCTTCAGCCTGCAATGATCTCCAGACAGTCAAATTTTTATTTACAAAGGCCTACCTGACATCTCCACGTGGATGTCAGGGGGAACAATCTCAAATTTAACATCACCATAATGGGGTTAACATCACCACAATGGGGCTCTCTGATCTTTCTCCATCTTTGTATGTCCCCTAGTCTTCCTCATTTCAGAAGTGGCTTTACTGCCATCAATTCTTAAGTGAAATATCTAGTTAAATTTGTTAACTTCATCTCACTACCCACATTTCGAACATCAACAAACCCTTCAGTTTAGCTGCCGAATATCCTGCATGTGCTCACTTCTATCCACTGCTGTCATCACCTCCTGCGTAGATTCCTTTCTTTCTTTTAATTCTCACCCAAGGACACTTTTTCCATTGCTTTTCAGAGAGAGTGGAGGGGAGAGAGAGACAGGGAGAGAGAGAGAAACATCCATGCGAGAGAGAAACATTGATTTGTTGCCTCCTGCACGTGCCCTGACCGGGACCGGGGATCAAGCCCACAACCAAAGTACGTGCCCTTGGGTGGAATCGAACCCGGGACCCTTCAGTCCGCAGGCTGATGTTCCAGCCACTGAACCAAACCGGCCAGGGCCTGCTTAGATTTTTTTGCAACCCTTTACTCACCTTCCTGATTTTATACTCACCAATTTTCAATCCATCTTCAAAACAAGAGTCAATTTTTAAATTTAATTTTTAATTAAATCATGTCACTCCCTACTTAAAACCTCAGTGGCTGCCAACTGCTCTTTTAATAAAATTAAAATCCCTTACCCAGATTACATAAACCAGCATGACCCAAATTCTGTCTTCCTCTTCAGCGTCACGTTTTGCCATTTACTCACTGTGTTTTGTGAGAGGGGATGATCTTCTGTCACCTTCTTGGACATTCCAAGTCCTCCCCCACTCAGAGCCTTTGCACCTGCCTGGATGGCTTTTCTTCCAACTCTTCCTGACCGGCTTAGTTTTAATCTTCAAACCCTGGCTCTTAAAAGCAACCTTTCAGAACTGCCCAAGCCTTTCAGTTACTTCTATAATAGGACACAGTCCACTTCCTTCATAGAAATGATCCAAAACTGTCATTATCTTGTTTGGTCATTTATTAGTTTAATATGAATTTTCCACACCAAGCATGTGAACTTCAAGAGACAAGAGCCTCGTCTGTCACTGTACCAACAGCCAGGGGAGGTGCCATACACTTAGAAGGTGCTCAGTCAATACCTGCTGCATCTCTGACAGCCTGGCTGGATGAAGTAATTAACTAAGTACCTAATTAAGTAACGAGTGAAAGAAGTAAATCCAATTTCTAGAGGCATGAGATCCATCAGTTTTCAAAAATTGCTGTTGGATACGATTAGCATGCAGTGTTTCCCAGGAAGATGATAATTCAGGCACTTCCTCACCTGAGTTTTATGTTTTTGTTCAGACTCGACACCTTTCAGATACAGATAATTTTGAATGAAATGTAAGAGAAGATGAAACTTTTCTCTCTAAAAATGCTGTTACAATCTCTTAAAGGAGAGGGTATGGCATATGGGAATTTTCATGAAGGAAAACTAGGTTATTTTATATTTACTAAAATATGTTGATCAACTATGATTTAAACTAAATGTTGATGCTCTTATTAGCTTGTTGGTGCTGTCGCCTTTTGTTTCTTTCTCATCTAAAATGGGATCAGATTTCACAAGTAATTAAGGCTCGTGGGACATTGATTTTCTGTGAACCAAATTGCTTTGTTTTGTTTTTCTCTTTTTCTTGAAACAAGTACTTTGGGCTTAGATTGGATATTTAGGAAGTAAAAAAGGCAAAATGCATGTTTTAAATGACTGTATGAATTAATAGTGCAAAGCCTCCATAGTATTTAATACATGAAAATTATTTTAGATATGCAGAGAGGAAATTCCAGAGCTTTCGGACTTTGTTTAGCAATTAACTGTAATAAAATTAAAATAACTTTTAAGAAAGGGCACTCACTATCAAGGTAATTAGTTACCATATATATAATTTCATTGATTTTCTCTGTTTCTGAAAGAATTTCTGCCTTTTATCTTTCCAACGAATGGATCTGTGACATTTTCCCAGAAGATCATCAGTTCCATAGACTCATTTATAAAGTCACAAATTTTGAGAGTAATTCTGAGGAAGATGCTACAATGATCCCTGTTTTGCAGGTGTGGGAACAAAGGCACAGATAAGTTAATCAACTTGCTTGCAGTCCCCAAGATAGTAAGTGACAGAGCCAGGCTTGGTGTCTTCGCTGTCAGACTCCAGGACGTGTCTCTTAGCCTCTCAACCACTGCAACACTACTTATTTGTTTCCTGTCTGCTTTTCTAAGTACATGTGGGATCATAATAAAAAAGAGAGAGAGATGTTTTCTATAATAGAATTTTGCAAATTTGGTATTTTGTAGTTTTTCTTGTAAATCACATAAGTCGGTAGATATCACTTGGGATTTGGATTTTGAATGTTTTCTTCAATATGAAAGGAGAGTAATAACAGTGCCACTTGTACAAAGGGGGCTTCGGAGGTGTTCAGAAATGTAAGAGCTCACCCATTGCCTTCACTCGGGACTATGGATGTTCTGAGGTCTGATTCCCTGGAAGGAAAGACTGAGGATGTCCTCTCGGGGAAGACAGCTGAAGCTTGCAGAATGAGACTGGGGGAAATGCTGAGCAAGAGTGGGAGTTTAGCCTCAGCCTGATTGCACCAGGGCTTTGGAGCACCACGTGGACCCGCAGGCCTTTCCTGGAGGCAAAGGGGACAGTTATATTTATCTCTGTGTCTGTCATGGCCAGTCACTAGCTCCCAGCTAGGAGAGGAGGGGGACAGTGAGTAATATGCTTCTTCTCCTGGACGAAGTGGCTCCTGTACAGCCAATGGGAATTCTCTGGAGAAGGGACAGCTGTGTACAATCAGCACCCAGCACCCAGCACCCAGCACCCAGCAGATGGGGGATGTTGGCTCCAGCCCCACTGAGGGGATCTGGGTGGGACCCCAACACACCCAACAATATCTACTCTCTTAATAGTCCTAGAATTTGATATTGCAATTCACATGTGTCTCAGGACTATTTGTTTTATTTTGTTAATTCTCACCTGAGGATATTGCTTTTCAGAGAGAGAATGGAAGGGAGGGAGGGAAGGAGGGAGAGAGAGACATTGATGTGAGAGAGACACATGGATTGGTTATCTCTTGCATGTGCCCCAACCTGGGCTGTGGATTTAACCGCAACCCAGGCACCTGCCCTTGACCGGGAATCCAGCAACCAAAGGAAAAAAAAGAGATAAATAGGAATTTTATGCAAACTAAAAAATTTTTGCATCTCTCATACCATCAAGAAAGTGAAAAGACAACCCACAGAATAGAAACTATTTGCAAATTACATACTTTATAATGCTTTTTGTAGCCAGAATATATAAATGACTCTTAAACCTCAACAACAGAAAGTGGTTGAGACAGAGTGTTTGGCTCACAAAGTTGAAAATATTTACAATTTTACTCTTTACAGAGAGAGCTTGCTGATATCTGTCCTAAAACAAGAGTCCTTGTATGTCTGAGTGACTGTCTGGGGCAGCTGCGCTCCACAGGATGGCTCAGTGTCGCACCTCTAAATCGATACGCGTTTCCATATTGGTCAAGACCAAGAGTGGATGGCTGCTTTCTGCTGTTAGTGTTTCTACCCAGATGTGACATGTCAGAGCCACATACACTTCGTTGGCCAAAGCAAGTCACATGTCAGTGCCCAACTTCGAGTTTGCAGAAAAGGGCACCTCTAATGACTCTTCTTATAGGCACTGGTATTTTTTTCATTCCTTTACTGAAACAATTCATCTGAGTGTTTTCACATATGTGATTTCAAAATGATTCAACCTTACACAGGTTCCTTTGGCTTTTATTATCTCCATGACTGCCGGAGTTTCATAACAATTTTTCTGAGATTGTAGCTTATGTGTTCTCTATTCTAAGAACTGATCTAGAATTCTAATGTAAAATCTGATGATATACAATTCTACATAAGATAAAACATCTTATCCATCTGCATGTGCATCTATGTATATTAAGAAAACACATAAAAAAGGGAAGGGAATTAAAAGGTATACATCGGCAGTTATAAAATTAGTCATGTGGATGTAAAGTGCAGCATAGGGAATATAGTCAATAATTTTGTAATAACTATGCCAGGTGGGTACTAGACTAATCATGGTGATCACTTCATAAGGTATATAAATGTCTAATCACTATGTTGTATACTTGAAACTAATACATATTATATGCCAACCATAATTAAAAATAAATTTAAAAAAAGAAAACATCTATAGAAAGCTTACATAAAAGAATGACTAGCATTTCAAGGTAGAATATTACTTTGCACGATAATCCACTGTTGACTCATGTTTTTAATTGTGGGATTCTTTACTGCATTTTTTATTGTTACATTACTAATAATACAATTTAGAGATAATTTTCAGGAGCTAAGTTATTGTGGAAAGCAAATTGCATTTTTCCTAAGTAGCATGGAGACACAGCTTTCATTTTGGTATTTTTGAAGTATGAACAAATCCCTTTGAAAGTATTCAAAAGAAAATGTACAATGAAAAATAAATGGGTTACTTCACTGCTATTTGAAAACTTAGTATTCTGTAACTGCAAAATCAAACTCTGAGGCCAAATAATTTATAAACCCTAAATTCATTTATTGTAGAGTAAATGTTAGCAGAAACATGGCATGGATGTAGCAAATTATTTAAGCTTCTGTTCTCTTGTATTTCCTGTTGTCAATCACTGCTTCTACACAATCTAAAATTCATTTAAAATAAACTTTAGAAGGATATTACTTTTTTGAGCCTGTTAGCTCTATTAAAAAGGTTCAGGGATTTTTAAACATATGCCTGATTTTATGTTTATATTTTCCCCAGACTTTATGAAACTACAGAGAGTGACTTCTTTCTCTCATGTTTAATCTGAAAGCCATGCAAACATAAGCAAAGCAAAATTAACACACTCGAAAATATTCACATTTCTTCAAAATTTGCCTGTGAAACGTTTCTGTTGGTATCACATGTCAATACCCAGAAATGTCTTTTATAAATGGTAAATATGCATAAATGTTAAAATGATCAATATTGACATTATTGTTTTGATAAGTTATAAGATAAAACAAGGCTCATGCACACCTATTTAGTGAACAGAATAAACAAGAAGTAGCATCTTCAGAAATGACAAAATGCATGACTTCGAAGATAATACTTCCTTTGTTCTTACTTTTTTATTCTGTTTCTCTGATGCGCTCTTCCTGGCCCATGCCAGCGTGGTTTCCCTACACTCTCCTTGTTGTTGCTGTCACCTGTGGAACAGATCCATTGACCTGGCTTCGTGCAGATGCATTGCTCACGGATGAGATGCAACCCTACCTGCCTAATGTTTCACGTACGAAGTTATTGCAAGAACACCTCTCGCTGCCCCTGGGGATCTTCTCTTTCCCTCCTCACTCATTCAATTAATTGTTGACCCTTTGCTGCATTCTGGACTCCTTACTAGCAATTTGCCTTCAAGACCAAAAACCTTCCTAAGCCTGAATTCAGTAACCCCCATTGCAAGGATGCCCCATCCGCTAGTAGTTTCTGCCTCAGATAAATGGAGCAAAAACCATTTAGTTAGGAGTTAGCGGGCACATCACTGTCACTGCAAATGTGGACTCTGGCCACTCTTTTCACTCACTCGTTCATGCAGAACTAGGACTAGGACTTAATGAGCTCTTCTGCAAGCTGCGCTTTCAGTGAAGCAAAAAGGAAACCTGAAAGCCAGTCACTGCTTTGGGGTGTGTCTGTCAGGCCCCACGGGCACCCTTTTTGCAGACCACAGTGGTCTTAGCTGGTATCTCAGGGTCAGGAAGCAGGCCAGGGCCTTCCTTTTTCTTTCCTTCTGCTGCTAGACATCTGGCAGGTGCCCAAGGAGGGGAGTGGTTTCCTGCCAAGGGCAGGGTTTTCCACTAGTGTACGTCTGATTCTCTCCCATCTCGGCTCTCCTATGGGGGGCCCGACTGACCTGCGAGCCAGCGGGACGCCTGGGAGCAGGGCCTGCAGGGAGCATGCGTCCTGCCCTGTCCCTCCCTCCTGCTGCTCCGCTGGAGAAGGTCGCCCTTGGGGTGTCCCAGGCAGTCCAGCGCTGCCTACAGCCGAGTGAATAAACCGAGTTTCACAGCTGAATTTTCGGAAGCCTGTTGCTGTTGTGCACTTCGGCAACATTCCCTAGTAACGGGTAGACCCAGGCAACCCTTGCGCTGGTTACACCGTTAATGAGCTGTGTGGATTTCAGTCATCCCAGCCTTACGCTGAGAGAATGGTGACACTTTACTCCACAGCGGTGCTGTGAAGATCAAATGATTCAGTACAACCTTAAAATACTCTTGTACAGCGTGCTTGGCTCATGGTGCTTGTTAGCTGTTATTTAAAACCAATGGGATCCCTTCATCTTCATATGTCATAGTCTTGTTTCTGTCAAGGTTGGTTCAGGTGGAGAAGAGAGGTGATATTTATCTGGTCTCCCTCAAACCCCAACACAGATCATCACTCATTTACTCTATTATTAAAACAAACAAATGGAAGTCCTGCTCTTGAGGCTCACGCTCTTTGGCTGTCCTACTCTCAACTCCCTCCTTCCCTCTCTTAGTCCCTGGCCCCCCGGCATCCCCACTGCTTCCCGTCAAGTTCTTTGTCTGTTTTGACAGTATCATCAATGGCACTTCCACACTCTCATCTTCTAGGTTTTAACTTCTGGAGAAATGTATAATATTCCTGATCATTTTCTAAAAAGTTATTACTTTATAACTTGATTTACAACTGCATGTTGAGTCTCTCTGTCCATTTGTTCTCTGCTCTGGCTGTGCTTAAATTCTTTGCCTTCAAACTGTCTCTTATAGATGCCCATAAAAATAGTTTTACTTCAATATTTCTTTTGATAGCACTCATGTATACTTACTTTAATGTAAGTAGAATTAATTTACTCTCTCTTACATAATGATTATTATTTTTCCTCCATCAGAATATGTGCATAATTCCCCTCCCTAAATATCTATTCATGGTTTTAACCATTTACTATTATGAATTAAACATGTTGAAATATGCTAATGATTGATTTTCTAATATATAAGTTAACAATATCAAGCTAGTAACTTTAAGTTCGTAGAACTAAACACACTTTTTTTTAATGACCAAATATGCATAGTTTATTTCATATATGCAAGCTTAGATTAACATAAGGCCATCAATGTAATTCACCACATTTATTTAATAAAATAAATAAATAATTATATAAATAGATGCAAAAACCTACGTCAAATCATTTGACAAAATTCAACATAATCTGTGATGAAAATCTATCAGCTAGCAAATTATAAAAGGGATGGATTCTGGTAGCAAAATTTGATGAAAAAGTTACAGCTAACGTAATTCTTTATAGTAAAATCTGTATGCTTTTCAACTTAGTAATGGCAGGTATTTTATAGCACAATAAGGCAAGAAATATAAAATATAAGGCCCACATTCTGTGTATAACTCTCTCAAAATACTAGGTTGAAACCTAAAAATACCCATGAGTGGGACAAACTCTAAGCAGCTCAGCTAAGTCTAGAAGTACTGAAATAAATTTTCAACTGTTTTCCAATGTAGCAACAACAAGAGGATTTTACCTTTAAGCCAAGTAAATTCCTAAATTAAAAACCAACACATAACTCTTAGAAACACAACAGAATCCAAAGATTGTATAGTGTGTTATTCAAAATGTATTGAAATTATTCAAAATGTGTAGAAACAAATAAAGCAAACTATTTTAAAGAAAAAATATGATCAGGGATCCAATCTAGAGATGACCCAGATGCTAGGATTTGTGGGCAAAGTTATTAAAAGAATTTTAATCATGGCCCTAGCCAGTCTGACCCAGTGGTTAGAGCGTTGGCCTGTGGACTGAAGGGTCTTGGGTTCGCCTTCTGGTCAAGGCCACGTGCCTCAGTTGCAGGCTCTATCCCAGGCCCTGGTCGGGGCATGGGAGAGCAGTTGATGTTTCTCTCTCACATCGATGTTTCTCTCTCTGTCTATCCCCTTCCCTTCCACTCTCTCTAAAAATCAATGGAAAAAATATCCTCGGATGGGGATTAGCAAATACCCCATTGTGTGATCTTAAACTGCATTGCAAACTTGTAGCTTTGAGTAACTTCTGCTCTGCAACCGCTCACTCTTTGAAATCTGCCACTAAAGAGAGACTCGGGGGCATGGAAGGGGCTCATCCTGTGACCATGTTGTAAACAGATTGTTGGCCAGAGGCCAGGGTTGGAGCCACGGTTGTAAATGTGAGTAATATTTGTGCAAAGTCTCGTAACCTGACTTAAAGCTGACTTCCTCATTTTGTAAATTATCAGGCATTAAGTAGCAGCCAAGTAGTCTGATTTCTAGTTTTAAGTTATTTACAAAATGGCTTCATTTTGCAAAAACCTAAGTTAAAATAGTAGTTTATGCCATAATAACTGCTGATTTATGTACTTGCTAAAGGTACCTTTTGTATTTGCTGTGTATTATAGCAACAAAAGAATCATTTTGTTAGGAAAAAACAAGAATTTTAATCATGTTCAAACATGTAAGAGAAGAAATATTCTCATATTGAATTAAATATAGGAAATCTCAGCAGAAAGAAAGGAGCTATTGAAAAAAATATTCCCGAACATGAGACCCTATCTATAAAAATAAAGCAAGATAATAAATAAAAACAGAGAAAATTAAAAAAATTTCATATAGTTTTAAAAGAATGTATGAAATACTTATGAACAATGCAATAAATATCATTCAAGACATCTGCACTTAAAACTATAAAGTATTGTTTAAAAATTCTATGACGTGAATCAAATTAAAGATCCCTTATTGTTGAAATATCAGTTCTACCAAAATTGATCTATAGATTTGACAAAATTTCAATCATAAAACCACTATCCTTTGGGGGGCAAAAACTGACAAACTGACTCTAAAATTAGTGTAAAAATGTATTTCCAATGTAATTTTGAAAATGGAAAAATAAATTTCTGGCCTGTATACTACCTGTCTTTAAAATATATTAGGAAGCTATATTAATCAAAAGAGCATTGAACTCTCATAAGAATATAAAAATGAATCAGTGGAACAAAATAGTTAATCCAGTTGACTACAACAGGACAGCAAGAGAGAATTTTTGAAGTAACAAAAATTTCTGTCCACAAAGAAGGCCTAGGAGCAATGACATCCCATTGCCAATAGCCAAACTTAGCTCCCAGATAATATTTTAAAAATATATATTCTCTAATAAAAAGAACCAGTAATCTTTGGGAATGTGGTTGATTTCAAGGATGGGGTAAGAAAATACAAGATGAACCTAGAGTATATTGTGGTGCAATATAGTAAGGAAGTAACTAAAAAATAAAAATATGAAGGATTGGAGCATGTCATGAGGCAGAGGAGCTAAGCTGTGTGTAAAAAATACTAGTTTTGGATTTGAAGAGAACCAAAGTTTTACTAACCTGAAACTGCTTTTTGGAATATTGATTTTAAGCTGTTTATTAAGAAACAAATCTCAGAGGGAGCCTTTGACACTCACCCCCTTTCCTGCCTAAGAGTTTCAGACAGAGAAACCTTCATCAGGAAGGAGATCTTAGGATGTCACCTTAGCCTAATTTGAATTAAACATAGTAAATACAAGGCTTCAAACAGGTGCCTGTTAGCTAGATACCCCCTGTGTCCCATTTTTTCTGAGTGGCCTAGCAAGGATTTTCCTGCCATGTATGTTCTACTTTCTCTCAACTTCCTCTAAACACACTTTTTAATTTGAGAGAGTACATTTCCTATTTTTCTCCTGAAATTTAAATTCTACTCACTGGAAAAATGGCAGAGTTGAAAATGTCAATGCTTTTTTATGTTGGTAATGTAGCTGGGGCCTAGTAGAACTAACATTTATACAATATAGTCACAAGAACAATAATTCAGTCTTTTTTTAAAAAGTTAAAAACATGGAAATTGTATTGGTTGTGATAACACCATAATTCATTTATCAGGATACAGTAGCTATGCTGCCATTATTTATATCAATAGACTCATTAAGGAGCTAAAGATTTTTCTCCTTTAGTTCTTGTGCTCCTCTGAACAGTCAATGAAACAGCTGGCAATTTTTTGATCCAAAAATCGGCCTTTGTTTCTCAGGAGAAGCACTAGACAAGTTACCTTGGAGAGACTACAGGCACTTAAATGGAAGCCTCCATAATCTTTTCAATATAACCTCTTCTGGATTATATACCATGGATTATTGTATAATATGGTTGGAAGAGTTTTAAAATTAAAGAGACCCAGGTTCAAGTCCAACTCCACTTCATACTTATTGAAGTATCTATGTTCATATATTTAAAGTTATTTAGTCTCTCTAATTTTCAGCTTGTCCACCTGTATGATAAGGGAAATAATATCTATCTCATGGGGGTATTATGAGACATGAAAAAATAAAGCTAATCCTGCAGTACTTGGCACCTCATTGGGGCTCAAAAAGAAAGCTATTGATATTCCTCAAATTTCTTTGAAATCAGAGTGCAAATGAAGGTGGCTTATTAGATACAATATCATTTGTATTTGCTTTATTTATATACCACGATGCTTCTGGGCAAGTGCTCTGTTTAGGTAGCAGAAGTTAAAAGGTGTCATAATCAGTTTCTAACTGTGGCTTAAGTAGTTTAATAAAGTGTACAGTAGAAGGGCCTTTGCTAGTTGGGTAAATTCACATATTCATCTGCAGGCATGACTTCTCAGGCCCCTTATGTGACCAAGTGTCCCAGAGGAAGCAACCACTCTAACTGAGAGAGGTAAATCAGAGCGACCTCTCACTGAGCGTTTCCTTAACATGTGTCTGCTACAGTCTTCACATAACCTCGTGAGGTAGCAGAGTAGACAATATCCACAGCCTGCTCTGCTCACCTTTACCTGGCTGTGCGTTCATACCCTAGCTGCTGTGAGTTCTGGGTGTTAACAGCTCACAGTCGTCACCATGTCTGGAGAATTGTCCCCTTCTCTGGAAATGTCTTGCAGGGGAGGTTAGTCCCAATGCCACATGAAGGTACAAAAGGCTGGCTTTTTGCCTAAAGGTGGGATCAACTCCACATTTTTCCCAAAGTTTCAAGCTAAAGTAGGCTCCAGCTGCAATAGCTTCTCTCCAAGACGACTCCCCAATGGACCCATATCTCCTGGTATTTGCCCTTTGTGTGGTCATCTTCTAGACCGAGTCTGGGATCGTCCAGTGCAGCCAGTAGAAGGTGGCGAAAGCAACACTGCAAGTCTCTAAATTGAGATTATAAGAACCTTCAGAGTTTCTACATTTGTCTCATACCCTTTCTCCTGCAGAAGGTAAGCCACCGTCTGAGGAACACAAGCCACGTGGAAGGCCCAGGTAGAGACAGAGCAGATGCTGGTCAGCTCCAGGTGTTCCAGCTGTTGCAGCCCACGTGTCAGACGCCTGAGTGAAGAGGTTATCCTGGACATTGCAATCCCAGGGGGTGCAAAATGGGGAGGAAATGAGGTCCCCAAGCTATGTCTCCAGCCATCACTAGTCAGTTGAGCCACCTCACTTTGTTGTATCCCGCTCAGATTTCTGATCCACCAGACCCATGAGATGATGAAATGCTTGCTGTTTTACACCACTCATTTGAGGGGAAGCACACAGCGATGCATGACAAGAACACCAGCTGAGGCCACATGGTCCCTGAGCTTCTCTCCCGGCTCTGTGCTCCTTCCCACCGCCCTCTTTTTCCTTCAGGAAGTCATTTGTACAAGAATCATCATCTCAGATCTCCTAGATGACTGTCCCCAAAACTGGTAGGTCCTATTATTTTTCACATTTGAAAGATGCTCAAATGGAAGCTCAGATGATTAAAATAACTTACTGAAATCACACAGCTAATACTTAGGAGAGCTGATATTTTTGCCAGACCCCAGAGCCATTGTTCTTAAGGAGAGCCCCCGACCAGATTTACTACTGGCTCCCCGGGGCAGAAGGTGACGCTGGGCTACTGTGCTGGGGCTTCCAACCAAACAAGCCCCAGACTGGAGAGAGCAGCCATTTACTCACTTCCTGTGTTTTGGTGTTTTTTCCATTCTGAGGGTCTGTGTCTTCTACTGAGAGAAAGAATCCACTGTCATGTTTAGCATGAAGGCCTTCTGTGAGATGGCAGGATGACAACACATGGGGCTGCCTGGCTGTCTGCCACATGCAGGGTGTTCTGTTTGCACCATGCCAATCCTTTTGTCACTTGTTAAAAATTCAGTGTTATCTCGTCTCCCAAACATTGCTACCATCTGCCTACACATGACTTTTACAATGATTATGTGATAATTGCAGCGGTGTGTCTGATACCAGTTATTACAATGTGGAATGGCCAAAGCAAATACATTTTCAAGCATCTATTTTTAAGTCCCACACTTCCAGTCTTCACCACTCTTCTCCCCCAAGCGCCTTGCTTATGCTTTTGAAAGTTTGTGATAATCCTAGAAACTGTTAATACTTTCTGCTTCACAAAGGAAATAAAGTGTCATAAAAGCTTTCTATTCATCTATTGACCAGAATAAAACAGATTTATTTTATTTTTTAAGATCACAATAGAGTCATAATGTAGATTGGTAAAATAGTTTGCTTATTTTTTGTTAAATGGAGCCAAGATAACTTGGTGGTTTTACAGTAGCATTTTCCCAAATGTGTATTTATAAATAAGTCAGTGCTTGAATTTATGGATCTTAAGTTTCTTGGGAAATAATACATAATTTAAAATAGTGTATTCTTAGCTAGTGTGGTCTGAAGTGTTGGGCAGCTTCTCTTCAATAAAAAAATTTCTAAATAGCCCGGCTGGCATGGCTCAGCGGTTGAGCATCAACCTAGGATCCAGGAGATCAAGGTTTGATTCCCGGGTCAGGGCACAGGCCCTGGTTGTGGGCTCAATCCCCAGTCGGGGGTGTGCAGGAGGCAGCCGATCAATGACTCTCATCATCGATGTTTTTATCTCTTTCTCCCTCTCCCTTCCTCTCTCTGAAATCAATAAAGACATTAAAAAAAATTCTAAATACAATTTTTTTTAAACGTTCAACCTCAATAAGGATATTATTTTTCTCCATTTCCCCAACACCTTAGCTATAAAATATCCAGTCACATTTGTCACCTGTTTGAGTAATAATATAAGATACTTACAAGTACGTGCCTTTCAGATAAAGATCTTTTGTGTGAAATGTCTGGTCACTTTCTCAAGGGAAAGCGGTATGATTGGCATAAAAGCTAAGCACAGCCAGAGGCTGGAGAGTCTCACAAATATTAAGAATGAAGGCAAAAGATATTACTCACTCTGCAAGGAAAGCAAAGCTCTAAGTACTGGAATGAAATCCTGGATATCTATCCTGGGAAGTTTTGACAATTAATTATGAGGTTTCATTTAGTCAGAATCCTAAGTGTCAGAGACTTGAGAAAGAGTGTAAAAGTCAAAGCACAAAGGAAGAAGCTGATCAATACAAACAGAAGTGGCCAGTTGCTCTCTACCTTTTTTTAAAAAACAAACAGGAAACTTACCTGTATCTCTCCCTTCAAATCCTACCTGGTACTAGAACATTATTTTGTGCAAGTTTCACTCAGGTTCGGTGGTCATGCTGCTTCTGGACCCGATTACCAACTACTCATTGGCCCTGTGTCCTACTAGGGTTACTGCCTCGGAGCCCCTCCAATCTCTGATAAGAGACCCTTCTTGATTTTCCCATAATGGCATTTTCTTCTATTCCAATACTTGTTCTTTCCTGTATGGAAATTATCTGCTTGTTAGTTTTATTTGCAGTTGTGTCCCCGCCTAAAATTACACATAAGGAACATGGTGTGTGGATATTCATTCATTCCAATATTTATTGAGCAGCTACTACATTCCCGTAGCTGTGTTAAATATTAAAAATACAACAAAGAAGAAAAAATACTACTTTTAACATCATGGAGCCTCCATTTGGATGGAGAACATACAAAAAAAAACAAACCGCTCTGTCTTTTGGGTCAACTTGATATACCTACTATTAAAGCGTACGCGCTAATGGCGGATCCCGCTGCCACCGCTTCCACGCTGCCATATCTTTACCGCCACCCGCTCCTTTTGCCTCCTTCCCCTTCTCCCCCAGCTTAGGCGTCACCTCGCGGCCTGGTCCTGTGGCCGTTTCCTCGCCTCCACTCTCTGCCCTTCTTTCCCTGTCACACTTGCTCAGCGAAACCTCCACGCAGGTAAGCGCAGCCCCACCGCGCGGCTGTCGGAGGAAACGGCTCCGCTGCCCGAGCGTGTTCCACTGAGGAGCGCGGACTGCACGCTTCTCGGGGTGCGCTGTTACCCAGCCCCTCGCCCTCCTGCCCGTTTATGTCCTTCCACGGTTTCGCACCGCCGAGCTTTCCTCCCATTACCGTAACTGTATCGGCAGACACACAGGCTGCGATAGCCGTCATCCTAAAAAAGGAATCTCCGTGGCCCTCCGGCTGCTTCTCCACTAATGAGCTCACTTTTACGGAAAACTCTGCAGCGAATCCTTTCTTCTTTGCTGTCTCTGCACCCGTGCTTCCATTCCCTCTTGGTCCAGCGGTACCCGGCCTTTCATCCGGTCTCGGGATCGCCGGTAACAACCGTGTTGCCAAGTGGAGCTGACTTTCCTAGGTTTTCAGGTTCCCCGGGCGCTCAGTGGCCCTGGAGCCTTTCTCAGTGCTGCTGGGCCTGGTTTGCTTGCTTCCTTGCTGTCTGGTACCGAGACTGGCCACTCTCCTTGGAATCATCCTGTGAACATTTTACCGTCTTTTGCAGCCCTCGTTCCTCATCTCTCTTCTTTCAAACACACCCGCTGGTCGTTTAGCCCAGTCCCAGAGTTTTTATACGTGCTGACGAGTCTCAGTCTTCATCTCTAGCCCAAACCCTTCCCCTGGGCTCTAGACTCATATCCCCAACTCCCTATTAATATTTACATGTGCAGTTTGCTAGTGTCTTGTATATGTGCGACTCTTAACTTAGACCAGGTGTGGGCTGGTCTCCCTTCATATCTTCTGGGTTTCTTAACTTTTATTTTTTATTTCCTCCATGTCTAAGCTCAAGTATATTTTCTTCAGAAAAGCCCATTCTAACCACTGAAGCAAACCCTCTCCCGACTGCACTTTCTCACACTTTGCTACATTTTCCTCAGGAGTATTTACTTGCTTATTTCTTTGACTACAAAGTAAAATTCCTGAGGACATGCCTTCCTATATCCTTAAGACCTGAAACAAAGCCTGTGACACGGCAGACATTTAAAAAATTGTGATAAATGAACAAGTTAAATAAGCAAATAAACAAAATAACTACAGGTGATTACATATGCTCTGGAAGACATAGGGTGTGGTGGTGTGCTGTAAAAGAAAATACCGGGGTGAGTGGGGTTGCCAGAGGCCTGCCTGGAACAGTGCCTAAGACTTAATGAGAAGGAAGCAGCCTTGCAGGAAGCCGGGGAAGCAGGGTCGGGGGGACTGGGACTGCGGAGGGCCCACAGCGTGACAGTTTGCTGCACCCCGGGAATTGCGGGAAGGCTCTTGTGACTGGTGCGCGGTGGATGAAGGAGCCAGTGGCTTGGGGTCGGGATGGAGCGATGAGTAGGAGGCAGACCGCATGGGCTCTTGTAGACAATGATTGGGAGTGTTGGTATTATTCTTAGTAAAATAGGAAACTACTGCAAAGTCGCAGGCAAGGGAGTGGCATGATATGTGTGTTTTTGATAAGGACTTGCTGTGCAGATACCGGTTGTAAGGAGAACATCCAATGGTAAAAATCAATGGGAAGAGCAGGTGTGTGGCCACCGTAGAGTCCACAGAAGAAAGGAGAGTGACTAGTCGCGGGTGGTGACAGTGGCGTGAAGAAGATACAGATTTGCAATTTACTTGGAAGGTAGAATTGATAGATCTTGGTAATAGAGTGAATCTGCATGGGGTAGGGAAAGAGCAGGTGTGGGGAACAGGAAGCCCAGCCAATTTCTGCCGAAAAGAAGACTGGGTAGGATAATATTCCCAGGGGAAAAGCAGGCGTCTTTTTGGTTAGGTGACCTCTGAGATGCCACCCAGATAAACTGGTGCAGACATCTGGGTTCTAGTAAAGTTCATGTAGTTGAACTTCTGAGGTGGTTTTATTATATTCCCCATTTTACAGATGAATTTACTGAGATACGAGGTTGATCTTCCCATAGTCCTTTAGCAGCAAATGAAAAAGTGAAAGTTAAATCTGTCTCACTCTAAAACAGCACATATAACTTATTAAGGTTGGAAGATCTAGGAAGAAGTCTAGTCCAGAAATAAAGATTTGGGAGATGTTAGCACATGGTATTATATACCCAGAAGTGTGCATGCCTAGGAAGAGAGGACTGAGACCTGAGGGACTTCAATGTGTAGAGCCTGGCTAAAGAAACAAAGGAGTCCAAGACGGCATGACCAATTAGGTAAGAGGAAAAATGGGGGGGGGGGGGGGTTCGTGGCAGCTAAGAGCAGAGTGTAACCGGGAGAGAGGAATGGTGACAGTGTTGAATTGCTGAGAATTCAAATAAGATGGTTACCAGGATGATCCACATACGCTTAATAAACAAGTGCGTGATTAGAGATCCTCAACATACATGTCCTCCAGAAAGGCACCAGCCTTTTTATTCCCTTTATTTTTAAAAATATATAATCAGGCTGGAACCTTAAAAAAAGATAAAGTATAGGGGGGAAAATGGAGCAAGAATGAGAAGAATTTATAAGTTATGTGACCGACAAATTGTTTGACTTTCTCTGAGGTTCCAAGTCCTTACTATAAAACAATAAAAGTGAAGTCTGTTGTTTCCTTAATTAGCTTCCTGGAAACCAGCTGTGGTGGTGGGGTTTTAAAATGTTTTGAAAATTCTAAAAATGTTAAGGAATGTTGGTTCTTTGTAACATGTGAACGTGTACATTGCCCGCGTCCTGTCTCCCCAGGGGATAGCAAACCAAGGCTGCAAGTCCCATCGCTCACTCGGTTCATTTGCACCTAGTGCTGCAGTGCGCGTCTCGCAGGGCATGAACGGTGCCAAAGCAGATGCCTTTTTCCAGATGCCTTCATGCATTTTAAAATTATCATTATCAATTACATCAATATTTGTAGGTGGTAATTTCAGTCATCTCTCCACATCAGTTTTTTTAGAATGTAAATCACACTTTGATATTTTTGGTAGATATTTAACCCTGTTGTAACTCACAAAAGTTATCATATGATAAGGTTGTAAGTGATGATTCTAAAGTTGAAGGCTTTCCTGGTCCTATCACAGTTGCAATTTTTTTTTAAAAAAAAGAAGGAATAACCAGAGAATTGTTCTGAGTTTCTTTGTCGGATGCTGTGTGTATAAATATACTTCTAGCACTTATGTATTTCTTGGCCACATTACAAGGAGCTCACACAGGTACTAAGATCTGAGAGATGAAGAGAAAGAATAAGATAAGCAGTGAAAACAATAAAAATTTCAAAGTTTAGTTGGACAGACTAAGCACAAAGCCAGCCTGAAAATATCAGCAACAGCGTGTCTGAGAAGACAGTGTCCGTGTAGAAGAGAGTAGCAGCCCATCAAAGAAAACACTGGGCTAGAAATTAGCAATTAGTAATTGAGAACAAAGGAACATCAAAACCCTATTATATGTTGGCTAATTCGTTATAAATTTAAGTTATAATCAGTATATTTTATCACAGGACCACCTCTTCACTGTAGCCCTTGGGTGTTCTAGAATAACTTCACAAAAGCAAATGCTGGCCTGGAGTTTTTATAAGCCAACTCGGTCTTTTCTCCAACACGGTCATTCTGAACAAGGTTTACAAAGGAGGTCTCTATAAAGCTCTTATTTTACTGTAATTCGACAGTAGCCAATGCTATTTTTAGCTCTCTCTCTGTTATGGAGAATGGGGAGACAGTATCAGGAGAAAGTGAAGAAATCAGTTTATTTTTTACTTTTAACTTGGAGTTGTTCATACTAAGTTCCTCTTATCTACCCCTAGACTTGGGAGTTTTATTTGACTTTCCTGCTTCATCTTTAGATTGATGAAGAAATTAAAATTATAGAGATATCTAATAACAAAGAGAAGATATTCTAAGACAAAATGGGTTTCAGTCTATACTACCAGGGGATACTATTTAATAGCTAAGGTGACAGGCAACCAGAATCAGCCTGGAAGAAGCACTGAAGTAGTAAAACTGGGGTTCTGGAACCCCACTGGCTAAAGAGAGTTCAAAACAGGCAGCCACACCACCCTCGATCCAGAGTGACTCAACCTTTAGCAATTTCATAATTTAACTTTGAAATTTAAAAAATGTTTAAGGTATTTTGCTAAAAATTATATCCCATCATTTTTGCACCCTAATAATCATCAGAAAGGGTGGCTTCTCAAGGACAGTGTCAAAGAAAAATTGCATCAGCTGAAATTAAATAGCAAGGAAGATTTTATTTAAGACTATTGCAATAGTGGAGAGATAATAAACTCAACTCCATTGAAACAAAAGATGGAAGAGCTTTTAAGTATTGCAATGTGTAGAAAAGTACTAGGGGACCTTAATGGGGAGACCCGGTCAGTGTGATTAGACCATCTGTGTTTGCTCTTTGGCTCTTGTCAAATTTAGGCTTCTACCTTCCCAGAGAGACTGGAAGATAGGAGTGCCATCTTTCTTCATGGTTATATATAGAAGAATATTTACATCGCAAAGGGGCAGAAAATAATTTACCATTGCAAGGTTTCTAAAGAAGAGCAAAAGAACTATAGTCAGGAAGAAACCTATCTGAAGTTTTTCAAGCAGAGGGGAGCTGTAAGGCTGTCTTGGTCAACAGTTACAAAGCTGATGTCACAATACTGCTAAAATCATCTCTTATAATGTGTGTACTTATAGCCTATGAATTATTTAAAGCAACCTGCAGAGATTTCTAGGAAATCTGGATTAAGATTTATGAGTTTATTAAAGCTCTAAGCCATAGCTCTACGTTTCACCTGCTAAGACCTCACGCATTGTTTTGGAAGACCTCGGTTTTATAGCATGGAATCAACTAATGCTGTGCGGAGGCACAACTGTTATTTCCCTCTCCTTCAGCTGGCAGGAAATCCCTGGAAAAGGTGTTGTAAGAAAGGAGGCTAGAGGTGATGTTGAAGGGAAAAGCAATTGCTTCTGACTGCTGATGTTTAATCTATCCCCTACAGAAATGAAAGTGGCCTTTTATCTTTGAGTAGAATAAGGTGATTTAGAAGGGGAACAAGATGACACTGCCATAGTTGATGCTGACGCCTTAGTAGTAAATTCAATTCAGCTCATGACTTATGCGAATTTCAACACTGAGATATACTTCACTAATGTAATGCTTTCTGGGAATAAATTCAGAATTTCTTTGAAGTCTCTTGAACTCGTTGACTTGCCATTCTGGGTTACATTGTAGCAGCAATGTTTGATCTGCTGCATTTAATGATTTGTCATCATTTCTATCACCTTTATAGAAATTTGCTCCAGGCTGAAACCTGACTCACAAGTTGAAGGGAAGACATCAAGTAGTTTTTCCCCAAACTGAGAACTTCATAATTCAATATAAGACAAAACAATAATGCATGTAGCATAAATACTTTAATAAATGCCTGCTTCATAACAATCTGCTTGTTCAATTTATTTTTTAAATATTAACTTAGTATCTCTAAGGTCCAGAGACTCCCGTGAATTCCAGTAAATTTATATTGAACAACACAAACAAATTTCTGGTATGTTTACAATACTTTTTATTTCCATCTCCTGACAGTACTATGATAAACTTATGAATTTAATGTGTTGGGTTTTTTAAATAATGTTATTTTCTTTAGCACATTAATATGAAATCTTTTGGAAAATAATGTTTTATAGTTTTCAATATCAAAATGGTCTTAAAAAGAGTTTTATAAAAGTAAAATTGATATTCAATAAACTCTGCATATTTAGAGTGTACAATTTAATGAGTTTTGACAAATGTATACAAACATGAAACTCTCACCACATGAAGAAAATAAACATTATTCATCACCCGAGTTTCTGTGTTCTCGTTTTGAATGCCCTATCCTTGCCCTTTCTGCTGCTATTTTGAGACCTTTGTCTCAGGCAATCTCTAATCTGTTTTCTATTACATGTTAATTTGAATTTTTGAGTATTTGTTAGAAATTTTTTATAAATCGACTCATACAGGATGCGCTTGTGTAGTCTGCCCTTCTCACTCAGAATACTTACTCGGAGGTTCACCCATGTTTTGCATGTATGAAGATCTATTCTTTTGTATTTGCCAAGAAGAATTCTGTGCAGGATGTACTAGATTTTGTTTATGTATCCACCTGTGGATACAAATCTGAATTGTTACCATTTTTCTGAAGATTATAAATACAGCTGCTTTGAACACTTTTTAAAAGTATAAAGTATTTGTAAGGCCATATGCTTTCATTTCTATAAGTACCTAGCGGTAGAATGGCTGCATCATATGTGTGTATGAAAACACTCGTAAGTAAATTGCCGAAGTGTTTTCTAAAGTGGTTGTGCCATTTATACTCCCACCATTTATGAAAGTCCCAGTTGCTCCATATGTTCACCAACTATTGTTATGGACAGATTTTTAAAAGTTTAGCCATTGTAGCCCAGCCGGGCGTGGCTCAGCAGTTGTATCATTGACTCAGGATCCAGGAGATCAAGGTTTGATTCCTGGTCAGGGCACATGCCCGGGCTGTGGGCTCCATCCCCAGTGGGGGGCGTGCAGGAGGCAGCCGATCAATGACTCTCATCATTGATGTTTCTATCTCTCTCCCTCTTCCTTCTTCTCTCTGAAATCAATAAAGACATATTTTAAAAAAAGAATACTTATTTTTTTAAAAATTAGCCATTGTAAAATATAGATTTAGGAGCACCTCCTATGGGTGTAATTTGCATTTCCTAATGACTAATGAGGATGAGCATCTCTTTGTGAACTTACATGCCATCTGTGCATCTTCACTGGGGAAGTATCTGTTCAAATTGTTATTTTTAGTGGTTAGATACTTTATTATTGAGTTTTGAGAATTTTAAAAATATTCTAGATTTGTTGTTAATGCGCTTGAGCCAGCCCTAACGCCTGGCAGTGAATGAGTGACGCCTGCGATGTCTCATCCTCAGCAGCCCTGCTCAGCTCCCGTAGACTCATGCCTGTAGCTCCCTTTATGGACTGAACCCATCTCATGCTTGTTCTTCCTCTTTTCCTGCCACATTATTTTCCCCTGCATTGTTGTCTTTTCCAAAGAACCCTACCTTCTCATCATAGGCCCAAATTAGGACAGCTTCAGTTTTGTCATTTCTTTTCTCCAGGGACCTTTCAGGCTTAATTTGCTCCAGGGCCCACTAGTCATTTTGAGTGTCCAGGGAATCGAAAGAGCTTTCTTGCACCACCAAATTGTGTTAATATACAATATCCTAATCTGTGGCTTTTCTTTCCCTATCTTAACAGTATCTTATTTATTTATTTATTATTGATTTTAAAGAGAGGAAGGGAGAGAGAAAAAACAAACAATGCAAGAGAGAAACATCGATTGGTTGCCTCTTGTACGTGCCCCAACCGGGGACCGAACGCGAAACCAAAGTACGTGCCCTTTTGCTGTGTGGGGCGACGCTCCGGCCAACTGAGCCACACAGGCTGGGGCTTAACAGTATCTTTTTCAAACAGAGGTTTTAATTTTAATGAAGCCCACTTCATGAACTTGTTCTTTTATAGATTGTGCCTCTTGGGTTTTATCTAAAAACGTTTATGCTAATTCAGGTGATAACATTTTTCTCCTAAGTTTTTAAAAGAATTCTTGTAGTTTTATATTTTATATTTAGGACTGACCCATTTAAATCCATTTTTAATGTGCTTTTTTTTTTTTTTTTTGCTTGTGGATGCCCAATTGTTCCAGCATAATTTGGTGAAAACACCACTCTTTCCCCACTACAGTGCCTTCGTACGTGTGGCCAGTTCCTGGGGTCCCGATTCCGTTTGCAGATTCACTGTTTTTCTCATGATAATGCCCGTGTCCCGGCTGCTGCAGCTTCACTGCGAACCTTGAAGCCAGGAGGCGGCAGCCAGGGAGGGAGGTCCAGCTGTTCCGGCTGTTCTAGGCCTTTGCGTTTCCACACAAATTTTAAAATTCGCTTGTCAGCTTCCTCAGAAATTGTATGGGATCTTTTGTATGTTTTTTCTATTAAATTTTGTTTTAATCCTCACTAGAGGAAATTTTTCCGTTGATTCTTAGAGAGCGGACGGAGGGAGAGAGAAGGAAAGAAACGCCAGCGCAGCGGGGAGAGGCTCAGCGGTCGGCTGCCCCCGCAGAGCCCCCAGGGGCCAGGACTCGGGCAGCCCAGGTGCGCGCCCCGGGCGGGCTCCAGCCGCGCTAACCACCGGGCCACCGGCCACGGCCTCTTTTATTGATTGTATTTAGAGACAGGGGAAGGGAGAGAGGAGGGAGAGGGAGAGGAGGGAGAAGGGGAGAAAGGGGGGAGGGGATAGAGGAAGAGGTAGAGGGGGAGGGATAAACATCCACATGATGGGTGCTCCCTGCTTGCACCCTGGTCGGGGATCTAACCCGAAACCTGGCATGTGCCCTGACAGGGAACTGAACTGGCGACCTTTCTGTGCACAACATGATGCTCAACCAACTGAACCACACTGGCCAGGGCAATGGGATTTTGATTATGAATCTAAAGATCAATTTAGAGAGAACTGATATCGCGACAATATTGAGGTTTTTTTCTTCTTTTTGTTATTATCTTTTTATTGATTTCAGAGAGAGGAAGGGAGAGAGAGAGAGAGAAACATCAGGGATGAGAGAGTCATTGATCGGCTGCCTCCTGCACGCCCCCTACTGGGGACCAAACCCGCACCCCAGGCATGTGATCAAACTGTCATCTCCTGGATCATGGGCGGACCCTCAACCACTGAGCCACGCCAGCTGGGCACAATATTGAGCTTTCCGATCCATGGGTAAAGTATATCTCCCTATTTATTTAAGTATCCTTTAAATTATCTCAGCAATGTTTTATTTTTCAGTGTTGAGCACTTTTGCAATACTTTATCAGATTTATCCTGTGATATTTACTATTTTGACGCCATTGTAAATTATATAGTTTTTCAAATCTTGGGCTTCCAATTGTTCATTACTAGTGTATGAACATATAATTGGTTATTATATAATGACATGATATGCTGCAACTTTATTAAATTCAATTATTGTTTAGTCAATAAACAATAATTTATTTTTGTTTATTTTTTTTGTTTAGTCAATTCCATTGGATTTTCTACACATAGAATCACGTTGTCTGAATAAAGAGATTTTTACTTTTTTTTTTCCAATCTGGATGCCTTTTGTTATTATTATTTATTTTATTATTTATTTGCCTTAATATACTGGTTATAACTTCATGTATAATGTTTAATAGAAGTAGTGAGAGGAGATATATCTTGTTTTATTCCTGATCTTTGGGATAAAGCATTTAATATTTCATCATTTTTTATGATATTAGCTATAGGTTTTCATAGGTTCCTTTCATGAGGATAAGTTTCCTTTCAGTTTACTAAGATTTTTAAAATCAAGAATGAATATTAAAAATTTATTAAAGTTTTTCCATGTTTATTGATATGTTTTTAGCATTTTTAAAAGTTTGATGTGGCAAAATACAGGAATTGATTTTCAAAAGGTAGTTGTCTTGCATTTCTAGGATAAATCCCAGTTGGTCAGAGTGTTTTTTTGTTTGTTTCTGTCTTTTCATCTACTTTTGGTATCAGAGTGATTCTGGCTTTATAGAATGAATTTTGAAGTATTGTTTGCTTTTTGATTTTCTGTAATAGATTTTATAGCTTTGGTATTGCATTTTTTTCTAAATTTTTGCTTGATAAAATTCACTAGTAAAACCATCTGGTCTTGGAGTTTTCTTTTTTGGAATGTTTTTATCTACAAATTCAATCATTTCTATAGACTATTTGGGTTATCTATTTTTCTTGAACAAAGTTTGATAGTTTATTTCTGTCAGTGAAATGGTAAATTACATCTATGCCGTTGAGTTTTTTTGGCATGAAGTTGTTCATAACATTGTCTTACTGTGTTATATCCTTTCAATCCTTACTGTGCTGATATCCTTTCAATATCTAAAGACTCTGTAGTAAAGTCATCTTTCTCATTGCTTTCTATGTTTTCAGTTTTTGTTGTTCTCACTTTCCTTTTTTTCTGTCTTATTTTGAATTAGTTAATTATTTTTTATGGTTTCATTTTATTTCTTTTGTGGCTTATGAGATGTAACTGTTTTATTATTTTATAAACCATAAAATAACTGCTAACATAATAAAACAGAGTTACATCTAGTAAGCCACAAAAGAAACAAAGTAAGATTTTAGCAGTTATTTTATGGTTTTGGAGATTAATGTATTCCCAAATTTTCCGATGCTTATAGTAGCCACACCCATTCTGACCAATGACCTTTGGTCCCAGGTATGACTGACAGGGCAGAGCCTTCCCTAGTCATTCCAGCTTTACTGGATGTGTGTCTATCTTCCCTTTGCCCAGTCCCCTTCCCCCAGTGTTTTGCAGAGATCATGCCTGTAATGTCTGGCCTTCCCTATTATCAATAATTAGCTAATTACAATGGTATTGGTGACATTCAAAAATTTTTTATGAAGCTTATTTTCAGTGTCAACCTGGAAAAGAAAGAAAAAAGCAACAATTGATTGCAATCGGGATGACTTTAAATGGAGCAAGTTTGATTTTGAGGCCCTTCTCATTCCTTCGGTGGGTGTCCTTTCGCCCTTGCTAAGCTGAGATAATTAGCCTGTCTGGAGCAGGTCTTCTCCCTGGAGGATGGCTTTATCCTATATCACCAATTGTCGTTAAAGCAAAAACTGATCATTAAATTGCTAACTGATCTCTCAAATTGTTCCTGGGCAAAAAAAAACACACCCAAATATTATTTTAATAAGTTGTCACTGGAATTAGTCATCTGGAAGAAATTTTCCTCATTTAGAACAAACATACCTTTATAGGAACCCTGTGGGTGGGGAATCAGAAAATGAAAGCATGGTTTGCAGCAAGTAATCCAAACAGATTTGCTCTAAGAATAAATGAAGAATAATTTTAGGGTGGGTAAAAGCAGCAGAAAAAGAGCAGAGAGGGTCAACACAGAATAAAGAAGCTGAGGTAACATGGTAGGAGTCTGTGCTTTCTCTCTCCAGTTTTTCAGAAAAATCTGACTGTGCCCAGAGATCCCTAGTAATGTTATGAAGCAGGCTGTCTTCCAGGGGAAACTGTCTTCATAAAGTGTCACTAGCTGATATAATATAGCAAGGCTTGACTGGTTCCATTCCCAAGAGGTAATTTATATAAATTACAAGAAATAGGTGCAAGGAAAGGATGAGAAAATCACGTGCTCTATTTTGCTTACTGCCAGGATATCATTTACATGCTTGGAAATTTCGTTTGTAGAAGCTCACCTCTAAACCTCTCCCAACATGCTTGTTATCTCTTGCTATTGAACAGAATATTTCAAAGTTTAGTAGCTAAAACAATAACATTTAATATCTCACATTTTCTCTGGGGAAGGAATCAGGCTTGCCTCAGCTAGTGTCTCTGCCCCAACATCTCTCATAAGGGTGCAGTTAAGGTGTCATCTGGGGTTGTGGTCTCAACTGAAGGTTCAAGTGAGAAAAGACTCACTTCCAAGTTTACTCAAGTAATTTTTAAATTTTTATTATTATTATTTTTTAATATATCTTTATTGATTTCAGAGAGAGGAAAGGAGAGGGATAGAGAGATAGAAACATCAATGATGAGAGTCATTGATTGGCTGCAGCCTGCAACCCGGGCATGTGCCCTGACCGGGAATCGAACCCCGATAGCCTGGATCCTAGGTCCATGCTCACCCACTGAGCCACACCCGGCCAGGCTCAAGTAATTTTTTTAAAGGAATCACTGTCTCATGGGTTTTTAGATTGAAAATTCCAGTTCCTCACTGGTTGTTGGCTAGAGACCTCCCTTAGTTTCCTGCTTAGTGGCTTCTCCATAAGGTAGATCATAACATGGTACATGTGGTTGGCTTTTCTTAGAGCAAGATGGGACAATCGTATGGGAGTCAGAGTCTTTTTGTAATTTAATCTTAGAAGGAACATAATATAATTTTTCCTATATGTTGTTAGAAGCTTGTCACTATATCCAGCTGCACTCAGGGAGGGGGGGTATTACATAAAGGTCTGACTACTAGGAGTCAGGGATCATTGTGGGATGTCTTGGAGACTGCCAGCCACACCCAAGGAAAATAAATGTGGTAATTTATGCTCCTCTGTCAATCAAAGTAATTTAACTAACTCAGGGCCTTGAAAGAGATAGATATATTCCCTTATATTTCATGAGAAAAACTTTAAGAATTTGTGACGTTGTTTAATTGTAGCATATAATTGAGTGAACTATAAATTCAAAAATACGTTTAATTTTAAAGACTATCCCACTTGTGATTAAATAATTCACTTGTGGAAACATTATGTACCTATAAGTTTGGTAGTTCTTCTATTTTACATATTTTTCTTTTAGTAGTTTATAATGTGCCAGCAATTTTAATATGCTGGGTACTCAATTTTATGACTGAGTCCACATGGTGGGAAATAATCAGCATGCATAAGATGGAAATGTTTTCTGTAAAGTGTGTTATTTCAACAGAAGTTGAAATACAGAACTGAACCCAATTGGTAAAAGTTACCCAAACTCCTCACTACTTCTTTCTCAAATAAATAGCTTTTGCTTCAGAGAGTTAAACATTCTTGTTATTTTTATCGAAATATTTAAGGACAGGCTACCTCATCTGACATCCAGGTTATTCAAGTTCCAAATCAAACTAATATATTCCCACTCAGTTTCTCTTTTTCATTTTTAGTTTTTTGTTAATAGCTTCAGCATGCTTCTCAGCATCACAACTTCCTATTCTACAAATCACTCTCCAGTCAGCCACTTAGTGCCAAAGTGTTCTTAGTTCTACACGTGCAAAGTCTCTCATACCATCTCATTGGCTCTATTTCCACAGCTACCACACAAATTATACCTTCCTTGAATAATTTCTTTTAAATCCTCACCCGAGGATATGCGTTTTTTTTGTTTTCACTGATTTTTAGAGAGAGGAAGGGAGAGACGGAGAAACATTGATGCGACTATATGACAGAGAAACATCGATTGGTTGCCTCCCTTATATGCCCCGACTGGGGATCAAAGCCGCAGCCTTTCTGGTGTATGAGATGATGCTCCAACTAACTAAGCCACCAGTCCAGGGATCCTAGAATAATTTTAATAAGCTTTTTTGGGCTTTCTGATTCAAAATTTTCTTTCCAGGATTTTATCTTTTCTATTTTTTCAAGATTAATTATTTCAAATAATATAATATAATCAATTTCTAGTCATATAATATTCACTCCTCAAACTTATTAGGTTAAAACATGCTATTCTTTACCAAACCTATATGTATTGAGTTTTAATCCCCTATTTTTCTTCCTATGGATGCTTTATAAACTTAGCTCACTGTATTTATTTGTTTGTTTTAAATTATGTAACTTCTTTTCCATTTTTTCCATCTATACTACTATTGCCTTCCCTACCAACATGTTTAAACATTTCCATTAATAATTTTAATAATAATTAATATATGGAGCCTTACCTGAGTGTGATATATAGAAGAAATATTTCTCCATCCTCAATTGTGTTCATACTTAATATTACATTTTTTGTTTGTATATTTTATCACCCCTATTAGACTACAAGGTAATATTGTTTATAAATGTTTTCCACCAAGTACTTATAACAGGATCCGACCTATAGAAGACTCAATGAAAGTGTAAAAGTTAATTGGATGAATAAATGAACTAGTGGTGTGGGTATAAGTAACACCCCACCCACATATGCATATACATAAATATACTCATAAGCACTTATTACATTTTGGGATGTCTTCGCTTGGACATTTCCAGTGTTGAGATGGGGTTCATCTAGGTCATTTTTCATCTGTTGCTAGACCACTGTAATTGCCCGAATATTTTTTCTTTTAATAATTTGAAAGCTGCCCTTTAAATCTTATTAACTAAAATTATTACAATAAGAGTAAGCTAATTTAAATTATAGCTTATAAAAATTTTCCATAAACAAAATTCATTAATTTTACTGAAGACTTGCATAATAAACCTACCCTATCATCTGCTTTTCTGTGTCATCTGTTAACACTTCTTTCTAAATATTAACCATGCACAAAGCTTCTCTAATTACTTTTCTTTAAAATTACATTAAAAACCCTTTTGGATATTCTAGCAAGAAAGTTAATATTATTTAACTAAAATAAGCTTAGGCAAGGAGGCTTTTAAGAAACACTAGCATTCTCAAAACAGAAAAAGGGCAAGGAGAGTCATTTAAACAAATGAAATGACAATTATGTGACGAGAGAGGCGTTCGCTAACACTAGGGTGGTAATCACACTGAAATCTGTAAATGTATCAAACCCACATGTCATACATTTAAACTTAGACAATGCTATATGTCAACTGTATTTCAATAAAAAAGAATGAAGTGAGATAGTGCACTTAGAGCACTTAGTAGCATGCCCTTGCAGAGAAAATCCAGTGGTGATTCTTATTATTGACAATAATATTATAGAGGTATTAATGAATATTTATGGGGAGTGTGTAAAAATATTGATGGTGAGTGTATAAAAAATGTTTCACTTCTCTGGCTAACCTTTTTTTTTTTTTTGGACAACAATAATGACTTTGTTTTCACATATTTTATTTCAGACATAAAATAGCTGGGGGAGGAGGAGAGTCCCAGCCTAGCCCCACCCCAGGGCAGCCAGGACTGGGTGCAGAAGAGGCCTCCCCGACGACCTTCCTCCCAGGGTCTTCCTGTGAGGGGCCCTGTTGCTCTAGCGGGGGGGGGGATGCAAGTGGGGGGGGGAAGCCTCTGGGCCCCACCCCTACCACGCTGGCCTCCCTCTGAAATGCCCCTGCAGCCTCCCCACCTCCTGCTGCTTTGTCCAGGGAGCATACGGCATAAACTGTAGTTGAAACAATGTGCACATGTGTGATAGAGAGGACATTGTATTAGTAGTGCTTATTCCTGTGTTAGGAGGTTCTCGGTAATTTTTAATTTCTTTTTCTATAGTTTTTTATTTTTTTTTAGGTTTAAAAATAATGAATTTTTTTTATAATTGAAAATGAAATTTTGTTTCTTTGTTAAATATCTCTTTTGTTTGCTTTTTTATTTTACACGCCTTAGTGTTTTCTGAACATAAGTCTTCCTGACACCTCTCAGATCCATGAAACCCTGTTGCTTTTACCCTCTGACATGGCTTTTGTTCATCTTCTATACAAACCTATTCCATACTTCATTTACTCAGTGACCCCTTGGGCATTTATATTAATTTATTTGACTACATTGCTTCTGACATTCAGATAAAAATCACTCAAGATTATTTTTTTAAATGAAAGCCTTGGCTCATTAATTCTCAGCTCTTTCTGTTTGTAAGCAGCCTTACACCCTTCGGTGGCTATTCCCATCAATACCGATGGCTCACCATGGCAGTGCCCCAAATTAGAGATAATGTGGTCTGTGTATAGAGTATACAGCTACTCTGTGTGTGCATGTGTGTGGTTAAAAAATTCTTACAGATAATCCTGATAAACTTCTCTTCAACCCTCATTGAGATTGTGCCTTAAGAGCTCCCATCCATCTGAGACATTTAATTTTCCAGGTCTTGGCTGTGGAACAAGTGAAGTGATGGAAATAGTCCTAGAGTTGTAATCAGATGACCTAAGTTCAAGACCTTGCTCTGTCATTTACAAGCCTTGTGATCCAAGCAGTCATTTAGTCTTTTTGCTTCCCTTCCCAGATTTTAAAAGAGATAAAATATGTCATCAAGAGGCTGCCAGAATGAAATGAGTTAATATAAAAGCCCCTTTAAGGTAAAAAGGTTATATAATTTGAAATGTGCTTACTTAACATTTAAGACCTCTTTCTCCCTGCGCTCTACCTCTCATCCCTTTCATTATTTCGAAATGCAATGTTATAGGCTTTGTCACATAACCAAGTAGCTCCAATTGGTCTTTCTCAATGGTTAGGCCACTATGGAGGTACTGTAGGGAAAGGTATCCCTAGACTCCGTAACAAGCATGATTTTAAATATCATTAAGTACCTCCATAGATTTATTACACTGTCCTAGACATAGGCAAATTATTGAAATAACAGATATTGTGACAGGAGTAGAGATGGAAAAAATACAGAAAACACAAAGTGATAGCAAAATTGACATTAAATGTAGTTGATAAAAAATAGGTCAGAGTTCAATCAGGGTATTTAATATAAGCATGAACAACCAGAATGAGTTTTTAAAAACTTAATACACAACAGGACACTAAATGCTTAAAATCCCTCAATGATCACTTGCATATACAATCAAGTGCCAACTCCTAGATTCTTCTGTTATTTAAAGTTAATCTGTGTGTGTGCATGTGTGTGTGTGTATTTTGAGCTTTCTACTTTTTTTAGTGATTCTATGGTCAGAAAACATATTTTATAGTTTAGGTCATAGTTAGATTGAATAAGAATTCAATAAATACATCTTCTGTTATCTAATAAAATCAAACCAATAATGAATGGGTCATTGGAATTTTAAACGTTTTAAAAATAATGCCTTTTATTCTTTTCAAAATAGCTTATTAGTAAAAAAAATAGTAATCAATATTCTAATCAAATTAGATCATGAAAGTGAAATTAATTTATAAAACTTAAAATGCAATTTATTTGGTAAACTATATGCAGGTATATATAGACATATGTATGTATTTGTATTTATATATGTTATATGTATATATAAATCTTTAGAAATTAATTTAAAAACTAGTTGGAGTTCACTATCTAGTAATTTCTTTATTCACTCTTGTTTTTTAATTTATTGTTTTCTCTCACTTCCACTTTCTAAATAACTTAATGTTATGATAACTTTAAAAAAATCCCAATTGGGAATTCTAAAAATTGAGTTTTGATATTATACTAATCATGGATAAGTATAGGAAGCTGTTTCTCATCCCTAATTAGTAGGGGATTCTTGTTTAATCAGTAGACTTTGAATTTGAATAATGCTATAATAGAAGCAGAGTTTTCGGGAAGAGTTGATATGCCAGCCTACTTTGTTCAGGTCCAAGGTTGTTTAATGAATATATGTAAAGAGCTTTGCATTAACCTGGCTGTACTCTATTGTTAAAAGGGATGCCTGGGGAACCAAGTGAAGCTATACATTTTATGTTTAGTAGTTTTTATTTTTAAACAAATAGAGCTAATTAGAAGAAATTCAGGATTATAATTAAAGGAAACTAAAACATCCCAGGAGTTAAAAATAATTGAATGTGACGAATTTTGAGGATTTGACTTTGAACTTATGGTTTGAGTCTAAGAATATTTTCTAATCTACTTTAATAATGACTGAACCAGGTTTTCAAGAATATCCCAAGCTCTTTGTAAATAAACAACCTTAATTTTAATGTGGTCTCTAATTGATCAACTAATCAACAGAAAATACTGATGTAATAAACCAAAAAGCCCATATTATTCCTAGTTATAATTTCTCATCTTATATATATATTTTAAATGCAATAGGTGAAGAAGGTTATAACCATTATAAATATAATTGTTATGTGAACCTGCCAGAATAGCTGTAATGACTTTAGATTTGCTCTTAAATTAGTCATTTATGAAAGATATAGTGAATGGTTTATACAACATGAAATATTTTTAAAGGTATAGAACTCAAATAGAAAATCTATTTTTGTTTTGGTGTTTCATCTCCTGTTTTCTTGTCCCAGAATTACCCAATATGTTAAAATCTAATATTTACTATTGTTTTAAAGACAACAAAATTCTCTTCACTACTATTTTAAAAGACTAATAATGTCCCAAATTGACATGTTATTAGTTGGGTGTAGAGCATCACTTTATGTGCCATTTTCTACACTTCCAATTTCAATTTATGTCCTTACCTCAGGGTAACTTCAGATCTCAGCTTAATGTCATTTGATAACCCAGTGCTATCCTGCATGACATATTTTCAGTTGCCAAAGACAATGCTTTGATGAACGCCTTTAAAGTAGAATAAATCTCAGGCTATAAAACAAATGGCCTGGTATACTTCTGCGACCACAATGAACACTATGCAGGGGTGAAAATATCACCCAAAACTTTCAAAAGACAATGAAGATATGCCAGCAGAACTGTTTTTCTCTGTACCCAAATCATCAGCATCATTCTAACTGGTTCCCACTGAAGCCCCTTTTCCTGGAGTTACCAGGAATGCAGGTGCAAATGATGTGCAGGTGCAAACAATCGGTCCAGTTGTTCAGTATCAAATTGTGATGATACTGGGCAACTCTAAATAGAAGGCAGAATCTACTTCCAAGGATTAAAAAAATCCCCTCAATCTAGATCATTAAATTAGAGCACTGTACACTTAGAGCTAATTATGACAGATAAACCAGTAATTCTTAACTCTGAAAGTTGTTCATCAAAATGATACTGCACATCGCTAAGATACTGACTTTCTATTGCGGAACAATTCAGAATGGTTTTATATTGGCATGTTTAAAGTGATGTTCAAGTGGCAAAGAAAGCAACTTTAAATGTATTTCACTCTAATTTTATAGTCATGGCCATGCTCTGTGGAATTCTGTTCTTTTTCTTGTACTTTTTTAAAAAAGAGAAATGATAGTTGTCTTCAAATAGTACAAACAGCAATAGTTTAATTCAAAGTAATACAGAGAAGTCTATTTTATATCCTAATACCACACTGTTTATGTTGGTATTATGTGCCTGATTCGAGTTTGTAGGAGTTAAACTTTATACAGTGCTGGACAAGAGCAGATGGGCAGTATTTGTTTTGTATTAATATATATTGCTTTAGTTAGGGAAAGAATTTTGAATGAATTTTTTTTCATCAAATCTTATCATGGTAACACCATTAAGTTTTTTTCTGGGGTTTTTAGGAATTAAGCTTCTATAAATTGTTTACTGGCATTCAAGATGCATTATAAGTTATTACATAAATCACCATGTTATTAAAGATATTTAGTATACAAAAATGCCATCTAAAGCTTTTGCATATATGTATGTGTGTATATAGGATATATGTTATATATATATATATATTTCATTTATTTGATGTAGTTACTCATGTTTAAGGAGTACTTATTACTTGCCAGACACTATTATAAGTGTGACTTGTTACCTCATTGGCTGTGCACAACAGCTCTGTGAGGTAATGCCATTCTTATCACCACCCCAGTTCTCTAGATGAGAAAACTGAAATATAAACAGGTTAGTTATTTGCCAAGGTCACAAAACTAGGCAACTGCAGAGGCAGAATTAGAACCCAGGTCATCTGCCTTTAAAGCCTGTTCGCTTAACCTCTTTTCCATCATGTCTGTTGTTAGGCCTTATACCTTTAGTGCTGACACATGACTATAGAGGCATCTATACCTGACCTATAAACATTGGCCTTTTAATTGACTTGTGCATACAAATGTCTCTTTCTCCCCTTCCGTTTAATATGCTCTCAACGTTAGCATAATCTTCTCCATTTTAGTGCCTATGAATTTCAAGTTAGTCAAATTAATATTTGTTCTGCTTTCTTTTTTACCACACATACTCCTGAAAGAGTTGAAAGTATCAGTGATTCAGAAGGCATCCCTTTCTAATTTATACCAGGTGGCCTGTATTCTAATCTGGCTCTGCAATTGCCTAGTTTTGTGACCTTAGCAAACTGAAGGAATAGAGTTTCAATGGGGTACATAGAATAGGTGTATGAATAGGGAATATCTTAGTGGGCTATTTAAAAACTGCATGGCCAATTTAAAATAAATTCGTACACTTCACACACATTGATATTTTTCATGCTTCTATATCATAGGTTCTAAAAGAGTACACAAACACTCAAAACATAGTATCTGTCACAATGGAATCTGTAAGTTTCCTGAGAGCAATAAGTTTTCTTATATACTTTTAAATCACACATTTTGTGGAATCCAAATATATAAAACAATAACTTTGTTAAGTGAATATATATATATATATATATATATATATATATGAATAAATAAAATAAAATTTCTAGTTGAATGAACAGTAGAAAACGACTTTTAAAAATAGTGTTTATAGATAAAATCCCTAGGAATAAATTCAACCAAGGACATAAAAGTCCTGTACTTGGAAAATTATAAAACACTGAAGAAATAAATAGAAGAAGATACAAACAAGTGAAGCATATTCCATGTTCATGGATAGGAAGAATTATCATCATTAAAATGTCCATACTGCCCAAACAATCTATAGATTCAACATGATTCCTATCAAGATACCAATGGTGTATTTCACAAAATTAGAATAAATATTCCAAAAGTTGATATGGAACCAAGAAAGACCCCAAATAGCCACAACATTCTTGAGAAAGAGCAAAGTTGGAAAAATCACACTACCTGATATCAAACTATACTACAAGGCCATAGTAACCAAAATAGCATGGGACTGGCATAAAAACAGACAAATAGAGCAATGGAACAGAATTGAGATCCCAGAAATAAACCCATGCCTTTATGGTTAAGTGATATTTGACAAAGGAAGGAAAAACATAAAGTGAGGTAAAGATAGCCTATTCAATAAATGGTGTTGGGAAAATTGGACAGGTATGTGAAAAAAAATGAAACTAGACCACCTTCTTAAACCATGCACAAAAATACGTAAACTCGAAATGGATTAAAGACTTAAATGTTAGACTTAAAACCATAAAGGTCCTAGAAGAAAACATAGGCAGTGAAATCTTGAACATTTCTCATAGCAATATTTTTTTTTTTCCTGATATGTCTCCTTGAGCAAGGGAAACAAAAGAAAAAATAAACAAATGGCACTACATCAAACAAAAAGATTTTTCACAGCAAAGAAAATCAACAAAATGAAAAGACAATCCACTGAATGGGAGAACATATTTGCCAATAATACATCTGATAAGGGGTTAACTACCAAAATTTATAAAGAACTTATAAAATTCAACTCCAAAAAAATACAAACAATCCAATTAAAAAATGGGCAAGCAACCGAAATAGACACTTCTCCAAAGAAGACATACCAATGACCAATAGACATGTGAAAAGATGCTCAGTGCCACTAATCATCAGAGAGATACAAATTAAAACCACAATGAGATATCTCTTTACCCCTGTCAGAATGGCTATCATCAATAAATCACCAAGCATTTTTGGCAAGAATGTGGAGAAAAGGGAACCTTTGTGCACCTTTGGTGGGAATGCAGATTGGTGCAGCCACTGTGGAAAGCAGTATGGAGTTACCTCAAAAAATTAAAATTAAAACTACCCTATAAACCAGTGATTCCCCCTCTGGGAATTTATCTGAAGAATCCTGAAACACTAATTCAAAAGAATATATGCACCCCTATGTTCATTGCAGCATTATTTACAATAGCCAACATTTGGAAGCAGCACAAATGCTCATCAATTGATGAGTGGATGAAGAAGCTGTGGTTCATTTACACAATGGAATATTACTCAGCCATAAAAAAAAAAAATCTTACCTTTTGCAACAGCATGGATGGAGACCTGCAGAGCATTATGCTAAGTTAAATAAGCCATTCAGAGAAAGACAAGTGCCATGTGATTTCACTCATGTGAAATTTAGTGAACAAAATAAACTAATAAACAAAATAGAAACAGACTCATAGCTAGAGAACAGACTGATAGCTGGGGGAGTAGGGAAGGGGGCATTGGTGCAGGGATAGGTGAAAAAGGTGAAGGGATTGAGAAAAAAAGAGAAAAAAACACAACTCGTAGACACAGATAATAGCATGGTGATTATCAGAGGGGAAGGAGGGTGGGGGGAGGTAGGAGAGGGTATAGGAGGGATAAATGGTGAAAGGAGGAGACTTGACTTGAGGTGATGGACACACAATATAATATACAGTTGATGTATTATAGAATTGTATACCTGAAACTTATATAATTTTGTTAACCAATGTCACCCCAATAAATTTTAAAAAAAAATAGTGTTTATGTTCATAGTTTTTTGTTTAGTTTCTATTTTATATCTATTTTTGTTTCCTTATTGGTTCTTTGCATTTATAGAAGTTTGTAGGTCATTATTTAGACCAAGTTAAACTTTCTGCTCTTGTTACCCATCTTGGAGGAAATTTTTTTGTTGACATAGAGTATATCCAAACGTCATACATATCGTTCATTTTTAGCATATCTATATGATACAGTGAGAATGATCTTCTTTTTTAAGTTTACAGTTTATTATGCATAGAAAAAAATGGAATGGAGAAAATGTTTTCTGTGTCCTGTACCCTTGAATATTTTAAAGCAAATGGCCTCTCTCTCATTAAAGACTGTGGAAAGTATGTCAACTTCTTTTAGCAAGAGTTCTGGTAAATGATGTTCTGCCTTGCTGATATAAAGTTGCTCTGAATTGCATGTACTGACCACATAAATTCCATATCTTATTAAAATTATTAAAATTTTGTAGATTCTATTGGCCATCTTCCCAAGGAAATTGTCCGAATACATTCTTCTAGAGCTGCAATTTTCAACCTTTTTAATCTCATGGCACACATAAACTAATTACTAAAATTCTGCAGCACACCAAAAACTATATTTTTTGCCAATCTGACCAAAAATAGGCATAATTTTGGTTCATTCACACCAGACGGATATTGTTATGCTGGTTGTTGTCATTTTTTTATTTGACAATCTAAGGAAAGGGAAGTCAGTTTCCCTGACTAAATAGCCAGGTATTGCATGTTTTAAATTTCTTGTGGCACACTGATTGAAAATTGTTGTTCTAGAGAATTAGAGTTTTATTATTTTATTAAATTATTTAGCAACAAGCAAAAAAAAAAGGAATTCAACTCGTGTTCATTAGATAATATGACGAAAGTTACAGTTGAGAGAAATAATTTTCAAGGAAACAAAAATCTCTTAATAGAAGGACATGCAGTTTGCTTGAGTAAGTATTTGTTTAAAACATATAGCATTATTTGGGTATACTTTCAAATTGCAGAATGGTTTACTAGAGCAAAAATGATGGTATTTAGAGCTACTAACCTTAACTCTTTTCAACCATTTGATTTGGTAATGAAGGAACCCGTTACTGACTTCTAGTCCCTGTCTATAGTGGAATGATTATTTTGAAGAGGAAACGTAAGAGAGTGAATTATAAATAGGATAAAGTCTGAATGTTGATTCGGAACTCCTCAGAGGCTAACTAAAGGGCACACATACTAGACACTCCAGGCTTGCCTGGTTGACCTCCTACCTGCACACATGCAAGACCATCCTTCCCAGTCTACTTTTAGTTGGATGGGCTGTTTGACCTATTCTGGTCGATAGACGTGAGTGGAAAAGATGAGTGTCACATTAAAACAGGCTATTTAAAATCTTTCTGCAACTCTGTAGATTTCTCTTTTCCTCTTAAGGTATTTTCAAATTCATACTTCATAATAAAGGAATTACAACATGAAAACTAAGTTGATCTCTCAAGACACCACTTAGTAAAGAACTGTCCTGGAATGTAATTCAACCTCATTGGATTTTGCATTAACAAGACATTGCTTTTGTTTTGCTAAGCCACTTATATTTCATGGTAAGCTATTATTTCAACATCACCTAGTATTTCTGTAAATGACAATTATGTTCATCTGACCTGCTCTGAAGTTCAAAGTGTTGACTTGGATATTTGAGCATATGTTCTAAAATGTACAGCTATTGAGTGCCCCAGCATGTCCTTATTGAGTCACATGATGTTTATCGAGTTCCTATTCTGCAATGACATTTTACAGGGCACTAGGAAAACAAACTTTCATAAAATATCACAATCTAAAAATAGAGGAAGAGTGTGAACAAGTAGTTACAATTCAGAGATATTAGTAGTAATGCCAATCAGTGTTCTCTTAAGAGTGTGAAACAAAAAGCTAAAAAATGTTCAGGGATACATTACCTAACTGATTCAGAAAAATAATCTCAGAAAAACTATTGGAGATATACAATGTAGACCCTAAAGCCCAAAAAGCAAATCTCAAAGGAGAAGGGCTCCACAGATGGCAGAAATGACATGTTCAGTAGTACCCAGCATGCGTTTCATGCACAGTGGTCAAGGATGAGTAGAGGTAAGAAGTAGAGGATGATCTCATTAGTGTAGTTTAATTCTGCCAACAGAGAGGGACCACTGAGAGATTTTTTAAGTTGAGCAAGTAGAAGATGATATTTGATTTCCAATTTTGGAAACCACGTGGGAGATGAACAAAAGTGGAAGGACTTGGATCAGGAAGACTCATTTGGTTATTAGAATAATACAGATAAGAATAATTCAGATCTTTCATAAATTTTAGAGTTATTGGCAGGGAGGAAGGCTGGTTATATTGTGGGATGTCAGTGTTAGAAGAAAAGAAGGGTAAGAGATTAGAGTGAAGTTTCCAGTTTAGGTGACCAGAATGAAAATTGTGCCATTAATATCAAAAGAGTCCAAAAAGAGAGAAATGTGTTAGGAGGAACAATGGCCTCATAAGATACCCACGTCCTAATCTCTGGAATTTGTCAATGTTACATTGCATAGAAAATAATAGGCAGATCTGACCAAGATGAGGATCACGTGATGGGGAAATTATCCTGGATTATCCAGGTAGACCTTAAGTGCAATCAGAAGGTCCCTATCTGGTGGAGGCAGGAGAAGCCTTTGGACAGAAGAAGAGAAGGCAAAGTGAGCATGGAGGCAGAGATTGGAGTGATGTAGCCAGAAACCAAGGATGCCTACAGAAGCTGGAAGCAGAATGAGGCAAGAAACAGGTTCTCCCCTTGGCAGTATATTGACTTTGGCCCAGTGAAACCAATTTTGAACTTCTGATCTCCAGAACTACAAGAATAAATGTCTGCCACCAGACACTAAGTTTGTGATGATTTGTTATAGCATCAGTAGGAAACTAGTACAAGATGCCTACAAGATTAGCCTGAAGTTTCTGACTCTGAGCATGTGTATAGTATATAGATTTAGAGGTGCATGTGTGGTTATGGAGTGCATGTGTGTGCGTGTGTGTAGGTAGGTAGGTAGGTACTGGTGCATGTAAATTGATGAAAGTATAGAGAAAGGGAAAGGCTAAAACTGAAATGAAATAAAGCAAGCAACTTGGAAAACCATGTGCTTCTCAGTTCTCTCCACTGATGCTGCAACAAAGATATCAGATATGAAACTGTCAGGAATTTAAGAGGGAAGGTAGTATACAGGCCAGGGAAATCATCCTAGCTGGCAGATAAAGTGCTGTCAGGAGGGCTGGCATGGACTTTATGATTCCCTGCCTGGGGCTATGAACCTTAAACTCTGAGACTCACCATATCTCAAATTTCTGTACCACAGCCATACTTCTTTCATCATCCTTCCATTAATGACTTTCAAGAAAAAAGTAATAAAAAAGAATTTCATGAAAGTCACTTGAGACCTCCAGATAGAAAAAGTGGGAAATAAAAATGATATTTATAACGGCAATGAGGTAGTGCCCCTAGATTCTCCTGTATGTGCAACCGCATGGAGAGAGTGTAATCACACAGGGCCATTCTCTGAATTGAACAGAGAGCGCTGTGGAGCCTGGGTTACTCTGTGAATTCTCTTTGTATGAATTCACATAATGAGCAGATAATCACAGTAAACATTAACTGAGTCAGACACTGTTTCAAGGGCTTTCCATGTGTCATCTTTTCATCCCTCATAGTACCATCTATTTTACATGTTGGGGAGTGGAGACACAGAGAGATTAATTCACAGCCTTAAAGCAGTAGGGTCAGGATCAGGCTGAATCTGCATTCCTAACCAGTGTGCTACAGATTTTACTCGAAGTCAGATGGCACTCATTCACTTCTAAGACTCCTATTCAAACTTCCTAACTTGTGGGGAGCAGCGTTAATGCTGGGCAGTGTTCTACAGATGATCCTTGATATATGTGTGAAACTCAGCAGCAGGAGCAGCAATAACTTTATGAGCAAAACCAGTTTTGTAAGGCTTTCTGGAAATCTCTGGGTTTGCTGATGGTTTCCAAGCTCAGGCTCTTCTGAAATTTAATTACTGAGGCAGATAAAAAGCATTTCTTTCTCTTCCAAGTCCTCCCTCTCTTTTTTTCTCCTGTCCACAGACCCTGATAATTGTCAAGCTATCTGATAAGACATTCATGCTGATAGACTTCATCAGAACAAGTTCTGATTAAGACACAAACATATAGACAATAGTTGATTTGATAGAATGGTTGGGAGAGAAAATATTGTGGTTAAGCAGAAAATAATTTTTAAAATCCTTATTGAAAACCATCCAAACTATCTGAGACACCTCTCTTTTTTTGATGGAAACTTTTATATGTTTCATGGTCATTGCTTAAAATTGAAATACACACTTAACATTGACTTTTTTTTCCTGCTAAAAGCTCTATTATTTCCATTTGGTCTATGGCATGGCCGAGTCCTCCAGTGTGGTTAAAAGGTTGCAGGGAGCTGCTCACACAGAAGCCAGACACAAGGGGGACACAGAAGGGCCCCTTAAAGGCTCCTAGCCGTGCTTGAGGCTGAGCCTTCCAACGAGACACTCGCCGTCCCAGCCTGGGGGCCAGCCTCGAGGTGACTCAGGTGTGGTCCATTTTCCTGATGAGCTTCACCTCCCCACTCGGGAGGCATTTCTCCAGGAGTCCAGAGCTGAGCGGCTGTGCGGGCAGAACGCAGGGCCTGCGGGTCCAAAAGGGCCTGGGGCAGGTCCCTCTCCATGACCCTGGTGGCTTCCACGGCGCCCTGAGCTTTACCCTGGTCACCTAGGGAAGGCTTCTGCATGTCCTGGAGGAGGGCGTGGCTGTCATGCTGGTTTTGCTCCTTCAGGAGACACTGGGCGCCCTCGGCCTTTGCTCCAGCAGCTGGAGCAGGAAACGGCCCGCGGGCTCCAGAGCACTCGGCTGCGGCTGAAGCTGAAGCGCAGGCAGAGAGGTAGGTGTGGGAGCCCGCGGATGCCGGCTGGCAGGGCCTCCGCCTCAGTGGAATAACCTGATGAACCTGGGCGCTCGTGGTTGCTCGGCAATAAGGAGTTCAGCTCATGAAACGCTGTTGGCTGGTGTCGGAGGCCGAGGATGGCTGCCAGGGTCCTGAAGGTTGAGACTGGAGAAGAGGTTAGAGGGTGGTCAGGGTCTGGAAGAAGGGGTGACCCTCGATCTCCTCTTTCCGCTGTTGAAGCAAGAGACAGATCCCCAGGAATGCCGAGGGCATTGCCCACTTAACATTGATTTTGATAAAGGAAATCCATAGACCCACAGTAAACGTGTAAGAGCCCCACGGTACAAACTGAATCTGCCATTGTAACTTTTGACATTGCCTTTGATGGCTTATTTCATATAATCTGTATTTTACTTCTCTAAATACAAAAGGTAAAACATAATAGTCAAAATACTTTATTAACTGAATTTCTAATATATGCATTTTTTATTTATTTAAATTTAGGCCCCTATTGCAATTTTTTCATATAACCTATAAACATTGAAAAGAGTCATATGGCAAACATAAATTATTTCATCTTTTAGATAAAATATTTGAAGACAAACTCTTTAAAACTATTCAGTTCATTTTTATTATAAAATTAGAACATACAAAGGAAATATATTTCTAATCCTTTTGAAGGATGTATAATTGAATGTCTGTCTCCAGAACACATGCCCAGTCTCCATCTTCTAGTATAGTTTTGGACTATTTCTGACTTGAGTGCTTCTCTTGGTTGTTTATAGTATATTAATTGTAGGCTTATGCTACAATTTCTTGATTGACCAATTATAAGCATTATCTGACTCCATTTATTGAAGATTAACTTCCATTAATCTTCCTCTTCCACCCATGTTCCATGTTTTATAATAAATATTGCTTCAATTGATTATATATATATTTTTACTTTTTATTGAATGTATTGGGGTGACACTGGTTTATAAAATTATACAGGTTTTTGGTGCATAATTTTACAACACATCACTGGTGCACTGTATTGTGTGTTCACTACCCCAAGTCAAGTCTCCTATCACCATTTATCTCCCCTGTACCCTCCTCCACACTCCCACAGCCCCTTCCCTCGGGCAGTCGCCAGACTGTCCTTGAGTTTTTTCTTTTTTGCACAGTGCCTCTATCCTCCCCCAGCACCCTCCCCAACTGTTGGCCTGCTCTCTTTCTATAAGTCCGTCTCTATTTTGTTTGGTAGTTCATTTTGTTCATTAGATTCCACATATGAGTGAAATCATATGGTACTTGTCTTTCTCTGACTGGCTTATTTCTCTTAGCATAATGGATTGAAGGCTTAAATGTTAGAGTTGAGACCATAAAAATCCTAGAAGAAAACAGGCAGTAAAATCGTGGACGTTTCTTGTGGCAATATTCTTTCTGATATATCTCCTTGGGCAAGGGAAACAAAAGAAAAAATAAACGGTACTACCAAACTAAAAAGGTTTTGCTCAGCAAAGGGAACCATCAACGAAATGAAAGCCAGCTGGTCCTTAATGGGCTATTGATAAACATAAAGCAAAGGGTAAGGAAGATTAACTATGTTGCTGGCAGGAGCTTCCTCTGCTGTTACTGCCTGTTGCTTGAATGAAAGGAGTGTTTGCTGACTGTGTGTGTGAGTGTGTGTGTGATATTTCCAGGAATCACTGTGACATTTCCAGAGCATCAGTATGAAGCAGGCACACAGGTAAAAATCCAGACACATTCAAAAACCAAGACAAGGCCAGTCTGACTAATGTGAACACATCCTGGGTTTGGGAGCCAGGCACTCCCTCAACATATCATTCAGTCTGCATCTGACATGGAAGCAAACGGCACCTCCAGATGCACAGGAATGGGGGTGGTCTGAACATCACATGCCTTTCAGGTTGATTCTCCATCAGTCATCGTGATTTCTGCCCTTCCTCCTACACCTTCCCTTATTTAGCTCCTGGCTCTGGGTAGCTGCACTGTGCAAAATCTTTCCTAGCTCCATTGCAGCTTTTTCTGTTGACTATACTGAGCAGTAGCTTCTTTTATTCTAATATATCTATCAAGGTGCTCCCATCAGTCTTCTCTCTTCCAGAAATTCATTCTAATCTTCTGACTGCTGATGTTTCCCTGCTGCCATTCTCAGAAGCTCTGAAGATTTATTCACTTTCATATTTCTTCACTGACACTTCATGAATTTTTGAGATACAGGAGGATTTGATAAAATTTTTGACTCAAATATCTGGAAGCAGAAGTCCTGTGAGAATTTTTAAGTGTTATTTCATAAAGAAAAGCTATCCCCTTATTTAAAGGCAGTACTGAAGAAATATTCCCATATATATGTATATATAAAAGGAGTTAAGTTTTATTTTCTACAGTATTTACACAAATCTCCAAGTACAAACTAAATGAGTAAGAAAGAATTTAAGGAAAATAATCTTATTTTTGCCCTGGCCAGATAGCTCAGTTGGTTGGAGGGTCATCCTATGTACCAAAGGTTGTAGGTTTGATTCCAGGTCAGGGCACATACCTAGGTTATGGGTTCCATCCACGGTAGGGGCGCTTGCAAGGAGGCAACCAGTCGATGTTTCTCTGTCACATGGATGTTTCTTTCTCTCTCTCTCTCTCTCTCTGCCTCTGCCTCTGCCTCTTTCCCCCTTCCTCTCTTTCTTTAAAATCAGTACAAACATATCCTAAGGTAAGGATTAAAAAAACCTCTTATTTTTTAAATTGAAACAGTTGTTAAACATCATAACTGGGAGAAAAAGGCTGCAGGACATAAAGAGGTAAGTTAAGAAATAGAAGGCCTAGTAAACATTTTAAGAAGCAGCTTTAAATTGTGGAGGAGATTTAAATTTGTAGCAGGTGCAGTGTGATTCTTTGGGATGCAAATGCCAAAAACACAATTTGAACTAATTTCAGCAAGAAATGGGCGTGTACTGAAGGATGTTGATGTAGTTTACTGAATCAAAAGAAGAGGTACAGGCCCCAGTTTGCTTCTGGGTAATCTAAATGACCCAGTACTTCTAAGACTTTTCCACGCCGAGTGACTGTCACATGTCCAACTCTCCACTTGGACATCTTGTCTGATGGAGAAAATGACCATGACAACTACTTTATTTAGCGGCCCCAGAGGAGAGCTCCTGTTTTATTGGGAAGGGCCCTGACCTACCTTGGCACTCAGGCCTGCCATGAACAAGCGAGCATGTCTTGGGCACTATGATGACACGGACTGGTTCCCACACTAAGCCCTGTGTTCACAGGGTGGTGGCTCCACTGGCTACCAACAAAACAAGATGAAGACATTTTGCTTCATCATTTGCCAGATGATAAGAGAGCTACACAGTTGTGTAATTAATTAAAAGGAGGTTTTGTTAAAAGGAAGGTGATGTAAAAGCATGGAGCAAAATATTTTTAAATCCTTTCATGGTGGTCACTTCAACCCATGAAGATTTGGAACATGTTGACCTACCAGGAAGAGTAATTTCTCAGCTGGGTCACTGTTGGCTGTCACAAAAAGTTTCATGGGCAAAGATATAGATGTGAGGCATGTGACATTACCTCACAACCAATAAGGAAATAAACGTTCCTACATTTCCAATCTCATTATCAACTTCTTACCAAAATCCCGCACGGTGGGACCTGCCAAGCATGTGAGTGGCCTGTAATAAAAAGGAAAGGGGAAAGGTGAACGGGCTCTGAGGGGCCCTGATGCATCTTCTTTATCTTAACACATGGAGTAAGTGAAGAGCAGGGCCCCAGCAGGGCCCCGTTCCTTAGTGCTGAGGCCAGCCAGCCACCGGGCTTGGTCCTATGGGGTTAACAGGCGACAGCTGGAGGAAGGAGCGAGGAAGCAGATGAGAGAAAGGAGTGGACAGTCCTCTCCTTTATGATGCAACTGATCCAAACCGAAGGTTTTGACCTCATATGATTGCCTAAAGCTCGAGTCGTGAATTTTCACCTCTTCATGGATAGAGTGGAATTTATTCACTAATTTAAGAGCTGGAGAAGAATTTAGAAACTGCTTTTATTTTATACCCAACACATTATTTTATACTGAGCAGATACCCTGAGTAGACAAATAACTTACTGTATTCAGGTTTCCTAACACGCCATTGTGTGTGCTTCCCAACATTGGTGACTGTCTTTCTACCCTTTCTCTCCTTTTGTCTGTCTGTGTAATCTTTAGAGAATTTGTTTTCTCTTTTGTTCAATAATTTCCATCTCTCAGTTCAAGCTCAATAGAACTGTACCGAAATCTTCTGTTTTTATTAAAAATACCTTCAATTCCTGAAGTTTTCCCTCAATAAGTAGGTTTATTTAAGGTTTTTATTTACTATCTTTAGGGGAAATGTTTTTTACATGTCACTGGTTAGTTCTGCTTTTTAACTATTTGATTTTTTTTTCTAATTTCTCATATATCAGGCAGCCCCAGAACAGATAGATTCACATAGAGATGCATAAACACAGACACACACAGAAACACATTCTGCAGCAGTCTTAGTTAACGCTGTGCTATTTCAAGTTAGAAAAATTTAGTTTATTTTAGGAGATGCACATATGCTCTGGTTTTCTGTAGGCTACCCTGAAATTTGATTCTGAGTAATGTCATATCATGGTATAAGTGTCTCTTTCCTGCCATTGGACTGTGTAAGTTAAAAAAAACACCTCACATTTTAACAGTTGTTATCCCATTCATTTAATTAATTCAATATCACAAAATATAGATAGTGAAACTTAGCTATTTAATATAATATTTCCTATGTATGTTCCTGTGGAGTCTCACAACTTTGTGTGTGTGTGTATGTGTGTTTGTAAGGGGGGGAATTATATACTAGGCCCTTGTGATCTGTATGGTGCAAGGTGACATTTTATTATTATTGAGTATTTTTTTTTTACATAAATATAGTATTAAAACCCTACATGTAATTTATGGTTTCAAGATTTATATGCTATCTATAGTAGGTAATATTCATATTATAGAGTAACATTGTGTGAAATACATAATGAAATCAATAAGCAACTAACCTATATTACACCACTATTTTAACTTTCTCTTTAATAATATTATCAACAATAAATTTTATTAAAAATGCTTTCATAAACTTTAAAAAGTATGTTCTTTAATTTTTTTCACTTTAGAACAATTTAGTGGAAAAGATTTTTTTAATTGAGTTGTTAATAATTTATTTTCTTCTATCTTGGGGTATGTAAGTATCTCAGAATTTATTGTTGAATTATTACACTTGTCACTGCATACAGGATAAAGATAGAAGCATAAAAGCATAAAATAACATATTTCTAAAAAAAGGAAAAATGCTCAATATTAAAGAAAATAAGAAAACATAACTAACAATGATTTGTATAAGTAAATTTACATATAAAAAAGAAATTATCTAGAAATAAACATTTGCCTTAATAACATAATGCTATCCAAACTTATTAGGGAATATTCCAGAAAAATTCAGTTTTAATTTTAATATGCACATGAGATCAATTAATATATCACATATGCAAATCTGAAGGCAATGACCCTGACTCTGAAGGTTTGTTATTTCTGGAGTTGGCATATGGCTCCCTCTAAGAGCAGACATAATGATTTCAACAAATTGGCCACTAATGCCGTGTAATGAACTCCGATTTGTGTTAATTCAGACATTATTTAGCAATTTCATGTTAATTTTTAAAAATCAGTTTTTAAGTTAGTATTAGAATTTTGTTTTAAATATAAGGTTTTTAAAATGGTAAGAGTAGGAGAATATTTTGATTCAGATGTTTTAATAAGACAAAAGCAGTTTGATAAAGTAGGAATGCAGAATGTAACTCACAAAGTTTAAATATAAATATTTTTTAATAATCCAAAGTTTTACAAAATAATGTTTCTATTGAACAGTAAGCATGCCAAAGGGTTAAAGAGAGTTATTGTACTCATATTTAAATCAGCTGATGCCGAATTCCTTATGAAGTCTTTCCTACCCCTAATACTTTTATCCTGTACAGAACATGACAAGGTTTGTCTGATTTTTCCTGGTGGTGGTGGAGTTCATCGTGGTGGCAGTAGGATTCACAAACATATACATATATCTGTGTACACTAGATTCGTTATTTTTATGAAACTATTAGGAATAAAATATTCTAAAAGAGAAACTTTTTTTTCCAACCCATACCAAGTAAGATGAAGTACTTTTCCTTGTGTGGTCTGCAAAGATGAATTAATTGTAGACAGCCTACATGAAAGCTAATAAATGTGAATACTTTTTATTTGATTCTTGTGGGAGTAAAAAAATATACAATAAAAGTTAAAATTATTCCTACTATTATCTACATTATTTCAACATTTAATGTATACTTTGATGTACATAATTCTTAACATCTCACTTAACTTTCTATACCTGAGTTTCCTTCTGTAGCGGTGGGATAATGGTAACTAACTCATACAACTTTTATGGGAAATTAATGAGTTAATATATTCACAGTGCAGAGCAAATGGTAACGATTAAAGAAGTGTTTTTAAATCGGGAGTGTCACTTGATCAAGCACAGGTGTCTTCTACTTAACTCTTTCTGTCCAATCCCCACATTACAGCCAGTGTTACTGCCAGTGTTAAACGTAAAACAGTAACGTTATGACTCCTTTGGCTAAATTCCTCAATGGATCCATCAAAGATGAAAGCCAGGATCCTTACCATGTAGTACAAGGCGCTTCATATACCGGCCCCTCCAAATTTCTTACGTCACCTGTCAGTCTTCGCAAATCATAGCTGCCGGTCTGTCCACACTGACCTACTTCTGTTTTCCTGGGTGTCATGATACCGACTGCCCCATGCCTACTTAAGTAATTCTTTCTGCTTGAAATGCTTGCCCTGACTTTATGCTGCTGGGAAATTCCTAGTGAACCTCCTACTCCTGAGTGAATATTTCGTCAATCTCGTTGTCCCCATAAGCCCTTGAATATCTGTGCATAAGGATATTACAGGATATGATATTTGTTTGCATGCCCTTCTCTCTCCTAGGGATTGCATCATGAAGATTGCTTTAATATCACATTTAATATATCTTTTAACACACAGTCCTTACTTAATACAGTACCAGGCACATAGTAGACTTTCAGTGAATATTTCTTGAATCGTACATTGCAAATGCTGTAGGAATTGCTCATAAGATGTTCTGCAGTATGAGAAATTCTCATATAATATTTCAGTGGGTTTTGGGTATTTCGAATAAATCCTGTATTTATGAGATACTGTTTCTGTTTCTCAACAGCTGTATTTTCATGTTTAATTCTGTGAAATGTTAAATTCATCTGCTTTTAATTATAAATACTGGAAATGTTGCTTTATTTTCCCATAATATAATCTTTGGTTTTTTGGGTTTTTTTCTGCAGCATTCTCTGCATCTCATTGGCTCTGGAAAACTTTCTCACTTCATGAAGAGAACAGAAGGTAAGACAAATTCATTCAGCGCTAATCCTGAGCTGAGCATTTTGATGTTTCACTTCCTCTCCGAAGACAAAGTTTGAGGTGCCAGGAATGTTAAGTTGTGACTTGTGAATCTTCTTGCTGATCCAAACATACTCAGGAGACCAAAAAGTACCCAGGGCCCATATAAAAGCAGGTATCACTGAGCTGCACTGTGTTCAAGGGCACGGGCTCTGGAAACCTTGTTTTGCTGGATTTCATGGTTGGGACTTTAGGATGGCTCCGTATCTGTGGTGCACTACAATGGGTTCCATGGTAGTTGGGGAAGGCGATTCTCTGGGCAAGAAACTTGAGCATTTCTTGGAGTTTGTGCTCTTGTTTCCATTACTGTCCAGCTCACGGGGACTTCTGTATTCCTGATTAGCTGCTGCTGCCATGAAGTACAGAGGTTTTGGCTCTCATCTGCTTTGACTTTTGTGGTAGACCATGGGCCTCACATAAGGTAGGGTGTTCTAAGGTAAAAGTGGACAGGTGGCTACTTTAGGATTTTTTATAGACAGATTGTCTTTTTTTTAACCCTCACACAAGGATATTTTTTCCATTGCTTTTCAGAGAGAATGGGGGGGGGGAAGGGAGGGAGAGGGAGAGAGAGATCGATGTGAGAGAGACACATCGATTGGTTGCCTCCAGCACTCGCCCTGACCGGGGCTGGGGATGGAGCCAGCAACCAAGGTATGTGCCCTTGGTTGGAATTGAACCCAAGACCCTTCAGTCCATGGGCTGATGCTCTAACCACTGAGCAAAGCTGGCTAGGGCTGCCATTTTTTTTTTTTTTGATTTATCAAAGCTACCTCTTCTCACATATCTGTGGTTGCATAAAACGATGAGTTTAAAATTTTTTTTCTAAACATTCTAAATAATTCAAGTAATGGCTTATTTCATAAAATCACTAATAGGTTTTACATATCATAATATTCATGTATAATATTTTAGACCACTTGCTAAGTTGATGTTGAATCATTACAAAGTTGTGTGTGTGTGTGTGTGTGTCTGTCTGTGTTTCTGTAGGGTAGGAGGATATGCCAAGAATAAGTATTTCTCATAATTTCATTTCTAATTCACCATATGTAATATTTTAAAAATCAAATATGTATGAGCTTAGGTGCTTATTAGGATTAGGATGTGTTCATCCAGCAACCTAGACTAAGTACCTGGGCAGAATGAGAACCGCTCACGAATTTCAGTGAGTCAAGTTGAGGTAGGCATTTGGAGAGTCACTATTGAGGTAAAAAGAAAACCAAAGTGAAGCAGTCAGTTCAACTCAGACAGTGGTCTGAAGAGGCTGAGACGAATGGGAGTAAGCACCTGTTGACTAAGCCATATTAATAGAGCAAAAATTAAAAGGGAGGAAATATGGCCTCTGAAAATGGAAATATGAAAAGGCTTCACAGTTGTTTTCGAGTTCTCCAGAGAAATAGAACCAAAAGTATGTATAAGTAGAGAGAGAGAGGGAAAGAGAGAGAGACAGACAGAGAGACAGACAGAGAGAGTGAAATAGATTGATTATGGAGCCTGGTAAGTCCCAAGATCTGCAGGTTGATTTGCCAAGCTGGAGACCTAGAAAAGCAGAAGGTATCCAGCTCGAGTGTGAAGGCGTGAGAACTAGGAGATCATTGATGTACTTCCAAACTAAAGGCTAGCAGATTTGAGACCCAGGAGGAGCTGATATTTTATTTCAAGACCTAAGGCAAGAACAAAGGCCAATGTCCTACTTCAAAGACCATCAGGCAAGAAAGAGTCTTCCTTATTTTGGGAGGGTCAGGCTTTTTGTTCCATTTAGGACTTCAACTGTTTGGGTGAGGCCCATTCACATCAAGGAGGGCAGTATTTTTACTCAGTCTACCTATCTTAATGTTACTCTTATTCAAAAACGCCCTCACAGGAACACCCAGAATAATGTTTGACTGAATATCTGAGCATCCTGTGGCGCATTCAAATTGACCCATAAAATTAACCATCACATAGTAGAAACAGATATATAGTCAGTGAATTCACAAATCACAGGTCTCTGACATCTTGTGGAAATTAAACAAAGGGACTAAAAATATTCATTGAGCTTTACAGTAGGGCTGGATCAATGGACTAGAGGGTCAACTGAGAATTGAACAGGTGGAAGTACCAGTTATTAACATGATGAGGCTCCCTTCTTGTGCCAAAGATATCATGATGAGAAAAAGAGGAAACATACACTCACACAAAGGAAGTAAAGTTTAATTACAGGGTGAGTCTAGCAGGCAATTCCACCCTGAGAGAACATCCTAGAAGAAGTTTGGGAAAGGTTTATCATAAATTGAATAATTTGAGAAATATACAAAATATTAACTTAAGCATGAGTATTCACATGGACTATACTTTTTCTTACTTTGTTAAGTCCATGTAGGTGACTGATCATGTGGTTTTATGCCTGTGTTGTCTCTCCTGTTTTACTTGTTAGCCTCTGAGAAACCTTTGAACAGGGTAAATAATGAAGCTGATTGTCCCCATGTCTGTGTGACTTGTTTTAGAATCTGAAACACTGTAGCAATTGGAATCTTAGATTACTCCCTTTGCCCTTACTGTGGTTGGATCCCAGTAGGACAGGTAGCAAAAATAAGATAAGGGAGTCAGTATTGGTAAGAAGCACTAGGTTGGAAGCCAAAAGGAACAAACCAGAATGAAAGGATTCTAAATAGAGGATAGGAAGCACTCTTAAAACAATTCCCTCAGCTTCGAACTAGTCCTTAAGACCAGGGACTTTGTTTTACTTCCGTAGAAACTAATGTCTTTGATGCTGACACTTGGGTTCACTCATTCCTGTATCATCATTTTTCACATGGTCTTCTCTCTGACAACTGCTGACCTGCAGTCACAGTGTTCAGCTTATAATTGCTCGGTTCATATCTGTTGAGTTTTGCTTTTTAATAAAAAAATTCTTACTGACCTTTAGTTAATCAACTCTGTGAAATCTGCAGATGATTGCCCATTGCACAGTGAAGTCCTAGTTCAAACACCTGTGTGTTTGTACCATTTCAGTTGGATCTTTACCAAGAATCACTTGTGTTCATTTAGAAACTTATTTATTCCAGTTAACATTACCATCACAATTATAAACTTTAAGTATGCCTGATCAGATGAAATATGAGTATGACAGATGAAGCGTTCATGCTTGCATAAAATACACTTGAATTATTAGGATAGACTTCATGAAGTTGAGAGGGAAAAAACAATCTGCTAAATGATATATAGGCAGAAAATTGCAAAATAATTTGGGAGAAAATCAGAAAAATCTGGAGACATTCTATATCACCTTGTTTAGCAACTGAAGTTCACTTCACTTTGAAGAAACTCAAACTGAAATTCGCACATTACATTGTAGTTCATGCAAGAAGGCAGTGCAGAAATTTGAACATTTAAATAAAAGATTTCAGTCCTATATTAAAAATAATTGGTGAATGGATGTGCATTTTACCCTTCATATTAAAATAAAATGTTTAAGGTAGTTATAGACTTTTATAATTCCTTGTTCTAGTCAAATGATTGACTACCTAGACAAATATTTTTTACTGTAAAACATTTACTATGGTCAAGTCAGTATTTTTTAGCATAAAAATTAATTTATCATTATTCATCACATTCCTCACACTCTAACAATGCTTCCACTTTGTGGTTGTTATTATTTTCCAAAAAAAATTTGCACTTAATTATAGGAGGGAAGATTTTATTTATGAGTTTCAGTAACTAGGAAAGTCATTAGAGAGGATGTGGTACTTGAGTTGAGGAGAAACGAGGCAGCGGTGGTGGTGGAGTGTGGGGAGTGGAAACTAAGTCTGTTCAAGAGAGGATTAAAGGCTAAGAAAATCAAGAGGCTGTAATGAGCAGAGCAGCTCCAACCTATCCACTGAATCTAAGGAGTCCTGCTGAGGAGTAATGAGTGATTCATCTGTAGGTGGTGTCAGCTTTCAGTGCCAGGCCACAGGATTTGTGATTTATTTATTTGTTTGGAGTTATTAAATGATGTTGAATAGCAGTAATAGCAAAGAGAGATGACATAATTAAAGCCATGTTTTATGTGAAATCAATTCATTAGATGGAAGGGGCAGGAAGATGGAAGATGTGGTAACTATTAGGAAGATCATTATAAACAAATTTTTGAATTATTTGACCCCAACTCTCTAGCTCTTCATAATTACTTACTAATATAAACAAATATTGCAATTTCTTTAAAATTGGAATGATTGTTATCTTTTTACTGTTGTTAGTCTTTGCAGTTACTCTGAATTTTTTACACTTTTAACTGAAATCATTTAACTAGATTATATCATATATATTTAATGTATTATTTTTATAAGACAGATGCAATGATATATTTTGAATGGTTTGTTCTGGGCCATCACTACAATAGTCTCTCGAATATTCTGACAGTTACAGATCAGCTGGCTTGATTCACTCAATTCCACAATATGAGTTGCTTGACCTTGATATATTTTTTAATGCTATTGCTATCTGCTCGTCAATTCCTCTGACTTATAGGTCTCCATGTAACCTGAGTTTTATATCTTCTTAGCTGATTTCATAAATCGTTCTCTTCTAGTCACCTGTCTAATACTATCTCAATATACCATCTAATAGAGGATGCCCATTAATAGCAGTAGTAAATGCTAAACCGCAGTAAATTATATGACCAGGATTTTTATCTAAGCTCTTTTCTTCATAAAATATGTGTGTGTGTTTTGTGTCCCTCCTGAAAAGGCTTTGTCAAAAATGAACAGCATACAAATATTTGAGCTATAACATTTCCACCCACCTCACCAAAATTGAAACGCTGTACCTACAACACCATCTGTCAGCAGCGTGGTAAATGTTCAGCCAGTCTGCTGGAATTCTTTCTCATGGACATAACTAAAACTAGAATTTATATGACCAAAAAAACCCCAAAATTCTACAAACAATGATGAGGGTTAATATTTTGCCTGAATGAACGTATTTCCACACTTGTTATTAAAAGACAAAACGGAAAGGAAATAAAATAATTTAAAGGTACTTATAATCTCCAAACATTATTTTGAGCAACGTCAACTTTTTGGGAAAAATTTAACGGCGTTGACCATAAATATCACCGTTGGGCAGAATGAGCTTCAGCCCCCCCCCCTCTGTCTGCCCTCGTGGATTGTTTAGTGCGCCCTCTCACTCGTCACTGAGCTGTGACCGGCCTGCTGTGGCTCTTCTGCCTGGGCCGGGCGCTTTGGGGTGGAAGGACTGGCAGTGGCAGTGTGGTCAGCATCACTGTGACCGGATGGGAGCAGGCCGTCCACACAACGGTCAGTGGGTGGGAACCAATTTACTCACTTAACAATTATCCAGCACTTATTCTTGACTGTTCATTTAGCCTACTGTGTCCTGAGGGCGTCTGGCTGCAGGATGCCTGCACTTGGGGCTTTTCTCTCACTTCACTGAGCAGTCCTCGGGTTTCTTTGCTGGTTGCTTCTCCTTTCCTTGGACTCTCCTTGATGGAGTGTCAAAGCGCTCAGGCTTTGCTGTCCTGCTCCTGTCTAGCTGTGCCCCTTCCCTTGGTTCTCTCTCCCAGTGTCATGACCACCGACTATTTATGTGCTAATACTGACTGCCGGATTTATATCTAGAGCCCTAGACTTCTTTTCTGAATTCTAGACTCATCTGTCCATCTTCCTTCTCAATAACTTCATTTGGAGTCTATGAAACCACCAGTCAGCCATGTCCCAAACTGAACTCCTGCGTTTGCAAAACTTCCTTTGCCTCTAGCTTTCGCATTTTGGTTGAGGACAACTGTATTTTTTAGCTGCTCAGGCCAAAATGCTTGGAACATTCCTTGACTCTTTTATTTTTACATCTTGGCTTCTAATCTGTTTGAAAAATTGGTTGTTCCTGCTTTTCAATATGCATCCAGATTCACATTCATGTGTGAGCCACAATAACCTAGGTTTTTATTTGCAGCAAGAATTGTACTGTTAGAAATAAGTCAGACTATGTTATTTAGCTCAAAACAATACAAAAGACTTCCATTTTACTTGCTGCACTGAGCCAAAGTTATTCGGATGGCTCACATCAGCACATCCTATCACCAAAAAATCCACATCTGCCTGCTTCTTGCTGTCACTTTAGTCCAAGGTATTGTCATTTTTTAACAAGACTGTCGTACTGGTCTCTTAACTGTCTTCCTGCTTCCACTCTTACACATACCTCAACAAGTCTGTAAGTCTATTCTCCATACAGCTATCAGTGTAATTATTTTAAATTCAAGTTTAATTACATAATTAGGATGTGCCATGGCCAGGACTAGAATTCAGGGCTCCCTTCTTGATTTGTCCATGGAACCAAGGTGCTTCAATTATAATTTGAACTCACATATCAACTATAATCCAATCATATTTATCATTTAAATATATATGTTTTTAATGAAAGAACATTATTTTCTTTCCTATTATTAAATTCTATTGAAGTACATCCAATGAGTATTAGAATGCTGTACTGGCCCCTCTAAAAAGAGATGTAAAGGCTGAGCTCAAGGTCTCATCTTCCCAGAACTTTCTGTGCAAATCAGCAGACTTCCCGAGCCCCCTAAACAGCTCAGCGAATAGAAATGTTCCCTGTACCACAGTTTGTTTCGCTATCTTTACCTTCTTCGGTTTCTATCGTACTTATTTCTTTGGTTTTCCAGGCCGTGGCCTGTTTAACAACACAGAATGGTGCCATTGTTCATCAAGTCGTTTAACCTCCAATCGTTCATCCAGAACTAATTTTTTTTATCCAAACCAACCTCATTTTATCTATCTCTCATTGACCCCAATTTTATACCTCAGTGCCACTCCTCACAAATATAGTCATTGTCACTTTCTTCCTCTGTACTCCAATGTCCTTAAAGAGGTGCTTCAAATCAGTACCTGTTTGAAGTGACTGCTTGAAATTTTTAGCACCATGTTGGCAAGAGGTTCTTTGCTTGCTAAAGAAATCTGAAAATACTAAGTTTAGATGCATTTACACCTCCAAAAATATCATATAGATACTAAGGTGTCTGAATAGTGCCAGTACTTAGGAGACTCAATTAAAGAGAATAAATTGCTATTTATTTTTATTTAGTAGGTAAAGTGGCATTTATAAAACTATTTTACATGAATTCAACAAATATTTACTTATCTCCTATTACATTACCAGGTACTAGGGATACCGCAGTTCATATATTGGACAAAAATTCTTATGCTCACAGAACTTATGTTTAATTGATAGTAAGAAATCATAAAAATAAGCAAAATGTAAGCTAGTTAGTAGGCAATAAGTGCTTTGGGGAACACTGAGAAGATGACAGTCAGTAAGGACGTAGGGAGGAGAGTGAGCGAGCCAGGGCACCATCCTTAGAAAAGCACTGCGGGCGGAAGGAAGCACCAGTGCAAAGAATGAAAATGGTACTGGGAAGATTTTAATTCAGCAGGCATAAATTCGACTCCGCCCTACTTCCCCAACCTCCTGATACACAGTTTACAATTACTAATCTCGGAAGTAGGTTTTAACCATTTTATGTGGTAATTAATGATCATGGACTGACTTGTGTCCTCCTAAAATTTACTACTGAAGTCTGGACCCCCGGTACTTCAGAATTTGATCATTTGGATATAGGGTCTTTAATGAGGCAATGAAAGTTAAATTGAGGTCATGCAGGTGAACCCTAATAAAATATGATGTCCTGATAAAAAGAAGAAACTGGGACACAGACACAGAGGGAGGACCTTGTGAAGACAGAGGGAGAAGACAACCATCTACAAGCCAAGGGGAGAGACCTGAAAAGAAACAAGCCTGCCGATACCTTGATGTCTGACTTCTAGTCTCCAGAAGAGGGGGGGAAATTTCTGTTGTTGAAGCCACCCAGCTTGTGGTACTTTGTTGTGGCAGCCCTGAAAATCTGACGCATTAATCTCTTAACTGTTCTAAGACAAAAAGAAACAATTTTGATAACTAAAGATGCATCTTTACAGGATAGGACACCAATTAAGTTGTTATGCTTTCCTGAAAATCTGTCTGCGCTATTGCTTACATGTGGGGGATCCAAATGCCCCACCACCCACAGGAAGTACAAATCATTGCAAGTATCTTTCATTGTATTTTCTGTTGTGAACATGCAAGTCTGCATTAATAAGGAGTTATTTTCCAGTTTTACCAGAGTAGACCTCCATTATACAAAGCACAACCATGTACATATTAATGATCCTACAATATTGGACTATGCCACAAAAATCAAGCCAGTTGGAAAATCAAGGTATTGGGGACATACTTCAGTGAAATCTCGTAAGAGAGTCTAAGTAGTTTTAAAATCCTTGCTTATAAAGGCATATTTGGCAGGCAGGCTGTGCACCAAAATATGCTCACGTCTTCAAGAGGACGTGACAGCCAGCAGGGGAATTGGACAGCCTGAAATTTGTTAGCAGATACGTTTTTCTTTTGTTTTGTTTTTAATGAACCTTATAACTTATGCAGTAAACCATGCACAGATATTCTGCCTATTCTCCAGCCTTCCTCTGATTAACTTCGTAAGAGCAGATGTCCGAGGGGAAGTTGTTTCTGATGGGCCTCTTGCGGTTCTCCTTTCAGGAGATGAAACATGGCATGACCTGACTCCAGAGGGGCGACGGCTCAGGGTTCCAGTCAAAACCATCACAGCAGCACATTTGCGCCTGCTGCTGCTTGTCCTTCCAGGAGGCTTGCGCCGAGCAGAGATGGACCTAGTTTTGCTTTCACTTATCCTTGTTATTAACGTGTGCAGTAGAAGGAAAATTGCAGCAAATCTCTGTTCATTGCAATTTGCACCCCGAGTTTTCAAGAAGCTAGAGACAGCCGTAGCTGGTCGGGCTCAGTGGTTAGACTGTCGGCTCCCGGACTAAAGGGTCTTGGATTTGGTTCTGTCCAAGGGCACAAACCTCGGTTGCAGGTTCCATTGCTGGCCTGGTCTGGGCATGTGTGGGAGGCAACTAATCAATGTCTCTCTCTCTGTCTCTCCCTTTCTCCCCCTCCCTCCCTCCCTTCCACTCTCTCTAAAAATCAATGGAGGAAATATCCTGAGTTGAGGAAGAAGCTAGAGATGAACCTAGTTGGGCTCAGCATTGCTTCTCCTGCAGTGGTTCTTCAATGTAAAATAACCTAGGAGAATTTCAGAAGGAGAAAGATTTGAGTCTGAATTTGTAGAGCTCTTCTTTGGTATCCATTCATTTTATTGCTAATATGCCTAAAACTCATCATGATAATAGGAGCTGCCATTTATAGAGGTTTGCTTTTAATTCTACATATTAATTTACTTTTACTATCTTTTCAAATGCTCAAAAATGTTCCTCTGAATTGGGATTTATAATACCTTTATTACAGAGATGAAGAAATTTATGTACAGAGAAACTTAATAATTTGCCCAGTGTCACAGCTAGAGAGCTGATGGAGGATCCAAACCCAGGCAGCCTGACTCCAAAGCTTGTTCGCTTAGCCCCTGCAATCGCTGCTTCAGTAGCTCGCACAGGGCGGAGGCTGGTGCCTTTCAGCATCTCCGTCTTCTTTGGAAATGGAAGGCAGAACTGACACATTTCCCAGCCTGGTTCTAATGAATTAATTACATGTCATTAAGGTTTGAAAGGATGACTTTGCGTTCTGAGTTATGTGCTGGATGTTTCTCTCCCCCAGACCCCTGTCCCCCTGCCCCCCGCTCTCACCCATCTTCACTTGTGCCGTTTCTCAGGAATTGGGCGACATGGGTTACATTAATGGGTTCTCTCCTTTAAGCTTCTGCTGGGCTGAGCCCCTGGGGGAGTTAGGCAATGTATTGGAAGAAGAGATTGAGGGGATAACTGGTATTATTTTCTCTCCATCCTTGTGGTGCAGCTCGGATCCAACTGAGTCGCTTGACAAAAGATTTTAACTCCTTGAGGTGATCTTTTCATTGAAGGTTCTCAGCCTCCTCAGGCCGTTGAGTAGGAATGGTGCCCTCCTGTCCCTAGCTGTGGGGAATTATACTGTCCCTCATGGCCGTCCTATACTCTGCCCACAGTATTGCATGTTATCTACTTACAGAGCTCTGCTTGAATAATCGTCATGTGTATATGCCAACTGTTTCTTTGGTGACCTTGATTAACACAACTTTTAAAAATTATATGGTCTAATATTGAATATCAAGCTTCTTATTTTTTCATAACCACCCAGCATTAAGCATGCTTGCTAATAGCCCCCAAATAATTCCTGAATCTTTCCCCAAATCCCTCCCTATTGTCTACCTTTGACTTACTAAATATCAGGTGAAGGTCGAAATGTATCTGATAACAAAAGTGTGGCCTAGAGGGTCAACAAAACAAAACTTCACAATGGGCTACAATTGGGATCCTGTCCTCTACATAAAAAAGTATTTCCCTATGTCCAAAATGTGTTAGTGATTATTCATTTAAAAAGGCCTCAGTATTTTTTTGTTTTGTTTTGTTTATTATATTTAGTTTCTTAAAATTCCTTGTGTTGGAAAAAAATAAGATAGCAGATACAGATTATTTCATTGCTAGAAAGTTAGAATTGTCCTAGAACACTAAAATATTGACCAACTGTGAATTATAATTATAATCATCATCATGTTCAAGGAATATTGATTGAAGCCTCAGAATGTGTGCATAATAAAATAATTCACAGTTTGTGATCCATAAGCTCCATTTCTCTAACAAATGAAGCTGTTTGGAGTATGTCTTTCTCCAGTCTCAGACATATTCCCACTTTAGCATTTCTGTACTCTCGATCAGTGCTATTTCTATTTAGATATTTCTGGAATATTATTGTTATCTATTATTCTGGCATGAATGCTGCTCCCTTCACTTTAAACTCTTTAGTATCAGTGTTATGGATCCCCTTCATGAGAAGGGACCGAAACTGACTAGGTTAGTTTAATTGGAACTATTTGGGCCTACATGATGGGATTTTTTCCTGTGTGTTCACTAACTTAATTTCAACTAGTTCAATAGCCATGATGAAATTTCCAAGCTGTGCCAAGAACCTAGCAAATGTGGATCTGGTCTTGCTTTCAAAGACGAGAGTAAGGACAAGTGGGTAAAAAGATACTAGTCCATCATCATCACTACAGAAATACCTCAGATGTGTATATTCTACTGATTGGGTTTAATTATATCTCTTCCATCTCAGATAATGAAAATTAATAGGACCATCCTGGCAGGTGTGGCTCAGCTGGCTGAGCATCATCCTGTGCACCGAAAGGTCACTGACTCTATTCCCAGTTATGGCACATGCCCAGGTTGTGCTTTGGTCCCCGGTAGGGATGCCTATGGGAGGAACCGATTGATGTTTCTCTCTCTCTCCCTTTCGGTCTTTCTAAAATCTATAAAAACACATTAAAAGTTAATAGGCCCTGCAATTTCAGGTTTGTTACCTCAAAATGGAATCAGTTTGTTACCTCAAATTGCTTAAAACTTATCTCACTCATATGTATCCATTTCTGTAGAACATTAGAGAACTTCACACGTCCTGGTAGTAGGGAGAGTTTCCAGACGCCACCTTATTGGAGAATGCTGCTGAATAGAAGCAGGGGGAAAGCTTAGCAGTTTCAGACACTAATCAGAGAATAATCTACGGCTTTTATAATAGAAACCAGTTTGACTCTTGAACTTGCCTCATTTTCTCCAGTGGTGACAGAATTGGGGCCTTGGCCTCAACCCTGAGAAAACACAGTTTTATACAATTCCCTCTAGCTCTAACAAAAGTGATCTTCTCCAAGCCGTGATTTCTTTTCTCACTGAAACATTTTCATTTTATGACCAGCTTACATTGCCTCACCATTGTGCTCTTCCCCTTTGAGAATAATAATGCAGGGGAAAAGCTTCAAGTACTCTTATTTTTTCTCTTCTTTTTCTCTATTAATAAGTGAATTGATTTGAAAGAAAGTAAGGATCGCATAGACAATTCTAATTGTTGCAGTCATTCCAGAATAGTTTGTTGGCTATCAATTAAATTGGACTGCTACATAGAACACAGCTGTAATCTGACTTCAAATAACAGAGTTCTGACTTTCTTTTGGTAAACTATAAGTGACTTAGGGCAGTAGTTACTTGAAAATAAAAGCTAAGTATTGGTCAATTTTTTGCACGTTTACACAGAGAAATCAACAAAACAAAATCATTTTTTATATAACAGCGTGAAGGTGATGGCACCTCCTTAGAGCAATGTGATGTATACCCATTTCGGTGACACTTGATATGTTTGATAAAATCAAACAGTTTCTTAATGCGTAGAAGGAAGGGTGCCACCCCATCAGTGTGTTTGTGCCAGCCAAATGACAGTGACGAATGAATAATTCCCCCACTTTGTCTCAATAGTGATAATACAGGGGTTGGCAAAAGTAGATTTACAGTTGTTCGTATGGCAAATAATACAATAATTAATAATTAATATTACAAGAAGAAAATCTGTATTTTTCTTATTCACAACTGTAAACCTGCTTTTGCCAACCCTGCATATTTAAGGACAAAAGGAGCATGGTCTTTGCCTTGAACTATAAACTCTTGAATTAACTGGAGTAAAATTAATGTGTTGTAATTTGAGTTCATTCAACCAGCATAAAGAAGGGAAGAGTGATCCGACAAAGGGTGGAACGTCTGACTTTGAAGGCCTTTAAATTCTAGCTCCCCAAACCCTGACAAGCAGGGAGGACTCTCACAGCATAGTCAATAGGACTATTTTGTCTTATTGAGAGATTACAAAATGATTACTTTGATCTGTTGGATATGAAAATAGAAAGTCACTGGGCTGGGAATAAGAGGTCTGGCTCTTCTATTACATGGTTGTATAATCTTGAGAAATCGTCACCTCTGTGAATCTTATTTTCTTCATCCGGCAGCATCAAATGATGGTTAAGATTCCTCGTTCTGGAACGGTTTGCTAAGGTGAAAATTGCGGCCACCACGTGTGCGTGATATTGGGCAAATTTCCCACTGTCTCTGAAACTGTCCCCTCGCTTTCACAATGCAGGTTACAGCACCAGCGCATAGGCTCGCTGTGAGGATCGAGGGAGTCAATACATGTAAACCGTTCAGGATAGTGCCTAGTCCATTGTACAGTTTTGCCGATTGTAGTTGGATTTAACATGCTGTGGTTCTGTCATGAATTAATTGAATATTTAAACTTCATTTTCATCGACATACTGCATTTATTCAGGATGTGACTATAAAATGAGGATACTGGCTCTTTAGATTTAGACAACTTGTTAGCTTGAAATTGCACATTTGATGGATGCTTTGCCAAAATATAAAGACGAAAAGGTGCCGTTTATGGTATATGACACATTGGGCTGGATTCCAATGAAGACAGGTGGGCATGTGAGACTGTCAACATGCCTCCTGCCTCTGACTTATCCATTTGCAAGGCTGGCCTGGCAGCAGAAACTTGGTAAGGAGTTTAAAAAGGAGGCTCTTGTGGTACCCAAGGCAAGGAGAAAAGAGGTTATTTATGGTGTTATTGATATGGTGTCTGTTTTCGCCCAGCTTTGGGGAATTAGCTTTGAATTCTCTGAAAGGATTTCACATAAAAGCTGTTTTGAAGATGATGTTCGAGAGACCTGGGATACGTGCGGCAGATGGTAATGCCCAAGCCACCGCGGGGGTGGGTGACACTGTCCTCATCACAATAAGGGGTGCTGTAAGGCTCCAGAAACACGGCAGGGCCTTCTTTCAAAAAAGTAACTGTGGCAAAATATACATAACATAAAATTAATCATCTTAAGCATTTTTAAGTATATAGTTTATAGTGTTAAGTACATTTACATTTTTCTACAATCTCCAGGACACTTTTCATCTTGCAAAACTGAAACTCTATTCCCATTAAACAGCAACTCCCCGGTCACCTCTCCCACCGCCCCTCACAAACGCCCTTCTTTTCTGTCTCTACGACTTTGTCTATACGAGGTACCTCCTGTAAGTGGAATCATGCAGTATCTGGCTTTTTATGACTGGTTTATTTCACTTGGCATAATATCCTCAAAGGTCATTCGCATTACAGCGTATGTCAGAATTTCCTTCTTTTTTAAGGTTGATTAATATTCCATTGTATGTATATACCACATTTTTTATCAAACTGTTAACGATCACTTGGTTGTTTCCATCTTTCTGATATTATGTATAATGCTTCTACATACACGGTGTACAAATATCTCTTTGAGACTCTGCCTTACATTTTGTAGTATAAAACGAGAAGTTAATTTGCTACATTATATGGTAATTCTATGTTTCATTTTTTGAGGAACCTCCATAATGATATCCATAGTGTCTGTACCATTTTACATTCCCACCAACAGTGCACAAGTGTTCCCGTTTCTCCAGATCCTTGCTAACACTTGCCATTGATTTGTATTTTCTAGTAGCCATCCCACTGTGTGTGAGCATAATGGGGACTTTTAAAATTTCTTTTTCCCTCTAGATTATAAACTCCTCAAGGCAAGTAGCATAAGTGTCATGTTTACTGCTGCATTTCCTCTGCTCCACTCAGTGTTCCGAACTCAATGCAGGGTCAATAAATGTGTTATTGTTGTTTTTATTGTTGACACTCTTACAGATGTCCCCCATTTCCCACCCTTTACCCCCCCCCATCCAGCCCCTGCCTCCCACCCCCACGCCTTTGCCACATTATTGTCTGTGTCCATGGGCTATGCATATACGCATATATGTTCTTTGGTTTCTTTCTCTCGATTTGATTACAATTCCACAACCACAAGGCGTTTTTCCAGATGTAAACCAGTACATTTTGCCATAATGTTTCCTATTATAATAGCTTTGCTTTAAATATGAGCACACAATTTCTGTCTCCCACCCTTACTCTCTTAATTCATCTCGCCTTTTCATAAGTTTTCATTGAAACCACTTGCAAACTGCAACCAGGATGGTCTTTTCTAAAACATTGAGTGAAATAAGGCTGTACCTCCACTTCAAACTCTTCAACGGCTGTGCATTTTACTCGAGCTCCCCTGTCAGGGTTCCCAGCAGGGCCCAAGGCCGGGTACAGCCCGCCTGGCTCTCCTGCCTCCTGGCCCTGGGCTGGTGGGTTCCTCCTGCGTCCCAGCTGCCGATCCTGCCCTTTGAGTTCAGCGCTTAGCTAGAGCCAGCCCTGCTTGCTCCCCACTGAACCAGCTGATTTTCACTAAAGTTGAATTACTAAATTCAGTCTTCTGCTACACAAGCTGATGGAGTACAAGTACAGAAATAAAAACTTTCTGGTGCCATGAAAGCCACCCTGAATAGTTCTAAAGATTCAAGAAAGAAAAAAAGGATTTTAAACAATGCTATGGGATTAGGTGTGGCCAAGTTAGCTCTAAGAGTTTGGGGTGTAAATAATTTTTAAAGCATTCTACTCATATTTTTTATTTCTCTTTGTTCTTGATACACTGTGAGAAACTGTAAACTGATGTTAATTTTTGGTTATGGTTTATTCAATATGATTCTAATCTCTGATCAAATCTACACTATAAAACAATTTTGGCCCTCTACTTTTAGTAAACAAATATACGCTTTTATATTTAAGTTAAAGTAAAATATTTAAGTTAGAAATGTGTCATTTTGATCCACAACTTAAAGTGAATTTTAATTAATCTACCGAGTCCCAAGCCCTCTTGCACCAAAAACATCACTTTTACTCTCTTCCTATTGATTAAAGTTTAAATGAGTTTATTAGGTGCCCCGCCCACGAAAGCACATATATTATACAATTTTTCATGGATTACTAGGCACTTTTACATAGTTAGGGAAGCCAAGGTGAGGCAGAAAGCAGTATATTGGAAAGAGGGGCAATCAAGGGAAGGGGTAGCTAGGATTCAATAGTAAAATGTTAAAGTTTACAAGGTGAGTATTGTTTCCTTGCAGGAAGTGAATTCACTACCACTTTAAATAAGAAATATAAACCAATGTTATGGTATTTCTGTTTGTTCACTTCTGCATTTACATTTCACCCTTTGCCAAAAGGATTTGAAGTGGCTTATAGTAAAACCCAATTTATTAAGATCGAACCAGTAATGCAGAATTGTTGTTTTGGAGCATGTGTTGCACTCCAATTCTATGTTGTATTTGGAAATGTCCTTGCATTTTAAAAATTAGAGTTTGTAAACAGTTTGGAAAAAAATGTCAGCTCTGCACAACTCATTGTTTTCCTTCCTTTCCCCTCCTTATAGTTTAGTAATGTTAAAGAAACTTTAACTATATGATACAGTTGCAGGCTTACAGAAAGCCATATAAAGAAGGTGCCTATAATACTTTTTTAAGACATGGTCTGATGTGATTCGGTTTAGATGTGCACACATTAGTACACATACATATGTAGGTATGAAGAGGAACGTGGCTGTTTTTGAAGATGACTTTGTAATAGATATTTTGTTTTTTTATATGTCGCTAGAAAATCTATAAAAATCAAATTTAGACTTGCCTACTTATCGATTTTATAATTTCCTATCTTAAAACTTCATCACTATTTTTTGCCAAAGACTGTGCTCATCTAATAGCTATAAATCCCTTTGTTCCATTTTCTGCAATAGTTTCTAAGCTATAAAAAATCTACCCTATTGCTTATAGGTCTAATTTACTGACTATAAATCTCCCTCATCACTTGACTGGCAAGAGTGAATTCACTAATTTCTGACAGGCATTTTAGACTAAGGTTTCCTTTTACACAAAAGGACTCCTATTTTTGGATAAGGGCACAATAATATCCCTGTACATGCTCTGACCGGGGATAGACTAGTGGTGTTCCCAAGTTGCATGGTGTTCAGTAGAACCAAAGGAGAATTATAAAATATTTACAATATTACAAATGTCCAAGCCCTGTTGTGGAAGAAAGAAAATATTGGAAATTTGAAGTTACTTTAACTCAGCAATCGATGTGTGTTGGGTTCTCAAAAATATACTTGAATTTGACTGGCTCAAAAATATACTTAGACACAGTCGATCAAAATAAAGAGAACTGGGTTTTATTTTTAATTTTTTAGTATCCAGTATGACTGATGTGAGATTTTGGTAAGAGGATCAAACACAGAGAAGCCAATATCCATTTTATCTAATAAAATATCCATTAAAAAAAGTTGAGAGATTCATTATAGCCCTGATCTGCTCATTCCATTAAAGAAATTATTAAAGATTGCTTTAGGATGTGGCCAAAGTAATGAAGTGCTCAGAGTAATGTCTTCTAAATGTCATTCTTACAACTAATGGCTTCCGAGCGGTCATTTTAAATATTAAAGCTTTTAAACATATCTTTTTTGCATATTTATAATTTTGAGGAAGAGGCTGTCATTATTATGTATCCCATGGTGCTTTTTTATGAATGCATGTTTATATGTGTGTGTATGTGTACAAGGCACTTAAACTGTAATCCAGGGATTTAGGTTAACTCTAGTTCCATTAACATGCATTTGAATTTGGAACAAATAGATAATCACTAAAATGTACCCAGCTCCACACTTTTAGCAGCCTGCTTTTATATGTTTAATTCTGGCCTTAGCAAACAGAAGGCCACATCCAAATGTAAGATCTGTAAATTTCATAAAGGTAGGCACTCATCAATGTTCTGCTATGTTTAATATGCCCCTAATTTCAATGCCTGGGGTTTTAATTTAAGAATTAAAAATGCAGAGGACAAAATAAGGATGCCTAACATCTAGCGTTGCCACTGGCTTGCTGTGTCATGCCCAGCAAGTTCTTTGATTTGTTCACACCTCGGTTTCCTGAAATGCGGGGTGGGCCTGGCCCCTGCTGCTGTGTGTGGAGGAGGCCGGGCCTGTTCCTGCCGTGCGTGGTCCCTCCAGTTCCAGCAGATCCTGCACAGGTGTCCAATGGGATCATAACTCATCGAGTTTTCAGTGATCTCCTAGCAAGTCATAGCTCGTTTAAGAAATTTACTTTAAAATCTAACAAAGCTTTTCCTTGCATACTTAATAACTGATCGACTCGGTTTATTTAGTGGGTTTTACGTTACTGCTATTCTTCTATTTGTTTCTATTTGTTTTTTTAAATGTCTTCCTGGTGGTGTAAAAGCTGCTGAAAATTTTAGCTGAATTGTGTGGGGAGGGGCCCCCGTGAGGGGAAAGAACATAACTGTACTTGTTGGCACTTGGCGACGACAATCTTCTCCTCTTTGTGAAGATCAGTGCGGGCACCTGCTGCTCAGAGGACAGGACATCAGAGTGCTTACAGCTACTTGACGCTGCACGAGCTAATTCGTGTGAGTCACATTCTATCTTCCTTGGGGGAAAAAAAAGAAGTAAAAAAATCATGCTTTAATAGGAAAAGCATTACAATTTTGGGGGGGAGGGGTTACAATATAAGGATTTTTTTGTTCCTTTTAGTTTCACAGCATCCTTCATGTTCCTGTAAGTGGAATATTTCCTAGAGGTGGTGAGTCTAAATTTAGTGCTAAATGATGAAGAGATGAACCATTCAAAGGGATCAGAGAGAAGACAAGGAAACACATGACTGTAGGGTTTCATGGGGGTAAGATCGAGTCTTCTCAATTACAGTGAGACGGACTGGCCAAGGCGTCCTCCCTGCTGCGGAGTCCGGGGATGAGGTGGCATTTATCTGCTTGGTAGTGATAATAGCTCCGTCAGCGTTGTTGGCAAAACAAAAGCCATTTAGTCATCAAAGTTAGGGACTAAAAAGTGTTCATTGCATTTGACTATTAAGAGGTGACTAGAGCTCTGCAGTTTTGTGGTGTGAATGGTGTCTGTTAATTCGTCCTACTAGCTGAACCTAATGGCAGAGAAGTTGGGGGTCAAGGGGCGGTGGAGCAGTGGTGACAGGCAGCGTAGAGCCTCCTGTTCAAACCAATGGCATCCCTCAGCCCTGCCGAGGGGCTTGTTAGAGATGTAGAGTCTCAGGCATCTTCACAAATACTGCATCAGAATCTGCACTTTAACGAGATATTCAGGGGACTGCCCAGCATATTAACGTTTGAGAAACCCTGGTGTAGACACAGTTATGAGAAGGTCGACTGTGAAAGAAGAAATAATAATGAGGCAGTAGATAGAGAAAAGGGTATAATTAATGAATTTATTATTATTATTAACAGGCTGAGCACATGACAAATGATGCTGAACAAAGGTTAAAGTATGTGAATTACATATATCAAATCAAACAATAACAAAATATGTTGTTTTAGTGCAGAGATTTGGATGAGTCTCGGAGAAGCTAAGATACTTAGTCCAAGTCATAAAATAAGATGTTGAACCACATTTCCAATGCAGGCCTGCCTGTCTCCAGAGCGTGTGCCATTATATGGTGAAGGTTGATTCTTAATGAGAAGAAACATACTGGGTTAGGTAAAGGTTGGAAGCTAGGAGGCTGTGACTGCTCATTTTGAATTGTCATTGATGGCACCACATGATTCACACATTGCTTGATTTATTCATTTCTCAACTGCTTATCTAACAAAGCAAGGCAAGTCAACTTGGCTAAAAAAAATCAGTGGAAATTTTTAGAAAATATTTTGTGAAATGACAGGTTCATAACAGACATAGTTGCTACTATCCTTGGCAGCTAAATACTGTGAAAAACTTGAGTATACTTTCATACGACATCCTCAGTCCCCCACCTGGGAGCCTGTGGGCACTGCGGTGCTCGTCCTAGATAATCTTCATGGTTGAGGCGCCCGTCCCTGAGCTGCGCCGCTGATCCTCGCCAGGAACCGTTTTTAACTAAAGGGAGCCCTTCTGTCCCCCCCCGGGCAGCTCCCACTCAGTGACTGTGGAGGTGTGAAGACCTCACCTTCCCGCCTCAGCCTGGCATATTGGGCCGGAGAGCGGCTGAGGCCTCTGTCGCAACAGCGTCGCAGCTGAATTCAGCGGCCTGCTGCGGCCCCTCCACCTGCTTCTGAGAACCAGTTGGCACAGCACTGCGATTCCGCACCCAGTGTTACGATGGGATCTTAAAGGGGTTAAATATACCACAAAATTTGGCAGATGCTGCAAATCAAGGATTTCTTTTTCCCCTGGAGAACTTGTCAAACCGTTACCGGTATACCACAGGCTCAAGCTCCCCTGCGCGAGCATGCCTGCCTGCCTTCCTTACATTTGTCCTTTTCAGGTGCATTCCTCAATAAATCCCAAGGATGCACCCCCTTTCTACAGTCTGTTTCCTGAGAGCTCAACCTAAGACAAGGGCATTTTTGCAGAATTCGGATATTTTCAACATTATACAGTAGGGTTGGGCCAATGCCTGTCTCTGTAAATACATTTTATTGGAACACAGTCACACCGGTTCATATATACTTATCAGTGACTGCCTTCATGGCAGGATGGCACATGTGCATGTGTCCCACAAAACCAAAAATATTTACTGTCCGGCTCTTTACAAGAAATGTTTGCTGACCTCTGGCCTCCTGAATAACTTTTATATCTCCCTAAGACAAGTCAAGCTTAAGACATCCAAAACCAACCTCACTCTCCTTCCTCCCCTCCAGTTCCTAAACTGTTCCTGTACCTGCATATTTCTTCTTTTTTTCCAGTGTCATACTCCATCCAGTTTCCCAAGAAACACTTGAATCCACATGTTTCTCTCTATCCTTATTGCATTGAGAGTCTTAGATGCCGCCTTTTATCTGCTTTTTTGCAAACAATCTCTTTCCATGATAGTTTTTCTCTATGCTCATCTGAAAATGATTTTTCTAAAACACAGATTTTATCCTACAACTTTTCCACTTAAAACCTTCATTCCACCACCATTAATCAAATAAATAGCAAAGCCCTTAACTTGGTAGATGTGTTCTTTCTTTATAGGACTCTGCTGCTTTTTCATTTTTACCTCTCAACAGTCTCCTTCAAATACAGCCTCTACTTTATCACCACGGATGCTCTTTTACAAACCAGCAAAGCTCAGTGTTATTTTATGTCTTTGTATATAGATCCAGCTCCCTATGATAGTCCTTTTTCTGATTCAAAAAATTCTATTCATCTCTCAAAATCCAGCTCAAATATTTCTTCTACCTTTGAGGTTTCCTTTGCTACATCTAACAGAATTCGTCACTCTTCTTTCCTTGGCATTCGCAAAGCGTGATGCACGTCTCCCCGCCCTGTACCCACATGTGTTTCAGTATTTGATTTTATATATAGTAGGACCAGTATTGTTTGCACATCTGGCTCTCCACTCAGTGCCTGAGTTCTCAGAATCATGGACAGCACTGTCCTTCCTTTCCATCGGCCCCAGAGTCTAGGACTGTGCTTGAGGTGTAGTTGGTTCTTAATGAATGCTGCCTGTATGAATAAATAAATAAAAATGCCCTAAGTTTTGTCTTAGAGGAGCTTTAAACTTATCAAGTGGTCAAAAGTGGTGTACACCAGATTATAGGATATCATCTAGCTTCAGAATTTTGTAAAAGACCACTGCTATTTGAGTAACACACATCGATGTGAGGGTTTGGGTTTTGACAAAGAAATGCCTTATGCAACTTATGGGACTAGAGGAAAATGCTGGATTTCTTGGGAAAGGTATTTTATCATTTTGGTTTGTGGTCTTCACTGTGCTTGTGGCAGACAATAAACAATGAAATTCCCATTCTTGACATTTTTGTGTGCCCTTGCAGAATGCTTATGGGTGATTAAATAAATTACACAAATAGTATTTCATCAACTTTATCCTATTAAAATCGTGACCTCAGATAGTGTTCTAAAAGTTCATGTTTTCTGACACCTTAAGCTGCTATAAATTGGACATGGCTCTTTAATTCAATGAATTAAACCATCTTTAACAGAAAGAGCAGAGCTTAGTTTTTTTTGTTTGTTTGTTTTCACAAATTGCCATGGGGACAGCAGGGCTACAAAGCTATTGTCCTTCTCATCTGAAGCATTTCAGATAATTTGGAATATCTCACGCCATGGCGTTCAGAACCTCCCAAGCATGCTCATGCAGAGTATTAAAATTAGACCAGGTTATTTTATAATTTATTATTATTTCAGATATTTCAGCGGCACCAATTTAATAAATTGTAACTTCATCTTGAATGGCATTTGAATCAGTGGTATTTTCTAAAAGTCCAATTAGCACAGATGATGTGTAGCTAAAATGCAGCAAGCCCAAATATGAAACAACCAAACTATAAGAAAAGAAACTAAATCATTACAGATAATACAGAAGACATTCACCCAGTGGTTTTACATATGATCATATAAGAATTAAAATATCTTTCGGAAAAGAAGCCCATTGAAACTCAGATTTTATAGCCATTCGAAATATGAAATTTTAATTTTTTGACAGTAGTGCCACCTATATAATCAAGAGAAATGAAATAAGATTGCTTTTCCTTCTTTCAATATGAAGCACAAGTTTTATATTTTATACAGGTTTTTAATACTGTCATGTGGTAAGAGTTCCTATATGCCAGTTACTTTTTGAATTGAGATATGTTCATATTTATTCTCAATTCTATGTCAGTGTTGCTGGAAGCAATTTCATTAGGATGGATAGAAAGACAACTTTAAAAACACAGCTAATTCCCTTTCTGTTCAAAATATTCCGCTCCTTTGATGTCTTTCTACATTAAGAAGGCGCTTTCTGAATATAATTCAAACATCAGGAAGCAAACATTTTGCATGCAATCTTAATTTTTCTCATCAGTAACCAATTAGTTTTATTCTTTTTCTTCCCCTGTTATTTGACTATTTAAAATTACCTTATTTTAATGTCCATTATGGACTATACTCTAGGTTTCTTTGTGCACAGGTAGCCTGTGTTTTCCCACCCAACTCTAATTAAATGCATTGTTTTCTAATGACTTGAACATGAGCTGGGACTCATCAGAATAGCAGGTTTCCCTAAGGAAAGACGGTGTCGGCTATTTCCTAAGTCTTGCATTTTCTGGCTCTCACAGGCAGCTTCCTTGCACCTTCAGTAGACACATCTGAATGTCCCGGCGTTGATTTTAAGGCACTGCTTTCAGACGTCCCCTGTTCTGTTGCATCTTCCTAAGGGACGGGACCGACTGTCTGCAGCACTGGGGGTGAACGGGGGCAGGACAGTCAGTCAGAAGAACCGTGATATAAAACATAGCAGCATGGATTTCTCTCATTTTGTTCTGAAACAAAGAGGAAATATGTGTGAAGATAATTGAACTTTCAGCAATTAAGAAAGGTTAGATAAAAATAATTTAACTTAATGAGAAATGCTTCAGAACAGATTTCTCATTTGATGGCATAATCTGTTTCTGAGCTTCTTATCACAATCTGATTAATGTTCGAGACAAAGTTGAAAACATTTTTAGTGTTTTTCTTTCTTCAATACCTGGAACAAAGAAAAATTAATGGCTGTACTTTAACTTTATTGCTACTGAGCCTTTCCTAAAAAGGAACTGGCAGATGCCATTAGTAGGTTAATTGATTTAATAATATTCCTATGAATAAGCTAGCACTGCTGACTTGAATTTATTTCTCCATTATTTGCTATTCTATAATAGAATTCTATAAACTTTATTGAAGGAGCAATGAGGAATTCAGCTCTGGATTTTTTTTTGGTTAATTCATTAGCATTTAGAAGTCTCAGAAATTATTGCATTTTCAATTTGCTAAATACACAGCATTTGTTACTAATAATTAGGCACATGCATTGCTTTTACAAAGACTCTTTAAAATGCGGTCTTGTGAAAATGACACTAGAAAAATAGTGTATTAATAGCCTAGTAGTGTGTTTATTTTCTGTTGCCAGCAATAGCACCTTCCAATATTTATAACATGGAAAAAAATCAAGAGCACTTAAGGTAAAGGGTCACTTAAGGTAATATGTAGGGCAGTCTTAGTTCAGGGAAAGAGGAGGAAAGGGGACAGCCACAGAGAAGCTACAAGACAGGTGCTGTTTACTGCTGGTGGCTCCAGAGGAAAGTGGGCCACTGTGCACTAACCCACTTTCCAGAAAAAAATGCTGAGTCTCTGTGAAGCAAGATTGCTCCTTACTTTAGCAGGTTATTGAATCCACAATTTGCCTGAAAGCCCAATGGTTCTTTGTTAAAATACTAATATCAACATCAGTCCAGATTCCAGGGCATACCTATGTATTATGATTAATGAAAAATTTCTAGGATTCAGGGATTATTGGTAAGTTTTACTATAAGAACTCATTATTATTAAAGTATATTATTTAATATTTAATAGTGAACTTTTAAATGTTTGACATCATTGTAACTGACTCATAATTTCTCAACTCTTAATTTATAAATGTGGATGAAGAAAGATTTTTTGTGTGTGTTATTAACTTTTATATAAAATACTTCTTTTTTATTTTTTCTTATTCTTGATAATTTTTATATTATATCTAAATGGAGTATAATATCATAGATTTTGGGGGGGGATTGAAGTTGTTTCTTTAAGAAATTTTGAGCTGATGTTGTTGAGATTCTGTTTTTAATTCTGTTATGAAATATATGAGGGATAACTAAAAAATATTTCTGAAAGAATGATTATCTACATAGAATTAAATAACCAAAAACTAAATGTAGTTCAGAAAGCTATTCTGTTAAACGCAATAATACTACTTTTACAAAGAAGTCTTAGAAAATATAGCAGTGATTTATAATCTAATTATAAAAAACCAATACTTTGATAGCCTAATCTTTCTGCAAGGCCTTTAAATGTATCATTCCATTATCTCCTGAACTCCATTGTTTCAACTGAGAAGTCAGTCATAATTCCTAGTGCTGTCTCCCTATATAGAAAATGCACATTTTTCTCTGAATGCTTTTAATATTTACTCAACATCTTAAGTTTTTCAGCAGTTTGACCATTAAGTGCCTTGGTGTGATTTTCTTTGTTTTTCTCCTTGAGTTTCACTGAATCTCTTGAGTTTTTGATCAAAATCTTTCATTAATTTAGAAAATTTTCTGTCATTATCCCTTCATATAATTCCTCTGCTTTATTGTTTTTCTTTCTTTCTTCTTGGAATCCAATTTCAAGCACGTTAGACCATTTAATATTATCTCACAGATCTTAGCTGTGTTGCTTTAATTTTTATGTATTTTTCTTCTATGTGTTCCAATTTGAAGAAATCCTTTTGGCCTGTTTCACTTGCGTTAATTTAAAAAAAATTACTGTGTCAAGTCAGTTTTAAGTATATATACATATATATTATATATTATATAATTTTTAGCGTTTTCTTTATTTTTTTTACTTTCCATTTTCTGCTGGAATGTCATCAGTTCTTTATATGTGTGGTTCAGTCTTTCCATTATATCCTTTAACACATTGGTTAGAAAAAAATTAACTCTTCCTCTAATTTCAATGTATTGGCCACCTGTAGACCTGCTTCTCTTGACTTTTTTTCTTTTGATTATGGGTCCCATATATTTGTTTTTTGACACTTCTCATAATTTTTGGTTGTATAACAATCATTTCAAGTAAAAATAGAGACTAAAACAAATAACATTTACTTCTAGAAAAGTGCAAACCCTACATTCTACAAGGCCATTAGAGTGTGTGTGTGTGTGTGTGTGTGTGTGTGTGTGTGTGTGTGAGGAACTGAGTTATAATCTACAGATGAGTTGTCCATGAGCTTGGCTGCAAATTTAGTTAGACTACATTCACTATTATCTTCATTAATTTGAGGGTGTAATCTAGACTTTTCATCAGCAATGCCTGGACTCTGAGTGCTGGACAGACTAGCAATCCCTTTGTATTTTACAAAACTGCCTCCAGTTTTCTCAACTGGGGGTGATCTCTCTTTGCTTTAGAGCCTTGCTACCCACTGTTTTTCCTGGGAGATGTTTCCTATTTGATCATTTGCTTGATTTTTTCTTTTGTCCTGCTCCTAGATTCCTGGGCCTTGGAAAATCTCCCTCTGTCTTTCAACCTTGTCTGCAGGGTCGGAGTGCTGTTGCTATATATGCAGTGAGGATCTGGAGTGACTAAGGGGATTTTAATTAGTTTCCTTAGCGCATCCACAGCCTTCAAAGGGCCACTACTTTGCACTAAGAGAAGACCAATAAACAAGGTCATCCAATGACCATCTCAAAGGCTGCCTTTCACAATTTAATTTAGTTTTTCTTATTACAGTAAGAAAACAAAAGCGAACAAATATAAAATACCACCAACCACCACTACCACCTCTACCACCAAAATTTTTAAAAAGTGAAGATTTTGTGCTCTATCTGGCTTGTTTGTGTTGCATGGTGGGAGTGATAGTCTTTTATAAATTTAACTTTTAGTATTAGAATCGTAACCAATTAATCTTATTATAAGCCATGTGCATTTAGTAGAAAAACTTCTTACTTAAAAATGTACATTTTGCTCTTTACATATGTAAAATTATATATAAAGTGTATAAATAGATTGGTGTATGGTTATATAGTTTTTCTTATGGTTGGTGTCCTGTGAGCATGAGTTTACTAGAAGGCACCAAGGTCAGAGTAGGTATGAATTGTAGGTTGGGAGGTGGGCAGGGGGCATGGGCAGCACTGCCAGCCTGAGGCCAGTAAGACAAGAGGTCAGTGAGGCCACAGACAGCAGCCCACTGGGTGAGGAGGCAGGCCGCTGCTCCTCATGCTGTGGGTGTCGGTGCCCAGGGCACGGCGGAGGCTTTGGGAGGATGTGGAATGCATAGAGAGCTGGCTCCAGCTGCAGCTGGGCGAGGCAGGATGGTAAGGAAGCTCCCACACAGGGGTCTTCAGTTACTGAGAGACAAGCTTGGGAGGGATGGCGACACAACACAAGGTCTGGGGGAGGACACTCAGATAAGACAGGCAATGGGCACGGGTGATGGCATCAGTGGATTTGCTGAGGGGGAAGCCACAAAGTGAACAGTGGGATGGCAAGAGGCCATAAGGTTATGGGGAAGGGGACCCGTCCTTTGGGCATTCCCTCTGAGTACCACTGTGGTGGGGTGCCTCCCGGCCTAATGGGATGACTCCTTGGCTATGACCTTACAGCATAGGTGGCTTCAATGGCCTGGAAGCCCATCTATGCCCATAGCTTGTCCCTCTGGTGCAGGAAGCCTGCCACCTGACAACGCCAATCTCTGCCCAGCACTGACAGAAAAAAATCTCACATTTTGGGTTCTCCAGGTCCTCCTGAATGTCATTTGCAAGCACCATAGTAAATATATATTTAGTAGGTATATATAGTAAATATATAGATCTCCACTATATAAAACATAGGTGTTTTTGTTAATAAAAAAATTTTTAGAATTCTAGATCTAATATTTAATAACAAACATTGCAAAGAAATGAAGAATTCTCTTTGCATAATCAAATCAAACACAGAGGACCTTTTCCCACTTTGTCTTTTAAGGCTTAGCCCAATTCCCCTTCTTTAAGATGCTTTCCTCCATAGTGAATTATTTCTCTGTTCTGTGTTTTAATGGACTATATGCATCTGTATTCATTTATCCTATTTCTACTACATTATAGCATATAGATTTATTTGTTTATAAGCCCCAGTAGGACTCCAGTAGAAGACATGATACATAATAAATACTAAAACATGTTTGTTGAATTAATGAATCCAGAGCATTATAAGAGAACATGTTGCCTTAGTATCCCTTAGTATCTGGCCTCATTAACCAAATAAGATAATCTTATTTTTGTGTGAGAATGCATCTTTTTATTTAAATGGCTAATGAAAATTTCATGTAGAATAAAAGGCTATGAATTGTACAATTCATATTTCTGGACCCTTTTCTCCGTGACATTTTAAAATTTTCATCTTAATTGGTTTTGGCAAATTGACTTTGGCTAGTGCTCACCATAACGTAGAGGGTATAATACACAAATGAAAACTCTGTTTGACATCAACACAAATAATGTATTGAAATCCACAGACTGAAAACAGTTTCAATAAGCAAAAGCAGCAGAATATAGCTTCCTCAGAAACAGATGCAAGGATTATCTGCTGCTAGTAATTTTAAGCCTCTTTTGCTGAATTGATCTGGTTGCTGTCCCAGTAAATCTGCCAACAAAGCAGCCACTTCTCCTGAAATTTACTCATATTTCCTAGGAATTTTGTTATGCTCAGAAAGTTTGGGGCCAATTCCTCATGTAGAGATGCCAGTTTGCTGGCAGCCTGAACTGTGATGGGGCTTCCTAGAACCATTATTTATGACATTTGATGATGTCTTTTTTTAAATGCCTGGATTCTTCCTAGTTATCCTTCTGTAACTTGACAGTATCAGTGTTTTCAATCATCCCCAGACAGCTACTTCCCTTCTGTTTTTAAATACAAAGAAAAAAGTAAGGTTTTTTTCCTATTTTATATTACTTAATCATCAATCCTTGAACCGGGAACTATTGTGAAAGCAACACTAATGTGAAAAATAATATAAAATAATAAATTATTGGTTTTTAATTTCTTATAGCAACCCTATGCTTATTAAATAAACATTCTAACTTTATACTAAGTATAATACAGTCAATTATACTGCTAGAGTTTGAAGAAGTTTAAGGCTCTTTACAAACAAAAATTTTCTTACATACATGAGAATGAAACTTGCATGAATTTACATGACATCTGTCAAGCATTTAAAGAAAACAAGGAATCTGTAATTAGACATTAAGTAAGTTGTAAGTGAATAGAAAATATTTTTCAGTTGAGAATGAAGGGTGACTGGAGAGATGGGAACTAAGTCACCTGGGAAGGCTAAATTTCTGCAAAGTTTTACAACAGTTTTAACTTTGTCTAGGGTTTTGAATATATGCTGACATTTAAAGAAATTTAGAAGTTATTAATTCTGGCCAAAAATAAATATTTCTTCTGCATCGTAGCTAACAAACTCTTGCTTTCTTTTTTAAGGCCCAGTAAAAACTTTCTGTTAGTAATATGAAACACAATTTCTACTAATAAAAATAAATAATGAGCCTTGAAATGAATGTCACCTGTTTAATTTATGTGACCGATTCATTTTTAATCAGCTTCTCCTCAAATGGTTTGTGTTTTCATAGTCATAGACTAAAGAATTGTTAGAAATTGACCTTGATAATTAGGTTCTAAAATGGAAAAATTTTAGTGGTGACAGGATGACAGAATTGAATGATTAACAAAGGAAAGATGAAGTTTCTATAAATTTTCCATGCTTGAAATTTTCCCATTTATAAGCATGTCACTTTGCCACTAAGTAAGAATTACTGTTGAAAAAGGGTCTGCTCTGTGGTTTCTCTTCCTGTTAATATGGGCATAGATAACCATAGATCCTGCAAGTAGGGAGCACTTATACACTCAAAACTGGGTCAAGGAGGAGAAAAGATGGGGGTGATAATTAAGAGGAGAAAAATGTAGGTAAAATGTTGTCAAAATGCAGATTAAAGTGGAGAAGAACCACATTAGCATGTAAATTTAACTGAATACTATTTATCAAGTATCTGGAATTTGTGGTGATTTTTAAAAACATAGTAGACAAAATGTATAATCTGTTAATTACTCAAACTGTGTAGAGCACAAAGACAGGCTACTGCATGCTGACCTCGAGAATTAGGCATTTTAAATCACTCAGACTGGCATTTTAAGGAACTGCATTACCATAGGACCCCCTGTAAAGAAGGTCTGAAATCTCATTCCCAGAAATCTCAAGGGGCATAAGAGTGGGCAGAACTGTGCCAACAGATTTCCAGAACCAAAGACACTGTGGGGCTCATTATGCAAAGATTTGTGACTGTTTCTTAATCTAGCTGCATCATAAAGTACACTTCTCTCCTAAAGGTTCAAAGCCACATGGAGTCTTCCTTGGAGAAGCTTTAATGTTTCGCTAATAATCACCGGCAGTCATTGTTTGTAAAGGTGGCCAATTCTAAATTTTATTCCCAGCTCCTCTGGATCAACCAGTTCTCTTTTCTTTCCCAAAGGAACTGTTTCAGTCTTTGAACAGCCACTCCCACTCAAGAATAAGTGCCTTTCACTCTAGACTGAGAAGGTCCAGGATGGGCCAAGGCTGGCATGTGGTTGGGTGCTCCTCAGAGCAATCTATGTGATTCTGTGTGTTGTAGGGTAACAAAGCAAAACAAATTATTACATACAATGCTGATCACAAAGTTTCTGGAAGAGAATCCTTTGGGCAAGAATCTTGCTTAGTGAGCTTGTTTGGTTGTGGAAATGAGCCCTCCTGAGTATGACTTGGAAGCTCAATGGCACGCCAAAGAAAAAAACCAAACTGCTCTAAAAAAGGTAAAAAGAGGTTTTGGGGATCGCAATCAGGGACTCTATGGCGATAAATGATGGAGGCCTGAGGGACACAGTGGGGTTATAGGAACATGGCAGGTGACTGATGCTAGTGCAGAGGAGAACTGCAGTAGCAATTTCCTTATGTAAATAATACCCAAGACACTTTTAAGAATAGAGTCTATAAAGCTAACACTCAGCCACTTTCACAGTCCAAGTTCCTGATACATCTGATCTAAAAGTGGAGAAATAATGAGACTGAGTAGTGTATGGAAATTCAGTGCAACTCTTTCTATCCTTGTCAGTGATAGCTCCTGTTCCTGTGTCATCTTTCAGTAGAATGGCCAAAATCCAATAAAATTACAATACCAATTTCTAGTGAGGAGACAGAGCAACAGGAACTCTCATTCATTACTTGTAGAAGGCACAACAGCACTGTGATGTAGGAAGATGGGCAGTTTTTAAAAGAGCTGAAGAGCCCTATTAAAAATCTAACAATTGCACCACTGGTTATTTACCCAACTTATTTGACACTATATCTACACAAAGGCTGGAATGCAAATGAGTATCACATTTTTATTTATAATCACCCTAAATTGGAAACAACCAAGATGTCATTGAATAGAAGAACACATAAATCCATTGTGAGACACGCACGCCATGGAATACTATCCAGTGTTAAAAAGAAATGCAAAACAAGCCATGGAAAAACATGATTGGATTTTAAATGCACATTTTCAAGTGAAAGAAACCAGTATGAAAATGCTTCAAACTATATGATCCTATTTATATGATATCCTAGAAAAGGCTGCATTATAGAGAAGGTAAACAGATCAATAATTGAGAGGGGAAAGGTTAAATAGATGATACACAGTGGAATTTTAGGGCAGTAAAATTATTTTGTATGATAGTGTAACTGTGATTTTGTGGCACTATTCATGTACCTATGTACTTATAGAACTTGACAGCTCAGAGTAAATCCTATTGTATGTAAATATAAAAAAATTAGGAGGGCATAGGTCCTATGATAGAATTCCCACTGTGGCAAAATAACTGTATTACAAATATAAGAAAGAACCTTTTGTTGGGATTGGTTATGGGAAGCTGCTGACCTATGTAACTTTGGAAATGAGTAGAATATATAAGACTAAAAGCAAAGAGAAGTGTACATAACACTGTTCTGTAGTTACTAAAGTTGTTTCACAGGAATTTTAGATTTACAATTATGAAATCACTATATATGAATCCTGGAATTAAACAAGTAAATGAATGCAGATGGAAGGAGCCAGGTTTCTCACTGTTAAAGTAGGAGGTTACAGACCAGTAAAGAGAGGGAGCTAGAATGATTCCTGGCACAAAGGACTCAGCTGGAAACAGCAATATGAACTCATGTTTACTTTTGTATAACTACAGGTGGTTATATAGAGAAATAATTACAGATATGTGTATATACATGGGTTAATATACGCAAATATGTTTCCTTGTTCAGTCAGCTGAGAGCATCTAATAGCAATGACATCCTCATAATAATGAAGATCTTGGTTGCCAATACCATTCTCCAATGAAAGGAACCAGGGGTCCTTGGGGAAATGGCTGATTTAAATACTGGGGCAGGGAATACACAAGATGAGCCTGGAACTCTCATAGCGCCTGACATGAAGGTGGTGCTAAAAAATTAAAATACAAAAACAAATTATGATGGAGGTATGTCAAAGGGACACAGGCACCAAGTGAAAAAACTTTCAGTTACCAAATATGGAACAACTTGAGCACCAAAAAGGAGTCTTGGATCAAAGCCCAAAGTATAAAATAAATATTCATGAGCTCATATTGATCAGAATAAATGATCAAATGAACAAATAGGGAAGACTGAAGATATCTCCAGGCAGAAGAAACCAAATAATTTGTGCAGATAACCCACACTTGAGGAAGCGCTTAAGGGTGGGACTGTATGTAATTGCTACCTACCACAGACTACAGTGTGCAAAAGAGGAAAAAAGAATAACCTTTCGGTGCCAAAATCTGACAAATTCTGTCTCAGCCCAGGCGATCAAGTTTAACATCAACAGTGATGGATCTTATGGATGGCGTGTACTTTTAATCTGATGTAATGAGGATGACGTTTGACCTCTGTGGTCTTCCTCCTGCAAACCCATAATACTAGGTCTAATTATAAAAACAAATATTGAAAAAATCCCAATTAGAGGGCATTCTACAAAGTACTTGAACAATACTGCTTAAAATTGCTAAAGCAAGGCAAGTCTGAGAAGCTGTCCCAGTCAAGAGGGTTCTAAGGAGACACGGTGACAAAATGTCATGTGATATCCTGTGTGGGATCTTGAAACAGAAAAAGGATGCTAGATACAGACTAAGGAAATATGAAAAACATATGGACTAATAATGTATCAGCACCGGTTCATTAATTATCGCCAATGTACCGTACTAATGTAAGGTGTTGACAGGAGGGGAACTGGGTATGGCGAATATGGGAATTTTTTGTGTTATCTTTGCAACTTTCCTGTAAATATAAAACTATTCTTAAATTTAAAAAGATATAAACTATTACAAGTTTAGTCCTGAAACTTGAAATTTATATTTCTTATAGTACATTTCTGGATACAGAGGCTTATGAGTAAATAAACAGTATAGACTTCCAATAGAAGCTGAGCAAACATACTTTTTATTCACAGTGTTGACTATAACAGACCATGCAATTAAAAGAAGAGTGTGGACAAGGTATACATTTCTGAATATAGTTTTAAAAAGATAGAATCATCTTTTTAAAGAAATCATCTTGCTAACAGTATATTCTGTTCAGTTCTGTATCCCAGCAGTACTGAAAAAGAAATCTTATTGTGTAGCGCCTATTAATCAACCTGGTAGGAAATATACAGCACAAAACATTACTGTGCTGAGGATTTTCTTAAGCATTTTATAAGTCATCAAGGTAAAATTAGTATTTTGTGGCACTGCATGGAAGAAATAACATTTAGTTTTCATTGTCATTATCGTCACTGGCAAGTGTCATTTGATTTTGTTGACAATTCATTTTGCTATAATATAAGCTGTTATTAGTTTCCTAAAGAGAAAGAAAGATCTATCTTTAGGGAGAAGCCATTTGAGATAGAAATATATGTAACAACAGAGATGTAATATCTCAGGTGGGAAACATGTTGATAAAAACATGCATAGATATTGTGCCATAAACTTCAAACATTTTAGGTATCATAATCATTCATTCTTATGTATTCTATTATGTTTTCTTTTTATCTCAAATTTAGCTGGATTACTCACTCTGAAATACACACTTAATCATATACATATACAATCTATAATTGTTAGCAACCTTATTATTAATGACTAGGACTCTCTTCTTGATCAGTTACTATTTTTATAAAATGTTTGAGATAACTTATTATAAAGTTTAGCAAAACAGAATAGTAGTAACCCTTCCCAAACACCCAACTGGCCACAAGGCAAAGCGATTTTGTACTAAGTAGCATTTGTGAGACATTTTGCTACATGTTGTGGTGAGAATAATATTCATAGAAGAATATTGTCTGGTGGGAAGCAAGGCAATTTTATAAGAAATCATTATATTTTTAAAATAACATCTCTTGGAGGAAAAGCCTCATTTATTAAAATGCCTATATTTTATTGCCGTTTTCACATCAACATCAATGGGTAAATATATATAACTTTAATGATCTAAAATGATATGACTTTCTTACACATTGTGATTATTTTTATGATTACAACATGGCAACTCAATATATAAAAACACATCTGTTCTTTCTAATTATACCTGTGCCTGAACATTTCCCTCATGCTAATTTCAGTTGCTGAGTGGAAATAATTGAATTTGCCTTTCCTTTCATTTCATATTTGTTTAAGCAAACACCTGGGGATTTCTGCCTATAGGGAGAAATATAATGAGATGATTCAAAGATATAGCTTACAACAAAAACATGTTTTCATTTTTTACTGTTACTTATATAAAGTTCAATTCCCCCATTTCTTTCTCCAGAATTAAAACTGTTTTATCGCCCGGCCGGCGTGGCTCAGTGGTTGAGCATTGACCCATGAACCAGGGGATCTCAGGTTGACTCCCAGTCAGGGCACAGGCCCGGGTTGTGGGCTGATCCCCAGCAGGGGGCTTGCAGAAGGCAGACGATCAGTGACTCTCATCATTGATGTTTCTCTCTCTCTCCCTTCCTCTCTGAAATCAATAAAACATATTTAAAAAAAGGTTGTTTTATGCTCTTCAGCTAGATGTTATAGTAGAAAAAAAAACGAACACTACAACTTGCTTTACCCAGAAAATGACTAATTTTTGTAACAAGTAAAACCTGAAAAAGCAACATATTTATAAGAAATGTGTTTTTCCTAATAGTTCTTGCATTTCAAGTAAACTCATTTTTGCCATTTAAGCAACTCACTTCAGTGTCTCAGTAAATCATATTATTGATCCACCAGTTAGGGCACTTAATATCTTCACCATTATAGGCACTATACATGACATGAATTTTGCTGTTGCTAAATATATAATCTAGGTGAGGAAATATATACTAACCTATAATTGAACATACAAGACAAATAATACTATAATAGTAATCAAAATATATCAGATCACCTATATGTTATTAATGTCCAAGAGAGGGTTAAAGATTAGACCAGTGTTACATAGCTTTAAGAAAGAGGTGAATTAATATATAAGTTTTTCAGAATAAATAGCATTGAGGTGGTTTCTGAGGAGTAAATAAGTAGATATCAAAAAAAAAAAAAGAGAAGAGATGGAAGGCAAAGAGAGTATGGCCAGAAATGACTAAGGAGCTGGACCAACTTCTATTTCTGTTTGAAACTCCGACTCAGTGGTACTGGCACAGACTTAAACCCTTTCACAGATGTGTGTTAGGAGACCACATTAGTCTGTTAGGTGGGAATATTCTGAAAAATAAACAATTAAAGAAGCAGCATCTATGCTCAGTAAAAATTTTCACTTTACCTGAGCAGATAGGAAGAGCTACTTACCTACAGAACAAGGGAGTATCAGTTTCCTTGACCCATTTCACATATTCCATCTCATCCCCTCTCTAAAGGGTCTGCTCCCTTTTCCTTCATGATTAACTGCCAGGGTGACTGAGCCGCTCTTTGCTGGACAGTGTAAATGTCATTCGCTTTATTCAGGTGTGGGCTTCTCTGGAAACATGTTTAGCACCTCTTCTTAGAAGCTGAAAATCGCAGACTCCAATATCCTCACAGTCAGAAAATAATAAACTCGCTGCCAAGAGAGCAACAGGGTCAAAGTTGCTGAGAATAGATTTATAAAATTAAGTTATACATGGCAGTTGGTAACTTTGTTGTATAAACTAGCATATCAGTGAAAAGTTGCTAAAATATTCCACAAGTAGTCTATTTTCATCTACATAAAATGAGCTTTTGATGAAACAAAAAGCAGGAACTTCATTCATTTGAGTGTATTGTGATACCAATTCAACTGCATAAGGAAACTACCTACGGAAATTACACTCTATTTGTGTTAGTTAGGTCAAATGGGAACCTTGGTGCTGGGATGTGACACCGAGATCGCCCTTCAGGAAGGAAGAACTTATTCCCTAGACTACTGGGAGTGCTACTTGAGATGTGTGTCAGATGTCTTCCCGCTGTGCAGGCTGCAGGACCTGAAGAGCCTCCTGGACACGGCCTCACTCTCTTCCAGGGAGGCCAGGGTGCGACTGATCAATGCAGGAGGGCAAGTTGCCTCTTGCTCCATCTTGAAGTAATTCTGCAGGACAGTCCCAGCTCTGAGGCTCCCCGTTGGAGTCAGAGGCCATTGCTGGTGCTGCGTTGCAGCTCAGCTTCCCCTGGGAATTCTGCGTCCTTACCTCTCCTCCCGGAGGTATTCACGCCAAGTGTACTTGCTAAAATACTCTCTCTGAGTCAGCTTCCCATGGAGTCCAACCTGCAAATATTGCAAAATGTTTCTATATTACCCACCATTTCTTAACCCATGTTTCCAGCTTCCTGTAAGGTTCTTATTTGAAAATACCATATTTGCTTCAAACTCTTCGTGATCAGAACATGCTCACTCATCTCTTCCAGATGTATGTAATGGTTACTACTAGTTCTATTGACTTACTGAAGTAAGTCTCCCCTCCTACATATGCATGTAAATCAATGTACTAACTGAGTGAGCCATCTGAAAATATTGCTCAGATGGAACAAGAAATGTGTTTCAAAGAATTACCTAGTTGAAGATTCATATTTGGCTCACATTACCCACATGACACTTGCATGTGAAAGCGGGTTTTTCAAATTACATATCACTAGTTTTTGCAGAGAGAAACTATTAGAGAAATCCCTTGTTCAACATTTATTCAACAGCAGTCTCATTGAATGCTTATAATGTTCTGGCAAGCTTTATAATTTGTGGGCTACAGTGAATAAAATAGACATAAACCCTACTTCATTAGTGCTATTAGGACAACTAAATAGGTAATTGATAATGATTTACCTGGATGAGACTTACGAAGGCTTCAGCAGCGCAGTGCCAGTGAGCCGAAATCTGCATCTTGGGAAGAGACCAGCCATGCAAAGATCTGGATTAAGCATATTCTACGGAGAAGGGGGACATGTGTAATGTCTCTAAGGTGGGGATGACCTTGACTTATTGGAAGGATATAAAGAAAGCTTATATGGCTGGAAACAGGGTATCTCCAGGTCTCATTTTCTAGAATCAGACCTTGAGAAGAGAATGAATGAGCAAATAATTTATTAAGAAAATGCTCCCAGGACACAGAAATGTTAAAAGGTTTCTGGAGGGATCTGGGTGAAATAGTAATATTATCATTTACAGAAGAAAAGGCTATGATGCCCGGCCGGGTATGGCTCAGCGGTTGAGCATCGACCTAGGATCCAGGATATCGGGGTTTGATTCCCGGTCAGGGCAATGCCCGGGTTGCGGGCTGATCATTGATGTTTCTCTCTCTTTCTCCCTCTCCCTTCCTCTCTGAAATCAATAAAATACATATTAAGAAAAAGAAGGATATGAGTTTTTGAAGACAGAGTATAAGAACATAATAAGGAACTGGATTCTATTTTGTTTGATGGAATGCTTTTAAAGAGTTTTATTCAGAGGAGTAACATGATCAGAGCTTTGCTTTAAAGTTATCACTTTGGAGAATGATGGAGGGAATAAGGGGGGGAGGGAAGAAAGGAGAGAGAGAGGGAGCAAGAGAGAGAGGCGGGGGATTGTAGAAGACCAAATCTGATTGCAGAGAAGTTGGCTGTAAGGGAATTAGGGAACTGAAGTGATCTAGAAAGTGATGATGGTGCTTCAATCAATGTATGTATAAAGAAGACACAGGGGGTCAAAATAACAGCTAACTTTGAGCTTCATTCAAAGTTTTCGCCCCAATACTATTTCATTTCTCTCTTTTAGACAGTTGGAAGCAAGTTTCTTGGAGCTGAAAATGCACTTGGGAGATTCATCTTCTCTTATCCTCTCAAGGAGGATTCTTTTAAATCTTGACCTAATAGAAGAATTCTAACTAACTGAGGTTATGAACATGCAACCCCTGCTCTAGGCCAGGGCTTTACCTTTGTTTACCTTAATGTTTACTATTGATATAAAGCCTAGATTTTGTCCATCCAATAGAGTTTCAAATAATTTCTGTACAACAGAAAATAATCCCAAATGTTATATTTTTAATTATGTCAAAACATTACTCAGTTTGTTATCTAACCTAGTGTTCCAGTTCCCCCGAATACCTAGTTTCTCAAAATGCTGTTTCAACCAGCTTTGTAGTTTACCAGTTTCCTATTTAACAAATTGAATATATTTTGCATATACATATATACATATATAATTTTATATTTTAAAAAATGGTTATGAGCATATTACTAATCATTATACATCTCATATGAATATTACTGCATTTTTTTATCTCACAGAACAATTTGGTATGATTGTGACATGTACGCCACAGAAAACCTTAGTGGACTGTTTGACAGCCAATGAGACAACTAAAAGTAAAATTTTATGAGTGCAATGAAAAGACACAATTCATGCAGGTGTTATTTCCAGTGCACTCTGAAACTTCCCAGTGGTTTGTGGATAATGGACTCCCTCACTTTCCTTCCATGATTACGATTCTTTGTGGTCTAGAGTAACACTGGAAAAATGGGCTATGTTCTATTGCTCATACATACACTTGAAACACAGGTCTCACCCAATTGCAGAGGGTTACTATGTGATTACAACTATGTGTTAATGTAGCCTACATTTGAATTTTGTTCCTGATAGGAAGTCCAGCAGCAATAAAGCACTAATTTCTATTTCTCCTATACATTATTATTGTTACAAATTCGTTAGCTACGTTTTGGAAGAAAAATGAAGCAACATGTACTTTTTGTTAAATAATTGGTTTTCTTAAATCATGTGGCTGTCTTTGGACATACACTTGTTTTTTTTCCATGCCTGCACATGACTTAGATGTCCTTGGAAAAAAAGGCAGCTGAATTGGGAACAAAGGTAAAATCCTGAGATAAACTTTTACTCATCCAGAAAAGAGTGGGGAAAATCCTAAGTTGTTTTAACTCTTCCTTAGGGACTCATCAGCTAGGTTCCAGTGCTTTTTTGAACTAGATTTTAAAACACGATGTCCTTTGTTTTTCCTTTTATGCGCTTCCTCCTGTGTGAGTGAAGCATCATTGGTGGTGCTTTAAACCATAGTCTTACTACTGGTCTTTATTACATGCTTTATTGCGTACCTGAACGGCACTTCCAAAGCCCGGAGCTTTTTCATATTTCCCTGAGTGAGATTTATGCAATAGAAGTTGTAGAGTCAGAAAAAGAAAATCAAGAAAGGAGAGTTGATGACTCTATTTAATGTAACCTTTGATGGCCACAGGCTAACTCAGACCTAAGGGGAAAAACCAAGTACCAACTTAAATCAATGAAGCTTTAAATTCATTTTTTTTTCATTCTCCATTGAAGTTCCAATTCCAGCGGCCTTCACAAGGGGCTGCTTGTGATGTGGGGATGCCTCCCGTCTCTCTCTCAATATCAAAGAGGAAGTTCTGAGGAAATGCGCCTGTCGTAGTTACAGGATGCCCAAAAAGTATTTACCCATTGAAAGGACAATATAAAAACAAGTAAACAAACAGAAAAAGCTAAGTAGTCATCAGGCTGTAAGATCCCTTCCGGCCGTGGGCGGCTGCCCTGCAGTATCGAGGCAGCCAGACGAGCATGGCTTCCCCTGAGAGTTACATGTTACATGAGAGTCACGGGCGTCATGGTATGATCATGCCAAGCATAAAGGAATTCAACCAGATAGACACAGCTTTCTAATCCCATCTCTGTGTGGCTATGGGCAAGTCACCTGGCCTACTGGGTTTTAGTTTCTTCTAATAAAAAAAAAATTGTCCTTGGAAGGTTGCCGGTAGATTAGAAATAATGGATACAGAGTACCTGGAACATAATAGTCGTCCTATAATAGCTATCAGTAAAAATTATTCCTCCCCAAATGGAAAGTCCTGCCTTCTTTTTTAGATGCTGTTGACAAGCTAACTGATTCATGTCCTTTGAGCGTCACAAGGTTACCTTGCGCTTTCAGGCTTGCTCCTGTTCTGTGAGGAGTTTCCTTCGGACCAGGAACCGGACAGAAGCTGCTCTGCTGTCAGGCCTTGAGCCTAAGCTCAGTCCTCCCTCCACTGACCTTCCCTGTTTTTCTGAACTGAAATGTTGTATTTCTTTTTTTAAAAGAGAAATATTTTTTTTCAATTACAGTTGACAATATTATATTAGTTTCAGGTGTACAACATAGTGATTAGACAGTTGTATAACTTATAAAGCTATCTCCCTGATAAGTCTTGTGCCTATCTGACACCATATAATATGATTATTATAATATTATCACTATATTCCCTACACTTTACTTTGCATCCCCATGGCTGTTTTTATAACTGACAATTTGTACATCTCAATCCCTCCCACTTTTCACCGTCCTCTCCCACCCCCCTGGCAACCATCACAATGTTCTTAATATTTAGGAATTTGTTCTTTTTTTTTTTACATTCTATATATATATAAGTGAAATCATATAGTATATCTTTCTCTGTCTAAATTATTTCACTTAGCATAATACCCTCCAAGTCCACCTATGTTGTCTTGAATGGCAAGATTTTATCATTTTTTTATGGCTGAGTTGTGTTCCATTTTATATATGCACCACATTTTTTTTTAAATCTACTTGTCTATTGATGGACACTTGGCTTCGTTCATGTCTTGGCTATTGTAAATAATGCTGGAGTAAACACAAGGGTGAATGTTTTTTGAATTAGTGTTTTGGGTTTCTTCGGATAAATACCCAGAAGTGGGATTGCTGGGTCCTTCTTTGTCTCTCATTAGAGCACTTGGTTTAAAGTCTCTTTTGTGTGATATATGTATGCTACTCCAGATCTTTTTTTTGGCTAGTTTTATCAAATATCTATTCCTATCCCTTTACTTCCAACCTGCGTGTGTCTTTCGGTCTGAAGTGTGTCTCTCGTAGGCAGTGTATGTATGGTTCTTGATTTCTTATGCATTCAGCCACCACAGGTCTTTTGATTGGAGAATTTAATTCATTTTCATTTAAAGTAATTATCATAAGTATGTAGTTATTGCCACTTTATTATTCATATTTTTATCTTATTTTTGCTCTCCTTCTTCTTAAAAAGTCCCTTTAACATTTGTAACACTGGTTTGGTGTGATGAACTCCTTTAGCTTTTTCTCATCTGGGAAGCTCTGTAACTGTCCTTTGATTCTAATGGCAGCCTTGCTGGTAGAGTAGTCTTGTAGGCCCTTGCTCTTTATTACTTTGAACATATTATGCCACTCCCTTCTGGCCTGCAAAGTTTCTGTTGAGAAATCAACTGACAGCCTAATGGGAGCTCCCTTGTAGGTAACTAACTGCTTTTCTCTTGATGCTTTTAAGATTCTCTTGCCTTCAACCTCTGTCATTATAACTGTGATGTGTCTTGGTGTGGGCCTGCCTCTTTGGGTTCATCTTTGGAACTCTGCATTTCTTGGACTTGTATGTCTATTTCCTTTGCCAAGTTAGGGAATTTTTCTGTCATTATTTCTTCAGATAGGTTTTCAATTCTTTGTTCTCATTCTTCTTTTCCTGGTACCCCCATGATATAAATGTTGGTATGCTTGATGTTGTCCCAGGGCCCCCCCAAAATTTGGTATTTCAAATCTGTGCCTAAGTAAGGTGGAAGAGGCTGGAAATACAATGCTGAGTAAGGCATGATTCACGCGCTTGGGCTTTCCTAGCCTTTCATGCCACTAATCCTCAGGTCCATTGTACAGTGTCTCCAGTAGGGAGCCCAGGGACCCTAAATGCCAGTGGTATCCCCACCAAACTGATTTACACAAATTGTGATTGCTTCTTAGACTATTCAAATAAATGTTTAGAATAAAATCCCACTACCATACAATTGACTGTGGAGAACTAGAAACTAGAACTAGAACTAGGGGTGGCCAAATGTAGTTTAATAATAATAAATAATACAATAATAAATAATAATACAAGAATAAACTTTGTGTTTCACTTACAACTATAAAGCTTTCCTTGCCCCCCCCCCGCCCTGTAGTGCCCTTTCCTACCATTTCTATCCTTAAACTATTGTTACAAATGAATAATAAATATTTGTCAGACAAAATTTTTACTGGGATACAGCAGTGACTAAAACAAAAAACAGTCCCTTCTGGAGCAGACGTCTGCGCCTTGGCCTCTTGTGGAATATGTGTATAGTCCGCCATATCTAGATGGTGTGAATCTTTTTATTTTTAGTTTTGGAGGCATTCCTTTCTCTGTTCTGCAGTGTTTTCTTTGGAAATCATCAACTATCTGCTAACTCTCATCATTGTAGATCATATGACTATTCATGAGAAATTTCAAATCCCTTTTCATTGTAGAGGCAAGACCCAAACTCCTCTGTAGGCTGGAATGACCACCTCAGGTTAGAATTTTATCCAGGGCATTTCCTGTTCTTTTATTCTCGAGCTGAAAACTAGACACATTTCAACAAAGGAAGAGTGTGGGCTTTTATTTTGATCCTGGGAACAAAATATCAGTTTCTTTTCTGCCTGAAGCCATTTACTTGCTTCACTTAATTAACCCTCCCAGAAAAAGGAAAAACAAGAAAAAAAACTTTTCAAGTGTAAAGCTATCAGTTGTTTTCCCAGGTAGTTAATAATTTGGTCAGAAAAGCTGGATAATCTGTATATTTATAGCCATGAAGGTTATTTTACATAATGGAAAAAGAGAGCTCTAGAGGGACTGAGACATGAGTTAAAATCTTGGCCTTGCCACCTGGCTGTTGCAGCCTTGGGTAAGTTTCTTATCCACTATAAGCTGAATTTCTCATTTCTGTGAGATAAAAATAATATTTCCTATCATTTATATAGTTTGGGGGCAAGCAAATGCCATAAGTAACATACCAAATACTGTGACCAGAACATGGGAAATATTCATAAGTAGTCATTGTTTTCATTATTATTGTCTCATAAATATTTCAGGCATAAAAGAATCAATCTTTGAAAATAATATTTAAAATGTGTCTAGTACTCTGGAAATGCAAAAGAAGATGTAATGTATTTGCTGGACCTGAAAAATTGAATCTACAAGGGACCTTAAAGATTTCTCTACCTCTTAAAATTTTCCTCTCTCCCAACCTTACAGAGAATGTTGACAAAATCTAATTGAAAATTTGCATTATAGATTTCTCCACTTTTAGATAAAATTAACATAGGTAAAAATAGCATTTAAATTTATAAAACTATAATTTGCCTCACTTTCGTTCATATGACAAAAATTGGTTCAGATGAAAAAGTTAGATATATAAAGTTAAGGAAAACAATATGCCAAACCTTTGGTTTCTTATTGAATAAATGTTGTTACATTTACAAAATGTGGTAATTTTTAAAATGCTAGATATACAGATTTAAATAGAATGCAATTTTTGTCTATGACTATGTAGGGATAAAGCAATATAAATAAAATCTTTCTCTAAAGAAAAAAATAATGTAGAGCTTTGTCCTTAAGAAAATAGAATGCCTTGAGACCTATTTCTCCTCATTTTAGACTCTGCAAAGTCAGCTTCAAAATGTCTAGTGCAGCCTCTATACTGGGAACAAGTGACATTTTAAAATGTGATATGTGACAACTGGATTAACACACACACACACACACACACACAATTCCTTCACACTAATTCCTCTTGGTTGCAGAAGAGGAGCCCAGTGAGAGTTCCTAAGAACAGCAACTGGGAGGTGACCCAGAAGGACTATTTACCACTGGTCTCCCTTGATCTTATGTTATTAAGCCTTGATATTGGTCATGTAAGACAAGCTTTACTTGGTCCCTAACATTATACTTCTCTCATTGTCATTTAGTGTTTCAAATTTTTTATAAACTCATGGTGATGAGATGACATAGGATGGGGGGGGGGGGGTAGAGGAGAAATTCTGTTGCTAATCTAATCTTGTCCTTTCTCATTCAGTTGGAAACTAAATGTTGCCTTTCCCTTTGAGCCACTGGGAGCTATACTAAGTCTCTGGAGTTTATGACATTGTATTGGGTTTCCATCTGTGAAAACATTAACAGCTATAAATGGAAAGCCAGGAGGACTGAAAATGTCTCATTGAAATTCTTGCGGAAGAAAGGGCCCATCTGTGCTCAGGGGAACCTCCCTTCTCTTGACTCAAACCCAGCCCGAGGACCTGAGTCCGGGGGTGTGAAGGCTGTAATTTACCCCGACCAGCATGCCAGCACAGGACCCAACCACGCTGTTCTATCAGTTTCATGGGATCCATATCACCCCAGATTTGCTGCTGTGGAATTTGAGGCTTAAAAGCTTGGGCAGCCCTGGCCAGTTTGGCTCAGTGGCTAGAGCATCGGCCTGCGGACTAAAGGGTCCCAGGTTCGATTTCGGCCAAGGGCACCGTGCCTCGATTGCAGGCTCAGTCCCCAGCTCCAGTCGAGAAGCAACCAATCGATGTGTGTCTCTCACATCGGTGGGTGTCTCTCTCTCTCCTTTCCACTCTCTCTGAAAAAGCAATGCAGAAAAGATTTTCAGGTAAGGATTAAAAAAAGAAAGAAAAGCTTGGGCAAATAAAGTCACACAAATGGTAGTGGTGGCAGAGTCCTTGGCTAAGCTTGACCCCGGCTCCTCCGAGCGCCCTCTCCCTCTTCTCTAGCGGGACTGGGCTGTGGCCACTGTCCAGCTGGGCCGGCATCGTTCAGTTTTAGCAAGAGCCCTGCTGGCCAGTTCCCACCCTTGACATCTGAGCCCATTTCCCACCCCCTGCCTTTGATGCCTAAGTCCTTGGCCTGCCTTCAGCAAGAATCCCCTCCCTTTAGCAAGAATTCCTCCCGCCCTTGATGCTTCCTCTGGGTAACTTTCCATCCACCAGCTTCCCCCCACACACACCTGCTCCTTGGCTGTCCCCCCTTTTCAGAGCTGAGCTCAGCCTTTCTCCACTGCCATGGCCTTTACGCCTCTCGCAATAATTTGGAATGAAGTCTTCCCTTACCATTTTAAGAAGTGTCAGATCATTTTTTCTTTAGCAGTGGCAAAACTAGGAATGGAATCCAGTCTGCTAAATTCAAAATCCTTTTCCTTTTCCTTAAATTATTACATCTCAACATTTGATACTTTTATTTGCTAATATTAAATTTGTTAACTAGACATATTAAATTTTTTTTATATAAAGCAGCAGAGGGACAATTCTATATTTGGTTAGCAATGGCTAAGAGAACAAAAAATTTTTAAAAACATCACTTTCATGTTGCAAAAGTATTTATAATATGATCTATTTCCTTCTATAAAAATATTTGCAGGCCATATGGTCTGTTGGCTTAATGCTCTCTCCAAACCATCTAATGAACTTACCTTTCTTCAAATACCTGTATACTAAATATTAACAAGAGGAGAATTAGCCAATTATTTCTTAATTGCCTTAGTCTTGGTAACTTTTTCTGTCTCTGTAATTGTATTAGCTAAAATTATGTGGCATAGAGTTAATGTGTAATATATTTGTTGATTAAATGATTGGGTATATGAAAGGAAGCTTCCAAAGAATAGAGGTTTCTAATTAATACTTTCATTCATTCATCACATGGTAATATTCATTATTGTTATTATGGCTGAGAAAAAAAGTAACAAAAGTCCTTATTAAAATGCCCTTTATTTTTCTTGAAGTAGCTATGATATTTCTGTTTTGTCACAAATAAGTATAAACAAATAGAGGTGAATTTCAAAATCTGTGGTTCTGTATTTTGGCTATTTTAAAAATAGAGCTTGTTGCTATTTATCACTTTTGTTCTTTTAGGTAGACAGGAATATGTTTCTTTTTTTCTTCTTAGTTGACACTTTCCTTCTACTGCGTGATAAACTTTCATCCCCCTGACGTTATCGCCGCACTGTGGCTGCTGGGTGCCCTTAAAGGGATCATATGCTTTCCATTGCCTGTAAAGATCATGCCAAAATCCTGTTCTTTGCTATGTCACACAAATGATAGGATTTTAAAGTTTCCCTTATTAACTGTACTTCAAATAAACAAACCCATCTTCAATCACAAATGTTTCATTTACACTAATTTTATAAGACAATATTTATAATCTCTTGAATAAAGTAATTACTAGTGAATTAAGGAATATTGGAATTACTATAATTTTCACATCCACCATATGTGATAATTATTATAATACCCAACTTTCAGTTTGAAGAGTTTAATTTACTTCTCCGAATTTTCATAAACAGTAAGTAATGAAACTTGGACTTGAATTCTAGTCTTTTAGCTACAAATTCAGAGCATTTTACACTTTATCTTCACAAATATATGCAATGAGCAGTAAATATTTATTTTTGATGTTTAATTAGGACTCTTTGTATCTATAAATCTGCTCCTCTATAATTCAGGAATGTGCCCACTGTGCGATGAAGAATATTAAAAGTAAAGCTCTGGTGTTTTGATAGGAAAATCCCAAAGATATCAGCATTTGATTTAAGGCAACCATTTTTATTATACTAAAATATATAGCATATTTTCGATGTATACTTACGTGGCAATGACAAAAGCATACCCAGCACCAGAAGTCTTTGGCTCCATGTATATTCTATTAAAGTGTGCCGTTCACTTTAAATATCTTGAATACTTACCTTCTTTTTTTTAATAACATATAAAATCAGCTTTAAATCATTTTGAAATACACTAGATTCACAATATGTGTATTTGGCTTGCTAAATATTCATTTAGCCCACATCTGTTTATCAGTAGGTCCCCTTAATTCGTAACTCCTACTGTTCCTTGCTCCAATAAGCTAAACCAACACTAACACCTACTAGGAAATACGCTCCGAATTCACTGCTACGTTCTGATGAAAACCAAACAGTAGCGAAAAGAATGTGAATTTAGATGCGCCTTGAATTTCTCTGGGGCCTGCGACTTTATTATTTTTAGGCCTCTGCCTGACTACCAGGAAGTTAAGCTCAAGTTTACTTAAGCCTTTGGCAAATGCACTGCATTTGGTATCCCAGCTGATAGAGGCAAAATTTAAATGATTGTACTGACTTTGGAACTTTACTGCTAATTTCAGTCTGAAGTCCAATCTGTTTACGGTATAGAAATGCAAAGGAGTATGTCCTCAAAGCATAAATTCATAGCACTATGGTGGGTATTGCCCACCTTGAGCGAGAAGGAGCTGTCCTTCGCTAGATCCAAGTAGATGTCAGTATGACACAAATTCATGAAGCGTTTGCCAAGGACAGGGCCAAAGTTCTGGTCAGTGTTGAATCAGGGGCTGAAATCTGCATGTTGTCCTGGAGGCAGTCTTACCTGTATGAAATTATTTTATTATAAATTTTCTTACAAACACCCTCAATTTTTAAAGTTTAAGCTTCCTGAAAATATTCAAAGCAGATTTCATCATGAAATGTTTTTTTTAATTCACAGTTGTATGGAGAGCAAATATGCCACACACTGCTTTTCACATAAATGATGCTCTATTTGAAGAATGTCCCGTTTAGATGAGACTGACTGTGTGATGCAAACATTGATGCCTAATAAGTGATCAAGCAGCTGGTTTCTTCCTTCCTTCCTCTTTTATTCATAGGTCAGGAATGGACTTAAAACAGGGTGGTAGATAAATATCTTAGATACTGCATTACAAGTGAGAGGGTGTAGAAAATAGAAGGAAATATGAAATGCCTAATGTAGAAAAGGAAAGGAATCTTGAAATAAGAAAATATTAATCATTTCATGAACCAATGCTCCTGGTTCCCCTCAAACCTTCCAAAATTTTCTGATGAGAGTTCTTATGTTTATAGAATTTTTTGACTTTCTGTTTTCTTAGGAAATACCTTGGAGATAGCAGAAATATCACCTCTCCAACAGACAATTTGAACTAATTCTATAATATTGAAGCACATTAAAGTCTAATTGACTGGCAAACAAACATTAATATTTTGTAACAGTGATGAACTAGACTTTGAATGTTATACTCAGCAAGGCTTGGCTTTGAAACAACCTTGTTGCCCAAAACAACCAAGCACTGAGAAATGCTGCTGAAAATCCTCGGTGATTCTTCTTCCAGTGTCTTTTTGCTTTGCATCTCTAAAAACATTTGAAAAATTTTGGGGGAATAATGTTAAATAGTGAAAGCTAGAAATAATGGTGTTACAGTGTTATATATAAGCTTAATATGTAATCGCTTTATTTCCCTTCTTCCCTTCCCCCATCCCTTCATATTCTGTTCCCTCCCTCCTTCCCTTCCTCCCCCCTCCCTTCCTTATTTTCTTTCTTCTTTTTTTTTCTTTCCAGTTCTTGAAAAATAAGAAGAAAATAAATATATACTCTCTCAATATAGAATTCATGCAATATAAGTAGCATTGACAAATTTACCTAAGGAAAGATGAAACTGAAATAATATTTTTTCATTTATCACATTTTACTTGTTCATGCTACACAACAATAAAATATAAAAACAAATATTATTATTTACATGTTTTTAAAAAATATGCCAATACAGAAAAATGTGTTATTTTTAAGAGGAAATGTCTATGGTTGTATATAAGTGTTGATATTTGAAGATAAGTCTTTGGAGGAAAAATCTTGCAAGCTAAATAAGATTTTCTTTTTGAAGCCATGTTTTTTGTTCATTTGTTTGTTTGCTTGTATCTCCACTTCATTTTCAGTTCTCATATTGTCACCATCTAAGTCCTAACCCGATTGTTATTGCTGTGATCTGCTCTGCACCTCAGGTTAAGCATTAGCTGTCAGATGTCACATTCTTTCAGGTCTCAACTTCTAGCTGACACATAAACAATTTGTTCATAGCTGATAAGTTATTGGGTAAGAACAGAAAAATAAATCATTGAAACATCTGCCAAAGATCATCTGGAACATTCCTACACATTTGGCAAGAGAGTGTCTGTAGGATCCAGCAGAGATGGCCATGTATTCTGTTCCTGAAGGTATCCAGATGAAGAGTCTTTATTGTTCACCCCTCACCCATCACTCATAGTTTAATAGGCTGACATTAAGATATTCTTCCTGGTGCTCACCTGAATCCTTTACTTAAGTCCTTTGTTTCTGTTTGTTCCTCCAAAGAGAATCCATTAAATAGCAGTTCTCTAAAGACTGAAAAAGAAATTCTTTATTTTCAAAACTCACAAATTCTTGTCAAAGAAAGAATTTGGGTCATAGGCACAGATATAAACACCTTTAAATGGAAGAGTCCCAAGTAGTGAAAGGTAATCTAGGTTTTAGCATACAGATGCCTTTTCTTACACAAAACCAGACAATTGCAGGCTTGAGCAGCTTATTATATAGTCATTGCTGCCTCTTCAATAACTCATTTTGATATTTTGTAATTTGCCAAAATGTGCCTTTGTGATCCCACAGGCTCTTAACTACTTTGTAATGAGTATGTATGAACAGATGGAAAATGTTTTCAATTTCAGAGAAAACCACTAATGGATGTCACCAGCTATTAGAAAAGCTCAGGTGGCTCCATTTTCCAAGGAAAGGTATTGTCATAAAACTCTTCATTTTTTAATGAAATGTTTGCTCATTTATACCTAGATGGTAATTTAAGACTTCACAAGTCTAAACAGATTAGAACTATAGTTGGAAATTATTCAGTGCTAAATAGCCTGGAAATCCAATCTCAAGAATCTTACCTGAAAACCATGATGGCAATCCAGGCCATTTTATTAGAACAACATGAGCTACTATAAAAACAATTTGCCCAAAGAAGTGGCTAAAATAATTTAACTAAAAGTCAAATGTATGCTTGAGCTTTGGTGATAATTCCTCTCTTAAATTTTACTTTTAAAGTAAAAAAAAAAAATCACCTTTAAAAGTTAAAAAAACAAAAACCTGTCCTCAATTTGCATCCCAAGCAATTATATCTTCTCAAAGAAAAACACATGAAAAGGATGATTATAATAGAGGTTGTTCCGAAAGTATAGTCTATCTCATGTTCAAAAGATTTTTACTAGTTTTCCAAAATACAGTTATTAATTGTTAACTATCCCATCAAAATTCATATAAGCTTCTTCTTTTACAAGGCATTTAGTCTAGTATCCTGTGCAAAAAAATATGCAGACTTCTGGTCTAATTAATTTATTTTGGACCATTGCTACATTCTCGATCCCCAGTAGGGGGCATGCAGGAAGCAGCCAACTGATGTTTCTATCTCTCTATATGCCTCCCTCCTCTCTCTCCAAAGTGAATTTAAAATTTTTTTTAAATAAAATAAAACTACTCTAATGATATTATCTGTTTTGTCCTTAATGACTTTTATGCACAGTCATAAGTTTAGTATGCCAGAAAGTTCTCATTTGCAGCTGCAGAGATTATTGATGTGATTTTTCTATCTTCATTCTTTCACTTTTATAACTTGATTTGGTTTTCATTATTCTGTTCAAATAGATATTGGTCATATTATATATATTACATTTAAAAATTTCAAATTAAATCACCTTTCAATCATTTGTTTATAGCCATGTGTCTTTATGTATGAATGAATGATTTATAATAAGATGACCTTATTTTTCTCAAAGTATTTTAAACCCGCCTTCAAATACAATACTGGGTTCCACTGTAATGTGGCCCAACAATAAAGAGATACAGTTAATTCATGAGTTAAATCATTGTCCCTAAATATGGCCACCTGCATTAGAGTCAACCATAAATTTTTTGGCCTGTATGCAAGGATGTGGTAATTTCTAATTTTGAATACTAACATTATTAAAACATGTAATTTTTATGACTCTTCCCTTTTTACTCAAATGTGCTCATACATTTGTTCCTCAACCTTGTTTTCACCCTGTCAGAAGACTTTTTAAATATTTATTTTTCTAATCATTTCTGCCTGATGAATTTGAAATACCACAGATAAGCTGTATGCCTGTTCAGTACATACAGATGTACATACAGATATCTGTTAAATATCACATATATACTGTATGTGCTATGTCTCTGTTGAGAGACACAAACCATTGTAATATGATTTTTGCCCCACTGAGGATGCATACAAAAGTAATATTGAGAAAATAATAGGGGAAACAGTCAACCTGGAATTCTATACCCAGCAGAAATATCTTTTTAAAAACACACCAAAAAATAATATATATATTTATAGATACAAAAGTACTAGAATATTTTATCACCAGTAAAGTTGCATTCTAAAAAATATTAAAGAAAAGACAGAGGAAAAGTAATAACAGCAAAACCTGGATCTACATAAGACAATAAAGCACAGAAGACATGGCACCTACATCTGAAAATATTAAGACTTTTTTCCTTATTGCTTACATCTCTTTAAAAAATAATTGACTAAAGTACACTAATAACAATGTTTTGTGGAGTTTTTAACTTTACCTCAGTGGAAAGAAACAGAAAACAAGCATTAAAAATACTAAATACTCAAAATTCTAAGGTCAGAATGATCAAGGCAGAAGAAATAGCTAGTACAAACACTTTAAAACCTACAAAGAGAGTTAGATCATAGTGTAGTAAATTGTCATATAGAGATAAAAGACGGGGTCCAAAGTGTAAGCAGCCTGTAAGTCCTTGCAGCTCAGAAATGCAATTTTGGGTTTCATTTTAATTATAGTGGTCAGCCAATAGAGAATTCTAGCCAGATACATCATATGTTCTCATTTACAGTATTAAAAGTTGACTAAAACTTTCATGCATTGGATTCTGAAAACATAGGAAGCACTGTAATATATCATTTTCTCTTGTGTATTTTCTAAGGCCTCTTAAGCCTCTAGTCTAGGAAAAGAGAAAAATATGATTAAATACTTTATTTCATAATGTCTTTAGGCATTTTTCTTATGAGAACAGTGCTAAGAAGAGCTGAACTCTCCCTTGGAAGAATATGAAGGTTTTCCAGAAGTAATAATTGCGCTAATACTACTATCAGAATGATGATTAGTGTCAATGCCACAGGAAGAATGCATACTGGGAGGGAGTATTCAAACAGGACTAACAATACTTCATAAGTCCCTGGGGTCAGAAGGACCTTGTCTTGAAGAGGAAGGGAAAAAAGGAATGAAGAAAATGATAGGAAGGGATTAGGCCTTAAGGGAATATTACTTTGACCCATCTCATGATTGAGTTTGACATCCTCAAGGATAACATAATGTGGTTTAAATCTAAGCTTATTCATTTGACTATCTAAAAAGCATATTCTATTGTTTTTATTTTTTTAATTATATTTATTGAAGTGGCATTGGTTAATAAAATTGCATAGGTTCGAAGTTTACAATTCTATGATACATCATCTGCATATTGCCTGGTGTGCTCACCATATATCACACACGCTAAGCTCTTGAGAATGTGACTGTTAATCTTTTATTGCTATGTATGGCTCCATTACTAGGATATAGAATTCACATTAAAATACCCCTTTGAACTCTATGCTAAAGCCTTACGACATGGTCAAAGCTAACCCCTCTTATTCTGTCTAAACAACCTGTTACTTTAACAAAGCTTATCATAAACCCAAAGACACCATTTTATCAATTATCTATTAGTCATTGCATAGATAACCTAATATATTTGTATTTTTGTCCAGATCTTAATAAGTATTTAAAATTGGCATAATGTCGTAGCACATATTTTCTTCTGTGTTCCTTATTTAATATTTTCTATTAGTCTATACTTCCCACTCATATAACCCTCTCCCTAAAAACTTAGCATCTGCAGTTTATTTTAAAGTGGTTTCTAACAATCCTTTACAGAATTTTTGGATTGCTAAGAAGCTCATTTGAAAATATTAAGCAGTGATCTATGTCATTACCACATGGCAATACATACGTTCAATATATTAATCCATAATTTCTCCCTGTGTTTCCTTGCACGATTTGACCTGTTCCCCACCCAGACAAAGGGCAGTGTAGCTAAGAGAATGCAGTGGTCAAATATTGCTTTTTGTGTTTCAAAAGCCTAGTAATTGGAGGGGAATAGAAAGAAATTACATCTGGGAAAATAAATATAGGGGAGAATATCTATGGTATAAAATCCAGAGTATCCCATCCTTAGACTAGATCAGAAAGGAAAAAAAATATATATTGGAGAGGAAACAGGGTCTTGGATGTGGTAGAGCCCCTTTGAAAAAGGGTTTGGGTCTCAAATGGGAATGAGCCTACAACGTAGTGCAACAGCAGAAAAACAGTGAGATTTGTGTAATCCAAGACCAAAGAAGAAATGAGAAAGCTCTTTTATTCATTGGTAAAACTTAGGAAGGCGGCAAGACCCCTGTCTAGAATTATATTTGTGACGCATCTAGAAAGGAGCTTACTTGGTTTTCCCTTGTACTGGTCTGGCCTGTGTACCGAGGAATGATTACATGAACTTGAGAGTGGCATTGAACTAGATGTCATGTGGCATCCACTGAGATGCTTTTATTGGCAGATGTGTGAAAGCAGTCAAGTGAATGCCAGCAAGGAGAAAAGGGACTATTCCAACTTTAATATGCGATGAAGCAGAGACTGGAATGCCAATGAGGGGACAGTGAGATGGAATGACGAATGCGTCAGTGGATATCAACAATGACTGAAGGCATATGAGAGCCAAATATTACCTATGAAATCCCTGATGATATTCAGGACACCAGTAGTTACGCACAATCCTGGGGAGTAGGACAGGAAATTTATACTGGCTGGGATTAAGGTTTTCCCTATCCACCGAATGGTGCCTTCAAATGAAAATTATTCTGAATTATTAAAAATAAAGAAAATTGCATTCCTTGCACATTTGTGCTTGTGGAGCCTGGCATGCCCCTATTATGAACATACTTGGTGTTGTTTCATACAATGCTTTTGAACAATCAGGTATAAGGTATTTTGCTTTTTTCTCATATAACTGAAAAAGGCAACAAAACTCAGACATTTTTCTTAACTAATTTTTTCCAGATGATACTTTTCAGTTATCAAATATATTACTTACATTTAAAAAACACACAAATATTTCATTTGTAGGAAAACACTTATCAAATTATAGTTGAGATTTTTTCCACTTATATTTGGCTCACGGAACATCATCACTTTACGGGATTCTCATTTCAGTCCTCGTGCCTGCAGGTTATATGCCACATGTTGTTTATGGTCAAGTCTACCCCCTTTCTCTCCACTTAAAACAGTGATTATAACCAGATATTATGTCAAAATTCATAGAGTATTCTTGAAAATAGCACTTAATCAGAAATTTAATAAGACTAAATCTTAGGTGGTAATGTACTTTTCTAGTTCACTTTAGTTTTTATCAGTTTATATCAAGCTATATAGATTTGCCTGGGTTATTATGCGTGGTCCACCTCTGAAATCTCAGTATCAAAAACGTGTCTCTCTGATTCTATTCTCTTCTTCCAATATACTTTTTGAAGAGCCTCTACTGCAGTGACTCTCTGATTTCCTGTTATACCACTTTATCGTTATTAATCAGACCTCTCTCATGTTCACTTTTCCTTGTCTAGCCTATAATTCATACTCCATTATTACCAGTTTTTCTTTGTAAAGTCTACCACATTTCTGTTATGTTACATTGGTAGTACTCACTTGAAGATATTAAAGTGATTTAAATATCAACACCCATTTATTTTCTCCAGATCTGTACTACAACAAAAACTACTTGGCTGACCTAAATTATTTCCTATTACACGTTTTAAACGGGTTCTCAAAACTACCCAGCTCTCTTACTCTGCTTTCTTGTTGGGCTGATGTTTCCATTCTCCAAGATATACCTTCATTTGTCTTCTAATTCTGATGTATTCTACTTTAGTTTGATCTAAATACTCACCTTTTAACTTGCGGAGAAAGAAGAAGCCATCAGAAGCAATTCCCTTTGGCATTCCACTACCAAATCTACAAATTTATCTATCACAATTTAGAGCGCTACTCTGCTTATCAAAAGTTGTCCATTCTTGTATTCTCTGGATCCGATTCCTTTACAAAAGGCTAACTTGTATGCTCGTATCTTTCATTTCTTCCATTGAGAGTCTCTCCCTTTCTAGTGGCTCATTCGCACAAACATAAGACATATTCTGATAGCTTCTGTTTGGTGAACCACACACCCTTCCAGGTACAGCAGCATTTATACCCCCCACTGTTGACTGATGTAAATGATTGGTTTGCACACACAGCTTTCATATCGTCATCTGCTGATTTTGCCTCCTTTTTGCTTGAAGTCTAGCTCCACCCCTCAACCTCCCACAGAGTCCTCTTGCCATGATTATCAATAATATTTTTACTGCAGCCCTGGGGCAATGCCTTTCCATTCTTGAGATGCTCTCCTTTCTTAACTTCTACAAACCCTCTTCTTATTTTTTCCTACCACGTATTCAATTTTTGCCAGCTCATCCTCCTAAACCGAACCTTAGTTGTTGAGACCCTCAGGATTTGATCTTGGGCCAGTTACTCACTTTTTTTCTCATGACTTATTCTCAATTAATCTCATTGGTTCCAAATAATTCAGTGTCAACAATTCTATTTTCTTGACACAGGCATCTCCTTGACTGTCTGTTTCTCTGCAATTGCATCTCTCACAGACAAGCACCTCTTAGAAAACATCTCAAGCTCTTGATTTTTTTTATTTTTTGCCTCCCTCTACTTTTTTCTTGCTCATTTCAATAAATGCCACTGCCACCCGCCTGAAGCCAGAAATTTAGGAGTAATTCTTTATTATCGATGGTAGTATTTTATACTTGTCACTGTATTACTAATTCTGTTTACTCTAACAATTTCTCCTACCCCCTTCTGTTCATTAGCAAATTTTATTCACTATATTTATGGTAAAATTTCAGAAACACCTGCCAAGTTTTAGATTCCTTCTTTGACTGCCTTATCTTGGGTTGCTGGTAACTATTATCTGAATTACTATAGCGACCTCCTGCCAATTTGCTTCAATTTCTTTTCTATATGGCAGTAAAAGTGATCTTTTAAAAAGGTAAGTTGCATTACGTTGTTTCATTGCTTAAATGTTTGTTTCCCAAAGCTCTTAGAATAAAATTTAACATTCGTGCTAGTAGAGGTTGGGCATGGTCCACCTCTACTGGGTCACTAAACTCACTTTACAATTATGCTCCTCTCTCTCCTTTCTCAGTCACAATAGTCTTCTCAGTTGCTAAGAATCTGTAAAGTTATTTTCATTATAGTAGAAATGTACATTTCGGACCCCTGTGCCATGAAATGTGCCCACAACACCCTCTGTACCCGATTAGCTCCCCTTCATTCTTAAGTCGTCTTTTACACAACATTGGCTCAAAGAAACTTGTCCGGACTACTCATCTAAAGGAGCCTTTCACCAGTAATTTCTATTCTTTCTAATTTATTCATTTTATTTATTTATTATTCTTATTTATATTAAAAACACATGGCCTTTTACTTGCTCTTTTGTCTGTCTGCCTGAGTAGGGTCCCTCCCATGTGGTCAGTTACTCTTTCTGCTGGTTTAGCATTTTTTCTCCAGTACCTATAATGGTGTTTGTCATACTATAGATGCTCAGTAAATATATTTGTTTGCTGAATGGCTTCTCTTCAAAGGTATTTAAGATAAATACCTATCATTATATTTGATGGATATAGAGCTTGGAAGGCATTTTAAAGTGTGTATCATTTCTCGTACGGCTAGATTCCTAAGGATCTTTCAGTCTTCCTATTTTTCGTAAGTTTTGCTAATTTACCTTTGCTTTCCAAGTCATGCTACTGGAGTTGTGGCTTCATCACAAATTATGGAGCATATGTGCAGTTATTCCATTTGGAGGTGGGGTGGTTTTATTAAGGAAACATCCTAAATAGGTGCTTGATACTCACTAATACATGAGTCCAGGCTTTATCATGGTCGGTGCTTTGGTTTTGTGTTATAACAACAATCACTAAACTTAGTGGTGGAAAGCAACACCTATTGTTATTTTTTACATTTTGTGGGTTCAGAATTTAGGCAGAGCAAACAGAGAAACACTTGCTTCTGCTCCACAGTGTACAGGGTCTCAGGATGACTCCAACAGCTGGGGCTGGAACAGCTGGGGCTGGCGAGGCATCTCTTTTCAGGTAGTCTCAGGGCTTCTTTTGGTTTCTCCACATGGTCTTCTCTAATGATGTCCTCAGTATGAGAGCCTCAGGATAGTCAGACGATTTGCCTGCTGCCTGGAATTCCAAGAGCGAGTGTGTGTAGAGAGGAGGGAGGAGCCCAGGAGCTAGAAGCAGGCGCATCACCTTCACCGTGGGCTTGGCAGCCGCAGGACCTGCCAGGAATCCAGAGGACTCAGGAGGGATTGGCAGCCAATCTGTCCCAGCTTTAGTCAACCCAAATAAGGGACTGGGTTTTAATAATACCTGGAAAAACATTATTTAAAAACATAAACAAGAGAAGGGTAAGTCTTTCTTATTAATGATGTTATTGAAAAATCACATGGACATTTCTGCCAATGCGTAATTGACAAGTTTTCCCTTTCAAAAGGTGCACATATAGTATATTTGTCTTTTTTTTTTTTTTTTTTTTTTTTTTACTAAATGCTCATTCACCCCAGTTTTGCTGTTTCAAAATCCAGGTAATTAGCCACATACTTTTTACTTATATGTTTGAATTCCTTTCCTCCTTTTCCTCTTTAAATAATATAATTTTTGTATGATATGTGGTGTTTTCTTGTATTGTTTTGTTCTGGACATTCAGGAAGGTCAAAGAGAAGAATTTGAGGATCCATGCTTCCAGCAATACGTGGGCCCTCTAAGCCCTTTAAAGGTTTGGTTTTACTTAATCCTCATAGCAAACCTTTAATCCCCTTATATAATTATATAATCCCCTTATATAATCTTTAATAGGGGTAATGTAAATTCACATTAGCTTAAGAACTGTGACCACTGTGAAGTCAGAAGTCCAGCCCTTGAACTCACACTGAAATTTGTACTGGCAATATTGGACTGGGTTCTGATCCTGATTTTGTGGGCCCACAAGGTGTTAATTTTTAGATAAATGTTAAATGAGCAGATCTCTAAATTTCCTGTTGGCTTTAAAACTCTATGAGGACTTATTCTTGAAAAAGATGAAATGGCTAATAAAGATCAGGTAAATCAGTTTTTATTGTTAGCGAAGTCAAGTCATTTAAATAGGTGGCAAATTAGAAATCAAGTCTTACGTTGGAAGTTCCATGGCTATAATTCACTTCCACTTATTCCTGGAAATGACTACTCTTCCTTCTTGAATCTAGTCTCAGGCTCTTGATCCACCTACTGAGCCATAGCTTCTTTTCCATGAAAGTTAGTGTGTGTTTGCTGCTGAACAGTTTTCTCAGTCTGTTTCCTGCCAGTAGAATTTGGGATGTCTAAACGACTCTTTTCATTTTTTACTACTTCTGTTTCTTTTAGTTCACGCTGGCATCTTGCTGAATATGGAAATCTTTTAAAACTTTATAGATCTTCTATGAATCTCATTTGTGTCCATCACATTCAATAAAAACATACCAGTAGATTTCTTTGAAATAAGCTCTTTTGTAACATATTTCTCTAAAGAAACAATGGACTTATAATTAATTCTTAGAAGCCCTATTTTTTTTTTGTTTTTTGTTGGGAGGATCTATGAATTTTATTCACTAAAACCCTTAAGGGTCTTTTGTCGGACTGAACAGTACTTTCAGACACTATTTTTGATCTTTCTAAAGTCTTAATAAAGGATTTTATAGTCATACAATCAGCTTAACTTTCAGACCATGCAATTGTACTAATTGCTCAATGACAAATTTTCTAAAAATCTAGTTATTTAAAACAAGCATTTATTATCCCATAAAGTTTCTGACAATCAGAAACCTAGGTGATGGTTCATCTGGGTGGTTCCAGATCAAACTCCCTCATGAGGTTACAATTAAGTCATTAGTAGGGCGGTAGTTATTTAAAAGTCCTGAAGGATCCACATGCACACGTACAATCCTAGAAGTTGTCAGGGGCCTCAGTCGCTTTCCTTGTTGGACTGTTTATGCAGCTGGCTTCCCCCAGAATAAATGATGGAGAGAGAATAAGATGCCCCACTGCCCCACAAGCCCTAGTCTTAGAGTCTGAAACCATTAGCTAGAAGTGAGTCCCTAAGTCCAGCCAACATTCAGCACAGGGGGATGGATATCAGGAGTTGGAGAGTCACCAGGAGTGCATTTCATCAATTGTGGATAATTCTTAGGTAGCACCATCTCAGGTTCTACTTTTGCTTCATTATTTCTCTTATCTCTTCATAAAACTCTAAATACATTTATTACATCTTTCCAATATATCTATTTTCTTTATTTTCATCTTTTTTTTTCTTTGTGCTTCAATCTCTATTAATTCTACTGATCTGTATTCTAGTTTTTAAATTCTCTTTCCTGCTGGATCTAATCAGATGTTAAATTTACCTAGTCAATTTTAGTTTCAGCTGTTGTATTTTTTAGTTTTAAGGTTGAACCTTTTTTAAAGTTTTTATTCATTTTTGTTCTTTGTGAAATTCTTTATTTAAAAATTTTTTAAATCATCATTCTAATCCTTGTGATTTAAAAGTTCAATATCTGTTATTTTCTGCACATCCATTTTTTATATTTGATGCTTGGAATTTGTTTTCTTTTCTGATGAATAAGCTTTAGCTTAAATGCTGGACAATTCTGTATGAAAAACAATACAACCTCTGCTAGTTGGTATTTTCTTCCAGAAAGGATTCCATTTTCTCCCGGTAGATACAGTATAGGCATATTTTCCTTCTCAGGCAATGCTTATAAATTTCTACTTTGCCTCTTTTTCCTAGGGCATAACACTTCTAAGGTTAATCTGAAAGGTTGGGGTGTTTACTTTGCCCTCTCGTACTGGAAAAACCCTAAACTTCAGCTTTCATCTCCCTAGTATGAGAAGGCTGCTAAAATTTCTGCTTGGCTTTTACAAACTGCTGTAGATTTGATTTTTACAAATATTACCCCAAGCATGAGCACTTTTGGAGTCTACAAATAAACTGCATTCAAAATGTTGTACTTGCTTCTTTCTGGTTCCCTCTCCTCTGCATCTTGACCCATAAAGTCATACCTTGTTGTTAGACTTCAATGCCAATTTTTGTCTCTCAAGCCCAGTGAGATTGCCATTAGCTCTACACCACTGCTACATGTTTTTGCTCTTTGCCCTTGAACAGTAAATAATCAAATGTCAAGCCTGGGAATGAGGGGGAATTTAGACCTCACATTCATATATTTCTCTCCCTTCAGAATCTTTACCTCTCAAATACTGGCTATGTGTTTAATTCCTGAGGTCTTCAAAACACTGTTTTTGTATTTTAACCAGATTTCATAGTTGTTATTAGTGGGAGATTTGTCTTATATCAGTTATTTTGTCTTTTCCAGAAGCAGAAATAACTTCAATTTATTACAACATATGTGCATATTTAATACACAGGCAAATTGTTTTTATTTTTTTCTTAACCCACAATTGGATCTTAAAATTCTTGAGTACAGAAGCCCAGATATGACTATGGTTCTATAGAATACAGTGGGAGCCAGGAGCTAGGTAAACTTTTTGGAAGAGGGCCATGACACAATCTGGATAAGAAATAATTTTTTTCTGACGGTGGGAAATTAGTTCCTCTGATGCCTGCCATATCAGTCGACCTCAGGCCCAGCCCAGCTGAAGTAGTATAATGCCACAAAAAAGCAGATTTAGTTCTGTCTTCTTAAAGAAGATTTTGCTTGAAACTACCAAAACCTAGAGGAAAATATATTTTATTGGAATTAATGGATAAGCATTGAATGCAAAAAGTTAAAACTATATTATGTCTACAGCTGTGAACACTTCAGCCAAGACAGGATGTGATTTTATTCATAGATCCTTACTTAGAATTGCATAAAACTTTCTCAAAAGCATCTTGGAGCAATAAATTCTTCTGTGATTTCCTGAAAATAATTTTATTTTTGACTCTGGCTTTTTTTTGTGTGTTGAAAAGTTTGTATCATTTTAAATTCCTCGTGTAATTAAGAACTAGTGTGATTCTTCTTTATTCTATTATTTAGAAGTGAGTAGTAAATCCAGTAAACACTCAACTAAGGCATGGATATCAGGAGTTAGGGATCACTGGGAGTCATCCTGGAGGCAGACTACCACAGTGCATTTTATTAATTTTGGATAATTCTTGGACATTACCATGTAGGTACCTAAATAGGGCTTAAATAAATAGATTATATTAGAAAATGGCAAACATACTTAAAGAAAACACATTTACATTTTTTACACTCAAGATCTGACTTGAGTTGGTATTTCCTCTGAATTTTCACCATATTTTCTATGTCTTTACATCAAACTACATTTATAATTAAAATAGGAGTTTTTCAAGTTCATTTAAAACCAAACAAACATACCTCAAATTAGCTTAAATAAAGGAGGGACTTTATCGGCTTACTTATCTGAAAAGTGAGAGAAGCTGTGAGTAATCTGCACGGTACCCCCTAGGATTTCATGTCTCTGCCTCCCCACCATGCTTCCGATGATGTCAGTCTCCACACCAGAGTCCTGGACTTTTGTTAGGATAACAGAACCACTAGAGCATGTTCAGACCACACATTTTTACACTTCACAACCCAAGAGAAAAAAGAGTGTCTTCTATGGCTTCAGATCTTAGATATTGCTCATTTCCATTACTTTCAATCAACTTTCATTGTCCAGGGAGGCTTGTTTCAGGAAATTATTTCTACTCAAGTCATGTAGACAAATATGGGAAGATCAACAAGTGTTGATGGAAGAAAGAGAATTGGAACCGAAGAAGCAATCAGCAAATGTCTATCACCCTCTATTAAGTTGCACATTTTCATATTGAAAAGGCCAGTCTGATAAATACCACCAAGAATGCACTTGCAGTAAAACAAAGCCAGGTATTAACTCCCTGCAGCATTAGAGAACTCTGTCCACAGGAAACAAAAGGGCAGATAATTTAAAGAGAGTTGGAAGAGATTTTAATAAGGCTGTGCTTGATCCTAATGATTGTTTCTAAGGAACTTCTCGGTGCACTTGCTGGATCATACAGTAAGAGTATATTTAGTTTGATAAGAAACCACCAGAGTGTCCTCCAGAGTGACGATACTATTTTGCACACCCACCAGCAATGAATGAGAGTTACTGTTGCTCCGTGGCCTCACCAGCATTTAGTGTTGGCAGTGCTCCATATTTTGGCCATTCTAATAGATGTGTAGTAGCATTTCATTGTTTTAATTTGCATTTTCCTGATGAGAAAAGTGACTACCTTGTCAGTTGGAAGCCCCATCCATGTAATATGACCTCGTATTGCTGAACTTAGATAAATTTTTACAATTTCAAAGGAGCTAGTAAATGGAAGGATTATAAATATTCTGTAGAGCAACATATATATATTCCAATAGAATATATGTCACAATAGAACCCATATATATGTCTGTTTGTGTGTAAATAAAAGTGAAATAAATTTTAATATATTTTATTTAAGTCAATATGTTCAAAAATATTATTTCAAAATTTAATTGCTATAAAATTATAAATGAGATTTGTACATTCTTTTTTTCATACGAAGTTTTTAAAATATAGTGTGTATTTCCACTTAAGCACAACTCATTTTGGACTAGTGATCTTTTTAATTGCTCAATAGCTCATGGCTACCATATTTTATAGAATATCTGTATACCTGTTCCCCTGTTTACCTTGCCTGTCCTCTGAAATGTTAATTTTAGACAGATTTCAACATGGTGAGAGGATAGGTTTTTCTAGCATGTTTTTATTACTGTTCCTGGCAACCTGGGGGCTTTTTGCTTGCTATCTTAAATGTTTGGTTAGTATCTTGGATAAGTTACAAGGTAGTAAACACTTTTTGGCAGAGAAAAATGGATCTATATCTGAATAAAATAAGATACATTTCCAAGAGTCTCATTCCTGTTTAGTTGTTATAAAACTATTAATTATTTTAAGAATCAACTGTTCCTATAACGATGAGAGTATAAAGGTCAGGCTCAAGTGTTTCAAGATTTTCTGAAAATGTAAAGCATAAAGTAACAGACAAGAAACTTCTCCTGGTTCCTCATTGAATTACATAGTCACTAAGAACTGCCAACTTGCTGACTCTACATATTTTTAAGTCCAAAAGTCAAAAGGTGAGTATTCACCATTGACCTGCTTGTCAAAATCACTGAGCAACTGTTTTAGATGCTGACAGTTCATATGTTTTCTCCAGTTTTCTCCTTACAGCCCTCTCTCTCAGGTGTTTTCTTTCTCTGCTTTTTCAGAACATTCATTCAGGAGATGCCTACATTTTAAACCCATTAAAGTATGATAAGATTTAACTTAGTCAATCCAGAACTAAGAGCCTGTAATTTTCAAAGGGAGATTTTAGGTGTCACAATATGGTATAAATAAAATAGGCTTAAAAATTCATCTATTTTTGATGTTTAATTAATGGGTTATTGGTAATTATGACCCTTACATAAATATGAAAAGAATAATAGTAAAATATTCTCCAAATCTAAATGCCGTGATATTTCTATATTATTTAAATTGAGAAGTTATTTTTCTGTCTATGGATCAGGAAATTACAGAAAAATTTAATTATATTTCTCTTTACTGTAGTAATTGCTTCTATTTTTAATTCTTTCTAACTGAATATTTTGTTTGTAACTATATAAAGATATTTTCATGCTACTATACTGTTCCTCTGCATTTTTAAAGTGAACCGATACCAAAGCATTGATCTTTTATAGTTTTCAACTTTTTCCTCATTAATGCAACTTGAGGACACTGTTATGTCCACCCAATAAACAAACTGAAATTGAAGTCATCAAATATAGACAACAGAATGCATCATAAAATCATTAACTTTTCTTTTTTGGTAATTTACTGTGGAATATTCAAACCTCTCAAATGATTTTCATGTCCCTGGATATATTTACTTCTGTTTGCATTGTGTTGGTATACTTTACTAGAGATATTAACTTAAAAAAGGCTTGCCAAATTACCCTACATGCCCTCATTTGTTCGCATAAATTACAAATGTTAAAGATTTTTCTTCTAAACACAACTTTATTGTTTTAGTGAATATTTTTAATTTAGTGGTTGATAAGCTGAGTTTAGTAACTGAATATTTTCTAATTAAATTATAAGTTGCTTAAAAAGTTTGGTGAGCCCGGCCGGGCATGGCTCAGAGGTTGAGCGTCGACCTAGGATCCAGGCGATCAGGGTTCGATTCCCGGTCAGGGCACATGCCCGGGTTGTGGGCTAGGCAGCCGATCAATGACTCTCTCATTATTAATGTTTCTCTCTCTCTCCCTCTCCCTTCCTCTCTCTGAAATTGATAAAGATATATTAAAAAAAAAAGTTTGGTGAATGCCATTTCATTTCTTTTCCAAGACTACAGATTTTTAACTTAAACCTATATTCTATACTACTGGGTTGTACCTGTCTTTTAAATGATCATAATTACTTTTCTTTTAATGTACATACCTCTTTTCATTTCCTTTTGTATTAGACGCCACAGGTATTTAAAATGTCAGTATTTATTCCTCCCTGTTTTACTTGCTATATATAGCAGGCTATAAAAACTATCTGCAGATTTTAACATTTTAGTAGACATTTTAGTAAATACCTCTTACAAAATTTTCATAAGGTAAGGAAAGCATTACTATTTTATAGCTTAAAAAGGAACAATAGGTAACAGTCAACTCTAGAAATTCCCAATGACCTATTCAAAACTGAGGGGCTATTGCAACGGTCCATCTAGTTTCACCAGAGAGCCGGTGTCCACTTATACCTTCGTATAATTTCCTAGTTATTATGAGCCTTTTCACTAAGTAACTAGAAGAGAAAAAAATTAAAAATTAGAAATGGAATGAAAATGATCTAAGTAAGATATCTTATTGTTAGCAGTCTAAGGAAAAAAGCCAACATAGGTTTTTAGGATGTTTATTAGAACAGTCATGATAAATAATTTTGACCCAATTAGAACACTTTAAAGAAAAAGTAAATGGAGGTGTAGAGAATAGAACAAATTACATAAAAGAATATTTATTCAACAAATTTTTAACTTTTCATTTTTATATAAGTATAGATTCACAGTAGGTCGCAAAACAACAAACTAAATACAGGGAGATTCTATGCAGGCTGCACCCCGGTGTCCCCAGTTGTTAACAACCCCCAAACTGGGAGACTGACATTGCTATATATCCCTTTGAACTTACTACGCACAGTCATTTTTGTGTGGGAGGTGGATGGTTTGTTTATGCAGTGATGTGCATTTTTATCAAATGTATGGATTTGTGTAACAACCACCACACTCAAGGTACAGAACTGTTCCACCACCACTGTTCCGCCACCACACTGTCTACCAAGCTAACCATTTATTGCCATGCTCAAACTTTCTCCAACCTCTTAAAATCACAATCTATTGTTTATGCCTGTGATTTTGCTATTCAGGAATGTTACATAAATGGGTCAATGCAATATGTAAACTTTTAAGATTGTGTGTGTGTTTTCACGCAGCACAACGCCCTTAAGATCCATTCAGTTTCTTGTATGAACCTACGATTCCTTCTCCTCATTTTCTAGGACTCCAATTATATGAATTTCAACAGACAATTCTGTATTGGTGTAAAGGTCCTGATTTTTCTTCTATTAACCTATATTCTCTCTGTTTTTCAGATTATTCAGATTGGGTAATATTTATTCCTATGACTCTGAGTACACTAATTTTTTGTGTGTTATCTCTGTTCTGCTATTGAGCCCATCCATTGAGGTGTGTTTTTCTTTTTATCTTCAGATACTGTTTTTTCAGAACTATGATTTTTTTGTTTTATTTTTATATATATTCTCAATTCATTTGCAAGATTTCCTAATGTTTTCACTTATTTCAAAAGTGTTAATAATTTCCTGTTAAAGCATTTTTATGATTGCTAACTTAAATTTTTTGTCAGGTAACTCCAACATCTCAGTAATCTCAATGTTGATGTCTCTGGGCTATATCTTCTTATAAAAGTTGTGATTTTCCTCATTATTAGTATGGAGAGTGATGTTTCATTGTGTTGTGGATATCTTGGATATTACATTGTGAGACTTTGGATACTGTATAATCTTCTTTAGCAGGAAGTTGCCATGTTCAGGGTATATTGGGGTTAGATGAGCATGGAGGTACAGCTCTTCTTTGGTTTCTGCTGGCAACCAGGGTGAGGTGCGGGGAGACCAGAATGCTGAGTAGTCTTGCCCCACAAAAGCTCATTCATTCTGGTTGCTGCTGGATGAGAGTGGAGGCCCAGCTCCTCACTAGGTCCTACTTCCACCAGGACAGGTAAAGTGGAGTGCTGACTATCCCATCTCCTTCCACCTTGCCTAGTCTCATTGTTGCTGGGTGTAGTTGGTGGCTCTGCTTTCTGCTGAACACCCATTAAAGTACCCTGGGAAGTGAATTAAAATGCTGCCTGCTTTGTGGCAGAGAACTGAAAAACAACACTCTGTTTAGGTACACTGATATTACATTAGCAGTAGAATTAGAATATTGCCTCTTTATGCCAAGTGAAGGATGGAAGATCAACTCCTTGGGTAGGTAAATCCTAAAACTGTTCCCTAAAATTTTCCTCCTTAGTTTTCATGAACATAAGTGTAGAAATCTTGTGCTTGTGATTATCTTTTGTTACATAGCAAAATAGATTTTGAAGGTGTAATTAATGTTCCTAATCAGCTGACACTGAATTAATCAAGAGGGAAATCATTCTGGTGAGTATAATCTAATTACATGGACTCTTTAGCAGCAGAGATATTTCTCCAGCTAGTAGCAGAATGGGAAATCAGAAATATTCAAAGCAAAAAAAGAGGGATCCATGCATCTTTGCTGGCTTTAAGGGTGGAAAGAACCATGTGCAAGGACCATAGAGCAAGGACCTCTTAGAGTTGAAAGCAACACTTCACTAGCAGCCAGAAATAATTAAAAATAGGATGAGAGCGGTTGATTACGTAGATAAGAGGCTCAGAGATTTGTCTGAGCCAAAGGAATTAAACTATCTGATTATGTCTTTTGAGCTTCATTCCTAGGCTACCAAGCCATCTAGCACATAGCAATATGTGAATTTTAGGATGGCTTAGGTCATTGATTATGACAAGAAGTTAGATTAGAGTAATTTGAAGTTCTTGAGTTATCCTAATTCTAATGGAATTTTAAAAGCAATCAGTTTGTTTTACTCTAATTGAGTGCTGTGATAACAGAATATGAATGAGAAAAATCATAAATGAGGATACTCTGTGGAGATGGATCTGGTTTTATGCTTGGTATAGAGGATATGACTTAGAATAATTTGGGTTTTTTTATTCACTGAATCTCTATTTCTATATGAATTGTCATTTTAAAACTTTGTTACTGTATAAATTTTGTAGATATTATCCTTTGTTATAAAAATCAATAACGGAAATTAAGAGCACATGCAAAAGAAAACTTTAATGGATTTTTCTACCCCCTTATCTTTGATGGTAAGAGCAGTGAGGTACAATATTAAGAATTCATAGGTCTGGAAAAGATGGGAGAGCCTTCTGCTAAAAGATTTGTGAAGTTTCATTGCAAAGTTGATTTCATAGAAATACAAAGAATGCCCACAGGAAGAGTTAGGATTTCAGGGCTGCTTATCCAGAGTTTTAAAATCTGTTACAGAACAAAAATGAAATACAGACTTTAGTGGAAGGAGCAATGATTTCCTGAATGTTAAAGGAAAACACTTAATGATTATATAAAACTAGAAGTAAACTTGGTTTACAAATGAAGCAATATTGTTTTCAAATTCACTATTGAAATCAATCAAGACTGAAAAGCCAAAGTGTCATTTACGAGCTATTCCCTCACGGTTCCTTTTTACTCAAATCACATTTGTAGCCTGAGTTTTATTTTGTGATAGAAGGTAACATTTGCTGAATGTACTGGGTGGCATTTTCAATATGCCCTATTGAAATCTCAAATCATATTTATAAAGAAAGGTTCAATCAAAAAACATTTTAAACCCATTTACTGATACATACTATGTAATCTTCATTACTTTCAATATTTCCAAAATTATGAGTTTCTTCCAAACTGACTATCATGAAAAGAAGAAAATAATAATTTTTATATAGCAAGAACACAAGATTTTAAGATGATTTCTACATTGGTGAATATGTAGTTGGCTAGATTTGCTGTCAATATTCCCTGAAATGAATTCAAGACTGGTTTCCAGATATCAGATGAGAAAGCATATGTAAGAATAGAAATCTTATGTTTGTGTCACTTGAAGAATATTTTCTCCATAGATACATTTGAAAAAAACTAAAAATATGAAAAAAATGATGTGTTCTGAGTACCAACAAAATTTATTGTAAATCTATTATTTCTTTTCCAAAATTGGATTTTCATGATCTTAATTACCTTTGCCTTTCTTTACCTATTTATATGAGTAAGATTATTAAGATTACTATTGCCAAGGACAAAAAGGCTCTTTAATGTGCAATAGATGGAATGCGAAGATATATATCGACATAGAGAAGTATAGATAGAAATGTATTTTTTAAAGTCTATTTTTAAGTTTTTTATTGGTGAGGCTGATCAATTCAATTTTTGTTCTCATTTTATTTGAGATGTTTCTTTTCACTAATGGAATTTTTAATGTTCTATTTATAACAAAATGAATTTATGCATTATCTTTTATTTGGCACTATATTTTAAATTTATCTTCCAGAATTTTTTGTGATGATTTTATTTCAGTATTAGACTCTATGTCTTTTAGAATTTGTAGCATTTTCTTTAATCTGAATATTCACCCATCATTTATTTAGCAGTTGCTTTTCTGGTTTAAAATTAAATTTGTTATCTATCTATCTCCAAAAATAAAATTCAAGGTCCAGATGATTTTTCTGGTGCATTTTATTAAACATTTAAGGACAAAAAATACAAATTTAACACAAATATTTTCAGAAAAAGAAGGGATGAAGAATGACTGATTAAATCATTTTATGAAATTGTTATGACCCTGATATATAAATATGACAAAGACATTTTAAAAATAGGAAGAAAGAAAAAATATAGAAATGGCTATTGATAAATAAATCTCAAACTCATTGGTACATAGTTTGTGATTTCATTTATATAAAATTCTTAAAAATATATACAATTTTTTGTGTGCTAATCACTGTAAGAGTAATTATATTAGTTTCCTAGGGCTGCCATACCAAAATACCATAAACTGGAGGGTTAAAACAGGAAAAATGTACTGTCTCACAGCTTGGGTGCTAGATGTTCAAAATGAAGTTGTAGGCCAGATTGGATTCTTCTGAGGGCTATGAGAGAGAGGCCGTTCCATGTTTCTTCTCTAACTTCTGGTGATTTGCTGTCAATTTTTGGCATTTTTTGGCTTGTAGGCCTATCCCTCCAATCTCTGCCTTCTACATGGCATTTACCTGTGTCCATGTCTGTCTCTGTGTCCAAATTTGCACTTGTTATAGGGATAGCAGTCATATTGAATTAGGGCCCACTCTAATGACTTAATTTTAACTTGATTACTTCTGTAAAGACCCTTCCACATAGTCATATTCAAAGATACGAGGAATTAGGACTCCAACATATCTTTTATGAGGAGCACAATTAAACCCATTACAGGAATATACTGCAGGAAATAGAAAACTTATTTTAAAAGTTAAAAGTTCTTATATTCAAAGAATATGTTTCTCTAAACTCTGTGTTAAGATGACCCATTGATGACACTCTCTCAGGGGTAGTGCTTGGAAGCCTTAGAACTCACTGTCCAGAATTAATCAAGGCCACTTCCCTTTATTTGCTTTGATCTTGCTCTTAAAATAAGTTGTTCTTCCACTTCTCATTCCACACAGAGGTGCCCATACTTAGCATTTGCCCGGCTCCTTTGATGAATGAATAGTCAGGGCTGGGTTCACTTTTCTGCTTGACTTTGTTGCTGTCATCTAGGAAAACACTTTTGGTGTGTTTTTGTCTTTTTCCTAAGCCTTTTGTGTTCATATACCAAGACTGGTTTTAATATCATGAAAACGATTGGCTTTATACATTTTTTGTTCAATCTCCCACAGAAAATGCCCTTACTGATATTCCTGAACAAAGAAAAACAATTTTGTGCTTTCTTCCATGAAACAGCCCTTAAAAATATTTGAAGAAAACTATTTTAGGTTTCTCATGTACTTCCTTTTTTTCTTTTTCAATGGCCATCTAGTCCTGGTTTGGCTTAAATAGTTATATAAACTCAAGGATAAACTCAAACAATACCTATAAAATTCCTCAAACCTCACATCCTGGCTGTGTTAATCATTACTTCTACCAAGTTGTATTTCTCTGCATGCCTTAGATTATCTATTACAATTTATTATAATTGTTTATTTCATCTTCTTCTACCCACAATGACTTTGGGGTACAGGTATATTATTTAAATATATTTTAAATTCCAACATTAGAAATAAAAATTAAAATTTATAGTCAATCAAAATTAAATTTGAATGAATGGGTAAAAAAGTCATGATTTCTGTAAGCTTTGTCTTCAAGTTGAGCAGTCATCAGTTCTCCAATATCTTATTATATTAGGCCCACAGGTCTATTTGATTGTATACCTGAACGGGTGCTCATTAGCCTATGCTTTGTTTTAAATGTGGCAAGCAGAATTGAACAATCATATCTTGATTTTGAAGTATAACTTCCAATTAGGAATTACTGCAAGTTTTTGTACTGGAAACAAGTAGTATTAGTTACAATAAACTAGATTTTGGTAAAATACGGTACCTGTGATGGTTAATTTTACACATCAGCTTGACCTGGCTAAGGGATGCCCCAAGAGCTAGTAATGCATAGTTTCTGGGTGTGTCTGTAGGGTGCCCCCAGAAGACATTATTAGCACTCGAATCTGTAGAATGAGTGAAGCAGATTGCTCTCCCCAGAGCAGGTGAGCCCCATGCAACTAGCTGAGGGTGGGAACAGAACAAAGAGGGGAGGAGGACAGTTTGCCACCTGCTTGACTTAGGGACATCCATCTCCCCTGGCCCTCCTGTTTCTCTGCTTGCTGAACAGGACCAAGGCTTGCACCGCTGCACTCCCACCCTGCTCTGCATTCTTGGGCTTTTAGACTCAAACTGGGACTTACACCATTGGTTCCCCCGGTTTTCAGGCTCTCAGATTTGGACTAAATCATGCCACTGACTTTCCTGGTTCTCCAGCTTCCAGAATACAGATGTGGGAGTTCTCAGTCTCCATAATTTCATGAGCCAAATCCTATAATAAATAAATTCTGTCTCTCTGGAGAACGCTAATACAGTACCTACATTTTATCTTTTCTAAAAATAGTGTAATTCTTCCCCATATTACACTGTAGGCTTGAGCAGATCTACTGAATGTTCATTTGGGGCCCATAGTAAAGGCCGCCCTGTTACCCTCTATACATGGCGTGCAAATTCACCCTTAGGGTTATCAACCAGAAGGGAGAAACACTACAGAGGCACAAGCATGGGGGTTTTTATTAACTAGAACTTACAGTCTCATGTGCTTTCTGCTCAAAGACCATTGGTTGGAATTCAATCCCCTGACTGAAAAATGTAGCTTAGTCATGTGCTTGAAAGAAGAAGAAATCAGTTTTAGGGAACAGATAGCTCTCTCTTATACCTGTAGAGACAATGTTTTTGTCAGAAAGGCATACTTAAGGGATGAGATAATGACCTGACTATTGAAGCCAATAAAACTTTAGGTAGCTTTTTTTGAGAGATCACTATGGGAAAGGTACTGTTCTAAGTGAATATATTCATATAATTAGTATTCACATAGAATATACACATACACACACATATGTATGCACTTCACTAAGTGAATATCTATCTATCTGGACACACACAGATATACAGATTCCATATATATATATATATATATATATTTATTTATTTATTTATATATTTTTATATATATATATTTAAAACTCATAACAGTACTATGAAGTATGTATATGATGTATGATTTTACCCCAATTTTACTGGAGAAAAAAACAAGCCCAGAATGTTCTCAGGTTACATATTGACATGAGATAGTTCTAGGACCCAACATAGATCATTCACTCTGGTTGCTGAATTTTGAACCATCACACCGTAGCCTACTTTTGACTACTGGCAGCAGGGAAAAAATATAAGACAAATTTCAAAATAATTAGTCCCAGGCAATGGATTGAACATAGGAGGGTAAGGCCTAGATTTATAAAAGATCCCATTATCCAATGTATACATATATTTTGAAGTATGAGAAAGGTCATGTCACTTTGCTAGATATAAGAATTATAATTGCAACTTTACATTTGTAGATCATTTTCATGACCAGATTAGATTGCCTCACTATTTGTACCTGAAAAATAGTATCATTTCTTTACAATAGCATAGAGATGTGCCATCTTCATACTGTGTGTTCATATAACATTCCTTTCTAGCTATTCTTATAGAAAGAAAAGAAATATTACCAAATATGCAACCAGTGCTTGTTGATGACATTCATCTGTTAGAATCGGTGATTGTGGAAGAGGCAAATACTGCTAACTTCTTTCAAGTTGGGGGGGATTCACTACATGAAAAAGTGTATCTTATAAATTTTGTTATTGGCATTATTACATATATTTATTTTGATAGTTATACAGTTTCATTCTTCACACTCATGTCTTCAATCCTTAGTTTTTGTTTTTTTATATGGTATAAACTAGGGATTTTATTTTATCTTTCCCCATAAGTAGGTAATAGGTCCAACATTACTTATTGCAAAGTCCATAACCAGCTGTTTTCTGCAATGCCCCCTCTGTCCTATATCATACTTTCATATAAAAGTGATTGTGTTTATACGTATTCTATTGGTCATTAATGTCTACAGGTTTTGGAAAACTGAGTCCTCAAACTAGTACTTCTTCCAACTTTATTTTTGTTGCTATTCTTTATGGTCCACTACTTTTCGTATAAATTTTAGGGTTAGGGTGTCAGTTCATAAAAAGCCTTTTGGGGATTTAAATAAAATTGTATAAAATTTATATATTTCTACATTTATTTATGTCTTCTTATAGGTCTTTTGATGTAGATTTTATAATTTTCTATGAAAAGTTCTTCTACACCTTTTATTAGAATTCCATGTCATACCTCTTAAAATTTTATTTTATTTTTTGTTTGCTATTATGCATGATATATAATTAAGAATAACTACTTTTTCTAATTTTTAGGGATGTTTGAGATATAATAAATTTTGGATGTAGATATTGCATGATCTCACATATTACAAATATTCTCTACAAAGTTTTTTGAAATTCTTGCAAGAATAATTTTGCTTGCAAGAAAAAATTTGTTTCCTTTTTTAAAAAACATTTTATTATTTTCTCACTTAATTAGCTATGTATCTGTATTATGTCTCTCAATACAAGGAGTCATTGCCTAATTTTTAAATTTGAAGTACATTTCACCCTCTCTTTTGATAATCTTTTATAAAGTATGGAAGCTCACTTCTATTAATAAATTACTAAGATTTTTCATGAAATACTATTCTTTGTATTTTATATTGATTGTATGATTCCAACCATATGTTAATATATTTAATAACATTGATAGTTATCTTAATTATAAATTATACTTGCATTTCTGAGACAGATTGAACCTGATCGTGATGTATAGTTGTTTTATAAAGTGTATTGTATTCAATTTCCTCATATTTTATGTATAATGCAGGATGTCCCCAAAAAATGTATGCGCACTTTAACAGCTGATAGCTCAATTTTGAAAATGAAATATATTTTAATAAACCCTGCCTTTATAATTATTCAGTGTTTGTATACATTTTTGGGTTCACCCTATATATTCATTTTTGATTATTTGTGATCTTAGATGAAAACTTTACTTTGTCACACAATTTGTGCCTGACTTTGACATAAAGATGTACCTGCCTTATATAATGAAATGGAGGAAATTCTATTTATTTCTATGATCTCAATGTTTACACAAGATTGGTTATACTGGGTACTTGAAGGTTTGATAAAATTTCCTGATAAAACATCAAGATTTGACACTTTGTTTTGGGGGAGAATTTTAAATACTGATTTGTTTATATAATACCTATAACACAGTATATGTTTCTTGTGTTTATATTAGGTTGGTAAGGTTTTTTTTATTTTTAGAAAGGTGTACATTTTGCTTGTCAAATATATAGCATTTATTTTTTATAGCATCTTGTAATAGTGGTTTTTAAAAATTATTTATTTCTGCCCTGGCCGGGCTTCTCAGTCTGTTGGAGCATTGTCCCATGCACCAAAAGGTTGCAGGTTCGACTCCGGTCAGGGCACATTCCTGGAGTTGAGAGTTTGGGTTCCTGGTCAGGATGCTTACAGCAGGCAACTGATTGATGTTTCTCTCTGACATCAATGTTTCTCTCTTTCTCTCTCCCTTCCTCTCTCTAAAAATCAATAAAAACATATCCTCAGGTGAGGATTAAAAACATTAAATTAAATTAAAAAGTGAAAGTATTTCTAATATTATTTTTATACCCTTTCATTATTCCTTGGTCTATCTTGCCATAAGTGTACCTGTTTTATTATCTTTGTCATAGAAACATCATTTTAGTCTATATTTAAGATGTTCATTTTCATCCAATTGTAAAATTAGCATGGTCTGCACTTACAAACATATATGCTAACTCATTAAATTAAGAAGGACTTTAATTGTTTATTTGATAGTGTTATAGAATATTAAACAATTGCTTTCTACAGAAATTGTCAATCATATTGAGTTCATTTAATAATTCCAATACTGAGATCATTCTAAATTAGAACCCTAAATGTATGCTATCATTAATTCTAATTCAAACGTTGATTTTCCCTTTGGGATTGGTTGACTCTCAAAGACTGACATCATCAAGGAGTCTGGAGGAAATCTTATATCTTTTTTCCTTAGATAAATATTTGAGACATTGCCAAGGAGTGAGAGCACTAGCCTGAGCTGCAATGCACCAAAAGTGTACAATTCTAGAAGAATCTCAGATATAGGCAAGGCCCAATCAGAGCACTTTGAGGTATCTAAAAACCCTTTCACCCCAGGACAAGTAATCAGAATGGAAGAAAAAACATGATACTAGTGATATGGAAAAAAATAAAAATAAATAAATAAATTATATAAATATATATAGCCTTTTTCCTTTCCTTTAATTTTGGCAAAACTGCCAAACAAAATAAATGGATCTTCCTCAGTCAGCAATACTGAATCTTTGGCTTTAAGGCCAGAGTGCCCCATAGGTTAATAGATTTTTTGACAACAAAAGAGAGGCTGGAATCGATCAGAGCACTTCATCATGTCAAGGATTTTTTTAATTTTTTTTATTTTTGCAAAGAAGGAAGACTAATGATCATTTGTCACTAGGCCAGCCATTTCTCATTAAGAGAGTTCTTAAAAAACAGTTGAGTTCCATCCAAGAGGAAGGCTGACAGCTAATGGCTTTGTTATCAGAGAGGATTGGGAGATAATCATTTCACTCATTAAAATGTCTGGGTTTTCCCTTTGTAAAGTGAATCGCATGACTTGTCAGACATTTCACATATTTTTCAGATAAATTTCAGTATTGATTGTCTCCCTAGTACTTTCTAGGTATGTAATCAGCAAAACACACATAGTTACAGAAAACAAATGTAAGACTATTAGGTCACTGGGTTTCAGACTTCGTTTCTCATCGAGCTGTTGGTTAAAAAAATAGCCAAAAGACATTTTGAGGAGCCCTAATGAGATCTAAGAAACAGATATTTGTTGCACTGACTAATATTCCACATCTGGTGTAAGTGACACAGAGTTGTGGTGCCTGCCTATAGTGCTTGACTGCCTTCCAACTTATCTTTCACCTTCTTTATCACCTTCACCTACTCCTGAACTTAAGTTAACTTTTTCATGGTTTCTTGTGTACTTAGTATTGGAGAAAAGATACAGATAAAAGTAAAAGATAATTTTCATAGGGCCTTGTAAGATAAGAAAGTTAACTGGCCACTTGGATATTTATAAGATCATTTGCAGGCCATACAAAACTATCAACCTAAAAATTAGCTATGGCCTGGCCAGTGTGGCTCAGCAGTTGAGCATTGACCTAGGATCCAGGTGGTCGGAGTTCGATTCCTGGTCAGGACACATGCCCGGGTTGTGGGCTCGATCCCTAGTCGGGTGTGTGCAGGAGGCAGTGGATCAATGACTCTCTCATCATTGATGTTTCTCTCTCTCTCTCCCTCTCCTTTCCTCTCTCTGAAATCAATAAAGATATATTTAAAAAAAATAAAAGGAGGGTGCTCTCATAAAATATTTTAAAAAAATTAGCTATGAAAAAAGCCCCAAGATTTATTGAATTTCCAGTCCCGCCTGCAGTTGCCTTGGCAGGCTGGACCTCCACGGTTCTCAGGCTGGACGTTCCCCACCCCTGATAGATGGTGTCACACTCATTTTTGCTTCAGTAACTATTATCTTCCTGTCCTCTTCAAATGTGTGATTTCGGGTGTGAAAGACGGCCAAGCTGAGGGTGTATTTCTATGTACTTTATAAATATTCTTTAGGGCGATTTAAAATGTATTATTATCAGAAAAACTGGATGGATATTATACAACACATTTATTGGTAGTTGTTTCATATTTGATGAAAGTTTCACCTGAGGACAGTTCTAGAAAGAACACTCACAAAAACTGTATTGGCTTTATTTTCTTAGAGTGGTTTTAGGCGACAGAACAATCGAGGGGAAGGTCAGGTCTGCACAGGCCCCTGCTGTGCGCGCACGGCCGCCTTAGCAGCGCCCCGGCCGGGGCGGCGCATCTGTGAGGGCCGGAGCATTGTGCGTTGGCGCCTCCTAACCAGCCGAAGCCCGCAGCTTATGGAGGTTGTCACTCAGTCTCGGTCTTGTGCATTCCGTGGGTTCGGACAAATGCATAATGACACGTAGCCATCACTGTGGTCTCCCACAGAGTATTTTCAAAACCCTAAATTCCTCTGTGTTCTACCTACTGTTTCCTCCTTTGCTCTTAACCCCTGGCAGTCACTGATCTTCTTGCCATCTCCACAGTGTTGCCTTCTCCAGGATGTCAGGGAGTTGGAATCATGTAGTGTGTATACTTTTCAGGTTGGCGCCTTTCACTTAGAAACATTCATTTAGGCTTTATCCATGTCTTTTCATGGCTCAATAGCTCTTTCTTTTCCTTTTTTTTGTTTGTTTTGTTAGCACTGAATAATATTCATTAGTCTTGCAATGAATGAGAGTTCCTAGTGCTCCATTGTCTCAGTATCATTTAGTTTTGTCACTGTTTCAGATTTTGCATTCATATATATATATGTGTGTGTGTGTATATATAGTGATGTAGTGTCCCCCCAAAATATATACATACTTTGAATAATTATTAATTCCAACAGGTTAAATCTGAAAAGAAACATCAATTGAGCTATCAGCTGTTAAAGTGTGTATACATTTTGGGGGGACACCCTGTATATATATTTTAAATGCATTTGTGCATTTAATTACAACTACATTTATTTGGGAAAAAAAATAGCCAAATAAATGTAAGGCGGATTTGTTCAGTCGAACAACTATACTTTGTGCAGCCACTCTGAGGACCTGTGGCTGGGAAGCGCTGAATTTGACTGAAGCAGGCAACCCCAAGTGCCAAACACAGTGCTGGGCTTCTTTATGTGCAGTTCTTTTAATTTCCACTTCCTGATGGCCTACATTGTGGGGCATTTTTCATGTGCTTATTTGGCATTTGTATATCTTCTTTGGCGGGGTGTCTATTCAGGCCCATGGTAAAATTGTTTTTTGTGGCATGTTTGTGATTAGGTGAAAAATGTGACGAGTTCTGGCCATTGAGTTGAAGACAAAAGTGGTGTTTGTCATTTCTGAGCTGGGACTTTATGTTTTTTGGCCCATTTGAGATGGTAGCTGATCTGTCAGCCTGATTCCTTGAGTGACTGCTATCAGCAGAGATTCCTTCCTTGCTAACATCTGATGATGATCATGAAGTATAAGAGATAAATAAATTTCTCCTATCTTAATCCATGGATTTTTAATTTTTCTTTATTTAGTAAGGTCTAGCTTGTCTTGATTGATATGCAGGTGCTTTGGTCCACAATTTGCAAACATTGTATATTAAGTTCATTGATGCAAAGTTGAATATTTTTATACTAGAAGAATTCCAACAAATTGAGTTTCAATATGTAAAGATTGTATGTAAGAGAAACAATGATAAAAGATTTTCAAAAGCTATTTTCAGGGTGGTAGATGAAACTAAAGGAGGGAGAAATTGAAAGGAAGAAGTGTTTGCAAAAATACCAAATGATCACATGTGTCAAATGTTGTGAAGTCAATAAGGACTGAATTGGATTGGGTTTAGTTACGTGGCAGCCATTGGGTTTAGTTACGTGGCAGCCGTTGGGCTTAGCTACATGGCAGCCACTTTTGAAACCTAATCAGAAGACTCTAGTTGACTGACATTGTCTCAGATAGAAAAGATAATAGGTAGCAAGAATCCTAGGAGTCCCATGTGAACACGGGAGCAGAGCTGAGGTAGAGAGAGGAATCTTTAGTAAGACAAGGTATTTTTTCTCACGTAGCAGCATCAGAGCAAGAGGGCAATATTCAGGTGCATATAGTTTTGTTTATTGGAGAAAGTTGACAGAGGTTGCATCTGATAGAAACTTTTATTTTTATCAGTGCAGCAAAAGAAAAGTAATATTCTGAGTATAAAGAGAAGTAAGGAGGTCAGAGGTTTTTAAAAGAGCTAATTTACTGGAGAGACATTATGAACTCTGTGGGAAATATCAAAGTCCCTTATAAGGCTGAGAACCACGAATAGCTATAAACTTCTTAGACGTGGGATTTTTCTCCAGAAGTGCCCAGCTACCTACCTATTGTAGTCACAGACAACACTTCCCGTTGGGTTCACTGCGGATGGTGAACTGCATGGGTCGCATGGGCAAGCCGTGGTGCAGAGATACCTGGGTGCTTTCCAGGTGGTGACTGAAATGAGGGCCTTTTTGCTTGGAATTGAAAGTGACTACAGAGGAATTAAGACAAGACAGCCCTGCTTTTCAATGCATACTGATGGTCTGAGTGCTGCCTAAGGACAGGAAAAAGACAGGGACAGAGATTGTGGCTGGAGAATGGCATGTGTAAGGGAACAGTTTTGGAGGTGAACTAGTTCAGAGTTCTGGGGAGAATATAAGATTTGGTGACAGAAATGTTGGAGGACAGGGCTATTGTGACAAGGAGATAGAAAGACTGATTTGCTAGTGTTCTTTGAGAAGATCATTTTCGTAGGCATTCATGTGTTAAAATAATGACAAGGGTTAGGTTGGAAATAATCTATTTAAAGGTTTTCATTGATTAATGACTAATGATAGGGAAATTTGGAGACTGTCCCAAGTGAGGAGGAGCAGTTGTATAGACGGATATGATTAACTCACAGGAGCGAGATCTATAAAGTTGGGAGAGCCACTACCTAGAAAACACCCTGGGAGCTGCGAAGACACCATCTCTACCATCTGACCTTGAAGTACATGGGGTAAGAGAGAGACAGCTGTGGTGGAGTGCCATAGACTTCCCACCCTTAGGTATGATGTTGGTGGTAGAAATGTGGGAGTGTCATGAGTTAACATCACAATGGGCTAATGGAGCTGGGATGATATTGGGAGGAGATAAATCCTAAGAAATCTCCTTTCTGAAGGTCTCTAATGTCAGGATTGCGCCTGAGTCCTGAGAGGTGATTTGAGTCTTCTGCTGTGAGGGAAGTGAGGTTTTATCAGACACTTGAGCATCCTGCATCTTTTCCAGTGCTCCGAGGTTTGGAATGATCTTCCCTTCACACGAAAAGATCACAGCTTTAAAGTTGCCTAAGGCAATTGTACAATATAGTGATGGTGTGGGAAGTGCTGTCACACACACAAACAAGAGAAGATGTAGGAGTGCTCACAGGATATAGGCCACTTTCCTGAGAGGTAGAGCTCTAACTACGTGGAGGCAGCAGCCCATTAACCACTTTAAGCTGCTTTGGTTACTGTTCTATTGTTTGTCAGAGGTGAACTGAGAAATGATGGAAATGAATCACTTGGGAGACTTCTTTATAGAGTCGCATAAACCTCCTCTAAGCTCCCACTACTTATAAAACATTCACATATGGATAAGATGTTGTATTGGGTCAAATAATGAGTCCAGTGGTTTAGTGGATGTGCTTGCCTTTTATGACCAAATATTGCCCCTGCCTTTCTCCAATGTTCTCTGAAACCTGAAATACAAATATTAGAACAAGTGACCCTCACCTAGTTAAATGAGCATTTTGAACACAATTTCTTTGAGACCTAGTGATATTTTCTTATAAAGAATTCACCACTAACACAATTTAAACCTTTAAGTGTGATTATTAACATTTCAGTATGTATAGTCACCGGTCCTGAAGGAAAAGCCACATCAGCAGTTTGAACAGAGGTACTTCAGTGTAAATAATTATGAACTAGTAAAAAGGGTGACTCCTATAGAGTTGTGAACAAGGACTCTGGGAAAACAGGAACAGCAAATGCAAGGAGAACCTGCTGCCTCCAGGGCTCAAAAAGAAGAAACATGGAAGAAACAAAGAACTTAGGAGAACCTCCTCTGGCCTCAACCTCATCCATCCTGAGGCTGAGATTCTGAACTTGAAGAATGTCTGCCTGCCGCAGAAACACATAGTCATCTCGGGGCAGAGGTTGACAGGAGGGAGGCGAGGACCGTAGGGGTGAGCCATCAGGAGACAGAGAAATTCATGAGGGGGTGAGAGCAGGCCAAGCTGGTTGACATAACAGTCTGCTGGATGGCCAAGAAACTTCTGCAGGGTCCAGGAGAACTGAGGCTGGTCTGCAGGGACCCCTGAAAGGAGGCCCATTCCTGCAGGCCCAGCTGCTAGCAGGCACACTCACAAAGCAGTAACACATTAACAATAACCGGGGAGAAAGGCATCTTACCTGCTGTAGCCTCACAAGGACCCTTCCCTGTCTTCTATGAAAAGGCCTAACATCGCTCTAGTTGGCAAAGAGGAAAAGTTTACAGAATTTAGCTCCAGAATCATCATCACAAAAAGCATCTCAAACAAGCATAGTTTTAGCCTTGCCAGCATGGCTCAGTAGTTGAGCATCAGTCTGTGACCCAGGAGATTGAGGTTCGATTCCCGGTCAGGGCACATGCCCGGGTTGCGGGCTCCATCCCCAGTGGGGAGTGTGCGGGAGGCAGCCAATCAATGACTCTCATCATTGATGTTTCTCTCTCTCTCTCCCTCTCCCTTCCTCTCTCTGAAATCAATAAAAACATATTAAAAAAAAAAAAAGCATAGCTTTACAACTAAGAGGAAATAACACTGATAATGGTCACAGCTCCTATATGGAAAAGTCAGAAAACATTTCCTAATTATGGGGTCCCAAAAATCAGAGGAGCACAAGCAGCTACCATGTAACATAATTATCTGTCTGATTTAGGCTTCAACATATTAATCCCCAAAGATTGTCTTTTGAGTAATTAAACAGTATGAGTGATGTTTATATTAAAATTCCAATTCAAACTTAGACATGACTGAAGGATCTATGAGAGGCCTTAATACATCAAGTCTGCTTGTATATAATACATAAAGATGGCATCTGTAGACGAGGGCTTTTATCTTGCAAAACATTTGAAACATTATATGCCAGTTTTGCATATTGATGCAAATGGAGATATGAGCTGGAGCAACCCCCGATGTCCAAACATTTGTTCTCTCTATTGGTCACCATCACATATCACTCACATTAAGTACTTGGTGCTTTTGGCTAATCGTCTTCTTCCCTAGCTGCTGCTTAGAAAATGTAAATATTCCCCAGAGGGTGATCCTGCATTACTGTTGACAGCTACCTCTGGAGTCAATCACACGTGCAATGTTTAACCAGGCCTAGCCAGTCACAGAGTCAAAAAGTACTCCCCTGGTTCTTGGAGAAACCCTAAACTTTATTCTCATCAAAAGCTGAGTGCTATACTTAAATATTAGTTTAAAACTGTAAGTATTATTTGAAATGTTCTCAGATTTTGATATTTTGAAGTAGATTTAAGATTATCTTGCTCAATTGCCCATATTTTCCATTTGAGAGGAAGGCAAATGCGTGTAGTTCATGATCAAGTTTACTTACTGAGGGGACACAGTAAGACCCAAGTGATCAGACTACCCAATTTAATTCCCCTTCTGGTGAGGTAAAATGATAACAATGGATAAAAGAAGTAAAGGGGCTTAGAAAGGTGCACATTGAATCACAAAGGCCACAGTGGGATCACTGGGATGGATACCTTAGAATTTTAAGTAGGACATGCCCGATTCTAACTATAATTGTCTCTACATCAATCAAACTCATTTAAAAGAATTCAGCGAACTAATCAGTTGATTTTTGTGCCTGTTGTTGCTTGTATTGGTCTCCATATAACACCATGCAACCGGCCTGACCGCGTGTGTATTTCACACTGAATCGACTTTCTTGGCGCAACAGGCCATTGGGTTTCTAACGCTTTAAGCAAAACTGGAATCCGTCTGGGAAAGATGAATAGCAGTTAATCAGCAGCTATAAACCATGCTTAGCAAACGGCCACACAGAACTACCAACAAGTAAATGTAGTTTTGTTTTTTTAATTCGCTTTTACTCAATGTAACTCAAGGAGATTGGCAAAAGAGTTCTAACAGTCATTGGGCTGTGGGTAAAGTGAGGTCATTATGCGCAGAGTGGTCGAAAGCACGTTTTGAATAGAATATTATAGCGGAAGCCGTGGCAGGGACAGGAGTTGCTGGGAAGCAGCTGATATAAGCCATCTGAGAGTAACATTAGAAGAGATAGATACACTTGAGGGTATATTTCCATTTGACAATGATCCCTTATTCCTGAGAATTGCCTCTCTAGCCCCCAGGGATTAAATGCTACGATTGTGCTATGTGACACTGTCATTTTGATCACAATTAATCTGACAGGAGATAAACTGCTGTTTCATGCTGGGCCAATCATGTTCTGAATTGGATTTCACAGACACTGTTGGGTCTCTCTGTATGAGCTGGAATTATAAACTGTAAACTCAGGAACTGCAGGGCGCCCGTCCTCACGTCTGAGGGTGGGGAATGATACGGTCCATCGCACTGAACACTGAGGCAGGTATTAGCGAGCAGGCAAGAGAGAGCACATTCATTTTGGCTTTTTAGTTTCTGGTCCAATCACTTGGAAGTAACAATTGCTCTTTCTTTTTTTTTTTTTCATTCTCTCACTAATTCCTTCATCTTTTGCTTAAGTTAGTCCTATTTATTAACCTTAGGATATTAAAAAATATAGAGTTTTACTCTTTGAATGTGTACCATAGCTCCTGTCTTCAGACCATGAAAATATATATAGCACCAGTGCGTTTCATAGAAGAACACTCAACTTAAACCATACAGGGGGGTCAATGGAATTAATAACAAACACTGTGGCTTATGTTAAAATGTCAACAATAGACTGTGTCCAAGCTTTTAACTTAGTTTTATCAATTAAACCATTCATAACACAAATAAATCTTTCTTAAAAAAATACTCTTTCTATATATGGCAAAACAAAAGCTTTGGAAAAGGATCTTACCAAATTATTTCTCTGTGTGTTTTATTATTATTATTTTAATTAAAGGCAGCCCTGTCCCTCAGGCAGGGCCCCACTCCTATAATCCTGCCTTGTTCTGCAGCCCACTGTGAGCTCAAATGCCAAAGATTTGGGGGCCTGGAGAATGGAATTTTATCAATATGTTTTTTGTGGTTTTTAAATTTTTTAAAATATCTTTATTTATTTCAGAGAGAGGAAGGGAGAGGGAGAGAGATAGAAACATCAATGATGAGAGAGTCATTGATCAGCTGCCTCCTGCACACCCGCCACTGGAGATCGAGCCCACAACCCGGGCATGTGCCCTCACCAGGAATCGAACCTCAGTCTCCTGGATCCTAGGTCGATGCTCAACCCCTGAGCCATGCCGGCCAGACTGTCAAAGTGTTTAAACAGTGTCCATGAGTGTAAAACTGGTGGCCTCACCCTGAGACTGTAGACCTACTTTGTGCTTTACTTGTTCCCTGAGTGTGGCTATCCCGAGGCCAGGTTTAGTTTCCACCTGAGGTTTCCTTTTCCTGGAGGGCCTTCCTCTGTGCCAGTCTGGGTCTACCTGAGTCATTCTGGGGTCTTTCTGTTCACAGATGAGGTCTCACCAGGAATAGAGTTTCAGTGGCCTAACTTGTCTCAGGGTTGGCGTTGGAGAGAAATGTTTCATTCCCAGGTGAAAATGCAGAAAATAGGTAAACAGAAGATGTTTGCTAAAGTGAAAAATTGAGCCTGGACATTTTGGAAAATATGGTTTGTGTTTCAATGCAAGTTTTTGGTACTATTGTGATTAAAGAGGAAAATAACTTGAACTGGAAATGATAATTTGGGAAATTTTATCCTGCTTTTAGGTTTGTGCCTCTAGGAGAGAACAAGTGCTTCTTTGTTGTTGCTGCTGCTGCTTAGTAATGCACTGTATTTACTTATTTTTTTTACCTTTGGCCCACTTCAATAATTTCTCCCTCTCCCACAACCACCACCAGTCTGTCCCCTTCGTCTATGAGCTGGCTTTGTTTGCTTGCCTGTTTTAGATTCCGCTTATAAGAGAGATCACATGGATTTGTCTTTCTTGACTTATGATGTCCTCGAGGTCCAGCCATGTAGACACAAATGGCAAGACTGTATTCTTTTTATGGCTAAGTAATAACCCATTGTGAATATATCCCACAATTTCTTTATCCACTCACCCATCTATAGGCATTTATGTTGTTTTCATATCTTGGCTATTGAAAATAATTCTGCATTGAACATGGACATGCATATATCTTCTTCAGTTAGTTTTAGTATTCTTTGGATCAGTACCCAGAAGTCTTTAGGCTTTTTTATATATAATATTATGTCATTAGCAAAGAGAGACAGGTTTACTTCTTTTTTCTTTTGGATGTCTGGAATTGTTTTCCCTGCTTGCTCTTGCTAGAGCTTCCTGTGCTATGTTAAATAAAAGGGCTGGGAGTGGGCATCGTCTCGTTGCTGATCTTGGGGAAAGGCTTTCAGCTTTTTACTCTTTAGTGTATGATGTTAGCTTGTCGCATATGGCCTGTGTTCGGTGGAGCTACATTCCTTCTATACCCAATTTGTTGAGAGTTTTTATCACAAGCTGATGATAAATTTTGTCAAATTCTTTGTCTGCATCTATTGAGGTAATCATGATATTTTTGTATCCCTGGAATAAATGCTACTTGATCATGGTGCATGATTCTCCTAATGCGTTGTTGAATTTGGTTACTAACATTTTCTTGAAAATTTTTGTATCTATATTCATCATGGATATTGCCCTGCAATTTTCTTTTCCCATGGTGTCCTTGTCTGGTGTTGGTATCAGAATAATACTAGCCTTATAAAATTGAGTTTGAAAGAATTCTTTCCTCTTTTATATTTTAGAAGGTTTTGAGAATTGATATTAATTCTTTGAGTGTTTGGTAGAATTCACCAATCAAGCTGTCTGATATTGGACTTTTGTTCATCAGGAGGTGTATTATTATTTTTTAAATCAAGAAAAATAATTGACACATTTATTTAACTTTTAGCTGACTGATAGCATTGCTTGGCAAATTTTGTGATACAGATATTATAGAAAATTTAAAGAAATATGAAAATTAATAGTTTTGAAACATCTGTGTTGTATTTAGATTCCTATGGGCAGGTAAACAAACAGAAGTTTGTGTTAATGGGATATATAAAACTGAGAATTAACAATACAAAATGCAACATACAATTTTGTTATTTATATTAACATTGTTAATAGTGAGATGGTTTGAAGCACTGGTAGTATTATAGCTGACATTTAACAAGCACCTATTTTGTGCCAGGAACTCTGCTACGGCATCTATGAATTTTCTCATTAATTTTCATAGCAACTATGATAACTGTGATGATCATTTTGCAGATGAGAAAATGAAATTTCAGTCACATCAATAATAATTTTTAAAGGTCTGTGATATTTAGTTACACATTTCAATTTTATATTTTGTGGGGATGGATTTTAGTATGTGGGACCCGTACTTGAAATATGACACATACTCATTACAAATTTTTTTCTTTCTCTCCTGCTGCTCTCATCTTCCTGGAAGCAGGCCTCCTTCCTATGCTTGCGTATCTCATAAAGAGCATGAAAAGATCATCATTTCATCTTCCCACCGAAGTATTAAACCCAAAATACTTTGTCCTCCTGCCAGCCAGCGAAACATGACCGTCAGGGCAACAGGAATGCCTGTACGTTTACTGTTCTGTCTTCAATTTTTCATGAATACTTTTTTCTTTCTGATGTTAATTTTCTCCCCAAAGATGCAACACCCTCTGATATTTGCACATGAGTGGCAGGGGCCTTGGAGTTTAGGGTGACCAGGTTGCTGGGGCTGTGCATGTGCTCCCAGGTGCGTGGGCACTGCCCACAGCTGGGGCTGACCGCGCTGCCCAAGCTCCCCGCGCAGGATGGGGTCCCCTGCCACAGGCACGGGCCCGTGGGCACTGCCCACAGCTGGGGCTCACCACGCTGCCCAAGCTCCCCGCGCGGGATGGGGTCCCCTGCCACATGCACGGCACGGGCACGGGCACGTGGGCACTGCCCACAGCTGGGGCTGACCGCGCTGCCCAAGCTCCCCACGCAGGATGGGGTCCCCTGCCACAGGCACGGGCCCGTGGGCACTGCCCACAGCTGGGGCTCACCGCGCTGCCCAAGCTCCCGGCGCGGGATGGGGTCCCCTGCCACAGGCACAGGCGCAGGGGGCGGGGAGCGCGGTGCAGGGGCCTGGACACGGCTCCCCCACGGGGTCGGCCCCCTGAGGCTCGCCCCCCCATCTCCTGGGCAGTGGCCATCGCCTCAGGCGTGTTCCGCGCATCTCCAGGTGTCCCCTGCACAGCCCCAGCAGCTCCGGCCGTGCTCAGCGCCCCAACCCCACCTGACACCCAGCCGACCTTCCTAAGGGAGCGGAGAAAGGGAAGGGAAATCCGGGGCAAGAAAGTGCGCGCACGGCCGCGAGAGAAGCGGGCGTGGGAGCGGTTCGGTGTGTTGAGGGACGAGTCCCTTGCGCGGGAAGCAAAGCCTCATTACCGTGCGTGGAGCTCGCGTTACACTGACATCGCACTGCACAGCTACCAGGTGACTGGGAAGGGTCTGCACGGGAACATGTAAGCTTAATAGTCTTGGTCGTATTTTAAGAGTGAATTAAATATATTTTTTTGAAATAAGAAAAGTTTTCAAATATTTCCCAGACCAAATTTATTTAAGCAAGGTTTAAATTTATTTAAATTATACTTTTAATAATTATGGTGAACTTTGTGGTTAGGCAAATTGATTAAGGTTTTGATGTGCAGAATTTTCCTCTTAATAAAATCCAACACATGTATCCTTTGGAATATATAGCTTTGTTTTTTGAACATTTGTTTGTCATTAAAGAGTATCTGTGTATTGTCATTATCTGTGTATCTGAAAATAGGTAATTTAGAAAAATTAAAATCCCCTGAAATCACTGCTGAGGACATTTTAGTCACTTTCAGTCATATATGTACATTTGCTTACAAATATTATAGTAAAAATTTACAACTACAGTTTTATAATCTTAGTTATAATACATATATATAATTTCACTTACCATTACATTTGTATGCATTTTTTAACTCTTTAAAAGTACTTTAAAGCATAATGTCAAATTGCTTCTATTTTATGGATGCCAAAGAATTAATTTAATAATTATTGTGTCATTGCTCATTTAAATTGTTTTGTTTTGTTTTTTTACATAAGTAAATAACCTGCAATGATACACATATATACAGTGCTGGCAATTGCTACTTTAAAATAGGTTTCTTGCCCTGCAGGCGTGGCTCAGCGGTTGAGCATGGAGCTAGGATCCAGGAGATCACCGTTGGATTCCTGGTCAGGGCACATGCCTGGGCTGTGGGCTCCATCCCCAGCAGGGGGCGTGCAGGAGGCAGCCCATCAATGACTCTCTCATCATTGATGTTTCTCTCTCTCTCTCTCTCTCCCTCTCCCTCCCTCTCTCTGAAATCGATAAAGACATTCTTTTAAAAAAATAGGTTTCTTGGTGTAGAATTGGGAGGACAAGATGTATTCATATTTTAGATTTTAATTGCACATTTTAAGATATTTTCCAGAAATGCTTGTAATAACCTAAACCCTCATCACAAGTGCATCTTAATTTTTAAGTATGATTTTTATATCACCAAATTTCAATTTATGACAGCAATAATGTTCTATTATGCTTATATTTTCTATAAATCTCATCAACAAAATTTTTGTGACTCCGTGCATGGTTTAAATGGTATTGGAGCATATAACTTTACTTTAGCTTGGTTCTTCTCTGCAGTCCTTAAGCTCATTCAGTATTTTCCTCATGTTTTTGCTTATTCTTTTCTCCATGGTAACATTTTCATTATTGTCACCCTCGAATTATCAAATGCTGTTTATTACACGCATTTAGAATGATCACTCTCCCAATGCTTATAGACAGAACAACACCAGAAGACACACACAGATACATACAACACAAGCTCAGCTACTAGTATCTTTGACTTAGTAGCAATTTATGGTTTTGTTGTTTTAGGCTACATTTGTTTTCTTAAAAGGATCTGATATTTATCAGCTGTTTGCCTAACTCTAATTCTTTGTTTCATTTAATCTAGTTTATACCACATCACAAAAACTGTGGTGTTACTTCATGCAAGATTTCTTTTTGTAATACAATGTATACAACAAAGCATTAGTTGTTCTTAGAGGGTGTGAAAACTGTGATGACATTTCTTGATTCGGTTGCTTCTCCCCACGTTTGTAAATCACATCCTCTGGAAATATTTAACTGTAAAGTCGATAGGTGAGAGTTGTTTTAAAAATTGATCAGATGAACCTGCAAAAAAATGGGACTTTGGGAAAATGTACATTAATTTAATTGGCATCCTTACCATATACACAATATGTATAAACCTAAGAATAGACATATTCTTATAACAATTATGTTTTATTTATTTTTATATGAAAAACACATTTTGTGCATGTTAGGTGCTGGTAACTCCTCTAGAGATTTACAAATGTTGATTTATTTAACCCTTGTTCTTGCACGTAAGTACTGCAAGTTGGTAACCTCATTTTATGTCAGGAAACTGAGTTCCAGAGAGGTTAAGTAACTAGCCCCAAGTTAACATAGTTTTCAAGTAATGGCACAAGATTACTAAACATGCTAGTAGGTTCCAGACTGCTCTTAACTGCAAGATGCTCCTCCTCAGTAATCATGGAGTCCTTCCAAATGCAAACATGGCTCTCAGGATGCAGGTGAATCCTCCAAATCGGCGTATGGGGGGGGGAGGGGGGAGGAGAGAAGTCACAGAGAGACAGAGACAGAGATGCACACACAGGGACAGAGAAGTCCTAGCTTTGATTGATTTGTAATCAGTATAATCCCCAAAAGTTTAAAATTTTGATTCTAGGTTAGTTTGGGGTGGGCATGCAATATGTGTGCCTGCACCAGGAGCTTTGTTTGTCTTTATAGTTACTAACTTGAGAAATGTTGGAGTGAATATGGGATTGATATAAAATTCTGGATTTGAGAGAAGCAAGGAGAAAATATGCACAATCTTCAGAAAGTATAGCTCCCTATTTCAGTATTAGCCTTATTTGGAAGTTTCTAAAAATACAGTTTGTTTCTGCACGATTTATGCACTTGTGTGCACACAACATACACACCCACAAACTCACTCACGCTGAGAGGGAAGTGGGGAGGGGCTTCATCCTTGTGAAACAAAGTACAAACTCCTACTAGTACAAGGTGATTCCCATCCTGACAGGTCCCGTTTCTCTGCTTGATGTTGAGTCTCTGTAGCGGCCCTAACCTGCTATTAAGTTGAGATATGAATGGTGAGCTCCAAATTTAACTCTGTATTGCCCTTTGTTTAAAAGCAGGGTTCATTAACAGGTGAAAATCTTGTCTTTCTATGAAAGAACAGTTCAGTTCCAGTTTTGATTTTAATGACTGAAGGAAGTTCACAGTTTCTGTTTCTAAAGATGAGAAAACAGACCTCAAATGACACAGTGGTCATGTTTGCAAGGCCGTCAGTTATTAATGTGGCCTGGGCAGCTGCTAAGTACTCTTGACACAGGAGATGAAATAATACGAGGGTGGGTGGGTGGATTCAGCTGTTTTCTTTAGAGTTTTAGCTTAGGACTATTTTATACAGAGATATAGAATACTTACACTAATTATGTTGATGATAATACATTTCACTGTTTATACTTTAGGACGCTTTGTAGGAGGCCCTATGAGAAAGGCCTAAAGGGCACTTGTTTACCTTGTTAAGGGAGGAAATGATGTAGAGAGAGCTCAGTGGTTTGAACAAAGACATGGAGTTGCAAGTATGATAAATGACGCCCGATTCCAAGTCGCCTGTGTGGTCGCCTGTGTGGTAGGGACCGTGCTTTCTAAAGCTGCAGTTTAGGGGAGAATCGCCTGGACAGCCCGTCAGGACCAGCTCCCGAGGGCCAGGCCTGCAGGCTGTGGCTCGGGCCCGGGCCCAGGCTGTGGGCCCCCCCGGAGCAGCTGGTTCCAACAGAGCTCGATGCCTTGTTGGCTTCACAGGTTCCAATGGTCTGTTTTAAGTCATTTAAGCTTTTTAAGCCACATTTTCCTCCCTTTACATTCAGAGAAACCATAGCCAGCTTGGTTGTGATCGCGCAATGAAAAGCGCGTGCAGAGCGTCGGATCTGTCACAAGCTCTCCTAGTCCCCTGCACCCTGCTGTCTGTGGGCCTGTCCCCGGGGCCTTACTGACCCCCCTCCCCTCGAGATCGCCCCCTGCCCCTTCGGGGCCCAGCAACCTGGAGGGCCTCATCCTGCCGTCCTCCTGGGAAGGCCTTGGACTGAGAAGCTGGGGCGGGGAGAGAAGGGTCTGTTACCAGGAGCGTGAAGTTCCCTTCGCGGTATCAGCGCTCTCCTAAGCTTGTAACACAGTCATCATTCTAATGCTTCTTTCAGAGTTTTATCAGAAAAACGAGCTGTTAATTCAGACCATTCTGAAAAACTGAATGTGAGAATTTGAGAAAAGCAAGACTGAAGTTGAACTGTCAATGATCTTGGACCCAAATTTCTCTTAGTGAATATACTGATGTATGAGTAAAAAATAATATTAAGGAATTTATTTAATTTAATTGACAGAGTGAACTAACCTAAAATACTTTAGTACAGAGATGCTTTATTTCAACAAATTTTATTATATGCTGTTGTGCTATATTATAATTATGAGCTTAGATTTTCAAATAATCACTGAAAATTTTAATAAAATGCATTCTATTTAATTAAAATCATGAAAATACTTTTATTTAACATTTTAAATAATTTTGTTTTTAAATATAACATTTAAATTTTATTGTTACAACATATTTTAAATCACTCATACTGAAATGTATATAAAGAAAATGTGCGGCTATCCAGGACCATGCATACAAATTAATTCACATTAACTCCTTCAAAAAAGTGAGGTTGGAGTTCTTATGTATCTTTTTTTTTTTTTTTAATTTGGGAAAAAGCAGAAGGTACTTTTTAAAATACTATTTTTAAAAAATGATAATTGCTAAATATCTATACTGGAAAAATGGAAACTATAATGAAAACATTTGGATTCCACATAATTTAAGCCCAAATAATATGTCCCAAAATTGTTCCATGCATAAAACATGTAAATATATCACTTCAACTCCTATTAATATGGGTTACATTTTAATGAAGCTTTATTATATTTGTTCTGATATTAGTTCCACTGGGTGTAGCCCAGTGATTTCAGCACAAAAATATCTTTTTTGTTATGCCCTTGCCCAAGAGCATGGGTACTGGCTATCCTGAATTTGAGACTGTGAGCATTAATGATAATATAACAAGTAGAAATTCTGTAGACCTAATGACATATTTGATAGGACATCCAAAGAAACAATCAGTTATTGTTATTATTATTATTTTGATATAGATTTCTTTAGAAAAAATATTTTGAACACATTACTGAGTGTCTGTTACCTTTCACTTTAGCTGGTTGCTCTACAACAGTGAACAAAGCAATGACCAAGGCCCTGGTGGAGCTTACATTCTAACAGAGAAAAACCGCAAATAATAATTAGTATAATAGTAAATGTTATACTAGATTAGGAGATATTAGCAATGGGGGAAAATGGAACTAGAAAGTGGAGTTGCTTGGAGTGACAAGCTGTGATTTTTAAAAGGGTCACAGTAGGTAGCAATTGAAGGAAGTCTTGAAGGATTTGGAGGAGGTAGCCATGGAGATGTTGGGAGAAAAAGCGCTGTCGGTGGAGGGAGTGGCAAGGAGAAGAGGAGAGGAGAGGAGAGGAGAGGAGAGGAGAGGAGAGGAGAGGAGAGGAGAGGAGAGGAGGGGAGGGGAGGGGAGGGGAGGGGAGGGGAGGGGAGGGGAGGGGAGGGGAGGGGAGGGGAGAGGAGGGGAGGGGAGGGGGGGAGGAGAGGGGAGAGGAGGGGAGGAGCCAAGGCTGCAGCAGGCCAGCGTGGGGGGTGAAGCGAGGGCGGAGGGCGGCAAGTGCGGGCCAAGTCCTGCAGCCTCTGAAGTCCATTGTCATGACGTTGGCTTTTATGTTGTGCAAAGGACTGCAAGGTTTTAAGCATAGCAGTCATATCATCTGATCTTTGTTCCTGTGTCTTTAGAGTAGACTGAGAGCGGCGGAGTCCGTTTGATGCAGGGAGGATTTTTAGGCTCTTGGGTGAATTCAGGTGAAACAGCATCGCCTCTGGCTGGGGAGGTAGGAGCGGAGGCAGCGAGAAGAGCGTGGGTTCTGGGCTCATTTGAAGACGAAGCCCACGGTTTGCGGGGACAGAGGTCGGGTGTAAGAGAAAGGAGAAAATGTGGAATAACTTCAAGGTTCAGAGAGAGAGCAGCTGAAGGATGAGTTCCTATCACCCGAGGGCAGTCCTAGGAGGGAACTGAGGGATTCTGTTCTGGACACCTTGGGTTTTAAATGGTTTTTAGGCATCCAAATGGAGGTGCCAATTTGTCCTGTCAAATTGTATCCATGAGTCCGGAGTTCAGCTAACAATCTCGCATAGACTCATCAAGTCAGGATTCGTGGCCGTTTGAATGTTATTTAAAACTGAAATTGAATCTTATCACCAGGCAAATAAGCTGAGATACAGAGAAGACAGGTGACCAAGAAATGAGTCCTGGGGGCGAGAAGGAGACTTGGGGAAAGGGATCTGAAAGTAAGTAGTGAAATAGGCCAGGGGCAGCTGCTGAGTTGTGACAAATGAGGTGGACCTGCGGGAGCAAACAGAGCAACGTATCACAACACTTCTCACAGATTCATTGCCATCGTTTCTTTCAACTTATACCTTTTTTATTTTTAAATGTTGAGTTGCATTCTCAAAATTAGTGGGCGATTCTGAAGCCATTTCTTCCAATGTTGAGAAAAAGTTCAGCATTTTGCCGCGTAAAGGGGTGTAATGAAATGATTATTAGATACTATTCTCACCTGCGCTGAGATGTTTGATCCTAAATTTCTCTCCCTCGTGAACCCGAACGCCGCTCCTTCCTCTGAGCCGATTACTGAGGCCCAGTGAACAGGTCTAATGAATTATAGTGGCAACTCCCCGGTGATTATTGATTTCATCTGGCTCACTGAACAGAAATAAGTACTTTCTAATTTGTTTGACATGGAATAGATGTGTTTATTTATTGAAGGATCTTATAACGGCAATATGCCACCTGGTCAGAAGAAAAGAGCAACTTTTCTTTGCTGGGACAGAGAATCAAGCAGAGACTCACAAGTTGGAGCTTGCGACAAGTAACCAACAAAAGGCCATCTTTGTAATTTTAAAATATGACAGGCACAAAAAGTAAACTAGAAGTTAGACTCCAGTGCCTCTGAGTATCTTTCCATAGTAGCAATGACTTTGGTCAACTTACCCAACATCTTATTATCAGAGTTTTCATCAGGGTTGAGGATGATGGCTGAGCCTCAAGGATCATTGCAAGCCTGTAATAAAACTAAATGAGTGACTGAAAAGTTTAAAATGTTACAGAAATATAAAATATTATCATCATTATTAGTGACTGGATTTCCAGTACCTTTCATCCAGCTACAATTAAGGCCAGAACAATTGTTATTACTCTTGGAGCATCTGCATTACTTGAACATCTGAGCCTTCTTGAGTTTGAAATTTAATACATTATTAAAGGTCACCACAATAGAATCAGATCCAATGCATTTGCAGAGAAATAACCCAAAATATAAAAATTATGTATGGCTGCCACTTATAAAGATCTTGCTGAGGGATTACTGCATTAGTGTTAAAGATGAAATTTCCTCCAGAAAATATAGACATTGTTAAAAAAAAAAAAAAAGTACAGTGTTGATGAGAGGATATTTTAAATACTTTTTTCCATCAGTTTTGATGGATTTTTTTAAAAGGTTAATTAATACACATTGTAATAATGCAGAGGTATATAATGAAAACATGAATAATAGATGCCTGCTTTATCCCAACCCAACATTTTCAATTTCTTTCTCTTGAGATAATCAATGTTACATAATTAGAATTTATGGTCCCTCCCAAATATTTTAATGCCTCTAAATTTATATACACATGCATTTTGTCACCGAACAGAATTTAGTTTGATTCGCAGTTGTATACACTCAAGGCTCAACGATATTTTATTCCAAGAAATAGGGTCATGACATGTCAGTATGCTATGAATGTCACCTGAGCCTGTGTGACCTGGTGTAGTCTGGCCAAGCCTTGCAGAGAACATTTCCCAGCTTCACCATTCTTTGTGTACAGTTCAGTGGCGTTCGGTACATTCACGTTGCTTTGCAGTCTCCAGACTCTTCTTATCTTGCAAAACTGAAACTCTGTACTCATCAAATGACCACTTCTTATTCCCTCCAGACCCCAGCCACTTGTTGCCACTCTTATACCTTCAGTCTCTATAAATCTGGTTACTCTGTGTACCTCTCAGATGAGTGAAATCACACAGTATTTGCCCTTTGCTGGCTGGCTCGTTTCATTTAGCATAATATCTTCAAGGTGTATCCAAGTTGCAGCATGTGTCAGTCTCCTTCTCTTTTTAGGCCTGAATAACATTCCATTACGGATATGCCACACTTTGTTTATCTTTTCATCTGTCACTGGACACTTGGGTTGTGTCCAGCTTCTGGCTACTATGGATAATGCTGCTGTGAGCACTAATATCTCCTTGAGTCCCTGCTCTCAGTTCTGTTGTGTATATACCCAGACGTGGAATTTCTGGATCATACAGAAATTTTATTTTTAATTTTTTGAGGTACCACCATACTCTACTCCATTAGCAGCTGCACTAACTTACATTCTTACCAACCGTGTACAAGGGCTCCAGCTTCTCAACATCCTTGATAACATTTGTTCTTTTAATAGTTACCATTGTATTGGGCGGGAGGCTATAGGCCATGGTGGTTTGTATTCGTATTTCTCTGGTGATGGGTGACATGACATCTTTTCCTGTGCTTTTTGGCCATTGGTACATCTTTTTGGAGATATATCATTTTTAATTGGGTTGTTTGCATTCTTTATCGTTGTTATTGAGATACAAGAGTTCTTTACATATTCCGGATGTTAACCCTTTACCAGATACATTATTTGCAAATATTTTCTCCCATTCTATCCTCTGATTTTTCACTCTGTGGATTGTTTCCTTTAAAAACAGATGTTTTTTATTTTAATGGATATTGCTTTGGGTAGTATTGGCATCTTAACATGTTAATTCTTCCAATCTATGAGCACGGGATGTCTTTCCATGTGTTCCTGCCTTCTCTAATTTCTTTCAGCAACATCTCATAGTTTCGTTGTACAAGCCTTTTGCCTCCTTGGTTAGGTTTATTCTTTAATTTTTTATTTTTTTGTTGTGGCACCAGCTGGATCCTGTGGCACCAGCTGGATCTTGTGGTTAACAAATTCATGCTGGAATCATTATCAAAATGTCCATGCTGACAAAAAGATCTGGCTGGAGATTCCCTGGGACCATTCTGTTCATCAGGGTACTAAAGTCGTGATCAACTTGGATTTGTGGCATCATGTTCATGCTGTAATGACCCCTGTAGATAAAAGGGTGGGTCTGGGGAATCCCACGTACCCCTCTGCTCGTGGCAGCACCAGAGAGGGCTGTGCTGGTAGCTATGTCTGCATCCCCTTGGAATTACTGTTTTCTAGCCTGTTTAATGGGCCTCTCTTTGGAAATGTAGTTTCTTGAGAGTGTCATCTTTAGGGACTTTTAGTTGCAGAAATAGCTCAGAACCACAAATTTCTTTAGAATTAATCTTTTATATAAATGAAATGCTTCTGACTTGGATAGATATGGTGTTGACATAATTTTCACAACCTCCCACATCAGTAGTTTTATAGGCAGTGAAATTTCAAACGTGAACTTTGGAACCAGACAAGTCCGCATCCTCAGCACCTGTGAAGGTGACGATTGCTGTGTTACATGGTACAGTTGATCTGAACAAAGGGGAAATGATCCAGAGAGACCTGAGTTAATCACATTAACCTTTAAGCAGGGAACTTTCTCTGGATGATGGCAGAAGAGGAAGGCAGAGAGGAAGACAAAGATAGCAGAAAGGCTGTCGGGGTGGAAGCAGGAGGGAAGCTCAATCCCATATGGCTGCTTTGAATTTGGAGGGGCCATAGGAGACGGAATGTGGGAGGCCTCGAGGAGCAGAAAGTGCCCCAACTGACAGCCAGCCAGCAAGGAAACAGGGACTTAAGATCCACAACCATGAGGAACTAGGTTCTGCCAGCATCCTGAGTAAGCTTAGAAATCCTTCCCAGAGCCTACAAACAGGAGCTAGCCTGGTCCTCACTTTGATTCAGGCTTATGATATCCTAAGGAAACACCAGCCAGCTGGACTTTGGGCCTAGAGAACTGTGAGATAATACCTTTGTGATGCCTTCGAACACCAAGTTTGTGGTAATTTGTTACATAGCAATAAAAAACAAACAAACAAAAACTAATGAGGGATCCCAAACAAAACAGTTTTTAGCTCATTGAAGGTATTCATTAAATGTTAGCTCTCTTTCCTGCTTTATGTGAACTATAACACTTTTGTTTCCCACATAGACTAGTTTTACTTATATTTGTCTAAAGGTACAACATTCTTACCATGCAAGGCATAACTAAATGCCAACTTCCTCAAGAAGATTTCTATATTCACTCTGGGGCAAAAATAATATATTTCTTTGAGCTAGCCTGTTGCATTGTTTACAGCTTTTGACCACACTAACCGTATTTTGATGTTTAGTGTAACCGGGCGCAGATATCCTCAGAGCTAGACGGTGCACCCTCTAGGAGCACAGACCAGGCACTACGCGTCTCCACCTCTAATTGCACTGTTTGGCCCAGCAACTGTGCACATTTGTATCACTTCAAATATTTACTGAATAAATACATATGTACTGATTCATTGCTTGATATATATTCTACAAATATACTCAATAAAACGATCTAGTGTTGCTAAAACAATGATCGGTGGGCCAGTTAGCTTATAAAACCAGTTATCTGCTAATGAATTTTAAGAGACACCATAAGTAGAACTATTAGCTTATTGCTTCTAATTTCCTTTGGAGTCCACTATTCATCTGCAGCTGTGCTATTGTCTGATTTATCGTCTGTCTTGCAGGTGAACTGATTTTTCTAGCTTCAGGGTAACAGGTGCCCCGTAAATGTTAGCCAAGAAAAAAGGCTCCGGGAAAGTGTTTGAAACATGCAGATTAAAGCTTTGATGTGACCGATTCCCCACCGCTCGGAGAGGGCCAAATGCCATCGTAATCATTACAGTAACTTACAAGGCCCGTGCAGTTTAAAAACCTTTGTCAAACGCTCTTTGCAAAACACTTACCTTAATATATGAGAGTGGAGAGGGTTCAGCGTCTAAACGTTTCCAGTTCTTCGCTAGCCCTCATTCCTTAGTGTTTTTAGAGAGGTCGATGACTGATATGTAAGAGTTTCAAGGGTCTATATGTTTTCATATCTTTCAAACCTAAACATAAATATAAGGGGAGAAAGCAATGCTAGTTCTACTAGTTCTAGAAATGTGTGTTTTAAGGTAGATGTCTAGGTCACTGTGATAAGAAGAAGAAATAGCGAAATTAGAAAAGTAAATGATGAGAATTCCTCCTAATGCAGGATGCAATTATGAATTCAGGAAGGTCAAGAGTAAGGCGTTCAGAGGAAATTGACTACATATTAATTAAACAAATAAGAAATCGACGCATACCTTTTGCTATAAAAATAAACCATTCATGGCTATAGGTGAAGTTTTAAAATTACTTCGGATATTGCTTTAGGAAAACCCATTAATATGGGAGAAATACTTTCCACTCCCAGGTCCTATGTTTTTACATTCTTAAGAGGCTTCTTTATTTTTTTGAAAGGCTCAACTTTCATTCATTACAAACCAATTGGTTTATGCTGTGTGACAATAAAAATCTGACTTTTGTATCATCTGGGATAATTTTAGCTGTGGTGATTCTTTCAAATAGTGCATTCCTTAAATAAAAATAAAAGATATACATTTATAAATATATATATATGTGTGTGTATATATATATATACATACATACATATATATATACAATTTATTACCATTATGTTAATTAAAGTTCAGTCATATAAGAAAAAGGTAAAGACAATTAAAACTTACAGTATTATAACCTAAATACTTTTAGGGATTTTAACACTGAAGAATATGAGTGAGTTGAACAGCTAAAAAGAAAAAATCATCTGTGTTAAGGCAAAGAATATTGCTGATGATCAAACAAAACACATAAAGATAGAAAATAAGAATGAACGGGAAGACTAGGAATAAGGAATAACTTATTTGTATCTGAGTATCTTGGGACTAGTTCTGCAAAAAAACTACCATTTTCAAAGAATGGGGCATCAATAGAACTGTAGATTTAGGAGGAAATGAAGAAAAACCAGAGAATGTTGGGCAGAAGCCTCAGAGGAGGCAAAGTGTGTACATGAAAATAGGTTTGTGTAAAAGAGCTGATTGTTACAAGAAATCCTTTTGAAAAGCGATGAGACAATAATAATAAAATAAGTAAAAACAAAACATTGTCTAGCTCATCTTTTTAGAATTTCCCCAAACTTCACCCACTGAGATGACATTCATATGCCATCCTTTATAATTAGTACTATGATTATCAATATTATTCAACTCAATATATGTGTAGAACTCTAAGGTCTATAAAAGATGTATATGAATACACACACACAATTTTTCATGTCATCTTGATTGTGATCCTGATTTTAGTGATAAAGAAACTGAGGCTCAAAGAGTTCAAGCAGTTTGACTCACAGTCTATGAGAGTAAAAGGAGCTGCAGACAAGTCAGTAATCCAGCTCTGTCTCATAATCCAAGCTGTTTCTACCATATGACCTCGCCACCAAGGAATGCACATGTAGTAATTAAATATCAAAATTATAGGTGACAATATTGAGGACTCTGTTAAGTTGCAGTGCTTTTGGTAGTTAAACAACAATAGGATGGGAATCATTTTCTTGACACTGAAGGGAAAGTCAATCGAGGGATGCATTATGAATACATGTATCACTACAGAGGAAAACTTGGATATTATTTGTGATTGATAAAACCTAAGATTTCCTGCCTCCTGTGCTTCTTAGCCATAGCATAGAGTAAAAGTGATGGGATCTATGCCAGAATTACATTTCCTTCTATAAATCTTCACTTCTGCAGACTGGAGTGTGAATTCTCCTTGTTGGCTTGATGAAGTCAGTGTCCATGTTGAGAAAGTCCACCGGGCACAAAACTGCAGACTGTCTTTAAAACCTGAGAGCAGCCGCCAGCCCACAGACAGCAGAAAGCTGGGCCCTGAAGTCCTACATCCACAAGGAACTGACTTCTGCCAATAATCAGAATGAGTTTTAAAGCAGGTTCTGTCCCAGCCCAGCTTTCAGATGGGAACGCAGCCTGATCATAGAAGAGAGATGTTTGGGGCTTTCTCACTTCCTCTTGTGACACTAGATGTGAATTTTACCAGAGAGGTATGGCAGAATTCACATTTGCCAAGAAACAATTTTAAGCCCCCATTTCCTAGTTGATTAAACACCTGAGGAAACAGTGTTCATATCCTTCAAGGTCATGCCAACTACAATGGTATGTTTTAAATTAACTCGTGCCTCTAAGTAATTGCTATAAACCATCATTTTATCTATCAGTCACTGTAAATAAGCATGTTGTTCTACATGCTCTGGCATATCCTCTCAGGCTGATAAATCTTACCAGGAACGTCAAAGCTGTCTTTATGTCACCGTAAATCACAGGATTCAGTACCACTGATTATCACATCTAAACACACAATCACTAGCATGCCATTAGGCAATTTTGGACACAGAAGAATATGACATTTAATTTTAGAAAATATATCTAGTCTGGGTAATTTTTTAAAATAAAAATCTTGCACTTGAGATTGAATTGGTAGTCCCCACATGGGATAGATATATGGACTGCAAGATATGTAGTTCTTTAATGTAATACATTACTTTATAAAATTCAGAAAGAGGGAGTCCGTTAGATTGTTTTCTGAATTGTGAATGCTATGATAGCATCCACTGCTATTTTTTCTGGGTGGCAGTAATGATTATGATGACACTTATTGATTGCTCATGTGATTGATATTGTTCTATACATATTAAATAGTTTATAATCAGCATAATTATCTAGCTATTTTCTTCCCATTTTAAATTAAGAAGACCAGAAGAAAGTTTAGAGAAATTAGGCAACTTGTTTTTCCTTAATGCTACACAACTAGTGAGTGACAGGCCTGGAATTTGTCCCTAACTCTTAGGGCTCCTTATACTTTGATGTGGACAATTATATAAAGAGTTTTTTCTGCTGCTTTGAATTGTTTCCTCAAACTATTCCCCATCCTTTTTTCAAGTTACTGGTGAGTTCCAGAAATATCAAATGGAAAAGAGAGGAGTTATAAGAAGTTATCTGTTCCCTTTTATTGTTTGTTTTATTTTTGTCCATGTTCTGGTTCCATTTTAATGGGACATATTTGCACCCTTTCATATGCTGAGCATAAGGTCCACAGAAATTTAGGAGAGAGAAGGGGTAATTAAGGAAAAGGAAGGGTTTGAAGGAGAAGAAAAGAGATGGAATGGTATCTAGGAGGAACAATGACGGCATAGCCGAGAGAACCCTCTGGTCCTCAGAGACGGAGGACAGGACCAAGCCCGGGCGGGCGGGAAGAAGGCCGTGGAGCGTATTGGCTCCAGCTCCGCTTGGGTAGAGGCATCATCAAGAGTGAACAAGGAGCGCTGTGAGAATGATGGGATCCGAATCAAAAGCTAAACTGCTAAGCTATTTCATTTGTCAACTGAAAAACCTAGGAAAATAAATAGGCAACGTTCAATTTGTGATTTACAAATATGCAGAATTGTGGTTGCTCTTGTTGTGCATGTGTGCACAAGCATGTCCCTGTGCTCGTGTGTGTGTGTGTGTGTGTGTGTGTGTGAATCTGTTTGCAGTGGTAAAGAAAACACTTAACCTGGATTCACTGAGTTTTAGAAGTTTACAGTGTGGCTCTGGGGTTGATAAAGTTAAAGCACTTGTTAGAAAATTTGTAAAGGGAACCATGGAGCCCTTGCTGGATAAAAGATGGAAGAAAAATCAGTACGTATCCCAGTACGTATAGACGGTCTACAGTCTCGGCTCTAAGGAACACTAGATGTAGTGAGAAGCAAGCTGTTGGTGTGCTGGAATGCTGCTAGTTTAGGTAAGAGGGTGTTGCGTTTTATTACTATAGCAGACATGGAATTCGTCTATGTCACTGTGATGTACTAAATGTACCCATAAAGTTTGGTCGTCATGGAGGGATTAAACTAAAAATTGGGGCTTTAAGAAGGTCAGAAAACTCTGAGGATGGAGTGTATGTCAGTTTTTACACAGTAATAGAGATGATGCCAATGATAATAACAGTTGGAATAGAAAACTGAGGGCCAAGGTCTTTATGGAAAGTAACAGGGTAAACCTGTCACTCAGCAGTTCTTAAATGCCTGTTCAGGTGATGTAAGTCTCGAAAGAGGAAGTTCAGGCTTGATTGGCAAAGAGAAATGATTGGGAAATGGCAACATCACTATTTCACTTGATATATATTATACTTATTTACCTTGGTAACTACCTGCCTCCCCTAGGAATATATAGGATCCTGAAGAGCATGGAATTTTACATAATTGGTTATTGATTTTTTCTCATTCTTAACACTTATTTGACATACACTTCATCCTCAATAAACATCTGTTGAATAAAAGCTGAGCGTGTGAATCCAGGTTAATGTGTAAAGTGGTAACTGGCAAACAGGAATGTGAACTGTGCCTTCTGGCCCCACACGTGAGCTTGAGAACCGGGAGTAGATGTAGGAGACGTAGTGTCTTGAGAGTAAATCCACTTTTCAGTTAAGGCAAAAAGGCAAAAGAAAGTTTGGACAAATTATACTGGAAAGTGACTGAGTCCAAGATGAAAATATGGAAAGTAATAGGAGAAAGCAATGAATGGCCAAATAGCATGCTAATTTGGCAGAGACAAGTAAAAAAATAATGTTAGATTTATGGCATGAGTAATGTCAGGTAAATTATCGTTCCATTACATTAATTAGGGTCACAATAAGAAACAGATGGTACGTTGTAAGATTGGATGTAGAGAGGGTAATCATGGGGCTACTTACAGGGACGTGGCAACGTAAAGGAATCCAGCAAGATGATGGTAAGGCTCCTGGGGACGAGTGCCGCTGAAATTCATTATTGCCCCCTGCAAGGCGGGGAAAGATGGTGGTGCCACTAACCCGGCCAAGGCTTCTAACTGGGAGACGGGTATTGGTAAGAAACTATCGTCTTCGATAGACTATTTCAGCCTCTGTCAAAATTGCAAACTCCCCAGGAGATGGGGTGGGAAGATGGAAGTAAACACACGGGCCCTCCTCTGTTTCCTTCTGCTCTTGTGCAGTGGTGTCAGACATCGGTGTCAAATGTTGGAAGAGTCAAACCAGGAGCAAAAGGATGCAAAGACTGGGTCTGGAGATGCACGAACACTTGTCAAGATGTTGACCAGAGTGGAGGTGCAGGAATATGCATGTGCACTTTTACATATGTCCGTGCATGTCAGCTTGAGGCTCCTTTGGTTTGTAACGCTCATGGGTCATGCAAGGAGCCATATCAAGAGGCAGCTAAAGATATAGGTGTAGAGGTTGGCTCTTCAACACAGGAGCCTATAGCCTCATGGACCTATTAGGCATAATTATAAATATGTGGTTCGTCCATATTGAGCTGTGCTGTAAGTGTAAATACACATCAGATTTTGATTGGCTTGCATAAATTATATAATTTTTTTTTAATATTGACTACTTTCTTTTTAAAAAAAAAACTTTATTGACTTCAGAAAGAGGAAAGGAGAGGGAGAAAGAGAGAGAGAAACATCAATGATGAGAGTCATTGATCGGCTGCCTCCTGCATGCCCCCTGCTGGGGATCGAGCCTGCAACCCGGGCACATGCCCTGACCTGGAATCGAACCCCGATCTCCTGGATCCTAGGTTGATGCTCAACCGCTGAGCCTTTTATGTTGATTTTTTGGGTATATTGGCTTAAGTATAAATACATTATTAAACTTAATCCCATTTGTTTATTTTTACATTTCTTATAGTGGCCACTAGAAAAAAACTAACACTTATGTCTTTCATTTGTGGTTCAAATTCTATTTCTAGTGGACAGTGTTCCTCTAGAGCTACCAAGAAAAGAGGTCTCTGCAGGGGATGTAAACTCAGATGTGTCTGGGGATGCCTGGGCCTCTCTTGGCAGAAGCCGAGACAGTTTTCTTCCAGTAGCACAAGCCTTTAGTCCCACCGTCTTATACAAGTTCCGCACATCTCCACGCCCAGGGAGATGCATTAACGAAAAGCTATGACTCCAAAGGAAAGATGGTATATTTCCTACTGATGCTTTACAATTTCTATAGGAAAGTTTTCTCTAAGTTTTATTTAGATTTTCTCAGATTTTACCCAACGTCTTGATTAACTTGACATCTAAATATTACTTCATTATAAGCTAAACTGGGAACCTTGTAATTTTTTCAAGGCTCACTCTCATATTCTTTTTTATATCATTATGAATTTGTACAAACCCACAGAATGCACAGCACCAAGAGTGAGCCCTGATATAAGTTATGTACTTTGGGTGATAAGTGTCAACGTAGGTTTACCGCTTTTACCTGGTGCAGGGTGTTTATGATGTTGATAACAAGAGAGGCTGTACATGTGTGGGGACGGGGCTGTATGGGACATCTCTGTAGCTTCCCCTCCGTTTTGATGTGAACCTTAAACTGCTCTAGAGGACGAAGTATATTTTAAAAAGTAATCCAGCCTGGCAGGCAGTGCACACCTGTGGAATCTGGTCCACACACTGTTTTTGCTTTGGCAGGGGGCGGAGAGGGGAGTCAAAGAACCAGCGAGTCTGTTTCTCATTCTGTAGCCACATCTTGGCCACTTTCCTTTGCACTTTTTATACAACTTCTGCCCATTTTTCAGCACCCTTCTGAGGTCCTGCTGCCATCACATTTTAGCCTATGGATCTTTTCCCTTCCCATGGACTTTTGTCATATATTCTGTCTCTCACCTGGTTGTGTGTGTGTGTGTTGCAGTTAATTTTTTTTTTTTAATCCTCACTGTAGGACATGCTTAGAGAAGGGAAGAGAGAGGTGAGAAAGAAACATGGACTGGTTGACTTCCCTATGTGCCCTGACAGGGGATCAAACCTCCAACCCAGGTATGTGCTCTCGCCAGAAACTGAACCAGTAACTTTCAGCTCATGGGATATCCCTCGACCAACTGAGCCACTCCAGCCAGGCACAGTTAATTTTTTTTTTTTCATCTTCTCACCCCTGCCCTTTGGCAGCCATCAGCTTGTTCTCTGTATCTGTGGGTCTGTTTCTGTTCTGTTTTGTTTATTTATGTATATACATCTTCTCTATCCACTCGTCTATTGATGGACATCCAGGTTGCTCCCATATCTTGGCTATTACTAGTAATGCTGCAATGAACATAGGGGAGCATATATGTTTTTGAATTAGTGCTTTTGTTTTCTTTGGATCAATACCCAGAAGTGTAGTTGCTGGATCACGTGCCAGCTCTATTGTTACTTTATCTGAGGAATCTCCCTACTATTTGCTGTAGCAGCTGCGCCGATTTACATCCCACCAACAGTGTGTGAGGTTTCCCACATCCTCGCCAGCATTGGTTGTCGTGGATTTATTGATGGAGCCACTCTGACAGGTGTAAGATGATAGCTCATCGTGGTTTCAGTTAGCATCTCCCTGATGATTAGTAAAATTGAGCATCTTTTCATATGTCTGTTGGCCATCTCTATATTCCTGGGAGGAATGCCTATTTAAGCCCCCTTTCCACAGTATTTATTCTGTAATTCTTATCACTTTGAATTGTTTAACCATGTAACGGAGCTTAGATAAAATTTTATTTTAATTTGTTTCAGATTTATGGGGGTGATTTCAAAAGGTTTTTATAAAGAAGTCTTGAATGCTTTTTAAAACTCTGAGAAGAAAAAATTTCAAGGTGTTTATCACTCTGCTATCTGCTATAATTGTCCTTAATTTTCTATCACACACGTTCCTGGAAACCACCCGCAAGGTGGGACAAGCATCGCACAATTGAACAGGACCCTTGGGATTTGCTGCATGCCACTCCGTCCCATTAAAGTGAAATCTAAATCCCAGATCCCAGTACTTTGTGGCTATTAACATTCCACGGAACTTTATGAAAGACCTAAGCTATATAAATCCCATGCCTTTGAAATTGCTACTTCAAATTGCATTGAAATAATGTGCTTTCCAAGAAAAAGATGCCTGCTCCTTACCCCATGCAAAGTGTTGCAATATCCAGCACTAGATGCTACAAGAAAGATTTGTGGATGCTGCTCTCAGGATTCATAGCACCCATAGTACCAGCTAGAGGAAGGTGAGAAATGTCTATTTTATGATCTTTTAGCTTTGGTAGCACCATCTACAACACAATGCTTTGTGTCTGGGGGCTCCTTTAATCTGACTAGGAAACATGTACTTCAGAGACAGATTTTTCATGGGCTAGAAGAAATAAACTGCTGGGGTTTCCCATAGGTCAGCTTTGGCAGAAGCTAATGGTAGATGGTGACTTATTGGGAGTGGAACAATAAAAATGATTTCTATAAAGTAAGCCTTGGGGTGGATAAACCATGGAGAGATTACAACAGAATGGAAAAGAAAGCAAAGCTTAGGCCAACCTTATTAATAAGAGGAAGGCAATGTATTACGGGCAAACATTTCTGATTTTAAGAGCTAATACACAGTAAATCTCGCATCTTTTTTAGGATATATTGCAATCAATATTTATTTAAGGGGTTAGTTATATAAGTAACGCATGTAGTGATTCAATCAAAGATTCCTGAGTTGTAAGCCATTGATGATTTTGTAATTTAATAGGAAATTACAATTGCTCAAAACAGAATATTTTTACAAGCTTACTATAAATCAGGAGATTCTGAGTGGTTTACTTATACGTTAGCAATGAATATCGGCTCTTGGTTCTTAAGTTCAGCAAAGAAAGAATTCAGAGCCAAGAATCTAGAGCAAGAGGAAGTTTATTTAGCATAAGGATGTGAGCAGGCTGCTCAGAGATTGACCTTAGCCTTTTAGAAAGAAAGTCGCAGGGCAGAATAAGTGAGCTGGCTGGCTGTGTGGAGTTAGGAACCAAGTTATGGAGCAAAAGAAGGGCCCTCGGAGCTTAGGAGAAAGCAAGCAAAGATACACACACACCTTAAGAAAGAAGGAGGGGGGTAGGCGAGGGCTTGCTCCAGGGAGAGCTGGGGCTGGGTTCTTTGTCTGGAGGGTTTTTATCTCTTCTCTGCGGGCTGGAATTTTAGGGGAGGTCTCAGGGGAGGAACTCAAGAGAATGTTCATGGGCTTTCCAGGTGTGTCCTTTAATATGCTGATGCGTCAAAAGGAGCATATAGGGTCAGGGTTATGGTCTCTACTGGTTGGCTGGCGCTAGGGCAGGTTTTCGTTAGTCATCACAGCTGGTCCTGAGGTCAGCCATCACGTTCCTTAGTCTGGTTTTGCTGCTTTTATGGGCCTGGAGCTGAAACACAGCTGAGGCCTAGATGTTACCTCTTATTTGACCAAAGCTGTCTGTGGGGAACAGACCGGAGGCTTTGTTCCCAGGATGATTCTGTGCTGGTCAGAAGCTCATTGTCCTCAGGGCTCAGTGCCCAAGGGAGTGGTCCCGCAAGGAGAAGGCGGCAGGTGAGTCAGGTGCTGGATGGGCCAATTCCAATCTCACCTGTCTCAGTGTCCCCACTCCACTTGTCAGGGGATCTTCCTGACTGCTGACTATCCTGCTCACCTACAGAGAAATGCATCTCTACCAGAGTTCTGTGGCATGTTAGAAAAATGGAGAACATGACGTGCCACATTTGTCTTGACGTAAAATGTGCCCAGTGCACCTGATAATATAATCACTCCAAATTGATAATCACAATGTTTATTACAATTGTAAAATATGATTAGTGCCTCAGTTTTCCTTTTTTTTTTTTTGTATCTTTCCCCCCTATTATTACCTATCCAGGTCTATTCATTTTACACTATTTAGTTAATATACACTATTTTATATATTTTTTAAATACCCAGAAGATAATTTTTTAAAAAATTAACTAAAATTTCCCAATTAAGCAAAGAAATAAAGTTTTCCCATTTTTAATCATTTAAATATGTGCTATAGCACTTACAATTTGTTACTTGATTATAGTTTTGGAAGTTATAGAATTGAAAAAAGTCAACTAACTAGAAATATATAGCTTTTCTTATGCATTTACTTCTCCAGTTCTGTATCTCTTTCTTTCTGCTACATTTCTTCTTCATATTCCTCCTCTGATAAAACATTTAAAAGCCCTAACACAAATAAATGCTATACTTTCCTGAAGCACTTTGTACTGACCTGCTCAACTTCCACAGAGTGTTTTTCAACTTGAGAAATAAATCAGCGTTTATGTTTAATGAAATCACCATCAGCTTATAAAAGCATCTATTAGGTCTGGGAAGCACTTGGGAAAAGCCACGTGTTTTCAAGCCTTTGTGCTCTGAGTCCGGCCCTGGCATCATTTCCTCTCCACAGGGGCCGCTTGAGGGCTTTGGGAAGCAAACCGCTTTTTCCCTCTGACATTTTCCTGCTGCCCAGAAGCTAGGGTTCAACAGCGAAAGGGGACATTGACCAGCATTTCATCTGGGAGCTATCTTTGGACTGCCCTGGGCCATGCATGTACCATATTGTAACATTTCCCACCAGGTTTTAATTTAACCTGGGGACCCACCTAAGTGGGTGACACACTTGAATCTCCTGGGCCCCTGTTTTAACCCAAAGTGTACAAGAAAGACTGGCATCAGCAACCCATCAGTAAGATCATTGAATATCAGTGACCTGCATCAGTGCCATATCATAGCTACAAGATAACAAAATGGGACACATCGAGACCCCTGGAACAGCTGACACTTCATATTATGAGCAAAAAGAATATTTGACGGTTAGTTTCATGGGTCAGCTTGGCCAGGCTCTGATCCCTGTTGCCCAACCAAATACTGATTTCGGTCTTACTGGCCAGGTATTTTATAGATGTGGTTAACGTCCACAATCAGTTGACTCTGCATTAAAGAAATTACCTTGATGATGTAGGCGCACCTCATCCAATCCGTTGAAAGGCCTTAAGAGCAAAAAACAGAGGTTTCCTTGAGGAAAGAGAACTTTTTTGCATCTCCAGCTTCCGCCTGAAAGTTCCCAGCCTGCCGACCTGGCCTGCACATTTATGACTTGCCAGTTCCTTGAAATAAATATTTTCGCTTTATGGATATAGATATATAGAAAGAGACAGACGTAGATATAGATAGATGTAGAAGCAGGTGTTACTGGCTCTGTCTCTCTGGGGAACTCCAACCAACCCAGGATTATTTACACAGTGTTCAGTGGAAGCGTTTTCCTTTGCTGGCAAAGCTAGCTTTTCAGCTTCCCCTGTATGCAAGGCAGCAGCTGGCTTGTCTTTTTAGTAGAATGTAATCTTATTAAAAGACTATTGTTACACAAAAGGACTGACACCTGTCTTCAATTATGCTTATAATCCTGGGATTGTATGATATGATTTTAACTACAGTATATAATGAGTCACATTATAATAATGACTCTAGTCTACTTTAACCTGCTTTCACTTATTTTTGGTCTATGTGCTTTTTTTTTTTTTTTTAACCCTACAATTCTTTAATTTTTATACGCTTTAAATTTTGCATTAGCCCCTCTGATATTTCCACTATTTATATTTGCTCTCTGGTTATTAAAGTTTTTCCTTTAGCTTCAAAAGGAACCAGAAATTAGTTTCATCTCATCTGTGAAGTTTCATAATTTTATAGTACTGTCTGGAAGGCTAAGACAAAGAAGGATTCTCAGCCCGGGCGCCTGAACAGTCAGAACAATTGCTATCTTCGCTGTTGGCCAGGGGTGTGGGAGGAAAGGGGCAGGGAAAATGTGACACTTTGTGGAAACCCTGATCTATATGGTGCTGCTGAAAAGTCCATGTCACCAGGCCTGGCCTCTTCCCTGGAGCTCTAAACCTAGATCCAATTCCAGATATTTTTAAAAGGCACCACCACTCATTTAATTATCTGAACCAGAAAAGATGCTCACCTTAAACGCCTCTGTTTTCTATGCCCTTTATTCTGGCTGACCCTGAGCACCAACAGTTCTGCTTCCAGTTCATTTATTTTCTCTGTCACTCCGTGCAGGCAGCCTTGTGTAGACTCTTACCATGACACATAGTTGAAGGTGACTTTTTGACTCTCCTACTGAACGATGACTCCCTCATGAACAAGCATCTTTGCATGCCTGGTGGCTAAAATAGTGTATGACACTGAAAAAATTGTCAATGAATGTTTGCCGAGTGAATGAGCGTCCCCTCTACAGGCTTTCCCATCCCCAAGATTAGTCTAACGTCACCTCCGCCCCCCTGCGTGCTGACTTCCTCCTAAGTACTCCTACACGCTGCTGGGGAACTTGTTGGTACTGATTTTTTGGCATGACTATTTCACATTAGTACATGTTAAATTTGTTATAGAAACCATGTTCTAAGTCTCTCCTGTACCCCTTATATCAGCATAGGTCCTGGCCTTTACTCTCAAAGATCCAGTTATAGAAGGGAGCAAGGATTCTTGAGTAAGGAAAGGTGCTCATGGTCTAGGTGCCAGATGCTTTTCCAGGCACAGTTAAAAGTCTCGTGTTTTTAATATTTGGATTAATTTCACTTCGAATATATAATAGATGTTCTGGATCAGGGACAGATTAATTATTATTACTTAAATAATAATACCTGCACTGGTTGCCCTTGCCCCAGTTTTTACTCTGAAATGACACAATAAAGGCCAGATAAAGAAATCTGGTACCTGTATAGCCAACACTCCATAGCTGGGAGATGAAGGAAAGTTGATTTTCTCTGCTTATATACAGGAGGAGGAGGCGGCCTCCCTCTTCTCTGCTAAAAGAAGGCACAAATTCCTCTGTTCCTTGGACACAGGATCAAAAGGATCCTGGGCTCTCACTCTAATCATGTGGAACATGAATGATTTTCTATAAAATCCAAGTGTTTCTGGATTCTACTACCTACAGATGTCTCCAAGATTCTGGGCATCACTTTCCTTTGAAGTATAAACACACATCTCAGGAGTCAGGTAAATCTCTGGAGATCGCCCTCTACCTATATAGGTGAACACTAACCTGCCAGCACTTGTTCTTAGCCCAGGGTCCTGGGTTTTAGCATAATTTATTCAGAAAGCTCCAACTCTGTTGAAACTCAAAACTATTTTGTCTCCATTGCCGCAGAGTGGCTGTAATCTTTCAAGACCCAGCCACCTCAGTGAGTGTGTTTTGAGGAACCTCATAGCTGAATACGGGCTTATAAACTAAGAGAACCAAAGTATCAGTGCTTTCAGGCCTATGCAGGGCCTTATATCCACATAGAGAGATACATAGATACATACATGCATATACAGTTATATATGTACATATTTATATACATATACACACACACACACACACACACACTAGACCCAGTGGCTTCCTGAAGTTAGTGTCTCAAAGAATCACTTGAGAAGCTGCACAAAGAATTATATAGACAAAGGTGAACAACATTGTATTTGCATTGCTCTGATGCAGAAATTTTATTGCAGTTAAATTTTTAGAGCACAAAAGCCTTAGGCTTACAGTCACTCTGTCAATCCCCAGGTTTTAACCTGGTTAACAGCTGTACCTTGAACATTTGGAGAAATAAATTGCAGTCTTTGGGGACAAGTACAGGGTTTACAGAAATTAAAAAAAAATAAATCCCAAAGTTAACATTAAAAATAGATGTGAGAGAATATTCTCTGCTTTCGCAATTTTACACCTTGTCTATTTCCATTATTCAAACAGTTTTTGCTTCCTTCTTGGTTTGTTTTTGCAAATCAGGGCTGCAAAGGAGCATCCATAAATCACCCCACTTATTTTCCCCCCCAAAATGGGATGCATGCTAAATTATGAGTTACAACTAAAATAATTTTGAATAATAAATACCACTGTAAAATAACATCATCATTCACTGATGATATTCATATATATGTGTGTCACATATTGTTTACCCTCTTGAGCCTCATTTCAGATGTAGAACATTAAGTTATGTCAGTAACCATGAACTCTAGTATTATAACACACACACACACACACACACACACACACACACACACACGCATGTCCAACCACATAACAGGACAGGAGAGCTGATACACTGAAAGTGCAGGAAAGAGCTCAGAGCTGTTGCCCTGTTATAGAAGCACCTGCAAATCAATATGCACAAAGTCCTCAAAAAAAAAGTTGCTGAATCCACAGCCTGTTCTTCAAATGCAGGCTTGAAAGAAATGTATTCTGTTGTTATAGGTGAGTGGAACATTACATGAGGTCATGGAAAGATATCCCCTCTTATGTCCTCTACAACGTAAGTGTAATAAGAGAATTTTTCAATTTTTCTTACCGTCACCCTTGATGCTTTTAATGTTGAAATGTCAAGGTACAGTTTGGTAATGGAAAAACCTTAGCTTAAATATATATTTGATATCATTTCAGTTGTTAAGACAGTGCTCAGATTTTTCCACTGATGTATCCCACCAACAAAAAAGGGGAAACTTCTGAGGACCAGGGCAGGTGCCTAAAGAAAGACCTTGTATGCAAGCTGTATTTTCATGAATATTTACGCTCAATGCCACAGCCTAGTACTTTCATATAGTTTGGGCAAGTCATTATCAATTCTATTTTTCTCAGTTCTTAGAGAGAAGGGGTTTTGAAGACATATTTTCTGACAATAATCTGGCCACCACATGGCACATTTTACTCTCCTGCCTGCTCCCCAAACACAGACGGTCAACCAGCAACATCTGCATTCATGGCTACATAGAAGAGGAAGTATTACAATTTTCAGATGAAGAATATAAGACTAAAAAAGCTATGTTGTTTTTAAAAAGTATTAAGTCTAATAAGTGATACAGCTGGGGAAAAAAAGTCTTCTGCAGTTCCAACCAGATATTCATTTTCCTACAATACAGACAAAAACAAAACTCCATAGGAGTGACCTAAGGAGGCTGAATGAGCGAGAGCGTGTGAGCTGGAACGGAAAATACCAAAGGAATAGCAACTAGTAGTTTGCCAGAAGAAGGGAGGGAAAGTGTCTCATGTAGAAGCAAAACCCATCAATGCCATCGAATGAAATGTTAGAAATGCTGTCTGATTGGTATCGAGCTGAATTTTCTCTTAACAAAGGAAAAGTTAAACTAGACTCTGCTTCTCATAGGAACCTATATATAAGTAGCACCAATAGAACACAGTGGTATTCTAAGGGCTGTGTAGCTAGCATTCTTCTGAAATATCAACTTTAATCAAAGATCTGAGAGGAGCTATGCAATAACATCGTTTACCTATTTATAGACTCATGCATCCAAAATATATTGATTCATAATTAAATATATGCCAAACATAGTGCTATCTCCTGGGGATAGAGTACTGAGCAAGACTGAGTCTTTGCCTTCATTGAGCTTTGGTTCATGTATGTGTTTGTATGTGTGTGTGTGTGTGTGTGTGCAAACATGCTCTCTGTGTATTGAAGGTGAAAGAATGTGAATACATAATTTTGAGTCAGAAAGGGAAATATGATATATATTTTTCGTCACTGGTTCTTAGTCCTGGGAAAGTATATGATGCATATGAGATAATCATAGATGTGCTAAAGAAAGGCAATTCTGTGGCAAGGTACTATGATAGAGATTGAGAACATGAGAGAAGACAGCGAGGTTAGGACTGTTGGAGAAACATAAACAAGTTTTGAGATTCAAATGCCATGCTTGTCTGAGCCTCAGGGTCATGTCAAGAGGCAGAAATAACATCTGATGTTATTTTGCAAAAACCTAGACATCAGGAGCAGTGTAGGTAAGGGGATTGACTCAAATGGTTTGCTCCGAGCTACGCACTTTTGTCTCAGTCCTGGGGTGGGCTGATACAGCTTTCTGTATTCCCTGAGAGATTTACATTCATGACATCTAAGGCAGGGAAAATTGTCAGGAAAAGTTAACTAGGTCATTCTGTCCAGAAAGGTCAAGTCAGACGTGCACCGAGACAAGGCTTGGCAATTACACCGCTATCAATGACCTCCGAAGGGGAAATTTTGATAGAATGATGAAATACGCTCTGAAAAATAAAGGATGTTTTTTACCTCCCACCTTAACCACCCCTGGTTTTCGGTACCTATAGGAATTCAGAATTATTGATTGTGAATGAAGAGCGATCAGAATAGGAAAGGGTTAAGACAGGATATGAAGAAGTAGGGGGTGGACAGGTATCCAGTCGCTGGGACAAATGAGTAAGTAAAGGTCGGCTTCACTCAAAATCATAGCCGGGTCTCTAACTCTATTGTCGTTAACCCTCACCTGAGGGTTTCTGTCGCTTCCATAGGGAGTGGAGGGGGGGCAGAGAGACACGATGGGGAGCAGACAGTGGCCAGGCTGCCCCGCGAGGCCCGGCCGGCGGGCATCACACCTGCCCCCAGGCGCGGCCCTGGGCCCGGAGCAAACGCGGGACCCTTCGGGCCGCGGCCGATGCTCGAGACGCCGCGCCGCCCGGGCCAGGGCAGGGCCGCGGCTCCGACAGCTTGTCATAGGCAGAGCAAAAGTGGCCTCGGGAACCAGAAGAGCTGGGCTGAAAACACAGGACAGGGCAATCGGTGGGAGCTGGGGGGAGAGTGCGGGAGACAGCGGAGGAGCTGACAGGGCACAGGGCAGCCTCTTGAGAGAAAGCCTCTCATTTTTTGAAGATGTTATACTTGTTAGAGCAGATTTAGATGCACAGCAACGTTGAGGAAACAGTGCAGAGGTCCCCTCTATGCCCCCTGCCCCCCATATGCATAGCCACTTCCTTATCGGCCTCGCTCACTGAAGTGACACATTTGTCACCACTGATGAACCTACACCGACACGTCATGACCACCCAAGTCCGTAATGTCCCTTAGCGTCCACAATGGGTGCTACATATTCTGTGGATTTGAACAAATGTTTAAGGAAATACATCTATTATGATGATATTATATGGAGTATTTTCACTGCTCTAAAAATCTTTTGAGGTCTGCTCTCATTTTTATTTCCAGTGTTACACTAGATGTAAAAAAAAGCAAGAAAGCAAAGGTTTCCAAAATGCTTTTAAAATATTTTTAACATTATTAAGGTGGTGTTGTGGTGTTTTTGGTGTCTTTTTTTGGTTCTGAGTGTTTTGTGGGTTTTTTTTAGTGAGAAAGCAGACTTAGTTTCAAGGTAATCAGGCCAATCAAACCTCAGAGCCATGTACCCAGGGAGAGGAGTAAATTTCTCTTAAGGGAAATTTTTAATGACAAGACAGATAGCCATCTGATAGACTCCATTTGTTTCGATTGCTTCTGCACTGTTGGAAAAGGTGACTTTGACATTGCTTTCAGCCCTACATTTTTATGATTCAATGATTCATTTAAACCATCAGTACTAACTATAGAATAATAATTCTAGCAAATCATAAAATTTTGGTCCCCAGGTTGCAATCAATTTATGTGAGGTCTAATGTTTCAACAAATAGCTTTTATACAATTCCAAACACACACATTTTAAAACTAGACACTGCTTATACTTTATTTGAACCTCAATATTATATTCTCAAGTTCTCATCTAGTAAGATATGTAATTTCTGATCATTTGCTTACCTGCCAGAGCTCTCAAACTAGTGTACATCATTTATGAATTAATATTTCTAGCATGTGCTAAAATGTTAGAAGTAAATCATTGGGTAGCTCATTATATGACATAGTTACTTCAGTTTCATGCAACACCTGTTCTATCTATTGCTTGTTATTTGATAGTGCCCTTATTTAAATATGTAGGTAATCATAAAATATTTATATAGAAGCTACACTAATTTCTGATTTATTTACAAACTAGGTATGTGTCATGGATTTCTTTTTGCTAGTGATTTTGAAGCTGAAATAGTAATTAACTCTATTATCATATAGTATCTTTTAAAATTGTTGATGGAAGACGCCAACAGTTAAGGTTCATTAGTCTTAATAACTTTAGGTCAACTGGTCCAGCATAACTACTTGTAATGCAAAGTAAATACAGAGCCTATCTTATTGCCTAACAACTTAAATCTAAATAGTATACTAATTACAACAAATTTTAGTATAGTTTTGGAAGAAAAATAACATGATAATTTTCAGTCTATTTTATATAATTGTTCAAAAATTCAACTGTTTTAGAATTAACTAAGTAACTTGAAATGCCAAATTGACAGCAGGAATTCTTTTTGTACTAGATTGTGCCAAAATATTGGTGCCCCAAACTTGTAATATGCCGGTAGATTATACGGTTATCATTGAAAACACAGGTGAACAGTGTAATAAATGGCACCTCCCCAGTCCTTGCTCCTAAATGACGTTGCCTCTGGCTGATCATTGAATAATCCATTGAAGCTCTGGTTCATGATCATTTATATCATTCTCTCTTGCTGCCTCTGCTAACTGGACTTTAAGACACTTGGAAACTGTCTCTCAGTCCTACGAACACCCAGACCTTGCTGTACCTCTTTGCTAAGTCGCCGTTCTGATGTGTAAGGTCCCGACCCGGTTCCGTTTGTGTCCCGGCCCACCTGCCCACCTGCCCCGTGATAAGCCCCGGCCAGCCCGAGCCTCGTGCCAGGCGAATGTCAGTCCCCCAGCGCTAGGGGCAGCTCTGTTGAACTAACAGTTTTTTGACTCAGCGACGAAAGCGACTCTAGTTCTTACAGGTAAGGCTTTTAAAAGATATTTTCATAACATAATATATAATCACTGCTAAGAAAACCAAACTTTACAGAAAGATATAAATTAAAAAGTCAAAGACAGTTCACTACTTCAGTGAACCCCCTGAAGTAACCACTTTGGCTTATTTGAGGTTCATATTTTACTGAAAGTGAACTCAGTAACTCTTAAGTCCTTGAGTAATATCACTTCCCTATAGGCGATGTTAGGAAGTATAGATGGACTTTGCTTTGAAACATGAAGTTGACTTACTTTTCCATGCATACCTTTTATTAGATACTCTGGGGTTGGGGAAAAACTGTGGTACAGAAGATCTGGGTAATGGGTGACTATCAAAAATCCTTATTTTAAATATGCTAAGGAAAATGCCCCATACCTAAGAATGAAGAGGACTCCTGCTGAGGACATAGAAAGTGGAAGGAGAATGGGGCTCCCATTCTAAGAAAAACAAATGGGAAATCTACCAAGTTATAAATATCTGAAGGCCTCGAAGGGCTGAGAGAACCCCATAACCTAATGAGCTACATTATGGGATGTGACAAACCTGTCCTGGAAGAGGCGGGGCCCTTGCTGACCCCTTTGTCAAAATAGTGGGGAGAACAGGAAGCCCGAAGGGAGCAAGGAAAGAGCTGACCTGTTAATAAATTCATTATCAGTTTCAAATCCGGAGGGTTTTAGATCCCTGTGAACCCTGGAAATAAGGGAAATCAGCTCCTACTCACCCACTCCTTCTTTCCATGAGTTTTTCTATTTTCTTGTAGAAATGTTTCAAATTCCTAAAAACTATTTTACTGTCTCTGTTTACCCATTGTTAAGAGTCATCCTTCCTGTATAATAGAACTTGAAAATGATATATGAAAAGAAACTTGCATTTTCTTCAGGACAATCCGAGTTCCTGACTATCACCTGTCAGCTTCCCTAGTTCCCACTCACAGGAGTATCTCCAGGGTATTTTCACCACCCGGCGCCTACTCATATTTTCAATTTTGAGCCTTTTCATTGTACCAATAGTACCTAGTTTCTCCTGAATACTGTATTGGAATTTGTATGATTTGTAGAAATTCCATTTATTTCCAAAACTGTAGCTTCCAAAATTACCAGCAAACTTAATTGAATAAACTTTTCCAAATACATATTTAATTAAAGGATTAAATTCTAAATATATTTTAGAGCTCATTCCTAGTTTCTCTCCCATTTATTTCTTTTAACAAGACTGTATCATGGTTTAGCTGACTTTGAGACAATTTTTGACAAGTGAAACATTTTATTTTTATCTGGAAAAGTCTTTTCTTTTACATTTGTCACAATAGTCAAATAGTTAAAACTTTTCCATGTTGTATATTATTACCTAACAGATTAGTAAGTGCAAGATTAATATTAATCATTCATTTATTAAACAAGTATTCATGGACCAATCACTAGTTAAAAGCACTGTGGTAGACACTGTATTAAAGAAATAAAAAAGGAGAATATATCCTACCTTTTGATGTATGCACTCTAGTGGGGAGACAGGCATCTAACAAGGGCACAAATAAATGCCTATAACTGTAATTTGTAAGTAAAGGTATAAAAAAGAAAGTGTGAATGAATAGAGAAAATATTTTCTGTTATTTTACCTATAATATAACCCAATAGTGTTATAGTTAATGCAGTTAACTTTTTTAATAAATCTGACCATTTTCACTGGCTCACAATTTTGTTTTGTTATACTTGGTAATCACAGAAGAGTTCCAAAGAATCTCTCTTTTTCATTAAGTTTATTGAGGTGACATTAGTTAATAAAATGATGTAGGTTGTAAGTGTGCAATTCTATGATATATCACGTGCTTATTGCATTGTGTGCCCACCACCCAAAGTCAGATCTTCTCTCTCTCTTTTTAAGGTTGACATATATTTTTTGGTGTTCATAAATATGGAGAAGTATTTGATTTTTAAGGGAAAAACATTGCATGTTTTATTCTACAAAACATAGTACATTAAAAATATTTTCAATAAAAGAGGAATTATACTAATTTTTGTCTGTTAGATTATTTAAAGTACAAAAGTATAGAGAGATTAAGTAAAAATGGGCAGGGTTATAACACATGAAACAAATATATAAAAGATACAGCTAAGTATGAGATAATGGGAGCAATTATTTCAATATGAGAAAAATAGACCTCAGAGCAAGGCATGTTACTGGGGTAAAGAAAACATTGTATAATGTGAAGAGAACAATCTACAAAGAATATTTAATCCCTAAATGTCTTCAAACTGGCAAAAACAAGACAAAACTTCTCTACACCTGAGGAAAGGGACATCCCGATTTGTCCTCACAACACTCAGAGCCCTTTACCCCTGACAGCAGATGTGTGGGACCCCCCCCCCCCCCCACGCCAAGCAGTTCTCCAGCTCTCGACACCAACTGGTTTTCCTGCCATTCGGTCTGGATGCCATCTGCCTGGAGCTGGCATTGGACCCCACAAGCTAAGGGCTCAGTCCCACAAGACTGTCCCCACTTCAGCTGCCATTATTACCCTAATAAGTAAATCAGAAAAAGATACTATTGAAATCCGTGATGTAATCTCTTGCATGGTCACTGATGCAAAATATTAATGCAATAATATATAATATGAATAGTATAATATATAATAACTTATTAGCATATCAAAGTCAATGATGCATAATAGTCTAATGCACTATGGCTGAGTGGTTTTCTTTCCTAGAAACACAAGAGATTGATGAACTTCTAAAAACGACACAGTGCACTTATTCATATTAAAAGAAAAAAGGGGAAACACGGGCTTCTGAGATACCATCACTGCTCATCAAGACAATGGCAATAGCAGGCTGACTCGTCCGTCAGCTTTTATTCCAGCCCATTCCCTATGCGATCTAATGATATTTCAGAAAGTGTTAGTTAAATCCTGGCATATGCCTGCTCAAACCTCTAATGGATTTCTATTATACTTGTGGAGTGAGGGGGAAATCTAAGCTCTTAATGGTATAAAAGCCCAACATTATTTGGCCTCATGATTTTATTTGGGACCATTTACTCTACTCAAGTAACACTATCTTTTTTCTACACTTTAAACGTGCCAAGCCCAGAGCTGCCTGGAGACTCGGTGGCTGGTCGACCATCCGCCTAGAACACTCTTTCTTCAGGCCTCTGCGTGACTTGCTTCAGGTCTGATGTGATACGTCATCGGCTCTGAAGAGCCTTTTCCAACCACCCAGTCTATAAAGTGCCCTGTGAATTTCCCCCCTTACATTGCTTTGTTCTTTGTTGTAATATTTATCATAATACACCAACATATTCAGTTATCTATTTTTTTCCTTTACCTCAAGCACAGGAATTTTATCTGTATGTTTACATTTTTTAGTACCCTCAAGACTGACTGTCACAAACATCAATCAAGTGATCATTACTATTAGACCCAGCAAATGATCTCCATATTTTTCTCTTTTCAGTCATTTAATAATTTCCAGTTTTTCCTAAATTCATGCTATAAGGTAGATAATGCCTTAGTATCAGGAAAGATGAAAAAATTTATGCCTGAAGGACTCCATTTATATGAAATATAAACTTTGTTGGGAATCTTAAATAAATATTGGCACACAACATTTCAATCACAATTGCAATGCATAAAAAAATAGTGGACCCAGAGGAATTTCAGGGCAGTGAAAGTATTTTTCATGACACTATAATGGTGAATACATGCATAGTACATTTGTCAAACTCTATAGAATGTACAACTCGAAGAATGTATCCTAATAAAAAAAACCCAACTATCAAAACCAACTATGGACTGTGGGTAATAATGATATGTCAATGTAGGTTCATTTATTGCAAGAAATGCACCACTTTGGTGAAAGATGTTGACAGTGTGGGAGGCTATGCATGAGTAGAGATAGAGGATGTATGGAACCATCTGCACCTTCTGCTCAAATTTGCTCTGAGCCTAAGACTACTCTAAAAAATACAGCCTGTTTTTAAAAAGAGTAGATCCTTCCACTTACTTGGGAATTCAGGGTACCTGACAACCACTGAGATACAATGTTTTCAAAAGCATTTTAAAAAATACTCTGTGGAGTCTAATATTTTATGGCAATTCCTTGTGTGCCTTGAAGTGAAAGGAACTCAATTTTTGGTCTCGTTTATTTGGTTCAATACTTAAGGTTATTTTTTAAACCATTCTATTCTAAGGGAGTTTTAATTATCATGGGCATAGACAAATGATGAGGGCAATAATTCATAATGAACCATTAATTTGTGAGTAGTTCTTGCATAGCTTATGCATTATTCCCCTTTCATCTTTCCTTAATGGTCATAAGCCATTGTTTCGTTTAATCAATATTAATCTATGACAGGAACTGAAATACTAGCACTTGTCAATCAAATAAGATTTCATTTTTTAGTGAAAGCTTTAGAAATAATGTTTTAAATTATACAGTCAAAGCATGCATGCCATGGTACCCTAGAAATGGATTAAATATTCAAAAAAAGTGTATGGTACCTAAGGACATGCTCTCTTTTGAGTTGTAATCCAGAGCATTCATCCATAGAGAAGGGTAGTTTGTCAGCATCAGTTTTGTTTTATTCCAAAAGTGCATAGTTTGTGTAGGCCTACAGCTTTATCTGAACATTTAAAAACCAACAAATCTGAAAAATCTTAAGTTTTTAAGTTACTATTTGAAAGTAAAACCTGAACTGACATCAGGCTAATTACAGTCTTTTTTATCCCTCTTACTGCAGATATTTGTTTCCCTGAAAATGTAATAATATGGTCAATTACAGAATGGTACCCTAGATCCCACTGAAAGTGATTATAAAATATATTGCATATACCTTGTACTAATATTTATACAACCTTATAATTTTTGAAATCTAAAAATCGAGGCTCTGGCCTCAATGACCTTGGATAAGAAATTGCCAAGTCAAACATCCTTATAAAATAAATCTTGAATAATACGGATGGATGTTCATTGAAAATTAATGAGCTTAAATGAATACCTAGCATATAATAAGTGTTAAATAATTGTTAACTCTTATTATTAATCTGAGTTATCAATTACAAGAGAAGAGTGTCAAGGAGAAATCAAATAGGACATCACAAATTCAGGACATCAAAAACCGAGGTCGGTCTGCTACCCTCAAAACAGGCAGACAAAAGCTCCCCACCTGCACCCCTGCCCATCGCAGCCCAGTTTCTGCAAATCTAGTCTCCAGCGCCTCAGGTCCCAAACCGTGGGGCCGTCCTTCAGACACCCCTGCCGCTGCTTCTGCGACACGGAGCGTGTCAGCGTGGGAAAGTCCCCCGGCCCAAGGCCACTCGGATCCTTAGGGAAGAAAAGCTGAGTTTGCCGCTTTGTTACAGTTTCAAGGCTGAGCGAGGTAAAGATGGACACATGTCCCCTTACTCGGGCAGGCCTTTTGCTGGTGACTGTCACCGGGGTGGAACCTGTGAGCGATGGCCTGAGGGATGGCCTGGGTAGCAAGGGCGGCCGCAGGCGGGGGGCTGGTGCTGCTGCATGGGGGGGGGGGGGGGCTTTTCTTGTTTTCCCTGCTGCTTTGGGGCCGTTGCTAAGCGGCACAGAGCGCCATCGTCCCTGCTGATAGGGGCCGGCTAACAGCGGCTCCACCGCGGCTGGGGGGCGGGATTAACAAAGGCAGGGACGCTGAGGGCAGGAGGGGAAGGCGGGGCCTGAGCGAACGCCGGGACAAGTGAGGCTCGCTGCGGGAAGGGCAGGGAGGGCGGCGCGGGCGGCCGGGGCCGCGGCTCGGGGTCCGAAACCGCGTCGCGTTCGTCTCGGCGCTTGCGTGGGATGGGGACGGATGGTTGTCCTTTGCTGCGGGCACCGTTCTGCTGGGTGAGACCTGCGCACCCACGGGAGGGAAAGCAGTGCGGGGAGGGCGAGGGCAGGGCCTGGGCCAGGGCGGGGAGGAGTGGGCATCCCGAAGGATAAACGATAAAAACCAAGTCAAAAAAACAAGTTACTTTCTTTTGTCTTTAAAAGCTGGCGCCTTACCGGTAATCCTGTTCTTCTGCAAAAGTAAATTGTGGTTTTAAACATTTAGATCAACACAAGTCAAAATGTCCTTTTATGAAGTTACTGTTTGTTGTGTAGTTCATTATAAAGTACAGGTATATTGCCAGAGGTTGGTTAATACATTTCAACTTTTGATAACTTTTATTTTCCATAAAATTTCTGCATTTTTAAAAATAATGAATTAAAATATTTTTGCCAATGGTTTCAAAACATATTTCAAGTAAGGTAATCTCACTTGTTATACCTGAGAAATACATTATTTTTTTCTAGTATAAATGTTATTTGAGTAACTAGTGCTGGACAATTTAAAGAAATGAAGTCCGTTTTTGCTGTTCCAAAGGCTATATTTTCAATGAAAAGGAAATTTTAAGGCACTACAATCTGGATTATTCTGGAAAATGTCCTAATAGCTTTCAGAATGTGGGTAAGATGTGGATAACTACAATTTTAGAATGAAGTTAAAGAAATATGCTTTGATAATTTCAAAGGCACTTGCCATGTTTGGCCCTCTTTTAATATCTACCTCTTCAATTCTTCCCCATGTAAAGATTTATTACCAACATATTGACAGATCATATAAAATATATACCAATGATTTGTTACCAGCTAATAACTTTTGGGTTTTTCCCCCCACATAATGTTACAAGCATTTTAAATTATGAAATTTTCAGTCCATTCTATAAATTTATGTATTCCTTTTTTGAATTAAAGAGATATGGATTTCCCCAAGGCTGGATATATGCCGCTAAGCCCATTTGTTAGTCTTCTTTGAAGATATGTCACAGTCTACCACTACCATATGTTGTTTAAATAATGATAAATTGTGACATAATTTCAATGAGATAAAGAAAAAATGTTCAGGGCACATAAAATATTTCCTGTTATATCATTTCTCACATATAAGTCATCAGGCTAGGACTGGCCTACACTGTAATATATGATAGTGTCATATTTAATCACACTAATAAAATGTATATTCTCAATCACCAGCTTGTTTAAAATACATTTGAAATTCCAAAGAGCTTACTAAGTGAACAAATTATAGTCGCTTGGCCTTGGCATATTTAGGATATGATATATACCACAGTTTACCTCTCAGGCACTCAGTATATATTCCCCACGATTCTGAAATAGCTTTAAAAAACATATTACTTTGAATGTTTAGCATAGGCTTGGCTCAAGAATTAGACTTTGGAATGATGCAGAGCAGAACATGAATTAATTCATTTCTGCCAAGTATCTGTTAAATTACTGTTCTTAGTAATAAATTTATCTGAGTGTAACAGGGAAAACTGTATTGCATATTAAATAAAGTATAAGCATCTTCATTCCTGAATGCTTTATTTCATACATAATTATATTTTAAAAAATTAAGATTCAATAGAATATGTAACTTTCAAAATGTGTGGATGGAACTTCTTCATGTTAAACAAAATTGACATAGAGCCCTGGCTGGTTTTGCTCTGTGGTTAGAGCGTCGGCCCGTGGACTGAACGGTCTGGGGTTCGATTCCAGCCAAGGGTGGGTACCATGGTTGCAGGCATGCGGGAGGCAACCAACTGATGTGTCTCTCTCACATCGATGCTTCTCTCTCCCTTCCTCTCTCTCTTTATCTCTCTCTCTCTATCTCTATCTCTCTCTTTATCTCTATCATCTCTATATCTCTTTCTCCTTCCCTCTCTTCCACTCTCTCTGAAAACCAATGGAAAAAATATCCTATGGTGAGGATTAGATAAATAAATAAAATAAAAATTAAAAAAAGAAGAAGAAAAATTGATATAGAGAATTTGGGGCTCATAGAATTCACAAAGTAAATGAGCTCAAGCACACACTTTGGATCGCCCGTTGGCACTTATTTCTGGCGTATGTGGTGCCCGCTGGCCCTGTATGATGCAGTCACCTGAATGTTGAATCCTTGGTAACAGCAGCCCAGCCAGGCACCTGTGTTCTCAGGAGTCTAATAGTGGTCAGAGCTCAGCATGGGGCAAGCCGCAGGCTTCCTGGTACAAGTACAGCTCGTCACCTGGGTCCCCATTTAATCTGCCCCATGTCCTGCCTCTTGGCACTTTCTTCATCCCTTAGATCTTACCCTGGCACCCAAGCCTTGTTTCTGTTTCTTTCCTCAGTGATAAGTTACAATGACTACTTTTATTAGGTTGCTTCTGGGGTCTCCAAGTTGTTGCTTCATATAGTACAGTCTGAGCCAAAGACCTATTTCCCAATACAGGCCTTTCTGGCATCTCCACAGAACAGGTAATGGAACACTCACAACAGGTTGTGACCTTTTAAGTCCTTTGGGGGCCATGAATTTATTACAGGACTAGGAACGATCTGGGAGATGCCTCATTTTCACTGTATCTAAGCATCACTGTGCTAACCCAAATTTACATTATCTCAAAATTATATCTCTAAGCCTGTCTATCTATCATCTATCATTTATCTTATCTATCTATTTATCTATCATCTATCATCTATCTATCTATCATCTAATCATCTATCATCTATCATTTATCTTATCTATCTACTATCTATCTATCAATCTATCATCTATCTATCAATCTATCATCTATCTTTCAATCTATCATCTGTCTATATCTACCTATATCATCTATCATCTATCATTTATCTTATCTATCTATTATCTATCTATCATCTATCTATCTTTATCTATATCTACCTATATCATCTATCTATCATCTATCTATTATCATCTCCAGCTGCCATGGACTCTCAAACATGGCACTGGAGCACTATCCATATCAAGTATATTTTTCCTGGAAATAATTACATGTGAAGTCATATGGTTCTTAGCTTTTCCTCACTGACTTATTTCACTTAGCATGATATTCTCAGGGCCGATCCATGTTGTCACAAATGGCAGTGTTTCATCTTTTCTCATGGCTGAGCAGTGTTCCACTGAGTACATGTCCCACATCTTCTCTATCCAGTCCTCTATCGCAGGGCACTTTGGTTGTCTCCATGTTCTGGCCACCGTGACTAATGCCGCAATGGACATAGGGGTGCGTGTATCTTTACAAATAAATGTTTTCAATTTTGGGGGGTAGATACCCAGGAGAGGGGTTGCTGGGTCATATGGTAACTCTATTCTTAATTTTTGAGGAACCTCCCTACTGTCTTCCACGGTGGCTGTGCCAGTCCACATTCCCACCACAGTGAGGGAGGCCCCCTTTCCCCCACAGCCTCTCCAGCACTGTCATTACCTGTCTTGTTGACAGCAGCCACTCTGACAGCTGTGAGGTGGTCTCTCATTGTGGCTTTGATCTGCATTTCCCTAGGTGCTAGTGAGTTTGAGCATCTTTTCATGTATCTGTTGGCCATCTGTATGTCTTCTTGGAGGAGTGTCTGTTCAGGTCCTCTGCCTATTTTTTAATTTGTTGTTTGTTCACTATTGAGCTGTATGAGTTCTTTATATATTTTGGATATTAAACCCCTATTGGAGCTGTTGTTTGCAAATATCTTCTCCCATTTGGTTGTTGCCTTTTTGTTTTGCTGGCTGTTTCTTTTGCTGTGCAGCTTTTCAGTTTGGTACAGTCCCATTTGTTTATTGTTGCTTTTACTTCCCTTGCCTTTGGGGTCAAATTGATAAAATTTTCTCTAAAATCAAGGTCCATCAGTTTAGTACCTGTGCTTTTTCCTATGTAATTTATTGTTCCAGATCTTATGTTTAGGGCCTTGATCCATGCTGAATTACTTTTTGTACGTGGGGACAAGCTGTAGCCTGGTTTCATTCTTTTGCACGGGGCTTTCCAGTTTCCCCAGCACCACTGATTGAAGAGGCTTCCTGTCTCCACTGTATGTTTTTGGCCCCTTTGTAAAAAATCATTAGCCCCTATGCATGTGGATTTATTTCTGAGCTCTTAATCCTGTTCCGTTGGTCTGCGTGTCTGTTTTTCTGCAAATACCGTGCTGTTTTATCATTGTTCTGTGATATAATTTGAAGTCAGGGAGTGTGATGCTTCTAGCTTCATTCTTTTTGTTCCCAAGGATTGCTTTGGTTAATCAGATTTCATACAAATCTGATGATTTTTAATGTTATTTCTTTGAAAAATGACGTTGGGATTTTGATGGGAATTGCATTAATTTGTATATTGTTTGGGTAATAATATAACAAGACATTAGCTATTAAGATTTTTAATTGCCAAAAGATTTTTTAACATGGAAGTCAAATATAATTGCAAATGGGAGCTGTAAGAAAATAACTTAAAATGTAGTCAGTTTAATATGGATCATAATGTCCAGTTTAAGCGTAACTTTATAATATAGGTTGCATTTGGGGAAGATATTATTAACTTGTATAAAATTGTTTAAGATTTAAAAATCATATTTTGATACAGAGTTTCCTCTCCTTTCTAACTCAGGGCTCTGTACAATCTGTGGTTAAGGCTTTTTCATTCATACCACTAACACTGGTGCCTTATTGTTAAAATAACTGAGCAAAATCTAGATGAACTTCTTGTCCCTGAAACACTTCTCTAATTGTAATAAACTTCCTAAAACCTTCCTTATAAAAGTTTGAATTTTTTGCCTGCTTAGCTCTGCTACCTGAGGTGAACGTGTGCCTTTCATTTATTTTACAGGGATTAAGATTGTTATCAGTGGTAAAAATGTCCTTTGTTAGTTCTCTTACGTTGAACTCTACTGTAAATGGCAGATTTCAGAAACAGTGAATATCTGATTCATAATATCAGTCCAGGAGTATCCCAGATTGTGCTAACGGGCAATCCTTATCTCATTTCTGCAGTGCTCAAGCATTTATCTTGAGGAGCTGTAAGTACTTACCACGGAAATGTAGAAAAAGCTTGTACTGTATACTACATACATATACCACAGCATGATATAAAATGAAGAAACAGTGCCAAGAATGCAGAATGGATCCAGGTGACAAAGCAGTGAGATGCGGCTCGATGGCTGCTCCGGGATGTCCGGGGATTGTTAAGATCAACTATGCCGAGCCTCGGAGTCATCGCCCTGTTCTCACTGTTCAGTAGCTGCTATGAGTTGACTCCGTGGTCGCAGTGAATTCTCTGGGAAAATATATAAGGCTTCTGGGAGAAAAGGCAAATTGGGAGGGAAAGATACCAGTTTGGGCCAAGGTACTGCAAGATTACATATTCCTCACAGATATAATAATTACCGTCATTAGGTTGTTAAGATGTTAAGGCCTAGAAACGTGAGGAACTTCCTAAGGTCACTGCAGGCAGCGCGGGGACCAGATCCACCTGCTTTGAGGTCAGTGGCCTTCCCACGGTGCTCAGTGAGATGTGACGACGGCTGCGAATCGTTAGGACGATCGACGTGCACGCGGGGTGGGAGTGAAGCAGGAGGGCGGGCGGCTCACGGGAAGCAGTGGGCCTGGTAGTCGTTTTTATTGCAAATAGAAGACCTCGAACGTATAGACTCTTGGCATTGGATACGAGCGACATGGACTGCGGCGTTTTGAGGGCTCGGTGGCTGATTCTGGGCGTTTGCTTCTCTGTGGCTTCTTTTCCTCTGAGGATATATCTACAATGCTCTCTCTACTTTTCGTATTTCATTAACTCACATTCAGTGATTTGTAATGCCACTGCCCCAGCCCAATTTAAAAAAAAAAAAAAAAGTCTAAATTTTAAAAAAGCTTTTAAACAAAAAATACTTTCTACAAATAACTTTGTAACGAAACTTTTATCACAATAGTCCAAGCCACAGACATCGTTCCCCTGAACTAGTGTAAGGTCCTGATTCCTGATGCTTCTTTATTCCTCATACATCAGCTAGCGTGAGCTTCTGAACACGTAAATCAAATGTTATCCCCCTACTATCCGCCCCCCAGATCTTTCCCTTTCCAAACTTGCTCTCAGTGAGACCTAAGCTCCCGACCAGGGTTTCCATGGTCATGGGTGAGTTGGCGACTACATTCCCTGCCCATGTGAATTCATAATACGACTCCAGCTGAATCACACCCAGCCACACGGGAGTTTCTTCTTTATGTTCCTTCACCATGGAAATCATGCCTCAGCTTTTTGCCTCCCCTTGATGGAGATGGTCCTCTGCTCCAAGGTCAGGTCTCCCACTTGCCTCTATTGGAAATGCCTTTCGTCATTTATTTTTACTTTCTTATTTATCTGCCTCTCTCCCCCACATTTAAAATACAAGCTTCATGAAACCAGGGATTTGTGTATCACAGTTAGTCCTGTAACCTTATTATGCGTAAGTGCTAAGTAAATAAAATAACACGTCATTTACATACAGAGATAAATCACCAGCATGGGCCGTGATTTGGACAATCTCCCCACTTTCACTAGTGAATTTGTACAGATCCATTTTCTTTTGTGTTTACTATGAGACTGAAGGAATTAAGGGTGTCTCTCTTAATAGGTACATACATAAAGAAGGGAAGAATTAAAAATTGAACCCATATGTTTCTGAAGAATGCAGCTCGTTTTCTGGAGGCGATCCATTGAGTGGTTACAATGGCCTCTTAAATAATTGTATTTTCTTGGATCACTATGCTGTGACTAAGCTACTTGTGGTAACAGGATTGATTTTCCTCTTATGCTTCCTCTCCAAGTTCAGACCCTACCGTAAGAGGAAACAATCAGATTCCTTCTAAAGGCCGTGTTACTGATGAGCTTGTTTCATGGTCAATGGCGGAAATCAATTTCCATTTAAGAACCTACAGAACTTTTCCCTTTTCCTCTTCTGTGGTCTTTATCAGTTCCTCTTGCCGTGGAGAGACCGTCCATCCGCCATAGCCAGGCGCTGTTCGCAAAGTCCCATAACAATGAAGAAAAAGTTGGCAGAGAGCTTTCCGAAGCTGCCCGGCTGCCCGCGTTTACCCCCCGATGGAGGGCGCTCTGTCCGCCACAGGGCATCGGGGACCCGGGAGGGACAGGCGTCCACGCAGCAGGACTCAGAAACGGAGTCTGCCGGCCTTCCCGTGAAATTCTGGGCCAAGAAAGTGTGGAAAGAAGCTACAATGGATTATAAATCATTTTCAGTTAGTTGTGGCCACTAACTCACCAGCTCCTTCAAATCAGAGAGCGGTTTGGAACCACCGCCTCTGTCCTCCCCAAGCATGGGGCTGAGGGTGTCCTGGGCAGGGGCAGGGGCAGGGTGTGCACTAGATATTTGTTAGAGGAAGGACCAGTTTTCAGCAGTCTTTTTTTCCTTTTTTAATATCTTTATTGATTTCAGAGAGAGGAAGGCAGAGGGAAAGAGAGAGAAACATCAATGACGAGAGTCATTGATTAGCTGCCCCCTGCACGCCCCCCGCTGGAGATGGAGCCCGCACCCCAGGCATGTGCCCTGACCGGGAATCGAACCCTGATCTCCTGGATCCGAGGTCGATGCTCAACTGCTGAGCTATGCCGGCCGGGCTCAGCAGTCATTTTCCATCAGTACTATACAAACAAGGGAGCCTGGCCTATGGGGAATGACTCCTTGTTTCATAGCAAAGTTGCTTTTTGGGCAGGTGCCGTCTCAGATCAGGCCACCTTTCCTTCGTTGTTTACAATTAAGACCACCCATTAAAATGCTGCAAAGTAAAAATGGTCTCTTTCGTATCTAGTTTTTACATATAGGTCTTCTCTGGTATGACTTTTCTGATAAAGATTTAATAAAGGCCCCTTCATGTAAAATCGTTGTTTCACGTCAATAGCAATGGAGGACAATACGTGACTTACATACATGACTCAACGGTGGGGGGTTTGGGGGGCCAACAATACAATTTAAACCTTATAATAAATATAACTATTCCTGATATTTTCTTTTGCAAATAACAGTAGAGAATGGATATGCAGCCTCACTTAATAAAAATGGGGGGGGGGGGAACAGCTGTATCCAGATTTTAAAAAAACACACAAAAAACTTGAAAATAAAACAAGTGTTTGACTCTAATACTTTGGCACTGTACCCTGTTGACAAAACTGTATCTTAGTTAAATTTCTTTTCATTTTTGAAAAAGTGAAACTAATATAAAAATATCTAACCATATGTACTGTTACTACCCTGCCTTATGAGTTATTTCTGCTACCCATTCCTTCCCAAATGGAAATTAGATACCTTTTATTATCTGAATTATGTTATAAACTATTCTTAATTATTAAATAAAAAATAACTTGGCAATAAAAAGAGAAAATAATTTCTTTTACCTCATGCTTATGAATGTATGCTAATTTATCTAACCTTTTTAATAAAATGAAAGACTTTATTTCTAGTAGCTAATAACTTCTAAAATGAACTGTAGCTGTGCATATTAATTGGAAATTGATGCCCCATTTTTATTTAAAAGCATCATACTGTATGTGTTTGACTACTTCAAAATTCTAGAGATTTGGTGTGGTCTTTATTTCATTTTGTTATCAAGATCCCCTTGCTACAACTCCTAGCGTTGTTTCACCAGTGTATGTAGCTTTCACTGTGTTGCAGATGCTTACGGGTGTGTTGATGCAATTAAAATGTACTGTAAAATGATTCTCTCCTTGTCTGTTGTAATCAGGTTCTAGTCTTAGGGCAGAAGCTGAATATGTGAAAAATAATCATTAGTGCCCATAGAATAAGCAGATGTTAACAGTGACCTTGATTCCCAGAGTAAGGGTTTGAGGTTCACTGAGCAAAATACTGGTAATTAGCTTTGATTTTACTGTTGTTGAAAGTGTTAATTATGTAATGAGTTTTAAAATGCTTAACTATGTTCTGTTTTGTTTTCCCTCAATGAAAAATTTATACAAATGGGCAATCGATACCTTTTTATTTGCCCATCGAGGGAAAGAAAACACACACAAAAAAATGTTTTTAAGAACTTTCTTGGTCAACATTTTAAGAGAAATGTATCTCTTATAAAGCTCTTTTCCTTGTGTTCTTAGAGGAATTGAAATATTGACAGTTTTTAAAACTTAAGAGGTAATTTTCTTTATGGAATATGCAACATGTGTCCTAAAAACTGATAATTATGGAAATTCAAAACATGTATTTAGACTCGTTTTGGTATTCTAGAATTTTCTGTAAAATTTTTCATCAGAAACAAACGTGTTAAAAGTCATATTACAAATGTAGCAGTTGTAAACTTTTATATTGCATCAAACCACAAACATATATTCCATATTTCAAAATTCAGGCTTTTTTAAGTGATTAGAGTAATAACCAAGAGTCCCCTCAATATATTTATTTAAAGCATTTATGGTGAAAATTTGCAGTAGTCCAGAACAATCCAACTCTGAGTAACCTTAGTTTAGTACAGTGAGGGGCTGTTGGAATTGTGGATCTGTCACTGAGTTTATCTTACCTAATGCATGGAATAATTGAAAATAAAGGTAAGAGCCATGTATGTTCAGCACCATGAAGCAAAATAATAATAACAATAATAATTATAATAAGTGACCAACAAAACAAAACACACACATTAGGTTTTCATAATAATCAACAAAGGATTTTCAATTGTTTAAACGTGGATCCCCTGCTCTCTTTTGTATCCGCTTCTGTATCTCTTTTGTGTCAATGCTGAGGACATACAAATATATCATGGGAGCCATCAACATAGAGATTATTATCTTTTGCATCGTGACATAGTGTTAATAAATGTTGTCCAGGCATGATGAGAGCTGTGTCTGGAAAGAAGGCTGAAAAGCAAAGGGAGCTTAATGTGCAAGCCTTGTTTTGTTTTAGAGTCATTTACTTCTAAATGTGTTATTTCTAGTTTAGGTGACTGTCTACAGAAGTAGCACCAAGATGTATTGCCCTCGCTTCCTTGGACCAGAATGGTGGAAAATATTAGTTTCCCATTTTAGGAAAAGAAATAATTTTTGCCTTTACCACCTATTTCAAGGAGAATTTATTCTGCTTACACTTTCGACACCTTCCCAACTTGGGGAGGCAGGATTAAAAGCCTCTTTCTACCCTCTTCTGTCTCCTTGGGAGGTGGCAAGGGGTCGCCAGCGTAGTGACTCAGGCACTGAGAATCCTGCTTTCCTTAAGGGGCACTGAAGGGCGCCGGGCCTCCCTGCGGAAGCTGTTTGTCTTTCTCAGTAAGAACCCAACTGTCAGGCCTGCTCCTGGGAGCTCCCGGGGTAAGATCTCGCCCTTATTATATCCTTGCAACTAGGTTGCTGCATGGAGCAGGGGACTCAGCTTTGACCTGAGGACAGAATTGTATCTCTCTGGCATCCCTGAACATCTGAGTTTCATGAATAGCTTTCTAGAGGGTGTTAAACAAATGAATTATTCATGTACTAAGTTATATTCACCAATCGGTCTTTATTAAAATTTTCCCTTGCAGTAATGTATATTTCTTACTACTAATCAAATATATATTAATTTCCCCACTTGCCTACTGTACAGATTGAAGGAAAATAGAACACACAACCAGTATTTTTGTAAATTACTTACAATTTTTTTGTATGATGGATTATTAGTCCCATTTGTCAGATTTCCTTGCAACCCCACTGGCATACAATCAGGAACTGTTAATGTAACATTTTATATTTTAAAATAGACTGATTGATAAATAGATTTAGCAACTATTAAAGGACTTATATAGTGCTCTTCATGAACTATTTTCTTTCTTTACACCAAGTTCTCATGTTGGACTCCCCTCAGTGCCTCTACACAGAAATATTTTACCCAGAACTATGGTTTCCTTAGTGGTTAAGTGGCAACATTTCAAAACCACCAATCAATGTCAGACATGGCCTGGGATTGATTAGTAAGAGAGCAACATTAGCTGGTGAGAGGATATTAGTAGTCATAAACAAGTTAAAGAAAGCACTCAAAGAAATATAAGCAGTATGAGTTGGGAGAGTAAGGCTCCTTAAAGAGAAAAAGGAAAGATTGGGAAGGAAAGGGAGAAATAGACAATAAGGTAAGAGCTCAGTGAGGGACGCCTAACAGGGCACAGGGGCCCCGGAGAGCACAGGCCGAAGCCCATGTCGTAGGGTTGGTCTGCTCAGAAAGGCTGTGTGTTATCTTTATTAATTACCTGCGTGAGTTAGAAGAATGGGTGAGTCCAATTGTCTTTTTTCCCCAGAACTAGTATTTCCTTATTATTATTATTTTTTTATATTTTATTTGGAAGCAATAGAACAAGGCCCATAAAGGATAACAAGGTTTTATGTGCTTTTTATGTAAGGGATTTATATTTTATCATTTAAAAAATTTCTAATTAGGAGATGAAACTGATGATTTTAGCCAGGCAGACTTTTTCATTCAGCAGCTAATTTAATCTATAACACATGCTGTGACCTTTTGTATTAAAAATGGAAAATACTTTATTTTTTATAAATTAAAACAATAATTATTTGAAACTTACCAAAAGGCCCTGCCTGAGTCCAATTTCAGAATTATGAAAGGGGCTGTTTTATATTTATTATAATAAATAATCCTTGTTATTTATTAAAATTTATTCTTCATATCTAGTGGCATGGCTAATACATATGCCATGCTTTTGCAATAAAAGGAAATAATTATGAACTAAGGAAGTTAAAATGGGGTAGGCATGTTTAAAGGCTGGTTAATAATGAAGCCCAGAATAACTCATAATAACATTTTGTTTTACTTTTTGGAGTAGTCCACACACACAAGTGAAATTGATTGTGTTTGAACTTAATTTTATTTGAAGAAAATTTTATTTTTCTAACTTCATTTGTATGATTGCTCACCCAAAGAGAGCCTTTCATTCACCAGATAACTTTTCTTCCATTCTGTGTCAGTGAATAACTAACTGAATGCACGCTTTTAAAGTCAGAAGCTGTCTCAATGTCCCTTAGGGCGCGGATGCTGCTCTGGGACGGGAGCCTCAGCGCCAGCCTTTCTGTCCGTCCCCCCCGCTGTCCACCAGCGCTTGGCACAGTGAGCCTCTGAATGGGAGGCGACTGAGGGGAAGCAATGGGCCAGGCGACTTGAAGGTGGCTCCCAGGATGCCCACCTGCTGGAGTTCACAGTTTTGTGATCTTATATTCGTGAGAATGGGCATGACAATGGCTTAGTTCTGAATGTAGAAAACCAGCCCCAGGGGTGACAGGACCTCGTTTCCGTTGTTACATTACGTTATGGCAGACTGTCTGCCAGGGGACTCCGTCTGGAGACCGCCTCTGTCCTACCTGGCTCTTAAGCGCAAGCTGCCAGCCGTCCTTCACATGCAAGGAACCGAATGACACCAGTGACCACGTGAAGGGAAGTAGGCGCCTCCCTGGCCCAGCCTCTACTGAAATGTATTTGCAGTATATCAGTGTGTAAATGTCAGGTGTGCTAGCGAGTTATTTGACACATTTATAAGTTGCAATATGGTTGCCATCAGAGAGATAGTGAGCATCGCTGTCATTCCACATAAGTGTCCTAACGTGTTTGTGGTTAAAATCATTATGATCTAGTCTCAGCATTTTCAATGGTTATAATACAATATTGATGTGTATCTTCTCTTTATTGGGCATTAGACCTCTAGGATTTACTTAATAATCATTGCAACTTTGTAGACTTAACATTTTGCTTCATCCTCCCCACTCCCCCCTCTAGTCCCTGGTGCCCACGACTCTGTTTTTGTGAGTTTGGCTTTTTAAGATTACACAAATAAGTGAGATCATGTTTTCCTCTGCCCGACTTACCTCATTTAGCATAACGCCTTCAAGGCCCATTCACGAGGCCCCATGCTGAGTAATATTGCGTCTTACACATGCGCCGGTCTCCCTCCTCACCTCCTGATGGGCGCCGAGGTTGTTCACATGGCCCGGCTGTGTGGGCGATGCTACTGGACACGGGACTCGCTGCTGGACCTAGTTCAGCATCTAGATCAGAATCCAGTGCTGGCTGGTGCTCTGCACACTTGTGAATCAATAAGCAGGAAAAACCAGCCAAATCTGTGCCTGGACTTCAGACCCTCAGAAGGTGTAAAATAACACGTGTGTGTCGTGTGACGCTGCCAAGTCGCACCGATTATGACACAGCAGGGAAAACTCGTGCGAGGCCATGGGCTGCGGTCTCCTGAAGAAACAAGCTCCTCTTCTCTCTGTCGTTATCAACATGATGGTCACCAAGCATAGGCCTGTCATATATCCATGTACCTCTTCAGGGGCCTGGAAAACTGAAAGAACTGATACGATTTAGTTAATAGGACATGACTAGCTCACATTCCCGGTAAAACGAGTTCTAGGATGTTACCTGTTCTTTGAAAGAAGCGAGCTATCTCACGTCCTCTGTAAGGAGCGATGATTTTATCGTATCCACATTTCCTTCCCATTTTCCCTTGGCCCTCCCATTGTCCAGGACACAACTTCAAGACAATCATAAAACTAATTAGTGATAAAAAGGGTTATTCATTTTGGGGACAATAAATTACTTTGTCACGTTGGTTTAAAATGCATGGGTCGTTGAAAACTTACGTCCACTCAAAAAGCTGCACGCGGATATTTATCGAAGCTGCATTCATAACTCCCAAAACCTAGGAGCAACCAGGGGCCCTCAGCAGGTGATGGATAAACTGCGGGATATGCAGACTACAGGACGTTATTCAGCACGAAGAAGAAGTGAGCTACTGAGCCGTGAAGACAGACGGAGGATCCTTCACTACGTATCATTCAGTGAAGGAAGCCGATCTGAAAAGGCCGCATACCCTGATTCCAACTCTGTGGGCATTTTGGAAAATACAGACCATGGAGACAGTGGAAAGATCAGTGGCGGCCAGGGTTTGGGGATGTGGAAGAACAGGACAGGCAGAGCACTGAGGAGTTGTAGGGCAAGGAAATGCGCCGTATGATGCTGTAATGACGAATGCGTGCCATTTACATCCCTCTAAACTCCTAGAAGGTACAGCGCCAAAGGCGAGTCCTAAGGGAAACTATGTATGGACTGGGGCTGATGTGTCCGTGTAGGTTTATCCTTGGTGACAGATGTGTCATTCTGGTGAGTGATGCTGATAATGGAGGGGACCATACACGACTAGAGGCAGGGATATATGGAAAATCTCTATAGCCTCCCTTCAACTATGCTGCGACCTAAAGCTGCTTTAAAAAAATAAAGTCTCAATAAAATACATCTTTTTTAACTCAGGATTTACTATTTTTCTAATCTATTTTAAATATTAGTATAAATTCTCTCTCTCTATATATAATATAACAATACCTTATACTTAAACAAAGTAGTATGTAGAATTTATGTCTTAACATTAACAAAGATATTGGCAAATATTATATTTTGAAAATTTATAAGGGTTTGTACAGTGTCGTGTTGCTATAAAATTCTTCAGAAGAAGTCATTTTATATTGATACAGTCTCCCATTTTCCTTTGTGAAAATAGCATAATGTTTGTATAATGCTGAACTGTGCTTGTGGTGAAAAAAACACAAAAACCAAAAACACTTGAGCTAATTAAAAATGGAGTTATAATGATACCAAAATCGTTTTAGTAATTCTGTTAGAAAGTCACTGGTGTTTGCTTATTTGAAAATAGCTGTGGGTTTGTTCTTGTAGAAACCTGGTCATTAACATTGCTTTGTAAGTACATTAAATTGATCCTGTGCAAATACTAGTATCTGCTCAACTATAAAAATAGACTTGAAATTTTGAAAAGCAGTGTTGCTCACAGTGCTTTGTTTCTTGCAACTGTTTCTAGTCTGAGGACAGAAGCTGCATGTTGTGTCAAATAACCATGAGTGTCTGTAGGATAAGCAATTGCAAAGGATGACCTTGATTCCCACAATGTGTGCGCAGGATTCGCGGTGCAGAGATGTTGGGTAATCAGTTCTGATTTTACTGTTGTTGAAAACATTAATTATTTAATGAGTTTGAAGTGCTTAAGTGTTTGCTTCTGACTTAAATATATATATGTACACACACTTCTCGGTAATCAACAGTCAGGCTTAGTCCAACGAAAGGAAACTAAAATGATTTTTCAAAACCATGTTGACAAATATAGCTGCTCCTCTTAAAAATAAAGATGGAGAAGTCACATCCTACGGTCCTTGATGCTGAGACACAGATCGGCAGGTCAGGTAAGAATGGAGAGATCGGTTGAAGACATGGTGTCTTTTGGCATAATGAGTTGTTACTTTCAAATTTTTCTGAAAAGAAAAGATTATTAGCAAATTGAAGTTTCCCAAGTTATCACATTTCAGAAGACAAATGTGATATTCTGTATAAAAAGAACCACCACCCAAAAAACCAGGGTCACCCCCAAAAAATCGATAAAAAAGAAAAAATTAATAAAGTCAAGTGATGTAAGTTCAAATATTTGAATTATAGAACAAAATTTTTAAAAATATGCTTTCATTGATTTTAGAGAGTGAGACAGGGAGAGGGAGAGAACCTGGGTGAGAGAAACCTGGATGGGCTGCCTCCTGCGCGCCCCCTGCTGGAGGTCCGGCCGCAACCCGGGCGCGTGCCCGACGCGGGGAATCGAACCCGGTTCCTCTCGGATCAGGGGCTGATGTTCAGCGACTGAGCAACACCAGCCGGGCGAGGCTACAGTCCTTGAAAGGGTTCTGCGTAAGGAGACAGTGCAGCCATAAACAGTGTTTAACATCACTGTGAATGGCAAGAAGCTCTTATCTCCATGGCATGATTATGGTATGGTACATATTCTTATTTGTCAATGTATATTTATTGATTTTGGGGGGGCAGAGAGAGAGAGGGGTGATGCTTCAACCAAAGGAGTAACCTGGCCAGGGCCCATATTTTCTTTATAAAATAATTATTTTAGAAAAACATTATAAAAAAAGAATTGCCCTAAAAGAAAGCCAAAAAATTATTATATTAAAAAAACTGACATCACAGCAATATCAAAGATAAAATGATAGTCTAAACCAAAAGCTCCAAACATCTGTATTTCTTTCTTTTTTAATGAGCTATTAATAATGTGCAATAACAGTAAAAATTTTAGAGTATCTTGATCTGTATTTATATATCCTCATGTATGAATTGGTTTTGGAACCTACATTCTTCTATAATTATTAGAAAAATAGCGTTTCCTACGAATACTACGTTATCCAGAATGTTTCTATGGCAATATAAACTCTTTAAATTGAATTCTGAAAGGAAAGACATTTTCAAGGAGCAAACAATATAAATTATTACGTTGCCCCTTTGTTATACTTTGTTTCTCCTGAAAACTTCTAGGATAATGGATCTTTTTTTCATAACTTCAGCAAAATTTGTGTCTATCCAATCCAACTTTATCCTATTTCTGATCAAATAAGTTCTAAGTGCATAACACAAGGAAGATCATTATAATGACCGGGTGCTGCACTGAAAGTAGTTTAGGATCCTAGGTAATGGCCAAGAACAACGCTGCCTTGAACAATCATTTCATTTGGAATGAAAATCATCGCCAACGGTTATTCAGGACAGTTGATGCTTTCCCTTCCCAGTCCTTCATACCTCCCTAAAGTGAAAAATCAAAGGGCGGCCCAAACCTCGATCAGGCATCTTAGCACAAATACAGAGGGCCTAACCCCTACTCACTGTCACTAGCAGGAGATTTCATCTGTTTTCTAGATGTTCTCCTCTCGCAGGAGAGCCGGCATCCTGTAGGCCAGGGAGAGAGAGTCCTTGCTTCACGTTACCCCCTATATATTTTTTCTAAACGTGGTGTGAACCCCTTCCAATAACAAGCCGCTTTGTCCCAGTTACAATTCCACCTGCCACCCCGAGCCAGCGTCCTGGGAAGGTTAGGCGGCCACCGTGCCACAGTGTGACTTACAGATTATCACCGACTGGGCTAAATATAGTTAGGGACAAGGTCCTTCGGGAGACAAGCTTTCCAAACAGCCTCTGCCCCCTCCAGGCCCAGGCAGACTTGTGTTCAGCTTTGCCAGTTTTTTGTCCCTTGACAAATGCTCTCTCAGCCCTCTGTGCCCTTTCCCATCTCTCCTTCTGGTGATGCTAATGGCCCCAGCGAAGCTATGACACTCTCTCCCCCAAACTCTCTGCTGATCTGATTTATGTGAGTTACTGTTAATACAAGTTATGCTTTTTAATACATGAAAAATGTGATATTTTGGATTCCATTAAGCTTTGCACAAATGAACTCTCATCACTAAGGCATACAAAATGGGGTTTTATTTTCTAAGCAGCAGTGATGTTTTTCTTTTGATCTATATATAATATAACCAATTAACTTAAGGGGGAAAAATGATTTAAAATGGCCCTCAAGTATTCAAGTTTGAGCTTACGGCCATGAGAAATATTTGTTCAATTTTTATTTTTCCTACACACTTTACTCTTATCAAATAAATTCCTCTCACCTGTCATATTAACTGTTCAGCATATTGGAAGCCCAAATGAAAAATAAGTTCCAAAATAAGCATATTGGTTGCATGAATGTGATCCCTAATAAATACCTGAGAGTTTCCAAATCCTGAATTTATGAGCTAGATAATCCTAATCCTGAGAATTAATTTGATGTTTGTGCCAATGGGCAGTGCATTCAGAAACAAATAATCACACATTTATTTGAATAAATTGCACTTAAAATATTGAAGTATTACAATCAAGGTATTTTGCACTTTAAAAATAGATGAAAAAAAGCCTGTTTTTCTTAAAACATTATTTTTAAAAGCTGCCTTTGATGTGGTGAGAAGTCAATGATAAATGCTTGCCTTCAATTTGAGAATTCCTTTCTACCTTTGATTTTAGTCGTAGAAACAACTAAAAGTTATGTGTGACAGGCTCTGCAGCCATTCATTGCTCTGAGGCGCTAATCGAAACTGACACATTGTAGCACTGCCCTGAAAGCCTAATATTTGTGGATCCTGAATAATGTTTATGGGAAGGAAATGTCTTTGTAGTATCCATTAGACCTCAATATCAGTATCTACTCAACTCTTTCTTGCCTGGCATCATCATTTACATACATACATACACAGGGTTAGGCTTCTTCTACATCTGTCTAATGCCTGGGATTATACATGTCTTTTTGAAGGAAAACAAAATATTATGTGTGGTTTTTTGTTTTATAAAATCTGTCATAGATTGCTAACGAGGTTTGTCAGAGAAGCACAAAATCAGTGCAAACATTTGTTGGTAATTAAGGGTAAGTTTATATGATCTTGAGTTAATAGTTTATTTTGTGGGAAATTATGCTAATTTTTATAAAAATCTACTTACTATTATTGTCTCAAATATCAGAAAAATGTATTTGAATAGTTTTATAGACCCACATCTTCTGCCTTAAGTGAAAGAATAAAAGTGGTCCAGTAACTTCTTTCCTTAGAAAACTCGTCCTATACTCCCACGCAAGTGAACTGTGTCCATTGTTGGATTTTAGACAGTCAGACACATGAAGAATTTCACCTTCAGAAGGGCAGAAAAATGTGAGCAATATGGATACCACTTGACACAGCCTTTGAAAAGGAACAAAAGAAGAACAAAACTCATTTTCAATGTTTCTGCCTTCTTCTATCCTGGCACTTCTATGTTCTTGAAAAAATGGACTAAATTAGAGGTTTATGAAGATGGGTGAGAAATGCTGGACTCTGGTTTTGGTAGGACCCTATGGAAATTACAATGGAAGAGAATTACCTTTGCAATGCGAAGGTTTATTTTTGAGCCTGGATCAAACTAGTCCTATGTCCTTAGGCAATTATTTACACTTTCAGGACAGGGAATGGCAAGCGTGGGCTTGTGGGCCAGACTCTGCTTGCTGCTTGTTTCAGTCTGGCCCACAAGGCTGTATTTTACATTTTTAAATGGTTGGGGAAAAAAATCAATTGAGTCATAATATTTTTGAACAAATGAAAAATATGTGAAATTTTAATCTCAGTGCCCATAACACAATTTGGAACATGTACTTATACATTGTGATTGCATTATTGCTATGAGGACAGAGCAGAGTAGTTGCAATGGGAACTGTGTGACTGCAAACCCTGAAGACTAGGTGATAGTTCCACAGAAAAACTTAATGTAGGGGCTCTAAGATTGGGAACAGGAGACGTAAGATAGTATAGATGGAACTAGGATATCAGACCGAAAATGTGGGGCAAGATGCTTCCAAAAACTATGGCTATAGAGAGATGGTGGAACATATTGCTCCCATGAAATAAGAAAGGAATGCTTTATAGAAGGAAGCGTATGAGGATATGAAAGGGCGACTAGTGTCTGAAAATACAAACAAAATGCTCTAAGACTGATAGAAACATTGAAAGATACAGCAGCCTGGCCGCTGTGGCTCAGGGGCTGAGCACCGACCTATGAACCAGGAGGTCAGGGTTCAGTTCTGGGTCAGGGCACAAGCCTGGGTTGGGGGCTCCATCCCCAGGAGGCAGCCGATCAATGACTCTCATCACTGATGTTTCTCTCTCCCTCCCCCCTCCCCACCCTCCCTTCCTCCCTCTGAAATCAATAAAGATAATTTTTTTTTTTTAAAAAAAGAAAGGTACAACAAAGAAATTGTTTCAGAAAGTACAACAAAAATATGAAAATGTAGACAATAGAATAAATGGGGCAAAAACATTGAAAGATAACTACCAGAGATTCAACGTCTGTTTAATAACAGCTGTATAAAAAACCAGCAAAGGCAAAGTAAGGCCTCGGATTTTAAAAGCAAATATGTTTTTCAAGCAGTTCACGACTGGGAGACGCCTCTGGGTTAGAAGCCCCAGTGCCCTGAAGCCTCGCCGCCTGCGAAGGGCGAGGGGCGCGGCCAGTTGTTGGGGAGGAGAGCCGGGAGGGGGTTCTCGGGGTGCCCCGGGACGGCATTCCCGGAGGCCCCCGGCGGGTGAGATGTGGCTGAAAGCTTCATTTTCGTGGAATTACGTCCCTGGGCTTGCCAAGTCTCATTTGCCTTGGTTTAGTTTAGAAGCGCAGCTGGGGCTCCAGCGGAACCAGAGGCAGAGCCCGTGTCCAGAGCTTCCCTCGGCGTGGGGCTGGCTGCCCCTCGGCCACTGGGGGGCCGCATGGGGGCCCCCAGGCGAATGCAGGAGGGGGTACCCTGAGCCACCAAGAGCATAAGGGGTGCTGAGAGAGCCCAGCCGGCTCCTTTGCTTAGGGGACTCAGTAGCACACATTCTGCGCCCTTGCAGTGGCCACATCTGTTCTGGCCTGTGACCTGTTCCCAGGTGTGACTGAGCAGCAGGTACCTTCCGGATGTCACCCCAGCTTTACTGGGCATGGGTCTGCTCCCCCTGTCCAGTGCCTTCCCCCAGGGATCTGCAGGGAGCAGGCCGCGGCTCCCCGTGAGCATGGAGCTGGCTTCCTGGCGAAGCTGCCCCAGCAGGCCTGGAATATTTGGCCTCGCTGCTCCTTTCCTGCTGCTGATAACCAGTTGGTTGCAGTGAATCTCTACGGCTGCTCAGCAGCAACACAGGAAACTCTTTTTGCTGTTGCTCACTTGGCTTTCATCACACCGGCCTCTCCTGTTCCTGGGGTGCACCCAGGCTTTGCGTTTGTTGCCCCCTCTCTGTAATGCCATTTCTGCAGACAGTCACATGGCTTGCTCCTCAATATTTTCAGGAATTTACCCAATTATTGTCGAGAGAGGATAATAGAACCCACTGTTGCTTCAATGCACCATGCATGAACTCCAGGAAACAACAAATATTACTATACATGCAATAAAACAAGAAAATGTAATCCATGATAAAAACTAGTCAATAGACAAACCACATAATAATCAGATGTTGCAATTGGTAGACAAAGACATTAAAGCAACTAAAATAAATTGCTTTAAAAGGCAAAGATGTTTATAATGGCTGTGCATAGGTGATTATTTGCAAAGAAATTATAATTATAAAGAAGAAAACATGTAAAATGTATTGGATGGTCTTTATGTTATATTAGAGACAGCAAAAAAGGGGGACAGTTATTGTATATGTTGATCAATTGAAATTATTCAATCTAAAGAACCAAAGGAATAAATATCAAAAAACTAAAATAGAGTTAAATGACCTTTGGGAAAATACTTTCACTCTAATATATGTTTTATTAGAGTCCCAGGAGAAGCTCATAGTGTATTAGTAGAAAAAAAATTGAGAATACAGTGGCTGAAAATTTTAAAAATTAAGGGGCTATATCAATTTATGATTCAGGAATCTCAGTAACAATTAAGCACATGAAACCCAGAGAAAACAGTGGCTAGGCACACTGTATTTAAACTGCTAAAAAGAAAATAGAAAAAGAAATACAGATGATGTATTATAGAATTGTACTCCTAAAACCTTTATAATTTTATGAATCAACGTCACCCTAAAAAATTCAATAAAAAGTAATTAAAAATGAATTTTTGAAAGCATCCAGAAATAAATGGTACATTATATATAAGAAAAAAACTATACAAAAGATGGCAAACTGGTGGTTAAGTAACAGCAATATCAATGCTGTACCTACTGACTTAGTAATTTTATTGTGGTGTGTAAGATAACAACCTTGTTCTTAGGAAATACTCAGTGAATGACATCTGCAACATGATGTCTGTAACGTGTCCGTAACTCTTCAATGGTTAAGAAAAACATGTAGATATGTATGTGGGTACATGAAAGTTCCTTTTATTATATTAACACTTTCCTACAAGTTTAAAAGTTGCGACAATAAAAAAGAACATAAAACAAGTGAAAGTGTTAGATGTACAACTACATGTGCATAATTAACAACTTATTTAAATCACTATTTTGGCCCAGCCGGCCAGAGTTGCTCGGTTGGTGGAGCATCGCCCTGTGAATGGAAAGGTCACCAGTTCGGTTCCTGGTCAGGGCACACGCCTGGGTTGTGGACTCATCCCCAGCAGGGGGCGTGCAGGAGGCGGCCAGTAGATGCTTCTCTCTCACATCAATGTTTCTCTCTTTCTCTCTCTCCCTTTCTCTCTCTCTAAAATAAAAAAAAAACATTAAAAAACAATAATTTGCATCAAAATTGCAATTTATTTAAACTCAAATATTAAATAGAGTAGACAGCTTAATTGTTGATATGTGTCCATAATAGCTAGATTTTTTTTTTTTTTTTTTTACAGAAACGGGATATTCAGACTTTTATGTGAAATTTTATACATTTATATGTCATTGCAAAGTATACACTGCATATCTGAGGCCATGAATTATTAATTCACAGCTAATATACATGAAAATACTTTTTAAATCACTTTATACTTTTATAAAATAATACACAATTTTAGGTACGATTCATGAATATTTTGGAAACTTTAAATCTTAATGTATCTATAATTTTTAATAACAAATTATACTTTGATATCATTGCTTGAATTGCATCTCTATTTAAAAATGCTTAAAACTATCTGCATTTAAGGGACAAGTTAGTAAAAATCATGTCTAAGATTTTCTAAATTCTGTGTTCCTAACATTTTCATGTTAACTTTTTTATATTTTAACTTTATAAACATTATGAATTAGCACTTTTAAAGTATCTATATCCCAAATTGCAAATTCAGAAGCTCATCTGATAGCACTGATGTGATTGATGAATCTCTATTCTGCTTTAATATGTAGGGCAGGTGCTGGTTCCGTGTTTGCTGTGTGAATTGAGACTTGTACTGTAATCTTAATAGCCTGATTGATGGCAGGAATGTCAACATTATAATGCTATTTTCTGAACCTTGAGCCTATATCACTATAAAGACAAAATAACTATCAGTTCTAATACACTGTAAAATATGCAGCATCCGTCTTGTCTTTCTTATTAAAATAGCTCTTATAGACTTTATTATCCAGATCTATACCCAGAACCACTAGTATCTTCATGCCTCTGGGGACTCCAAAAAGGTCTGTTTTTATTACTTAAATACTGTTGCTCTTAAAAATGTGTCTATTCTGCTCTCCCCAATCCCCACATTATTTCAGGATTTTTCTCTTTGCTAAATAATTATTTATTTATATTTAAATATATTACTGTGATTAAAGGTTAAAGTGATTTATCTCTACAGCTACAATTCTTCCTATACTTACCAAATTTTACATACATATGATTTACATGTATATTTGCATATATATCAATACGTATATAGGCACATAGATATAGATATCAATATCAAATAAAATCAGAATGTAAGGTACCCAGCAGTAATATGAAACTCCCAATCAAAGTCTCTATGTCATTTTAAAATCTAGAATTTAAAAAAATAATAATATAATCACTATATAAACATAGAAATTTAAAAATGTAGTCAGTCCATAAATTATTTGTTACAGGGCTTTTCATATTGTTGTACTATGTGAAAAACTTAATCCCCCGGTTTGAATGCATTCAGATTTGCGTATTGTGCACACACACACGACTTTAGAGCCCCCCTTTCCTGGGGACCCAAGGTTGAAAGAACAGGCCAGCGCAGCACCGTTCGGTTTTCATACGGCAGGAGGCTGGTGGGCCTGAGCCACACGAGCCTCAGGCTGCTGGGCCACCCAAGCCGGGCATGGGCTTCGCGGGGGGCTGCTGGAATGGAGGAGGCACGAGGTTCCTAGGACTTTTTAAATGAAATCATTATGTTAAGTAAAATGGGACAAACGGAGAATTTTTCATTCTTTGGCCTTGTCACCTCTCTATGTCACACCCTGGCTGCCGGGAGAGTCCTGTCCTGCAGAAGCCCTCAGGGTAGCTTCCTGAGGCCACAGGGCGGAGGAAGAGGGGCGGGCTTAGCGGACACTTGGGGGTCAGCCCTGAACAAAACTCCCTGGCTGCCGTCTGGGGACAGCCAGCCGGGACGTGCTCACCCCACTAAACGCAGGCACCGGCCCGTTCGAGGCCCCGCTGCAAGTGCAGCCTCTGTCCTTCCCAGAGCACTGAGTCCCCAGCCCTGTGGCCAAGCTCTGGTGCTCTTTTCCTGAGATTTAGGGCTGGAGTTTGTCTTATAGCCCGGCCATCCTGGGGGGAGGGCCTTGCCCATGGAATTGACAGAATATTCGAGATCAACCAGATAGAACTGGACACAAAAGGCTAAGCTGCCAGTCCTGGGTGATTTCCGTAGTTTAGAAAGGGCTCGCATAATGACATACTTTTTTTTTTTTATTCTTGTTGAAAATAAACTGGATTTTAAGAACTTAATCTACCACTAATTGCAAAATACAAAGTGCCTGGTTGTTCTGTTGATTTGTTCAGGTAATTTTCTAACTATTTATTTAAATTTTGTATGCATAATGAATTGTGAGCTGATCCTAACCATGATTATAAATATAAATGAGATATTGTAAATTATCATATAAAATACAAAACTAGAGAGTAATATGCCAGTGATAAATTTAAGCAGCAAAATGGAAAGCTTACAGGTCAGGTAATAATTGGGGTGAAGACCGTAAACATACCTCATTAGGAGTGGACTGCTTCTGACGATTTAACCTTAAAATGTTCCCCGATTTTAAGGGCCTATTTCATTCATGGGAGTGCTGAGTAGAACAGTTATTCTAGATGAGCACATGCTGATTATGTGCTTGTTTTGAAAGGCAAGGCTCTCCCAATACCATTGAAATTGTGAAGAACTGAAATAGATATGTAGGCCAAGTGGGACAGACATGTAGCGGATGTATATGGGAACATGACTAGGAAACCATAGGGAATGTTGGTGAAGTTTGACCTAGCCACGTTAGTCATTGAAACTTATTTGTCAAATCCACCCATTTCATCAGAATCTAAGACGTGCACATTCACAAACACCCAAACACACACACACACACACACACACACACACACACACACACACACACACACCCTGCCTCTGCCCTCTGCCCTGAGCCCTTGCCATTGGCAATTGGTACCACTTCACCTATAACTGTGGATTTGCTCTCATTTCAGAGCCTAGGGCCTACTCTGATGTCAACAAACTCAGTATATAAGTAGTTCTAAGCTAAAATATTTTCAATATTACAGGCACTTATATAGGAACTCTGCAATGTGCTGGGTTCGGATCATTGAAAATACAGTCAGTTTCTGATAATTTAAAAAAATATACATGCATGCAATTAGTGAGGTTGTTTTTTTCAAAAGCAGACAGATCTGGACTCAAATCTTTGATCTGCCAGATCCGTCTTGGAGACCTGGGTAAATCACGCAGTTCCTCATAGAGGAACTTTATAAAGTGCAGGTTGTAAATTCCATATAAGCCTACCCAGAAATAATAAATATCGCATGGGGATTTTATGGAGTTTAATGAGGGAATGCACATGACATGCTTGTTGTTCATCACAAGATTTTCATTCCAACGGCGTGCTGAGCTCCAGATCCCAGGAGAAGGGCAGGAACCGCAGGGAATGGGAAAGCAGACAGCAGGTGCTCGATGGCGCTTACCCGGCGCCCTGCAGGCAGGACAGGGGACCCGGGAAATGGACACCTGCGGCGGGAGAGTTAGCATTCCCTGGGCTCCAGGGGACAGGGACAAGCACACACCAGCGCGACACTGGGCCACAGCCAAACCCTCGGCAAACCCACGTGCCCAGCTCTTCCCTCCCACCCGCGGCGCCCCAGCCGAAGCCGCAGCACGGTCACAACCTCCCAGGGGCTCAGGCCATGCTCAGTGCAACGGCCAGGGCTGTTCTTGCAAAACGTGTGGCAGGTGATGTCCCTCTTCTGTGGGACGCCCTCCGGTGGCTTCTCATCTTAGTGAAAGGCCAGTGTTCTCTAGCGTAGTCCCTTTGCAGCCCGGCTCCTTTGTTACCAGCCTTCCCTGGCCCCTTCCACTGTCTCTCTCGCCCCTTTGCTCCGGGCACACTGATCGCCCTTCACACGGTTACTCCAGGGCTTCTGCAGGAGCTGGTCCCTTTGCCTAAAACACCATTCCCTGCATACCCACTGGGCTTCTCTCTGAAGGTCTCTGCTCAAATGTCATCATGATCAGCTTCTATAAAAGCGTCCAGCCCAGCTACTAGACGCTCCTTAAGTTCCTCCTCTGACATGTTTCCTTCTGTTGCATTTACCACCTTCAACATGAGACTTATTTACCCGCTTGCCTTTCTATTATAGCTCCTCTGCCCCCTGTGAAATAATGAATTAAGATTATTTTCATGTGTTCTAAAAGCAGTATTGCAATTGTTCTTTCAGGGTTTTTAATGTGGTAAAGAGCTACAATATTCTTTAGCACGAGTACTCAGGGGGAAAAAATACTCTTCTTACAAAGCAGTATGTTAATAAAAAAGTTTCAGAGAAGGAAAAATAAATAAAAAATATCCATCTGGTAGACTAGTGGAGGAATTCCAGGACCAAAGTCTGATGCTGTTTGACTAGGAATGTTTAAAACTTCTCTAGCAAGTCACTTAGGTAGCAAGTTCATAAATCATATTTTCATGATGAACTCAGTCTGTCTTTCTGCCCCTAGCAAAACTATGTCTAATTATTCCTAGCCAGACTATTATCTTTCATTTTCAGAATCATCTTATCTTTTCAAAAAGATTGAGCACTAAATATATTAGAATTTTAAAATTTATGCGTGTGATTTTGGTACTTTTAGGAATACATGTATTAGATTGTGTGGTTACTTTAATAATTCACATAATAATAATTCCCTGTGTATCTAAAAAATATTTTAGTGTTACTAAAACTTTTAAAATGATAATTATTATTATCAACTTTGATGACAGTTGGCTTAGGAACTCCCTTCTAAGCCCCTGCTGAATTTGATTGTTTGGTTACAAATGCTCAGTGCCTAAGTCAGGGTACCTAATACATGGTTCTGAATAATTTTCATTAGTGATACAATTCACCTTTGGTATGGCCACTTCACATACCAAAAACTCAGAAAACACTAGAAAAAAGAAATATTCGGAGAGCTGGCTTTTATGTCATCTCCCCCCAGAGGGTGACTATATCTGGATTGACACCGATGCTGCTGCACTTCTCTGGAGCTGAAGACGTTGCTGCCCCTGAGAAGAAACCCCTGAGACTAGGTAGGAGGCCAGGCACAGGAGCTGCAAAAGAGTAGAGGCCAAATTTCCTCATTTACTCAGTGGCACGAGATTATCACTTTTCTGGATATTTTGCAAAAAAAAGTCAAGTGAAAAAGATACTATTTAAAGGCACATTCACTATATAAAATTTCAGGCTTCTACTTTTAATATTAGCAGATTTTTTTATTGTTAAAGGGCTATTTTATTTTATTGATTCCTTGTTTCTCAAATAAATACTAAACAGATTTGGAAAGTTTAAGTGTTATGCACTTGAATGCCACATACAGAAGTGTACTAAATGCACACCATATTTATGCAATGGGTTAGGGGTTTTATGCCTATTAATTTATTGAAACACACACACAGATACACTCACAGGAGATGACAGACTAAAGCTCTGAAGATAAACCATGCTCAGGGTCACAAAACCAGTAAGTTCAGAGATGGATTTATACTTTGGTTTTCTGATGCAAAGTCCAGTAATTGTTTTCTAATATCAAAGTTAGCTCTTCTGACGATCCAAATAGAATGAACACATTCAGAACTATAGGGAGTGGCCAAATGCAGGTTTGCCTGTGAGTATCCAAAGCACAGTGTTTATTCTCTTATTATTTATTAATTATTGTTTTATTTTCCATACGAACAACAGTAAACCTAGTTTTGCCCACCCCAGAATTTTAATATTATATTATTAGCATTCTCAATTACTTAGTTTGTGTCCTACCATGTCTTTGCGGTTGTCAAAGTTAGTTGTTAATGATGTCATTTCTCTTGCTTGGGCTGCTTCTGAGTTATTTTTATCCTGTGGTTTACTTATTTTGGCACAAAATTCACAGCTTCCTCTGCAATTTCGTGAAATGTTTCTTGCTTCATAACCTTGTTGGCTGCCCTAATTTCAATGTTCTTTTAAAATAACATGAATTTGGACAGCTTTTTAAATACTGTCAAAGTTTTTATTTAATCTCACGTTTTAATCACATATATGGAAGAGCATATTTCTGAGTGTAATGAACATTTTCCTTTCTCCAGTTTCCTTTCTACTTATCCATTCCCAGTGATTTTTATGAGAATGATTACACCTTAAAGTTTTGGCTTTGGAGAATGCCTAAAGAAATATTTTGGATTCATTTCTATATTGAGTTGAAATAATTTATCTAAGAGCAGAGGACATTGCTATCCACCTAGATGTTGTTGTTTTTAATATAAAGTTCAATATTTGTTGCTCTATTTTTGAAAATGCTAGCCATTCAGAATTCACTAAACCAGTCATGAAGTCATATTTGCAATAGCAGTATGGCACTTGGGTATTTTTAATGTATCTGTCCCCTTTTGGAAGACATGGTTACATTGTCTATTCAGCAAATGTTTTTTGAGTATCTACAAAGCAAACTTTGGGAGAAGCTTTGGGATATAAAGTAAATAATGAAGACTTATTCTATCAAAGCTTACAGTTAAGCTAGAAGTACATAAAATATTTCAATATAATGCAGTGCCAACTGCATTTCGGATAATCACACAGGATGCTGCAAGGATTACAGAATCATCTAGAAGAGTACTAGTAAGTGCAGTAGGAAAGTCATGTGTAGACTGTCAGGTATATGAAACAAGATTTTGCTATCAGAAATTTCCAAGATTCTTAGTTTAGCTGGAGTGCAATTGTATATGGGGGAATGGAAGGAGACTTGAGTAGAGAGGTAGGAAGGGATCTGCTTATATAAAGCTTCAGAACTTAAGACATGGAGTTTACATTTTACCATAAAAGCCAAGGGGAACAAATGTGAACATACTGTCTCGAGGGTCCTTCACAGATTTTTCTAGTTTTGATAAAAGGACTGTTGACTCCTGCCATATTTAAAAAGCTAGAGAGAGATAACTTTTAAGTTCAATGCATGATATATCTGTCCTTGAGATTTTCCATTGCAATTAGCTTTTGGATAATTAATTTATAAGAAATATTCAAGTCTCCATTTCTCTCAACATATGTTTGCTCACCTCCATTAACTAACAGCACTCTAATCAGAAATACAAAGTTTAACACCAGCTGGTGCAATTGAGATGTAGAGAGAACATTAGGAGGCCTGAGTCCCTGCTCCATTCTTACCAATAATTAGCTACAATGTGGATTAATCTGGATATCAATCAGATACCATTGCAGGTATTTGTATGCACTTTTATTTTAAATTTACCACTGTCTGTACCTGTCTGTGCTCGGGCGTACTTGATTCAGAATCTGGACTTTCTACCCCTTCCTTGCTCTGTCCCCAGCCAGTCTTAGTTACTTCTTTAAAGTCAGCAGTTTTGTGGTTCTCAAAAGCCGGTACCAGAATCAGCAATACTCAGGGGTGTGTTAGATATACAAATTCTTGGGCCAAATTTAAGACCTATATTATGAAAAACTCTGAAAGTGGGTCCTGCACTCAATGTTTCGGAGATCCTTCGAGCTTTATTCTGCACACCCCAGCATCTGAGAGGTGCTGTATTAGGGTTTACACCGGGCTCTTCCACCCTGACGAGGTGACTGCAATCACCTTGAAGACCTGAAAAATGCTGACACTTCAGCAGCCTCCCTAGACATTGTGACTTAATCTTTTGGGAGGTTGCTGAAGTGTCAGTATTTTGTGTGTGTGTGTGTGTGTGTGTGTGTGTGTGTGTGTGTGGTTTTCCAGGGATTCTAAATGTGTATTTAAGTTCGGTGACACTGCTAGATCGGTGCTTCTCATTCTCAGTGGGTATTCAAGGCATCTGGGGATCTTGATAAAATGCACATTCTGGTTCAGTACGTCTGGTTGCAGCTGATAATCTACAGTTTTAACAACCTATCAGATGCTGCAGATGCTGCAGGTCCAGAGGACATACAGTGAAGCACTGCATTCAGCATGCTCCCATATCTGAGGTATATCATTCTATGACACTTCTCAATGTAAAGCCAAAAGAGGCAATATCTCATTTTCTATAATACCGGGCTCTGTGGGCTCTGATGTGAGGATAGGTTCAAAATCTTGCTTCTGTGCATAAGCTGTACAACCTTAAGCCAATTTCTTATTTCTTCTGTGCCTCAGTTTCTTTATTTTTAAAATGACAATAATAATGATAACTACTACATATAATTTTGAGAATACTTAATAAATGAATCAATGAAAATGATTAGTCTTCCACTTCATGTATTTAATAACGCATTATGATTACTAATACTATTGCTGTGGAATTTTCATTTCCAGTTCGACCTTCACTAGAGCATTTGAATGAATTTCTCATGGCAATGAGTGCTAACACATGTGGAAATAACTACTCCTGTCCTTATGATTTACATAGAATAATGCTGAAAAATTGTAAACAAAATGTAAATGAAAAAAATGAGTAAACCACAACATATTTATTTATCCCTCTAATAAAATTGGAAATTTGTGGACACATGTAAGGTGTATAACATTTAAAAATGCATAATACAATGTAATTTGCTACCCAGGTATGGCATTTTTAATCACCTGTCTGGGTTTTATTTTTATTTATTATTATTATTTCTTTCATATTAATTTTAGAGAGAAAGAGGGAGAGAGAGAAACATCGATTTGTTTTTCTACATATGTATGCATTTATTGGTTGATTCTTATGTGCGCCCTGACCGGGGATCGAATCTACAACCTGAGCCTATAAGGATGATGCTCTAACCAACTTAGCTACCCTGCCAGGGCACCTGACTAGTTCTCTAAAAATTTTTAATATGAAGCTTATGATCTGCTTAGGCCTATGTTCTTTCCTGGAAGTCCTTGAGTTCTAAGACACGGCTTCTAACAGAAGTATTCTTTGATCCAAATGTTTCCCTATTAAATATAAAGGACTTTCTTCATAATGCATTATTTTAGAAAAAGTTTGTTGGATATAGTAACTAATTAAATTTGTAGTTTCTGATTTTAACAGACCCCCAGTTGCTTTGTATTCTCCCTTAGAGAGTTTGCCCTACTTAGCCGATTGGGGAGCTTTGCGCTCTGAATCATATCCCTGCCTGACAGCGGGCACTCAAAGCCCTGGGGACTTACCGCAAGGAGGGTTCATTAGTCCTCCGAGTCCTGTGCCCCAGCTGCCCATGCTGCAGACAGAGGGTAGCCAATTTAATTAACCACAGCCTCAAGGAGCATAATTCATTATCAATTTTTTCAAGCAATCTAAGACTGTATCAATGCTCCCCATGAAAGGATAGATGCAGCCAAGTGCTCTAATCAGGAAAGAAATCCCTTAAATCTAATTGCTCTTTTGACTATTTAATTCAAGGTAAAATTAGAGGTCATGACAAGACCACAAAACTTACCATCAGAGTAGAGAGACCTATATTTCTTTTCTGTGATGGGAAGTCAATAACGTATACAATTAAGCTTTGGAGAATTATCTGTAGCCCATTGTACCAAAACATTGTAGCTTTTCTGCTACCTTTCCTCTATATGACTGATTTTATGGCAAATGAACAACAGTTGAATAGTTTATTTTGTTGTTATTTACAATAATTGTCTGACACAAATCCAGTAACTAGAAATTGGTTCTTAATGATTAATGAATTTAATTTACTTACTTGGATACTAATTAAATGCCTACTTTGTGCTGTGCTAAATACAGAGAAGGTAAAGTAAAATAAGACATCTTTTATTGTTTTGAAATGATAACAGCTTATTAAGTGATGAGAGGTAATCATACATGATATTAGGATAAATGTTAGAAAATGTGAATGTAATTATTTTCTTTTTTAATTAAAATATATATTAAATACATTTTGTGTGTGCACCTTATTTTTTGTGAAATATATATGGCCTTTAAGAAAATGTATCATCCTTATTATTATGTATCTAGTAAAGAAGATAAATATGAAATAAATATATGCACTAATAAATATGGTTTACTATAAATTTTATTGAATTAAGAGAAAAGTAAAAAAAATCACTCTGCACGTTGCTCAACTAGATTTTGGTAGAAGGGCAAGAACACCTTCTACAAAGCCAAGCCAAAATAATTGTTGAATGCCTACTGTGTGCTAGGGACACATCAAAAGGTATACTTGACTTAAGCTTCAACTTCTATTAGAGAATAAAGCCTATATTTTACTAGAGTAACGGTTAGTGGAAATTTGAAGCCCAGTTGATTTCCACCTACATTTTACTAACTCTTTGAAACTAGATGTGATCATTTCAAATTGCAGCATCAATTTCAAAATCTCGGCGGTGTGCATGGTCTGATAGACACATAATAAAATCTGTGATTAGGGAAAACCATTTTTGACAAGCTCTTCTTCCAGATCTTGAGAAGTTCCCGTTTATCTATACTGAGCTCTGCTTCCTCCTCGACCCATATGCCACCGGAATGTGTGCCATTGCTTTCAGCTCCCCTACCTAATGGATAAGCATCTGTTTCTTTAATTACTAAAACATAGCAAGAGACGCACATATAGGGTTTGATTCTCAATAATATTTAATTCTCATTGCAGTAACTTGAAGGTTGATCAGATAATTGTATTATTAATATAGAGTGGCTATAATTTCATTAGACAAAAGAAGAAAACATTGGTTTAGAATAAAAAACACATTCAGAGGAAAACACTTAAATAACTTAGAGTGAGGTCCAAAATAAAGGTGAAAAATTAAGTATATTTTAAGATGGAATCTGAATGTAAAGGAGCCTTAGTTATCTATTACTGTGCCATAAGTTACCCCAAAACTTAGCAGCTCAGAACACCATTTATTTATTGTTTCGCAGTTTTGTCTTGGGCCAGGGGTCCAGGCACAGCCTAGCCGGGCCCCCTCCTCAGGGACTCCCACAGGCGGAGCTTGCCTTAGTAAAGCATGCCCCCAGCAGAGGAATGAGGCCTGCTAGCATTACTGAAGGCTCAATCTTTTGTAATCTAATCACGAAAGCAGTGACTCTTCATCTTTGCTGTGTTCTACTGGATAGAAGCAAGTCACTAGTCTACCCCGCTCTCAGTATCGACAGGCAAGTGTCATTGCCGATCATCTTAGAGCCTGCCTACCGCAGAGCGTGTGTGTGTCTGTGATGAAAGGGCTCCCAAGGATCCATAAATAGGTAGTGCTATAACTTTAATCTCAAAAGGCAGAAATATTATAAATTACCACCTACCAATTCTTTTGGGTTTCTGGCCCCAATTTCAATGTGTGTGTGCAGGGGCGGTGTTACCCCACACACCCAAGCAAATCTTGGGATCCTGACTGGGTGTTCTACGATTCAACTCAATTCTGACTAACTACAGAGATAGCACCGGGTTCCACTGGTCAAGGTTCCAGTACTTACGGCGAGACCGCTCTGTCTCGCTCACTTCCGAAGCTAAAGGCAAGCCAGTGCTTCTGCCCAACTAACTAAACCAGAGCTTCCCAGGGCCTCCGCCTTGGGTTTGATAAATTTGTCAGAGCGAATCTCAGAACTCAGAGAAACGTTTTACTTGCACAATTGCTGTTTTATTATAAAAGAATATACTCAGAAAAAGCCAGATGGAGAGATGTGCAGGGCAGATATGGGCAACGGGCTCCGAGCTCTCTGGGTCCTCCACCGTCTCAGCACCTTCTGGCTCACCAGCCCAGGAGCTCTCAGAACCCAGTCATTTTTGTTTTTTATGGAGGCTTCATTACATAGGCATGATTGATTAAGTCATTGGCCATTGGTGATCGATTAGACCACCAGGCCCTCTTGGGATGGGGTGGGTGGGACTGAAAGTTTCAACCCTCTCATCATGTGGTTGGTTTTCCTGGCAACCAGCCTCCTTTTTTAGGTAAGGTCCAACAGTCACTTCATTGACATAACAAAAGAAACCTCTATCACTCTCAGTGCAGGAAATTGAAAGTTTTATAAGCTCTGTGACAGTAATGGAAGGAAGAACAAATATATATTTATTATAAATCATGATAGCACACCAATACAACCAAATCCAAGTTGTCTTTTGAACTTTTTTTGTTTGTTTGTTTGTTTTGGGGTTTTAAAAAAATGTATCTTTATTGTTGAAACTGTTACAAATGTCTCCCTTTTCCCCACATTGATCCCCTCCACCCTGTACCCCTCCCCAGGCCTTCACCACACAGTTGTCTGTGTCCATGGGTTATGCATATATGCATATAAATTCTTACGTTAATCTCTCCCCACCCACCCCCACCTTCCCCCTGAGATCCCTCAGTCTGTTCTATGCTTCTATGTCTCTGGATCTATTTTGTTCATCGGTTTATTTTGTTCATTAGAATCCACCTATGAGTAAGATCATGTGGCACTTGTCTTTCTCTGCCTGGCTTATTTCACTTAGCATAACACTCTCCAGGTCCCACCATGCTGTCCCAAAGGGTAAGGGATCCTTCGTTTTACAACTGCATAGTATTCCATGGTGTAAATGTCCGAGAAGATGCTTGATATGATTTCAGTCTTCTGGAACTTGTAGAGACTTGTTTTGTGTCCTAACATGTGGTCTGTCTTTGAGAATGTCCCATGTGCACTTGAGGAGAATGCCTATTCTGCAGCTTTAGAGTGGAATATTCTGTAAATGTCAATTAAATCCATCTGATCTAGTGTGTCATTTAGAGTCACTGTTTCCTTGTTGATTTTTTGTCTGGAAGATCTATCCAGTAAAGTCAGTGGGGTGTTAAATTCCCCTACTATGAGTATATTACTGTCGATCTTTTGAACTTTTAAATGTGTCAGTGCTTATCCACATATATTTATAATCTGATGCTTATCAATTATAATAAAAAATTAAATATTTTTCTCAGTTCTGAAATTTTACTGCATTGCACAATAAAAAACATGATTTATTATAATGTTCTAATCATTTGATAATAGCAAAGGAGGGCATATGTAATTATTTATCATTCCCTATCAAAACAATTACAATGGGGTCAAATCCCTTAACAATAAAATTAATATTATTTTTAAAATTATATATGTGTGTGAATTTGAGTGATATATATTGATAAATAATTAAACATTTGTATCTATTAACAGCAAATATTATTGTCTACCACTATGTACCAGAAACTGTTTTATGTGTGCCAGATGTAGCAGTAAATAAAAATAGAAAATGAGTGCTTTCATGATGTTTATATCTTGGAGTGTTAATGAGACAGCTTTCAAAAAAACAAAAGTCAGTTGCAGATAGTAACATGAGAAACGTGAAATTTGTAATGAGAATGACTGTGGTAGGGACACTATGGAAGGCTGACTGATATTGCAGGACTCGGGATAGTAGTTTTTGAGCAGAGAACTGAAAGATAAGTCTGTTAATATCTGAGGGTGAGCATTTTAGAAAGAGGGGAAAGGAAGTCAAAATGGCCCTGAAAGCAGAAAGCAGCCACCCTGCTTTTTTCTCTGAAATGCGATGAGTATGTCTATACATAGCAAATAAGTGATGTAAATGACCAAGATGAGTTTAAACCAGCCATGGGGGCACTTCATATAGGCTCTTGAAGGCCCTGTGAATAATTTGAGATTTATTTTCATTCAAACAGAAGGCCATCGGAGAGCTTACATGTGGGAAGAGGCAGAAATTGGAGACAGCTTTTTGGTGAAGTCTTCCTGGCAGAGGACCTGTGTCTCGAAGGACTCGGAAGCAAAGTGAGTTTTTTGTTTTGTTTTGTGTGTTTTTTTAAGATAGAAAACTCTAGACCAGTTCATTTAATGATAGGAATGATCCAACACAAAATGCTGTTGCAGAAGAGAGGTGGCCATTTGTATTTCAGAAGAAGACAGGCAGGAGGCACGGGGGGCGATGCCGGCCTCAGAGGGCGTCAGGCTCGGGTCACTCGCTGGAACAGGGCGACTCGCAGGGCGGGTGAATGTGGCTATGAGACTGCTGCAGAAAGACAAAATGGTGAAAGACTCCTTGATGGTATTTTTCAGACTTCTTGATGGAACATTTGATTCTCAATAATATTTTTTTTAAATATATTTTTATTGATTTCGGAGAGAGGAAGGGAGAGGGAGAGAGAGAAACATCAACGATGAGAGAGTCACTGATCGGCTGCCTCCTGGACGGCCCCTGCTGGGGATCGAGCCCGCAACCCGGGCCTGTGCCCTGACCGGGAATCGAGCCACGATCTCCTGGATCCCAGGTCCATGCTCACCTGCTGAGCCCCGCAGGCTGGGCTCCATAGTATTTCTTTTTAGGCTGAGGTTCTGTGACTCCTATACAGTCCTCTAATTATGCGCTCATTGAGATTCTGTGATATCTGGGTAGATATTCTTTCATGCTGTGCCTTTAAAAAGAGGAAAAACGTGCTTTAAATCTTTCCTTCTCAAATGCTAATCATTAGCTCCGTACAGAATGAGAAAAAAGAAAATACCCTCTGGTGAATTTTTCATGAAGCAAAATTTTCAATTTATTCAGGGATTGTGCTCTTCCTACTACTTGAGCTAAAATGTCTTGTTCTTTATGAAATGATGATAATGAAAGACAGATGTGTTCTAATGTCATTAATTGAGAAAAAGTTAATGAAGTTGACACTCATAGATGGCAGCACAATTCGTTTCTCTTTTTCTTTCCCGAGCATTAAAAAAATTTGCCATAACGTTAAGTTGGAAAAAATTAAATTAAGTATTTAACTTATACAAAAGTGTTTTAAAAGGTAATATATATTGAAGAGAAAATGTTACTTTATGGGAAAACTTTTGCATTTCTACCTTTAAATTTTGGTTCATAGAGAGGCTAGTCTAGATCACTGATTTTTAAGCATTACTCCTCGGAGAAATCAGAAACCTGGCACATTTTAGTTATCTTTTCTAATACATGAGTTTATTTTACCACCTAAAACTCATTGCTTTTTAATCATGTGATTTGTTTGTGCCTCTATTTACCACGCAAAAAATGGAATCTTCTTATCTTGAGAAGGACATGTTTATTTGCCTTTTCTAGGAAAAAAACAGGTCAGGAAATACCTTAGAAAAGATTAGTATGTCCTTATGGACACTCTAACAGAAAACTCTCAATTCAGGCTCCTCTATTTTTGTAAAGATCCCCATTAAGGAGCAAAAAAAAGTATGTATGTCATTACCTATCTCCTCATCTATCTATATAGCTAGATGACCAATGTGTCCAATGTGTGTCTACAAGAATGTATAGAAGTGCCTTTTCTCTCTCTCTCATATGGTGTGTCAGGCACTTTTTTATTTTAAGCACTTTGCAAATAATCCTCCAGATTTATATATAGAATGAAATCTGTAAGCCATAGCAATTTTGCAGTAATTACAATTTTTGAAGTTTTAAAAAGGCAAATAACAATAGAAAATAAATTGTAAATTAGTTTTGATTTCATAATGGTGCCTTTTTTTTTTTTTTTTTCCTTACACATCAGTTTTAATGACCACTTTTGGTCAAGGAACACTGATGAGGTTCTAATGTAATATTTTTAATGGTCTCCTAAGTCGAAATCATTTTTTTCCTCAATTACACCCAAAACTGTCCAACAACTCACTAGCATTGCAATTTCAAACGCTTTAAGTAATGTCATCTAAAATTTCATTGCCTCTTCCCTATTTTGTGAAAAGCATTAAACTGTAACCAACTAATTAGGCTCAAGATGTCAGGTTTATTTTAATTATAATGGTTAACATTTATTGGAAATTGATTGTATCTCGGGCCCTTTCTGCCCATCATGTTAGGCGATCTTTGTAACGAGAGAAGGTAATTAACATCCCTTATTTGCTTTGCTCGCTCGAGAAAGTTGCCTACAGAAGTGAAGGGACTGACTGGTTGGAGGCACAGGCTGGCCAAGATGAGGCAGGAGTTGAACTCAGCTCTGTTGGTTCCTAAACCCCCAATTCATGTCCAGTTAAATAGTTCTGCAGCTAAGTATGTGGAAATCCTCCATATTGTCTTCTCTTTCAGAAGTCCATAAAAACTTCTGCTCAATAAATCCTTAGAGAAATATTAGGGAAAATGATTTACTATTTCTAAGTATTATTAAAACATACATTTTTGGCCAATTATAGCCTATCTCTCAAAATCAACAATTTGAGATCAACAAACAACAATTGAAACATTGCCCCTTTATTTTTATCCATCTGAGGCTTCTAGGCTCCTCATGATACAGGCAGGAATAGATTCATATTTTTTCCTACAGGACAAAGGAGATCAGCTAGCTCATTTAACAGAGGATGCCAACCTGGCTGGCCTGGCTCGGGGGTCAGAGCGTCGGCCTGCGGGCTGACGGGCCCGGGTTTGAGTCCAGCCAAGGGCACGTACCTCGGTGCAGGCTTGATGCCCAGAGGCAACTGATTGGTGTGTCTCTCACATTGACGTTTCTCTCTCTCTCTCTCTCTCTCTCTCTCTCCCCTTCTGCTCTCTCTCAAAAGCAATGGAAAAAATATCCTAAAGTGAGGATTAAAAATAAATAAATAAAAGAGCCAGCTTTAAAAAAATTAAAAATAAAAGAGAATGTTGTAAGAGTTAGACCGTTGGTGAATTTCTTCTACTTTAAAATTTTCATTTTAAAATTATGACTAATCATTTTGTTCCAGATTTATATGTTTTAAGTTTGACTTCCAAAGATTACGATCAGATATGAAAGCTACACAAAAAGTCATACTTGCTACTAAATGGTCAGGAACCATGGGTACTTCTATTTTCTTACCCCTGGCACATTCGTTGTATCAATGATTCTGTCATTCAATACAAACTAGATTTAATATAATTCTCTTGGCCTTAGCATTGCTTCTTTCAGACTTTTTCATTTTCAGTATTTTTCTTTCTATATATTTTTCAAATAAGCACTACCACAGATGGATTTTTGGTTTCTTCGTTTACACAATTCCCCCCAATTTCTTAGCTTTTCCCAGTACAGAAGTTTGGCACAGGGAGAAACATGAAGAACAGCAGAATGCGAGCCACAAGGCGTGGGCTCCAAGCTCGCCCCAGTGTGCTGTGACATTTTGGTGACATTGTCTTAGGTCTCCGTCTCCCTCCTTCCCCCTCCCCCTCCTCCCCCTCCTTCCCTTCCCATCCTCCCCTCTCCTCCTCCTCCCCCCACCCCCTCCCCTCCTCTCCCCCTTCTCCCCCTCCCCCTCCTCCCCCTCCTCCCCCTCCTCCCCGTCCTTCCCCTCCTCCCCTCTCCCCCTCCTCCACCTCCTCCCCCTCCTCCCCGTCCTTCCCCTCCTCTCCTCTCCCCCTCCTCCCCTCTCCTCCCCCTCCTCCCCGTCCTTCCCCTCCTCTCCTCTCCCCCTCCTCCCCTCTCCCCCTCCTCCCCCTCCTCCCCCTCCTCCCCGTCCTTCCCCTCCTCTCCTCTTCCCCTCCTCCCCTCTCCCCCTCCTCCCCCTCCTCCCCGTCCTTCCCCTCCTCCCCTCTCCCCCTTCTCCCCCTCCCCCTCCTCCCCGTCCTTCCCCTCCTCCCCTCTCCCCCTCCTCCCCCCTCTCCTTCCTCTCTCACTGCAGAGCATTTTCCTCTCCAACTAAAGGAAATCTTTGGGAAATGACACACTTTCTCTTGAGGCTCCTACTCCAAATTTTTTTTTAGAGAGTGTCATCCACATTTTAAGTTCTTGTGATATGTGATTTTAGAAGCGTGTAGCTCTAGGGCATCTGGAATAAATGCCATAAATTGCGGGAGCCCTTTGATGATATGATTCTTTCCTTTGAACATAGGCATTAACGAGTCATCTTAAGAAATAGCGGTGTCAGGGGGTAGGCGGAGAGGATTTGGGGGAAGGTGGTCGAAAGAGACCAGCGTCTAGTCCCCAGATGCACGAGGACTAGGGATGGAAGGGACGGCGCGGTGGCTGCAGCTGGCACGGCCGCATGGCACCAGGACAGCGGCCAGGGTGGTCCTGACAGTCCTCGTCACGGGACAAAACCACCGCCTCCTCTGTCCCCTCCTGCTTTCTTTTTATCGCATCTATGCGAGAAGAGGGGTGTTAGCTGAGCCACTGTGGCCGTCACTTCACAGTAAATATGAGTCAAACCACCGTGCCGCGCAGCTGAAAGGTATACGTGACGCGTGTCCAGTATTTCTCACTAAAATCGAAAGAAAGAAATAGTGAAGTCATTTAGCGATGCAAGAATGTTTTCTCTTCCTCTTCAGAAAGGAGAGGTACAAGCCAGGGCTGATTGCTCATGCATTGTGATGTGGACCGTTTCTGTGGCCGGGAATCGGGTCAGCAGTGGTCCAAGCAGGGAAACTGCCCTGGCCGGTGTGGCTCAGCTGGCTGGAGCCTCCTCTGTGAATCAGCAGGCGGCCTGTTCGGTTCCTGGTCAGGGCACAGACCAAGGGTTCGTGTCCCATCCCTGGTCTGGTCGGGGACAGTGTGAGGGGCAACCGATTGATGCCTCTCTCTCTCTCTCCCCCCCTTCCTCTCTCAAATCAATAATAGACAAAAAAAGTGAAATCACCTAATTAAAAATCAATTAATATATTTTATAGTTTTTTCTACCACTTTATCAAGTTTTTAATATACTTAAATAAGACATGAAATTAGAGCAGTTTGCATCAGGTAGCATTTGTTGTTTGTTTTGCTGTAAGACATACAATAAAAAACACATAATGCATTTACTTAATCTAGTAAACTGAGTTTTCCCCCTCAGGGTGTGATCTGTGTACCCCTTGTTTTTATTGACATTTGTGCTTTGTGCATTATTGGGAATATGTTATACGCTTATACTGCTTAGTTATTTTCTAGGCAGAGTTTTAATTTCTCTTTAAAAAATTAAGACTCTGGGCCATTAAGGGCTAATTTTGCTTAAGCTAAATATTGCTCTCAGGCACCTGCACTAAATGTGCTCTGAATTCATTCCATAAGCCAGTCACAGCCATGCCCTCTCCATTAGCACTGCTTGTCCTGAAGTGAATGGCTCCTATTTTAGGGCAATTTAAAGTTGTTATGTCCTGAATATGTCACGGATGTTATCTTGGTATTAAATTTAACAAATTGTGGTTCTCTATTTTGTTTCAAACGATTTCTATTTTTTCATATTTTAGTAAAGGTCACAGCGGTTTATAATGTAGACTAAGACGATGACATGGAAAGTAAAGTGAAGGGCAAAGTGACATAAACTAGGGATAAAAATCATGCCACAGACAGTGCGGCAATTCGTCAGAAAGCTCGATCCAGGACAGCGACAACCAAACAGACCCATCCTAATTATACTACAGGTGTGCCGAGGCTCAACATCCATAATTTAAAAGCCTCTAGTAAAATAGGGAAGAGGGAAAACCTTATCACAAAAGGAAATAATGAGACTAGATGAAAAATGCTAGCATATCACTGAAGGCCATAAAATACAAGCACACTCCACTGTGTTCTCTAGAAACAATGACTCATCGACGGACTTGGGTTTATCATCTTTTTAAAGATGATGATAATCTAGTTTCATTAAAATCCTCATTGAATGCAGTAAAACCTAGCTTAGTGTGCCACACCCACACTTAATAATTTACTATATAATGATCGGTTGGGTTTATAATAAAGTAAGAATATCACATTTTGGTTATTCTGCTGATAAAGAACAAAGCCCTGTTGAATTAAGCAACACAAAGATAACAGGGTTTTGGAACTGCTCAGAAACAACCTGCTAGAGAAATCAAGAAGAGTTTTTGAGTTAAGAGCATGGGCTCCACACATTGCTCTGATGGAAAAATGTACTCAGCGTCCCCTGGCATCACTGTCCTCGCCTGTCTGTTTGTTCATGTCTCCAGGCATTACCGGCCGATCTTCTACATACCAGGGAATATGCTAGTTTAGCTCTTCGGGAAACTTAGCAGGGAAGTTGATATGAAAACATAATTAGAACAGTATAAGTGTCACTGTAGAAATATTCACACACTCCCTCGTGTACTCAGTCATCGAGAGCCCCGATTCCCCACCTTTCCATCTCACGGCCACACAAACTAATTACTAAAATTCTGCGGCACACCAAGAAGGTATGTTTTGCTGACTGGACCAAACAAATAGGTCCAGTTTTGATTCATTCACACCGTGCCGCCGTTGCCGTGTTGGCCGCGGTCGTTTGCCATGTGACGATGCAGGGAAAGGGGCCAGTGCCCCGATGAGCAGGCAGGCCTGGCGGTGAAAGCCTCGCGCAGCGCACTGCGGGGACCACTCATCTGAAACGTTTACTGGGCCTGTCACGTCGCACGGAGATTTCTTTGTGCTGGGGATACATTAACAAAAGAAAACAAATCTGTGCTCATAACTCTCGGCTTAGTGAAGCAGATAGGCAGTAAACCAATAAATATGTTAGAAAGATCTGTATCTATTCAAACAAGTTAAGCAGAAGTTTTTCATCAATAAAACTTGGTACATTTTCACTCTCAAAGAGCAGTTTATTCAACGAAAGGGTGCAGTGGTCATTTCAGGTAGGTAATAATACATAATTGACAGGAATAGGTCATTATTTGTTTAAAAAATACATGTCAACATGGCTAAATACTCCTAAACCCACTTTCAAAAATGAAACACTAAACTATTGGACTCAGTCACTGTTCTCTCCATGTGCACATGAGCGTGTCCTCACAGATACTGCCCAGGACCGATGTGATCTTCTCTACGTCAAGCTCTAATGTCTGGGGCCCACTAAAATTATTTGTAATTATTCTGTCAAAGCTGCCATATTTCACCCCTATAGGTGTTAGCTCCTGAAAAAAAGGGAGCATCAATGCAGAAAGAACTCAAAAGCACTTCAATAATTTGCCATTCCTGGGGTGTATGATGTTTCAGATAAGCAAAATTTTACTGATTATGAACAGTTGGCTTGATTTAACTAAAAGGGCTACCGCAAGTACTTTTTCTTAGAGGGGAACAGGGGCACCAATGGTGGTCCCAAAGTACTCGATAAAATATATTCTACCTTTTACCCTGACAGCAGACTTCCCTAAGAACAAAATAGAAAAATATGTAAAATATACTGTTTTATATGATTGAAATTGAACAGAATAGCAAAGATTACTGAAGGTGATTGTAATTGCACAGATCTGGGGGGCTGTTAATATTTCAATAATGTTTAAATGGATATTAAGAATCCATACTTGAGGAGCTTTTTGCCACATCTACTGTGAGGATGAAGATCTTCTCAGCAATAAGACTGTTGACATCCCAGAAAATGTTGACATCACTCCGAAGGGATGCACAGCTGTTGTGAAGGAGTCCAGAGGCACCCTGCAGAGGGACTTCAACCCCATCAATGTGAACTCAGTCTTCTTGGAAGAAAAAGAAGAGGCTCTGGATGGACAAACAGTGGGGAAGCAGAAAGGAACTGGCCACCTTTTGCACCATCTGCAGTCGTGTACAGAACATGGTCAAGGATGTCACACTGGGCTTCCCTTACTAGATGAGGTCTGTGCACGATCACTTCCCCACCAGCGTCTTTATTTTGGAGAAGCTTTTCTTGTTGAAATCAGAAATTTTGAAGACAGAAATACATCCGCAGGGTTCAGATGAGGTCAGGCATTGCCTGTTCAGTATCTCAGCCCAGAAAGATGAGTTGATTCTTGAAGGAAATGGCATTGAACTTGTATCAGATTCAGCTGCTGTGACTCAGCAAGCCACACAGTTAAAGACAAGGAGATCTGAATATGTTTGGGTGGACCCTGTGTTTCTGAAAAAGGAACAGTTCAGCAGACTGACGAGTAAGATCTAAGTTGTCCAGCTGTAGAAACAGCAAGATGCCAGATGGACTTCTCAGCCTTATTTGCCATATTTTAAAAATGCACTAGAAACCATATATTGAAAAAAATGCATACTTAAGGAAATATTATATATTTATTCTATAAAATTTATTTTTTTTTCAGTTTTAGTTAAACAAAATTGCTAATATAATAATGATTGTATGATCATGATCAAGTCTTAGGTAGCTTTTTATTGATTTCAGTTTGTAGAATTGTTTTTCATTTGAGGCAGTACCAATTGGAATTTTCTATAAAATTCTCAAAGTATTACTAAATTCATGAAAATAAAGCATATATTTTATACATCATGTTAAAACATAATGTGGTTGTATTAACAACACTCTTTTTAACTTACTCCCTATAATATTAACTTTGTACATCCCCCCAAAAAACAAGAAGCCTTTTTCTCTAGCAAAGCTTAGATGATTAGACTTCCGAAGTAAGGGAAATACCACCTTGACAGAATCTTTTCTGTTTCTCAAAAAGTACAGTTCAAAAAGTTTATATGTGTATATATATATATATATGCATATATATTTATTTACAGATGTATAATATACACAATATATAAATGTGCATTTATATTTATTAATTTATTTAGTTATAAACTTGTATGTATACAAATTTATACATATGTGTGTGTGTGTGTGTGTGTGTATATATATATATATATATATATATATATATATATATATATATATATATAAGAGAGAGAGGAAGAGAGAGAGAATTTAGGTCTTCCCTTTTTCAAAATAAGAAAAAAAGGAGTTAATGCATTAAGTATATATATGGTATGGATCTAAACTGAGCCTATCTAGTATATGCAGATAGGTTAGAAAACGGAAGATTACTTTCATAATTACTTTCTGCTGTTCTGAAATTTAATGTGGCTTTGTGTATATGAGTGGGGAGTGGAGCATGTGGAAAGATAGACATAATTAAAGATGAGATTCTTTACTTATTTGATAGATTGTGTGCTATCGTAGTAAAAACTAGCTGATTTGGGCCTTTTAATTTTTGAACATGATTCTCAATATAACTTATTGCACACCAGCATATATAGTTAGATAATGATATGTTTATAAACTACAGTGAGTTTTCAGTTTATCATTCAAGATATTTTCCATGTCCAGCTCCGTTTTAATTGTGAATTAAGAGTAGTAACAATAGCAAATATATTATAACACATTTTTGTGATCGGTGATTTTATTTTCCCATGTCCTGGGGAGAATACACGATTTAGTTCACAGAGTTTCTCCTTCCAGCAATATGAGAAGCCAGATCCTTGGAGTACCAGGATATGGGGTACTAAAAGTAATTTAGGTTGAAATGCATGTTCTTTCAAACTAGCCCCACATGAATCAACTCATAGACATCTCCTCTGTATATTACCAAGGTTGCCAAGGTAGATTGGGGTCATTTTTAGAATTGCTTTGTTGGATATAAATGATCACTGTCTTCATCTTATTTGATATCACAGTGACATTGTTAACATATTTGCTTTAGACAAGAATTAATGACTCTATGTGCGGGTTCTTTGTATCATAGTCTCATTTAACCTTCACTGCAAAGAGCCCTGCAAAACAGTTGTTATGAGACCTAACTTTAATGATGAATAGCAATGTACTCAGTTTACATGTACTTCCTAGACTCCCAGCCAGTTACTGGATTTAGAAGACAAATACAATGTAGGACTCTTGGACATTCTCTCCCTCCACTATATTACACTAAATATCTGGTGGGTTAGAATAAAGGCTAACAATTTAAAAAGTCTAAAAAGAATTTCTCTTCTTGTTGCTTTGAATAAAAGAAATATATATTCTTTTTTTTTTTTTTATCATGCGGTCTTGAATATATTTTCATCTTTATTATGTGAATTTTGGGACAAGTAGTATTTTCCAAAAAATATCGACCATAGTATCTTCTCTCCCACATGCTCTTTTTCCAACATGATTTTTACACTTGAGTGGTAGAGCCTAGGTTTCCTCCCTTTGGGTCTGGAAGGGGTTGTGGCTCTGACAGAAGTGATGCTATTTTGCTTCCTCATCTAAGTCCAAAAATGTAATACAACTTCCACTTGGCTCTCGTGGGATGCTTGCTCTTGGAACCTGGCCACCGTGCTGTGAGGAAGCCCAAGCTCTATAAACAGGAGCCAGGGCCCACAACAGGAGCTGAGATCCCAGATGAAAGCCAACACCAACTTGCCAGATGCGGGA